>NC_137680.1:9368959-10001459 GCF_963989245.1 Nansenia antarctica | reverse complement strand
CTTCTATATTTGACCTACTCCACATTTTCATAGCCTTATCGTAACATGTATTCTTACCAGTAGCAGCTAGTAAAAACCATATCATTTACTGCTTTTTATAAAGCGATAAAAGTCATATTGAGCAGAATTAAGTTCAGCCTACTGGTCCGGCCCTCCACAATAGTCCCGGTTTCTCATGTGGCCCATTGTGAAAATGAATTGCCCACCCCTGGTCTAGACCTTAGACTATGTGAATACATTCCCAGGAAAAGAAACTAATTCAGAGAATGGAAGAACGTGAGTTATGCTGTGTACATTCAGAAACAGACTGCTGTAGGTTTGGTACTACCTTGTAAACATCAAAGTTGTCTATGATGGCATCGAAGCAGGTGTAGAGGTCGTTGAGCAGAGTCACCACCTGAGGGGGCCAGAGTATAAGACCACCACAGAACAACAGAGTGTCAAAATACAAAGTCTATTTATTCATTTGTGTGTGGTAACATGGTATCCATTATCATGTTTCGAATAATCAACTGTGGCTTTAATCATTGCAAAATCCTAGTAAAACACATGTTCCTAAGCTTTAACAGTCTAAAATCCTTTAAAGTAGCCTGCCTAGTCTACAAGTCTCTGAATGGCCTAAAACCACATGTATATCAAATATAATTTCCCCCAAGGATATTTCTGAGTGCAAAATGCAGGAAAAGGCAGTGCTCAACCAAGTGCTGGTTCCATTTCGTCATGGAATAACCCTAGTCCCACTCTCTAGTCCTAGTCCCACTCTCACACAATCTCTTGTGTTGAATGTGGTTCACATGGTCTCATCTTTGTTGCGGGTGTGATCTCAAAGTGTGATCTCACCTGCATAGGTGTGCTCTCTGCTGAGATGGCGGTGAAGCCCACAATGTCACTGAAGTAGATGGTGACTGAGTCAAAGGCCTCCGCTTGCACCGTCTCCCCTCTCTTCAGCTGCTCTGCCACCGAGCTACACGGGAAACGTGTAGAAAACACATTCACTGTGGTAGCATATTGTTCCCTTGATGAACGTGTGTGTGTCTGTGTGTGTGTGTGTGTGTGTGTGTGTGGTTTACAGCAGTATAGACTCACTGTGGTAGTATCTGATAGAGCAGAGCCTCAGCCTTCCGTTTCTCCTCGTGGTAGGCCTGTGTCCTCTCCTCCACCAGCTCTTCCAGGTTATTAGCATACTGCTCCATACGGGACAGCAGGTTGTTCAGGATGTTAGAGCTGCACTCCCTACAGCAGTACACACACACACACACACACACACACACACACACACACACACACACACACACACACTTTTTACAATACACATTTTACAATACACTGTAAGAGGTGAACACTAATTAGAATGATAATAATAGTTTATAATAATTAGGGCTTTGTATCCACACACACACACACACACACACACACACGCACGCACACACGCAATCGCATCGCTCTTGTAAGCCACACCTGTTTTGTTTGCGGAGCAGCACTTTGATCTGGTTGAACTCGGGCCTCTCTGTGGGCTCCTCTGCCCAGCAGCGCTGCATCAGCTGACCCAGCTCCTCGCTGTGGCTCCCTGGATCCACCGTGGGCCGCAGGCAAGGCCACTCGCCCAGGCCCACCCTGTCTACTATCTCTGACAGGAGGGAAGGAGGGAGGGAGAAACAGAGAGGCGGGGAGGAAAAAACCCAAGGAGAATGGAAGGATGGGGATGAGAGAGCGAGGGGGAGAGAAAGACATGTGTTTAGACACTCTCGCATCAAATATATGCATACATGTATTTGCATTCGCATGAAGGAAAGGAAAGGGAAACCCGACACGGGAGACGAATAAAGAGACACTTTTTATTGAACCATGATTAGATAGTGATCGATCGTCTACACACACTCAGATTTGCACGTGGTCCTAATAATAACTTGTTATTAGATTTCAGTCAATTGTACATTTGCTCAATGTGCAAAGCTAAAAACTGAGCAAGTACCACGTTTGAGTATCTCTGATCATAATAACACATCTATTCAACACATCATCCATTCAGCCAACAGTTGTTTATAAACAGATTACTGCAGTATTTGCTTGGCTCTATTCATGTCTCTATCCATCCATCTCCACTAGCCTTTGAGCTCCAAGGAAACGACATGGAGTGAAATATTTAACTTGACACTTTTCCTCTCCAAAACAACTTTTACGACTCAATTCCTGCACTCTTCTATTTATTCTATTCGCACATCCTAGATAGATGTGGAGTATCTGGGGCCTCATTTATAAATAAAGTACTTGAACGTCATCTTTGACTTGCAAGTAAACACATTTTTCTAAACGGACGTAAGCATTATTTATAAAACGGCTGCGCTTGTTTAAAATTGCGTACGTACTTAAGCCAAGTGAGTGGGAGAGGGTAGAGAAGGGTGGCTTCTCGGTAAGTTGCATTTGTAACATTTGATCATGACAACTAACCAGGCAAATGCTTATACTGTAATAATATAATGGTCTTATTCTTATCAGGTGACATTGATAACATGGCTGCTCACTCCCTTTGCGAACCCTCAGACACCGGAGGAAATCCAGTATCACAGCCTCTTTCACACATAGTTCCCTGTAATTTCCATGGAATCCCAAACTGTGCCGACCAAGCATTTTCGCCGTTCACACATGATTGCGCGATCTACTAGAACTGGAGCGGGACGGGGGCGCCACGCACCATATCTGCCATATCATACCTCAGTCTTATATTGAAAAACATGATGATAAATACATGTGGGACGGAGGTATGATATGGCAGATGTGTGGTGCGTGGCGGTCCTGCGCGCCGGTCTCGTTCCAGCGACTCAACTCGTATTACGAGTGCTTACTATCACCAAGTTTCCACGGTCAAATTGACTCACGTTGAAATTTTATAAATCACTACTTTGACGTGGTTTTCTATGTACGACACGGGTAAGATCAAATTTGATCCAAAGTACTTTCTATAAATGAGGCCCCTGGAGTATCTTTCCTTCCACTGTAATTTTATCAGTGATCTTGAAACCAATAATAATTATAATAATATAATAATAATAACTTTTATTTGTATAGCACTTTTCCTGCAAACGTTGCAGCTCAAAATGCTCCAATCATTATATAATCATAATTTAATTATTTAGTCATTTAAAGGCAATATTTAAAAGATGGGTTTTTAGTCTTGACTTGATCATTATTTGCTGAGGTTGCATCCCTAATGTAAACTGGCAGTGCATTCCACAAATTGGGTGCATAAAATGAGAATGCAGCCTCACCAAATCTCTTCTTTTGTATGAGAAAACCAGCGTCAGAAGACCTGAGAGCTCTCTCAATGATCTTAATAGGCTATTACAATAATATAATGAATAGTCTCTCCACCTCTCCTTCTCTGTATCTTTTATCCTCTCTCTGTCCTCTTCTAGTCCTTTATAAATTGGAAATACTGTTCCTTAATTCTCTCACTCAAGGAGTTCACATTTACTATATTAACTCCATATAACTGTTGGCTCCTTGCTAAAAGATGTACACACCACACATCCACATGCACACGCACTTGCACACACACACACACACACACACACACACACACACACACACACACACACACACACACACACACACACACACACACACACACACTTTCCTCATGTACTGTACAGCCCACAGGCCCTGCAGCCTTAATTAACTTAGGACCATTAAGTGATTCCAGTGACAGATATGATTGGCTCTGGCTCTAATTCAATTCATTTGCTCTCTGTCACGTTACAGCCTTAGTCTTTCAATCTGGGGACTTCAACAGTGTGTTTGCTGCTAAGCAAATTCATGACTCACAATTTACTTGTCTCATTTACTAAGTATACTGCAAATTGAGGTCCTGACAAAGAGGGGAAATGTGGTTTTCAGAGTGTCAATAAGGGCGAGAATCAGGTCTGTAATTGGAGAATCAGGTCTGTAATTGGAGAATCAGGTCGGTAATTGGAGAATCAGGTCTGTAATTGGAGAATCAGGTCTGTTTTTCAGCCTCCCACTCTGGTGGACTGACAGGTGTTATTACTCTCTTGTGTAATAAAAGGGCACATGATGCATGGCATTAAAAATATGTCTATACAAATGTTAAAATAATAATAATAATAATTTTGCCATTTAGCAGACGCTTTTATCCAAAGCGACTTACAATTACGAATTACAGGGACATTCCCCCTGGAGTAACTGAGGGCTAAGTGCCTTACCCAAGGGCACACTAGTAGTGGTGTGGCTTCAGGCGGGATTTGAACTCACAACCTTCCGATCCAAAGTCCAACTCACTATCCACTAGACCACCACTACCCCCTAAGTGTTTACAAACTCAGTAAAACAAACAAACAAAGTCCTCTGATAAGGTAATTGCCTGGTTAAAATGTCTAATTTGTTCCACTGTTCTCGGTTGCATCCAATAAATACAATACAAAGTACTCTATAATCCATTTAAATCTAATTTGTTTTCACTTCAGTGGAGGTAAAAAAATAAAGAACTAGTTGACTCAAAACAATGCAGTTAATATCTCTACTGGTCTCTGTAATTAATTGAAGGGTTAAAGTGACATTTTAAAACATAGTGAGCAACAATAAAATGTTCATTCTGAGTTGGTTGTATTTCAATTACTGCCTGTAATTCAACAATCTCATCAAGAGCTTTCCATTCATATACACAACTTGGTTATCTTGCAGGTGACTGTCTTTGCCTATGCGTGACCTTTGGGGCTCAGTGGCGCCTCCTCCAGGTCTTTATCTGTGCGTTACCTTTGGGGCTCAATGACTCCTCCTCCAGGTAGAAGGCCCCACGGCGGAGCGCCACCTCCTGGAGAATGATGCCAAAGCTGTAGACGTCGCCCTTCTGGGTCCCACAAGGAGGGGGGCACTCCAGCCTCAGCAGCTCTGGGGCCATCCACAACTTCCCTAGTAATAAAGACAGGGAGGGAGAATGGATGACAACTTCACTAGTATGAGAGAGGGAGGGAGAATGGATGACAACTTCACTAGTATGAGAGAGGGAGGGAGAATGGATGACAACTTCACTAGTATGAGAGTGGGAGGGAGAATGGATGACAACTTCACTAGTATGAGAGAGGGAGGGAGAACGGATGACAACTTCACTAGTATGAGAGAGGGGGGGAGAATGGATGACAACAACTTCACTAGTATGAGAGAGGGGGGGAGAATGGATGACAACAACTTCACTAGTATGAGAGAGGGAGAGGAGAATGGATGACAACTTCACTAGGAATAGAGACAGAGTGGGATTTTTAGATTCACCATTTTTGTATTTTTTGGGCACGGGGTCAGCCATAGTCAGCGCCCCTGGAGCAATTAGGGGTTAAGTGCCTTGCTTAAGGGCACAACGGCAGTGGTAGGCAAATTAGATAGGATGCCAGAAACCCTCCAGTCACCAGCTCACATGACCAGCGACCTTCCAATTGCTAGCCGGCCTCTCTATCTACCTGCCGCCCCATTAGATTAGATAGGGAGAATGGATGACAACTTCCCTAGTAAGAAAGACAGGGAGGTAGAATGGATGAAAACTTCCCTAGAAAGAGAGGCAGAGAGGGAGAATGGATGACAACTTCCCTAGTAAGAAAGACAGGGAGGTAGAATGGATGAAAACTTCCCTAGAAAGAGAGGCAGAGAGGGAGAATGGATGACAACTTCCCTAGGAAGAGAGGCAGAGAGGGAGAATGGATGACAACTTCCCTAGTAAGAGAGGCAGAGAGGGAGAATGGATGACAACTTCCCTAGTAAGAGAGGCAGAGAGGGAGAATGGATGACAACTTCCCTAGAAAGAGAGGCAGAGAGGGAGAATGGATGGCTGATAGGATGTGTTTTTACATTGTGCTTAGGTAAACCCTGAATACTTTATCATCAGTAATTATGTTCAAGTTGTAACATCTAAAGTGCTGACACTTCCTGCAAACTCTCTGTCATGCACAAACTGAACAGGCTTGTCTGTGTAATTGGACCTGGGCCAGATTTAGAGACCACGGGACCAGTTTAACTCTAAGGACATTGGAGCCTTGCAGTGGTCAGCAAGGTGGTACGACAGGGACACAGGATGGAGACATGTATGGGAACTGATGTCAATAGGTCAGCTGACCAGAGTCAAGTAACTTAGTTGCCATAACGACCAACCCGTTATGGTATGGAAGAGAGGCGAACGCCACATCTAACTTTAGTGGTAAGGTACAGCTGTTTCCTGTGTCAGCGGAAATCTAGGATATAAGGGCCACTGTAAAATGTCATTCTGGGTGTCTCTTCTCTTGTGCCTGCTGTGATGAGAGCACACCCAGCGCTGTGGAATAAAACTTCTATCTTAATTGTCTACTTGAGCAATCATTAATAAATTACTGAAAGAGGAAAGCATCTTGGCCTGCCGCCCATCATCTGACAATCACCAACTATCAATGACAACTTCCCTAGTAAGAGAGGCAGAGAGGGAGAATGGATGATAACTTCCCTAGTAAGAGAGGCAGAGAGTGAGAATGGATGACAACTTCCCTAGTAAGAGAGGCAGAGAGGGAGAATGGATGACAACTTCCCTAGTAAGAGAGGCAGAGAGGGAGAATGGATGACAACTTCCCTAGAAAGAGAGGCAGAGAGGGAGAATGGATGACAACTTCCCTAGTAAGAGAGGGAGAATGGATGACTTTCAGATGTTTCACACTTTTACTTTACATTTGTATGTCTTTGTCAACATTTCCATTTGACAGGTCTTGACAATAAAATGAATTGAAATTAGAGATAGGGAGCGTGAGAAATACACAGATAAAGAGACGGAATGGGGTGTAAACTTTTTTACATCCCTTTTCTTTTTTTTGTAAACAAGATTATTGAAAAGGCTGATGTTGCACTATGGCAGATGACCAAAATATGATATATATGATTCCAATACTTATGGAGGGCACTGTATACCATAAACATGTGGTGTATGATTTGTCACACATACATATAGTAGTAGACAGAAGCCCTATAATGAGGTGCTCTCTAGGAAAGCATGCCACGGGACATGCCAGGCAGGGTTCGAGTTATGTGGGAGCCAATGGGAGCTGAGCTCCCATAGAGATGGTCTGAGACTCTCTGAGCTCCCATGAAGGCAGTAAAATCAAAAATCTGTGGGGGTCGCTAATAATACATTACCACAACTATTATTTGATCAAAATGTCAATGTAATGAATATTATTTAATTTATATTATAAATATTGTAAAATAAACACGTTTTCCAAAAGAGCTACGCGCACCATTAATCTCCTGTGAATGACAGTAGGCCTTTGACTGCCTGCACTTCACCACCAAGACACCATGGGGCGCAGTAGAATATTGTGCAACAGCAAAAGGTTGATTAATCAGCTGTGCGGTAAACCGTTGGAACACACAGTGCACAGCTGATTAATCAATTAAACCAATAGAGTGAGACAGGATATGTTCATATACCAGTTGCCTTTCAGGAAGTAGTGAGATCGTGCACCTAGCCTATTATTGAGAAGCAAACATTCATTCATTAGCTATACAGGAGTATATACATACAGTAGCTACCATGCCGCCCCAAAAAAGGAAATTTTTTGACCCTCTCCCGTTCATCCAATCTTGGATAAAGAAAGAACATCGGACGTCAGCATCATGGGTTCCAGGACCGCGACCGCAGCCTACTGAAAACAGACCAAACAGGTCTATCTTGTCTCCGTAAAGGTAAGGTGGCTTTTACTTTTTACTAACCTAGTGTACATGTATTTTTCGCTCCTTCTGTATAGCAAAAATAACACAATTATTGGCCGAGATACATGTGTGACTATCGCTTTTATAGCTGTTGTTTCATGTGGGGCTGTTGATGTGGTGAAATGAGTAGCCTGCAGCTGTAGCGTCAGGATATGTTGGTATTTGAGGAGGAGGATGAGGATGAGGATGATGTTTCGGTACCGGTACCGTTTTTAAAGTATCGATTTGTCACCGGTATCGAATAAAACCCAAACTGTACCCAACCCTAACTATATGTTTACATGCCAACTAATTAGCTAATTCATTTCTGTCATTTAGAGCTGAGGGGAGCAACAGAGAGACGGACAACAGGACAGTAACAGAGAGACAACGGGAGAGGAGAGCAATAGAGACAGAACTGAATGCACTGAACTTTTTTTTTTATTCTTTGCATTATTAACACTGTTGTGTTATTGTGTTATTAAAGTGTTTAAGTGTTTTATGGTAAAGCATTATGAGTGGTGTGTGTGCAGGGTGCTCGTGAGTTGTATATTTTGGGGAGGGGGGAGGCTTGTGTATGGGGGCGGGGGGTCCTCACACAAAGGAGTAGCCTAGGGCCACTGACCACCTTAATCCGCTACTGCCTATAGCTAATTAAAACTTGTAAGTCCCATCGCTGTGTGGGCATGATTCGCGCGTGCATGAGAACATTTCGCACTGTTATTTTGGAGACCCCCACAGAGATCAGCTTATAACTCGAACCCTGATGCCAGGTAAACTCACGAGCATAGAAGGCATGGGCGTCTTCCACGTCATTCTCGGCCCAGAAGCTGGACAGACCATGATCGGTAATCTTCAGCACGAAGCGGTTGTCCACCAGGCAGTTGGATGACTTCAGGTTGCCATGGGAGATGATGACACTGTTGTGGAGGAAGGCCATGCCCTGGTGTGGAAAGTGAGAGCGAGTGATAAAGGGAGAGAGTGTGGGGGTGGGGGGTTTGTAGAGATAGGGAGAGAAGGAGAGAGAGAGAGAGGAAAGAGGTGAAATGAGAGATGAATGGAGTAATTCATTTTCATGTTTACTCTTACAATGGCAGACTAGGGCGTGGCTACATGAGTGAGTAACTGGAGCTGTTGTTGATAGGCTGTTTCCTATAGAAAACACAAAGTACCTAAGTTGAGTTTATTGTGGCCTTGGATTGAGTGAGTATAGCCATTAGTGTGCTAAAAAGTGTGTGTGTGTGTGTGTGTGTGTGTGTGTGTGTGTGTGTGTGTGTGTGTGTGTGTGTGAGTGTGTGTGTGTGTGTGTGTGTGTGTGTGTGTGTGTGTGTGTGAGTACCTTGACAATGTCGCTGATCAAAGAGTATCTGAACATCCAATCCAATGTGATGCTCTCATTTTCCATGATGTCCTGAAAAATAAAAGAGACACATTTATATTATCATATACAGTATATATATATATACAGTATATAGAGGAACTCATTTGCTGTTCCGTTCAACGTCTCAACAGTGTGTACACATATAGCGCGTCTATGCTTCTAGGGGAGGCTGTGGCTCAGGAGGTAGAGCCGGTGTTTAATGATCGTGTGAATGAGAGGCCACTGTAAAGCGCTTTGTATACAGGCGCTATATAAGTGCAGTCCATTGACCATTTCCATGCAGGAAGGGTGGAGGGTGACTTGAAGGGATACTATAAGGTCAAAGGGACGTGCAGAGAGTTATGGTCCGGAGGCGGTATACCTGAAGACTGCCGCGGGGGCAGTACTCTGTGATGATGCAGATGTTGGGGGGGTCGATACAGGCACCGATAAAACGGGTCAGATGCTCATTCTGAACATCACGCATCTGTAGAGGGAAGGAGGACAGGAGGAAAGGGAAGGACATAGCGTCCATTAGATGGACACAGCCAGGTTCTGACACACACACACACACACACACACACACACACACACACACTCACTCAGAGGCAGACAGACAGACAGAAACAGACCCACAAACACACGCAACACATGCACACAACAATAATACACAGAAATGCTATGCAACATAAGAACAAACATAGGGTGGGGCTAATGAACATCAAAACTTAAAAATACTCACATGTTTCAGTTCAAAGAGGACATTTCTGGTCAGCTCAATGCGTTTCCTGTTGATGTACTTTATGGCCACAATGTTCCCCTGGGAGAAAGAAACATATCATACATGGAAGACAGATGTAAAAATCAGGTCCTTATAACACATGGCACACACACACGCACACTCACACACACGCACGCAAACACACGCAAACATACCAACACGCACACATACTTATTTATTCATTAATTACACGCGCATGCTCACCTTGTAGTAGCCTGTTTTGGCAAAGACCTGAAAGTTTCCATCTCCTGTCAGTAAGGAGCCATAGTTTGAGCCTCTCTGTAGAAAAGAGACAGTGGTGGAATGGGGTCAGGGTGTGTGTGTGTGTGTGTGTGTGTGTGTGTGTGTGTGTGTGTGTGTCTGTGTGTGTGTGAGTGTGTCTGTGTAGACTCACCAGAGACAGAGTGAGTTTGCTGCCAGCGCCTCGTAGCCCTTTCTCCAGGTTACTCATCTGAATGTCTTCCCAAGAGATCCTCCAGAGCTGCGCAACCAACTCATTCTCCAGCTTTAGCTTCCTGTATGTGTTTGTGTGTGTGCATGTGTGACAAAGAAAGAAAGAAAGAAGGAAAGAAAGAAAGAAAGAAAGAAAGAAAGAAAGAAAGAAAGAAAGAAAGAAAGAAAGAAAGTGTAGTTTGTATAATCATAACCCATTAGACACATTATCACAATTGGACTGACTATAACTCACCTGTAGATGAAGACAGTGACGGTGAGGATGATGACAATGATGAAGAACACCACAATAGTCACCATCTGGTGTATTGTGATAGTCCCTGAGAGAAAGAGAGACAAGTTTATGAGCTGACAGAAACTGTTATGACTGCTTATGATGACATCTGTTGTGTGCCCTACTATCTAAAAGAAAACATCAACATCTATGGCCGGGGCATAGAGGAACTGAACTGTGTGGGTAGAATGAAGACGTTTGTGTAAAAGAAAGGAAAAGAGTGTGTGTGTGCGTGTGTGTGTGTGTGTTTGTTAGGGTTGGGTTCGTTTTTGAAAATAGCAACGGTATTTGTCAATACTGTAATAAAACCGTCTATAAAATTGCGATACATGATAAACGCCTTGAGTGTTTGTCCAGCACCAATGTCTGTGTGGTTGAAGATGCTATGAAAATGACGACAGAACCTTTTGTAAACAATTTGTCAAATAAATAACTTCAAACATTAAAAAAGACGCGTCACGTAGGGTTGGGCGGTATTATGGTAATGAAAATAGCAATAGTGTCAATAGCAACGGTGTCAATACCAATACGTCAAAAATAATATTCTGCTGCGCAATGTGCGCATATATATAATAAACACCTTAAGAGTCTTTGTCCAGCACCACTGTCTGTGGCTGTGAAGATGCTATGAAAGTGATAACAGAACTTTTTGTAAAAAAAGTAATTTGTCAAATAAGTAACCTGTCAAAAAATACTATTCAGAAGCAATTATAATCACGTGTCACGTGACTACTTCTCCTCATCTCTGTAACACGCTCTGCGCTTTGTACTCGGGTGAGTGTGCAGTGTTCCCCATACATAGTTGAATTTGTCCCAACTGTCTCATTACGAACCAGAAGTATTTTTTTGCTGTTTTTATTCATTTATTTTTAATGACATTATTCATTTATCATTACATCTTTCAGCACTGCTCATGGAAAGTGTTTGAGCAGGTTCGCGGAAAGGATAGGGCTTTGGTCCACCTTTCACCAGCCGCTGTGACAAATTCATCATTTGAAATTGGCAGCTCCCTCAAAGCCCTACGTGATTTTTAATCCCACGGTTATACCGTAAACCGCGGTTAAATTTGGGGACGGTTTAATGGTTTCAGAAATGTGATTACTACCCAACCCTAGTGTGTGTGCACGTGTCTGTTCCTAGATAAAAAAGACCTGTATGATCGACAAAAATGACGTTGCGAGTGTGAGAGTGTGGCCAATTAGCAGATACTACTTACATGGAGGTCATACAAAAAGTGATTTCTCAACACTAATAATAATTGTAACAATAATAGTTCATTTAATTTTTTACAGGTGAAGATCAATCAAAGTGCTTTTACTGACTGGCGAGGCAGGCAGGGTTGTCGTTCTTGAAGCCACAGATGGGGACGTCTAGAGGAACGACCCCCCGTGGCCACTGGACCTCCATCCCAGGCATCGACGTGAGCTTCTTATCAGAGCCGTTGTACACGAAAACAATCTGGCGACCACACAACCAACATGGAATGGGTTTGATGTGGAGGGGGGGGGGGGGGGGGAGTGGGGGGCAGGCTATCTGGTAGCCAAACATTGATTCTTGAATAATTTCAAAAGAGGAGAGCTGACTTTGGGGAAAATCACACAATCTGTCAATCAAACATTGGAGTAGAAAAACAGCTAACCTCAAAAGGCAATCACACAATCACACACTTTTTCTCACATACACACATACTCATGTACTCATGCCATTGACAGAGAATTGACATAATCCATATTTAGAATCAGGTGACATAAGAAGATGAGTTTCAATGAGCCACTAACCAGCCTTGTGACCCCTCTCTATGGGACAAGCATACATACTCTCTCTATCTCCATCTCTCTGTCTCACTCTCTATCTCTTCCTCTCAATCTCTCCCTCTCTCATCAGTCTGTTATTAACTTTGGAGTGGCTTGACCTCCATTTACCAATCAGAGCTCAGCATTATACGATTCACTGATTAAGACCCTGTCCACACATACACAGGTATTATGCGTTTCTATGCGTTTTGGCCTTTCGTCCTCAGGTAAAACTGAGTTTTTGGCTTGTGACGTCAGAGTGTGCTCCGTTATCTCCTTTGTTTACATCATCCAGAGGCAACATTTCGTGCAATGGCGGTGTTGTTGTATTCGCCGCTCATTAAGAAGCCCATCAATGCGCATGCTCCTAATGTTCTTCTGTGGTGTTTGACATAATGTTTTATCGCCAACCTACTGACCTGGCATGCTTATGTGAGCATTATAAATCTTTTTTTTTTTAGAGTGAAGGAGGAAAAACTCTGTCTTCAAAAATACCTGTGTATGTGTGGACTAGGCCTAAAGCCCAATGCACACGGCGTGCGATTTTGTCGCACGGCAACATTCGATTCTCCATTCACACCCACTCACTTCGGTGGTGTGAATGGAGAATCGAATGTTGCCGTGCGACAAAATCGCAGGACAACATTCGATTCTCCATTCACACCACCGAAGTGAGTGGGTGTGAATGGAGAATCGAATGTTGTCCTGCAACAATATCGCACGCCGTGTGCATTGGGCTTTAGACAAATGCTCACTGATGTGTGTACTTGTGTGTATGTATGAATACAATCTTTAAGTGCATGCTATTAGGGCTATTTGTAAAAATGCATAATTATTGCAGTATTGTCTCATGTCCATTCCTATAGAATTAATCCTAACAGGTTAGCAGTCATGTCCCCTTTCCCAGTGTGACTGTCTGTGCAGATGACATGCTCCCACTCCCCCCAAACAGTATGTCGGCCATTTTGTTCCAAAACATGTTCATCGTTTAAACACAATGGTTTGGGAGGAAAGATGTGATTCCAATCAGATATTAGACTTCTTTAGGTTTCTTTCATAGGCTATGATTCCACTTGGATCATATACAGTAGCTAGTAGTCTACAGCATGAGCAGACTGTTTATAGTCCTAGTCATGATTATCCTATGTGGATGGAGCTCACTTCTCTAAAAGGTCTGACTTGGTGTATATGACTTATGTGTTCAGTTGTATTTTCCCATCTCCAAAGCACACACAGATTGTGTACACACGACGGCAGCTTTATGAGAGTATGAACCTACATGCAGCAGGATGAGAGGGAGGAGTTTTGAAGGGGTTTGTTTGAAGGTGTGTGTGTGTGTGTGTTGATATTGACATGATTATGTCTTATTGCGTCATGTGTGTGTGTTTTGGCAGACACTGTCTGGTACCTGAAAGGTGCTGGTGTTGGTGTCTGTCATGTCCCACAGAGCAAAGTCTGTCTCTCTGTCCCCGTTCTCATCTATCTGCACACGACCGGTTACACCTGCAGAGAGAGGAGAGGAGGAGAGGTGAGACAGGTTTGAAGGGGGTGAGACAGGTTTGAAGGGGGAGAAAAAGAAGAAGAGAGAGGATATGAGGGAAACAGCTGGAGAAGAGGCATATAAGGAGAGAGTGGGGGTGGTGGGAGAGGGAGGGCTAAAATAGAATGCGAAAAAAATGCGGAAGAGAGAGTGATGACGCAGAGATGTGGAAATTAAATCCACCAAAACAAGGACAGAGGGACACCCATTAACACTGACGCTGAACAGATAAACACACACTAATATTTGTACAGTGCATAAGCAAATACATTGCTGGTATACTGTATATGCATGCACCCACAAAGAAACAAACACACACACACACACACTTTGGATCATGAAAGTGCAGCGCTCTCCCCAAAGAATGTAAGAGAGACACTGCCTCATTTCTGTATTACTTCCTGTTGCAGTGGATACATTTGTATAATCTACTGTATCTACCCCATAATCTTCCTGGGGGTTGTATGGCTTTGCTATCATGCTATTACATCTAGGAACTGGCTAGGATCTTGTCTTGGTAAGACTTTCATTTCCGGCCCACATCACAAAGGTGCTGTCAGAGCCATCTAGAGAAGCGGCTATAGATTTAGGAGAAGAGAAATGACATTTACGCTATGACAGTTATGCCAACCATTAATGGCATGGAAATGTCAAATTCAGATGAGGTTATTGGGTAATAAATACAACATGCAGGTGCTGCATGTGCAGTGGAAAGAGATGAGGCCTGAGAGATGGGATGTGATATGGCACAGATGATTGGCTAGAGGGAGATGGGAGATAAGGCAGAGAGAGACTACAAACACACACACACACACACACACACACACACACACACACACACACACTAACTTCCCACTTATACATACAGGCAGCAGCTAGCAAATGATTAACCGTGCGGTGGGTGTGGGAAAATTACATTTGCCCAGCAGTTGCACGTCATTTGGTAGTCTGGGATAGGCTAGTGCTATGTAGGGGGAGCATGACGATGATTTAGCACCTATTTAAAAGACATTATACACGTAACATTGACCAACTAGTCATGTGTGTGCTTGGTGAGTGACATCATTACTTCCAGGAATTGGGGGGTGGACCTGGTCAGTATTGCAAAGGTTAACTAGGATAATGGAAAGGCTATAAAACAACATTAATTTGCAGTGGAAAGCTTGGTAACATTTCACCTTCGTCATTTTTGGTGAGGAAGAATAGTGAATAGGTAGGGAGGGCAGGGAGGGAGGGAGGGAGGGAGGGAGGGAGGGAGGGAGGGCAGGGAGGGCAGGGAGGGAGGGAGGGCAGGAGGGCAGGGAGGGAGGGAGGGCAGGGAGGGCAAGGAGGGAGTCAATGCTAGTGCAAGTGAATGCTAGTGCAAGTGAATGCTAGTGCAAGTGAATGCTAGTGTATTACAAAAAAATATACAAAATCTTTCTTTCTTTCTTCTTCTATCACGACAACTGCTGCTAGATTACTCTTCCTGCTACGACTGGTGGATTGATGATTCACTTGCTTAGTCAAATGTATCGATTGTAAGTTGCTTTGGAATAAGGCGTCTGCTATATGCCAAAAATGTAAATGTCTAAAGCAGCTACACAGACGAAGAGACTATAGAGTAGAGTTGAGGTAAAGTTAGAATAAAAAGTATTGGAAAGATGTCTGAGGTTATCTATGCCAAGCCTGACATGGCTAAAAAGGTCAGGTTTTGGGATGTGTGTGTGTGTGTGTGTGTGTGTGTGTGTGTGTGTGTGTGTGTGCGTGTGTGTGTGTGTGTGCGTGTGTGTGTGTGTGTGTGTGTGTGTGTGTGTGTGTGCGTGTGTGTGTGTGTGTGTGCGTGTGTGTGTGTGTGTGTGCGTGTGTGTGCGTGTGTGTGTGTGTGTGTGTGTGCGTGTGTGTGTGTGTGTGTGTCTGTGTGTGTGTGTGTGTGTGTGTGTGTGTGTGTGTGTGTGTGTGTGTGTGTGTGTGTCTGTGTGTGTGTGCGTGTGTGTGTGTGTGTGCGTGTGTGTGTGTGTGTGTGTGTGCGTGTGTGTGCGTGTGTGTGTGTGTGTGTGTGTGTGTGTGTGTGTGCGTGTGTGTGTGTGTCTGTGTACTGTGTCAACACCTGTGTACTTCCTCATCATCTTTGTACACTTCCTTTGCTACTGAGGGCAGCAACAACAGTCTCACATTCAGCTGTCAGTCAGGCACACATGCTAACGCAGCTACACAGACAAAGAGACTATAGAGTAGAGTTGAGGTAAAGTTAGAATAAAAAGTATTGGAAAGATGTCTGAGGTTATCTATGCCAAGCCTGACATGGCTAAAAAGGTCAGGTTCAACAGAGGGGAGGTAGAGGAGAGGATTGTGGATATCTACGTCAGTGCAGACACCCCCGGACTCCATGACCCCAGCCCTGGCACAGAGGACGCCCCCCCAAAGACCGTAGCAGGTGATCAGCTGTCAGGTACTGAGACTTCAGAGAAGAGACCCTTCAGAGCTGCTGCAGTGTGTCTGGGGCTGCTGTGTGTTCTCCTACTGGCTGGGATCATAGGCCTGAGTGTCTACTTTCATCAGGTACAGACCAGTAACAACGACCTGACTGGAGAGAGAAACCAGTTACAGACCAGTTACAACAACCTGACTGAAGAGAGAGACCAGTTACAGACCAGTTACAACAACCTGACTGAAGAGAGAGACCAGTTACAGACCAGTAACAACGCCCTGACTGAAGAGAGAGACAACCTGAAAACCTGCTTTGCAGAAGGATGGAGGAAGTTTGGCTCCAGCAGCTACTTCCTCTCCACTGAGACTGGTAGAACCTGGGAGGAGAGCAGTCAGGACTGCAGAGTCAGAGGAGCAGACCTGGTGGTCATCAACAGCAAAGAGGAACAGGACTTTATCATTGATATGAATAAGAGGGTCTGGATTGGTCTGACTGACAGAGACACAGAGTGGACCTGGAAATGGGTGGATGGCACACCTCTGACCACAGCGTACTGGGGTTCCGATCAGCCAAACAGTAAAGGGGATGAGGACTGTGTTGGCATACATGATGATGGAAGTAAACCTAATCGATGGCATGACTACCCATGTAGCTTCGAGCTGTACTGGATCTGTGAGAAAGTGGTTTATTAATAATAGCAGTAACATGTCGTCATGTGTGACAGTTTCACACAACTCTCTCTCTCTCTCTCTCTCTCTCTCTCTCTCTCTCTCTCTCTCTCTGGGGGAGGGGGGGGGGGCTGGGGGAGAGGATCTCTGTTGGGGTGTTTATTTCAGGACCCAGCTATTCTTTAAAGCAGAGGGCTAAATATTCACTGTTGAACTTCTTGTTGGGTTTTGTCTCTGTAGAGTATGTGTAGGGTAGAGTATGCCTACTACAAAAAAAATCGTTCTTTCTTTCTTCTTCTATCACGATGGCTGCCAATGGCCCCGGGCCTGAGCTAGATTACTCTTCCTGACTGGATTGATGATTCACTTGCTTAGTCAAATGTATCGACTGTAAGTCACTTTGGAATAAGGCGTCTGCTAAATGCCAAAAATTTAAAATGTAAACATTGATATATGGATGCAGAAAATAAATGTAAGGAGAAAAAAAAGTTGTAATGTTTTGCTTTGATGTGAATGCACTTATTATACACATGTGGACCATAACATGATGATACGCTTTTGATATGTGAATGGAGGTGATGTGATACATTGATAGATGGATACAGAAGATACTGATGTTTTCTATGACTTTGATGTGAAGATAGTGAGCTTACACATTGACATTTTAAACAGAGCATGCTAATGATGAATTTAAGAGTGTTTTGATATGTGTGATCACACATGTTATGTGTGAATAAATGTAGGCAATAAGACATGAGTAGCTCTCCACTTTCAAAGTAGCTTTCAGATGAAAGAAGGTTGGAGACCCCTGCCTTAGACTTTCTGGTCGAGGGGGAGGCACAGGACTCCTCATCTCACCTAAGTGGTCACACACTACCCTTCCCCTGTCACACCTGTCCATATCCCCCTTCGAATTCCATGCTGTCTCTGTCTCCTCCCCTGTCAAACTTCACATTGTTGTATATACGTAACATTGACCAACTAGTCATGTGTGTGCTTGGTGAGTGACATCATTACTTCCAGGAATTGGGGGTGGACCTGGTCAGTATTGCAAAGGTTAACTAGGATAATGGAAAGGCTATAAAACAACATTAATTTGCAGTGGAAAGCTTGGTAACATTTCACCTTCGTCATTTTTGGTGAGGAAGAATAGTGAATAGGGAGGGAGGGAGGGAGGGCAGGAGGGCAGGGAGGAAGGGAGGGCAGGGAGGGCAAGGAGGGAGTCAATGCTAGTGCAAGTGAATGCTAGTGCAAGTGAATGCTAGTGCAAGTGAATGCTAGTGCAAGTCAATGCTAGTGTATTACAAAAAAATATACAAAATCTTTCTTTCTTTCTTCTTCTATCACGACAACTGCCAGTGGCTCCTGGCCTGAGCTAGATTACTCTTCCTGCTACGACTGGTGGATTGATGATTCACTTGCTTAGTCAAATGTATCGATTGTAAGTTGCTTTGGAATAAGGCGTCTGCTAAATGGCAAAAATGTAAATGTCTAATGCAGCTACACAGACGAAAAGACTATAGAGTAGAGTTGAGGTAAAGTTAGAATCAAAAGTATTGGAAAGATGTCTGAGGTTATCTATGCCAACCCTGACATGGCTAAAAAGGTCAGGTTTTGGGATGTGTGTGTGTGTGTGTGTGTGTGTGTGTGTATGTATGTGTGTGTGTGTGTGTGTGTGTGTGTGTGTGTGTGTCTGTGTGTGTGTGTGTGTGTGTGTGTGTGTCTGTCTGTGTGTGTGTGTGTGTGTGTGTGTGTGTGTGTGTGTTTGTGTGTGCGTGTGCGTGTGCGTGTGTGTGTGTGTGTGTTTTAGAGTACTCCTACCTAGCCCACATCGGCGTCATGAACATAGTCACTTATCAACTAAGCACCATATAGTTTCATATAGTTTCCATCTAAGTTGACAGCAACAAAGCACTCAGACTGTGTCTTTAACAGTGACAAGACCAATTACATTGGTAGATTATTACATTTACATGTTTGGCATTTAGCAGACGCTTTTATCCAAAGTGACTTACATTAAGTACATTTGTCTAAAGTAAGTGAATCATCTATATATCAGTCATCATAAGACATCTATGGGAGGACCTGGCAGTCACAATGCTAGAAGAGTCACACCTACGTAGCACAGATGACCAACCACAAACACCTGTGTACTTCCTCATCATCTTTGTACACTTCCTTTGCTACTGAGGGCAGCAACAACAGTCTCACATTCACCTGTCAGTCAGGCACACATGCTAACGCAGCTACACAGACGAAGAGACTATAGAGTAGAGTTGAGGTAAAGTTAGAATAAAAAGTATTGGAAAGATGTCTGAGGTTATCTATGCCAAGCCTGACATGGCTAAAAAGGTCAGGTTCAACAGAGGGGAGGTAGAGGAGAGGATTGTGGATATCTACGTCAGTGCAGACACCCCCGGACTCCATGACCCCAGCCCTGGCACAGAGGACGCCCCCCCAAAGACCGTAGCAGGTGATCAGCTGTCAGGTACGGAGACTTCAGAGAAGAGACCCTTCAGAGCTGCTGCAGTGTGTCTGGGGCTGCTGTGTGTTCTCCTACTGGCTGGGATCATAGGCCTGAGTGTCTACTTTCACCAGGTACAGACCAGTAACAACAACCTGACTGAAGAGAGAGACCAGTTACAGACCAGTTACAACAACCTGACTGAAGAGAGAGACCAGTTACAGACCAGTAACAACGCCCTGACTGGGGAGAGAGACCAGTTACAGACCAGTTACAACAACCTGACTGAAGAGAGAGACCAGTTACAGACCAGTAACAACGCCCTGACTGAAGAGAGAGACAACCTGAAAACCTGCTTTGCAGAAGGATGGAGGAAGTTTGGCTCCAGCTTCTACTTCCTCTCCACTGAGACTGGTAGAACCTGGGAGGAGAGCAGACAGGACTGCAGAGGCAGAGGAGCAGACCTGGTGGTCATCAACAGCAGAGAGGAACAGGACTTTATCATTGATATGAATAAGAAGGTCTGGATTGGTCTGACTGACAGAGACACACAGGGGACCTGGAAATGGGTGGATGGCACACCTCTGACCACAGCGTACTGGGGTGACAATCAGCCAAACAGTAATGGGGATGAGGACTGTGTTGGCATACATAATTCTGAAAGTAAACCTAATCGATGGCATGACTACCCATGTAGTTACAACCGGAACTGGATCTGTGAGAAATTAATAATAGCAGTAACATTTCGTCATGTGTGACAGTTTCACACAACTCTCTCTCTCTCTCTCTCTCTCTCTCTCTCTCTCTCTCTCTCTCTCTCTCTCTCTCTCTCTCTCTCTCTCTCTCTCTCTCTCTCTCTCTCTCTCTCTCTCTCTCTCTCTCTCTCTCTCTCTCTCTCTCTCTCTCTGGGGGAGGGGGGGAGGCTGGGGGGGCGGGGGGGGGGGGGGGCTGGGGGAGAGGATCTCTGTTGGGGTGTTTATTTCAGGACCCAGCTATTCTTTTAAGCAGAGGGCTAAATATTCACTGCTGAACTTCTTGTTGGGTTTTGTCTCTGTAGAGTATGTGTAGGGTAGAGTATGCCTACTACAAAAAAAATCTTTCTTTCTTTCTTCTTCTATCACGATGGCTGCCAATGGCCCCGGGCCTGAGCTAGATTACTCTTCCTGACTGGATTGATGATTCACTTGCTTAGTCAAATGTATCGACTGTAAGTCACTTTGGAATAAGGCGTCTGCTAAATGCCAAAAATGTAAAATGTAAACATTGATATATGGATGCAGAAAATAAATTTAAGGAGAAAAAAAAGTTGTAATGTTTTTCTTTGATGTGAATGCACTTATTATACACATGTGGACCATAAAATGATGATGTGCTTTTGATATGTGAATGGAGGTGATGTGATACATTGATAGATGGATACAGAAGATACTGATGTTTTCTATGACTTTGATGTGAAGATAGTGAGCTTACACATTGACATTTTAAACAGAGCATGCTAATGATGAATTTAAGAGTGTTTTGATATGTGTGATCACACATACATTTAGGTAATAAGACATGAGTGGCTCTCCACTTTCAAAGTAGCTTTCAGATGAAAGAAGGTTGGAGACCCCTGCCTTAGACTTTCTGGTCGAGGGGGAGGTGATCACACACTGTCCGTCCGTCACACCTGTCCATATTATATCCTCCTTCGAATGCCATGCTGTCTCTGTCTCCTCCCCTGTCAAACTTCACATTGTTGTCATCTATCGCTCCCCAGGCCAGCTCGGTCACTTCTCAGAAGAGACGGATGTCCTTCTCAGCTCCTTCCCTGATGACGGCACACCGCTCGCACTACTGGGTGACTTCAGCCTCCAGTCAGAGAAGCTTCTCTCATCTGCAGTACTTGACCTCCTCCTCTCCTTCGACCTCACCCTGTCCCGCTCTCCTCCGACTCACAAGGCAGGCAATCAGCTTGACCTTGTCTTCACCAGATCCTCCCACACCTCCAACCTTACTGTTACCCCTCTTCCGGTTTCTGATCATCCCTTTATATCCTTCTCCCTCCCCCTCAAATCCACCTCTTCACCTCTTCACCTCTTCGAGGAGACCTGATGCGGCCTGTCAGCCAGAGAGGGGAACCAGGGGAAGTAATGTGCTCAGTAATATGCAAGTGCCTGACCGGCTTGTGCAGCTTAATGGGTTTCTAAACCACCCACTCCATTTTAAGCATTTCAATTCTACTCTCGGTTGTCCAAGTCGTAATTTAACAGATACAAGTACGGATATGATTATAACAAGATCGTCACAACCCTAAGTCCAATATGATGAAAATAAAAATTGTTCAGTGAAATAGCCCCCGAGTCTTTAGGTTGACTGTGGTGGATATGAGAAAATTACATTTGGCCAGCAGTTGGGTGTTGTTTGGTTGTCTGGATATCATGACTTCTAGGAATTGGAATCCTGGTCAGTCTTGAAAAGGTTAACTAGGTAATGGAAACACTGTAAAACAGTGTCACATTAATTTGCAATGGAAGGCTTGGTAACGCTTCACAACGGTCCAGTTTAAGATGGTATTTATTAACATGGCACGTGGGTACAGTAGTTTCAGGTACTTATTACTTCAGCACAATTGGTAAATACCTGATACCAAAAGGCACAAACTATAAGATTGTGATTTATGCTATGAATCCCAAAGAAAAAAAGAAAGTTTTAATTTCAAATAATTATGAAATTTAACATGTTATGAGGTATCAAACATTGAAGCGATTAATCAATTCATCCATCCATTTATTGTATTCTAATTTTATTTCACAAAAATCACAATGCTGTATTATGTCTTTAATGACTTTAATGACATTGGGGTGATTTCAAGTTGATGGGGCGACAGCGACGGAGGCTTAGTATGTGGTAGCTTTGCTCTGGCATGCAATCATGCAATCCTGCTTTCACTGTTCGTAAGTGACCAAGCTGACTGACTGACTCTGTGCCACAACAAAGGGAACCACAGGTGGTATTCGAACAATGTACTAGCAATCAGAGCCAGGGTTCGTTTCTCTTTCTAATACTAGCTGTTATTAGGGTTCAGTATGAATGGGTTACAATCCCCTCCCTGTTCACTCCGCTCTTCCACCTCTGCTGGTCATCTGTGACCACTGCCTCTATGGGGATGCAGCAGTTCCTCCTCACATGGTTTTTCCTACCACTGCTACGCAGACGACACTCTTCCTGTCTTTCCCCCCCCCTCCCTCTGACTCACTGGTGGCAACATGTATCTCTGCGTGTCTTGCAGACATTTCTGCTTGGATGTCATCCCACCACCTCAAGCTCAACCTTAACATGACACAGAGAACTCTATGGTGACCTCCTCCCAGACAGCCAAGAACCTTGGGGTGATCCTCGACAATCACTTGGCGAATATCACAATTCTTCCTCTACAAGATCAGGAGGATACGTCCATTCCTCACCAGAGGACACTGGTCATCTCCTGCCTTGATGCAGCAGTCACGCTACCTTGTACCCCGCTGGTGGAACGAGTTTCCCTCTGCTGTCAGGACTGCTGTTAGTCCCTATCTTCCACCGTAGACTGAAGACCCATCTCTTCAGGCTACACCGTAAGTGTCCCTCCTGAAACCTCTCCGTCCCCTCTAAAAAAAAGAAGGTCTTCCTTCCTCTTGCATTTTTGATTGCCAATGGCCTCTGACCCTAGCATAGATGACCTTTTCTTTTGATGACTGTTGGATAGATGATTCACTTAGTTAGACAAATTAATTTGTTGGAAGGCGCTTTGGGTAAAGGTGTCTGCTAAATGCCAAAAATGTAATGTAAAAAAATGTCATTTTTTTCCATAGATTTCATACATCATTTAGCTGTGCTTTTCCTGGACTGAACTGGGATGATGAAAAGGGGTAGACAGACACATTCCCAATCCCACCCATCTTGTGATGACTGTCCATTAGGCCTAGTTAATGGAACAGAAGCTAGAGATAAAAGCAGCTGTAACCTGATCCATCCATCTCCACCTCCTCCTTCTGACTCTGACTATTTATCTGATCTATACCAGCCACCACTCTCCATGTCACTCTCGTTGTATATCAGTTCATATAATATAGGCCTACAGCAAAACATATCCATCTCCTTTTCTCAAAATGTTCTTATGACGTTGGCTCACCATCTTACATCATCCAGTCTAAGAAACTACTGTGCACTGAGTCTTAACTAGACATGCCAGTCAGTATTCTGCTGCAAAATATCCATTATCTAGTTTGTTATTTTGTTCATACTGTTTGTTCTCTACCCACATCCTTTCCACACTGTGGTTATTGGTCTGACTATAAAGATGCCCCTCTAATTTAATCCATTACTTTTCTCTAAAGATGTAAAAATAAATAAAAAATCATAGCCAGCACAATGTCACACTGCATCTTATGCCATTGTGACAAGATGGCCACCACTCTTCAAATCTTTTTCAAGGCCTGATGACCTCACACTATTGAAAATCTGACAGGATATTAGCACATTGACAAAAGAAAAAGTCCTTGCCACCTGGTCTGATCATGGATCATGAAAAAACGGCCTCCTGGATATACAAAAGATATTTAGGCGCTGGAGAACATACGTACAAAGTACAAAATACATTACAAATTCAAACCCTGTTATCTGGTTAGCTGCTTGGTGGTTGACAAAGTAGAAACCTCAGTGCTCAGCTGAAAATCAAATGTTCGCATTGCTGAACTCATTGTGTGAACATTGTGCAAACCTTTCTGCAACATCAAATGCTGTAATTTAGCCAGCACACTCCTTCTCAGTATTTGGCGACATACAGGCTGCTGTCAACAATTGCAGACTTTAAGAAGCCCATTATGTGGGGTTAAGACACATCTGATGAATCTCATCCATTGTTGGCTTACACTTTGCATAAGCATCCAAATGTCAATGAATTGCTTTATAAACCACGAGCATTCATGAACTCCATTAATTATTTTTGCCTACTGTATTTAAGATTGCAGCAAAAAGTGGATAATATGTCAAAGTGCCGTTTCCATTTCTATAGAATGAAAGAGATGTGTTTTGTGTACGTGTATGTGTATGCATCCAGAATAAATAATGTGATTAACAGCCACAGGTGTTGTGAGGCCTTGAGAGCAGGTGCTCTGGAGTCAGCTTTACAACAGCCAATTAACCAGTTTTCCCCATGTACGCACAGCCAATTAACCAGTTTTCCCAATGTACGCACAGCCAATTAACCAGTTTTCCCTATGTACGCACAGCCAATTAACCAGTTTTTCCTATGTACACACAACTCAGAAAGATAGAAAGATACAAATGAGAACTGTCTGCATACTTAAAATCATTACCACTTAACACCAAGCGCCAGCCTAAAAACCTAGGTGTCATATTTGGCTGATGTTAGTTTAAAATTGCTTACACACTAAAATGACAGATAATTATTGAAATTCTTATTACTTATTCTTGAAGAAACAGCAAACAGAACTGGCCACGACTATATAACATTCTAATGACAGAACGGTAGTAATTCCCGAATAGCTTGGGTTGACTTTTGTAAGAGAGCATACTTGGGTGACGCTCAAAGCAAAGTTGAAATTCTCAATCAACAAAGCAATTTTATTTTTCACATTACAGTAGTGGAGAACACAGAGAGAGCCATGCGGCTTCACTCATTTTCAGCCAGACCCAGCCCATACCTGGGCCAGAAGAGCTGCTTACATGACCAGCGGTCATTGCACAGAACGAGACAGAGACAGAAAAAAGGATAGAGAGTTGATAGATAGTGGGGGGGGGGGGGGGGGGGGTGAGAGGATAAAAGAGGGGAAGGGAGGGGGTAGAGGCAGATGGACAGAGAGAGATAGAGGTTGAGGCCGGTGTCAGACAGAGATTGACGTAGATGGTTCCTGTTGAAACTGGTCACATTGGATCTGGTTTCACCTGATTAGATTTCACCCCTATTTTAGGGATTTCCTTTTCTTTATTTTTTCTATGACGGGGAGAAGAGGAACGAGAGCTTTCTGTAGCAAATGAAAGACAGAATTGGAGGATCCAGGGAGATGCATTGTGCTAAGAGGAGGAAATAGGTGGAGGAAGACAACGTTTGGCAGAATTTGTGACAATGACAGAAGTAGAAAGGAAAAGATGACAAGAGATGGACAGTGCATTGAACTGGAGGGGGGGTAAAATAAGAATGAGTGCTCTCAGTGGTATGGATAGGAGGAAAAAGACAGGATAGCCATGCTTTTGCTAATAATTGAAAGGTTAAGGGAGACAAAGTTATGAGGTAGAGAAAGAGAGGGAAAACGGTTTTGAAGTGGGGATAGAGAAACAGTATGTCGTGAGAGGCAAAAGATGACAGATGTACATTGATAAAGACTTGGAAGAGAAATGAATATTTTTGGTACAGGAGACTGGGAAGTAGAGGAAAGGGGAAAGCAAAAAACTTGGCCTAGGAAGGTTGATAAAGAGGGGGAGGGGGCCGATTTTGTGGGAGAAGAGATGATAGAACTTGGATGAGTGAAGTGTTAGAGCTGGAAATAATGAGAAGAAGAACGAGACAGCCTTTCTTCATACGTAGATATGGTGAAATAAGTCTACAAAATATGAACTGATTGAAAAGCGCGGGAGACACTGAAGCTCCTACAAATCTGGAATAAGCAATAATACATCACAACCACTGTAAAAATCTACTTTAAACAAAGAGGACACTGTGAAAATATAATTACTTTTACTTAATTACTTTTAGGGTGACGGTTAGGGTTTTCATTTCTTAAAACACAACCTTGTTATGTTAATAAGTAAATGATTACACAATACAAATATAGTCTGCATTGAATTGATTCAAACATTTCCTTTTTTGAACTGGGTTAGCTACTGTGCATATTACTCATTCTCAGCCCATGCATTACAACAAAATATTCCATGGGGTGTCCTCTTTTTTCACATGACTGGAGGTTTCTGGGGTCCGCAAAACATGTCTTTTAAGTTTTGTGCTGAAAATATCACTCCAATTTTAATCTAAAGGCATTCTAGAATGCCTCTGTTTCAGTCATGTTCTCCACAGGCTGTTTGTGTGTTCAGCATTAAATGCAAATGAACTGCAGCTCCCCATGCCCGGTCAAATGAAATAATCTTGCATGTGGGAGGATAACTTTTTCCAACCAATTTATTGAGTGCAATTTTTACTAACACAACGAATAGTAAAGGATACAAGATTTGTGTTTTTGGTCAAATTCGTTGAATGCCAGAGTACGATACTGAAGAACTCATATTATGGATTTAACATGTTAAATGGCAGCGAGTAATGCTCTACCATTGTCTACAAAGTGTACCTCCACCAACCTCCCCTGATCTCTACTGTTTGTGTGCTGTAGTCCAGCTCATAATCATTTAGGAGGGGAGGATGGTCGATCGGCCAAGGGGATGAAAGAGGAGGCCTTAATGGAGGACAGATGGGTGGAATAAAAATGTAAGTTGATATGCGATGTAAAAGAGGGATGGAGAGCCGAACAAACAATCCTCCAAATATGACAAACACGTCACTCCAATCTCATGGTTACCTCTCACTTAGTGTGAATCTCCTCATTGTCACCTGTGGTCTTACATGAAACCTTGTCCTGACCATCCAAACACATATCAGATCAACAACCTTGAGCCCCCCACGCCCCACCCAGCCAAACTAACTTCAGATCAACAATCATGTCCTCCATCCCACCTCACCCACCCAAACAAACTTCATATCAACAGCCATTCCCCACTAACAAACACAAACACATTCTCTCAGTCCCAATAAACAGACACTGCTGGCCCTTGTGGGACAGAAGAGGCGATAACAGCTTGCCACAGGATTTGACACCCCCATCCTGTTTGCCCAGCATTAGTAATGTCAAACACTTGTGAAATGCATGAGCCTTGGTAAACACACCTTCTGTTATGAACGTGTGTGTCATTCCCCTTTATAGCACATAACGTCTTTTATGCATTGGAGTGTTAATACCAATGTCTGGTCTACATGTCACATGTCATGTGAATAGCTGTAATGGACATATGTTGAATTAAAAAAATGTTGATGTGTTGAATACTTATTTATCCCACTGTATACAGCAATTTATTTTTTAAGAATATGTATTATACATGCCTCGTGAATTTAGTTCAACTGTCATCATAACCCAAAATATAAGCTTGTATTACACCATTGTTTGTAAACAATGCAATTGTATACAGAGACTGTACAGCTTCAAAACATTAAAACTATTGCCTTGCACCCATAGCTCTGTCTATCAATTTAAGAGTGGTTACATTTCTCCAGCCCCATCCCTCAGCTGTTTACCAAATAAATTGAGGGGTGACCAATTGTTGTTGTTTGCACCACAACTCAATTAATCTTGTCAGGTTCTATTGGTTGTCAACCACAAGATAACAGGCTGGCATCTTACTAAGATATTTCAATTAGTTAAATTGATTTCAGGAAACAAAAATATGCCAATGTATTGACACAGCCCAAATGATAACCCCATATTATTGGACAAGAAAATACTTCTGTTAATGAACCTGCCACAATAAAATACACTTTAATGGATTAGAGTGACACATTCATCTGCAGCATTCAGGAAACAGTTTTTTTCTAAACCCAAAAATGTATTGACTTCCGCAAACACCAACTGCCAGCAGAGATGCGGAGGACTGTTTAATAACATGTTTCACAACGCTGACATTTTTTGTTTCTTTTCCAAGAGCTTGAAGGAACACAGAGAGGAAACATCTGCTTAAGTCTCCAAAAAGCCAAAAGACACAACCATAGTCCACTGATCAATCTTTTCCATTTTCAAATAATAATAATAATAATAATAATAATAATAATAATAATAATAATAATAATAATAATAATAACTTTATTTGTAATGCGCTTTTCCTGCAAACGTTGCAGCTCAAAGTGCTTTAATCATTATATAATCTTAATTTAATTATTTAGTCATTATTATTTAGTCATTCCATATTCCATGGAATGCTCTGAGGAGATATGTATTTAAGGTAAGGCGACACTTTGTCCACAGTTAACAACTATATAACCACATGCTAACATGTGACATTAACATACATTGGTATCTATGAACTGCAAATCCAATTGCAGAACACAATCACAATCACTTCAGAGAGCTGAAAGAACCCCATTCAACTGAAAAATCAATGATTGTCTTGCAGAGCTGGGTATTTTTATGGTGGCCCTTGCTTGGGTCATCGTTTCTAAATGGTCAGGATTGTAAAGGTATCGTGCTGGCTCTTTCACTCTGCCACAAAGGATTTAATAACTAATCATCTGAGGCACTCTTTAGACAAACACAGCAGAAAAAACATTCCATCTCTGAGAGTCTAAAATGTAGTTTTTGTTTACAGGACCCCCTCCTCAGAGGTAGGGGCCAGCAGCATGCCATTGTGGCTCAGAGTTAATCCAGTGAGTTGGCATGTGATACCACAGGAAAGCACAACCTATTACAAAGTGCCCGTGTGACAAAACACAGTTCACAGATGTCGCCAGACAGAGTGCACTGCTAGTGCAGGAGAGAGAACACTGTGGTGATTCATACCACCTGGACACAACTCAGGTTTTACAATCCTGGCTGGCACTCCTGACAAAGGGCTGCTGATGAATGAATGAATGAATGAATGGTCTTTATTGTCATTGCTATAGTACAGGTACCAAACAACGAAATTTGGGAGGGGTGGCTCCCCTGGTGCTAGGAAAGAAGAAAAAAAACTAAAAAAACAAGAAGGGAAAGGAGCTGGTTTACATAAATAAAGGATATGTACACTATCCACTATACTATACTGTACAGATAAAACGACTAGGGTTGTCATATTGCACATAGTGTTATTGCACATTCATTTAAAGTGTCGCAGTTTGCAGGCTTGAAATGTACATGTGGGGACATTTCAAAGAAGCAGAACCACACACATATGTATTAATGTATCCACATAGTATCTCTGGAACCATATCAGGCATGGTCCGGGATAAATGTAAGGACCAAGCAAAAAACCCTTGTTCAATCTAATTTAATCAAAATTGGACACAGTAAGCGATCTTAAGACTGGCGTCAGTTAATAAGAAACCTTTCAAAACCCAGGACACATGCAGTCAGCTTGTAAGCACGCTTCTTCCCATCCCTTCTCTCTCTCAACAGGAAAACAGTATGCAGGGAAAACAGGGATGCTTTGTTGTGATTTGAACCTCTGTTCAAACCACACTGTTGCAATTCCTCAAAGGGCTACTGCGTATGCACTCATATCACTGATCATGCTTTTAACATAATCAGATCATGAGTTTATCTACTGTAGCATGCAACCGTAAGATGAGACTTCCAGTCATTTCCTTTGCAGCCCCTTCCTCTTGGAATTATTTTACAGCAGAGTCTGAAACTGTCTCATCTGATCCCTCTTTCCAGTTTCAAGCTCTTGCTGAGAGACATACAGTGCGAGTCTATGATTTGTTCTTGCAATTGAGTTGACCCTCCCTTTTGCCCATTGCTGACCCCTCCCTGTCCCTAGCTCTTTAGCAGTCTAGTTTTAGGTTTTGTAGTTTTAGTTTAGTTTTAGACTATCTTAGACTGTTTTAGACTAGTTTTAGTTTTAGACAATGTAGTTTTAGTTTAGTAGGCCAGGTTTTGTATTGTATTTGTTTGTGGTGGATGTTGTTGTTGTATGCCTGTGAACAGGTCACACTTGAAAATGAGCCCTTGGGGCTCAATGTGTTTTTACCTGTATAAATAAAGGTTAAATAAAAAATAAAATAAAAATATGGTGCTAGTTCCTGGACTGACCGTAGAAGGTACGGTTCCACATCCTCCTGGTCACGGTCTTCCCCACTGGTTTGCCACCGGATGCAGACATGGTCTCGTTCAAGGCGTGGGAGTACAGCAGTAGTCCGTCGTAGAAACCCCCGGAGATGATGTTCATCTGCAGGATTAAAAACAGGGAAATGGGGGCGGGGCTACCATTAAACCTACTGTGAGATCTCTGAGAACCCAGCTGTCTAAAACACAGGGCTAATGAAAACATAATAATTTTAATTAATAATAATTTTGCCATTTAGCAGACGCTTTTAATCCAAAGCGATTTACAATTACGAATTACAGGGACATTCCCCCTGGAGTAACTGAGGGCTAAGTGCCTTACTCAAGGGCACACTAGTAGTGGTGTGGTTTCAGGCGGGATTTGAACTCACAACCTTCCAATCACAAGTCCAACTCACCCACTAGACCACCACTACCCCTATAACATCAGTGTGAAATACTGAAATCCTATATCCATCATGCGTTCTAATAAAAAAAAGTTTTAAAAATAGACATATTGGCATCACTTTCGGATTTAAATGAACTTGAAAATTACAGAACAAAAATTCTGATTAGGAAACCTTGAGTATAGTATCTATAGAATCGACCACATTTAGTTAAACATCTTACGTAATCTGTTTGTCTTTGTATCCCAAAAAGGGAATTTAAATGGGCAATCTGGAATTTGACATTCATTTCTGGACTTCTGGAATAAATTAGAAATGCCTCATGAGCTACCCTATCAGAATCCAAAACACAAGCTTACATATTGTAAACAAACACTGTATTTTCACATTTAAAATGATCATTTCGGTGGCCTGGGGTGGTCCAGTGGTCTAGCACCGCGGTCTACTGAATTACTGAATGACTAATTCTACTAAATTATCATTTTGATCTCATGGATGGTCAGTCCATATCTCCATCTATGCATTTGAGCGTGGTTACATTTGTGCAAATTGACCGCTTTATTGTTGTTTGAATCCCAGATCATCCCAGTAATACAATAACAAATATTAAAATTACAACACCAGTAATGGGGGAAATGCTTTATTGGGCATTTGGGCTTTGGTCAGACTATTGGGACACTACCATAGAATGTGCATCTGGTAAAAAGCAAAACAAACTTTGTGGAATTCTCTGGTAACTAAGGACCAAGAAGAAGTTGAATCTAATGGAAATTGGACACAGTAGGAGAGCTTGGGACTGGCGTTAGTGAAGGAACAAAACAGCACTACGCATAAGCTATCTCAATATGCACAACGATCACAATAGCTCCCAGGAAATCACACAAAGATACCAAATGCATATGTGAAAACGTCCCAAGTGCAGACAAACCACATTGGGCTACACTGAGTAGTTTAAAATGGCCTTCCTATGATCCAAATCCCGTCCATGTTGAAGTATTTTTGTGTGATATGACTAGAATTTTTAACTGACTTTGTGACCGGTCATTTTTAGAAAATCTAAGCATTGCTTTGTACATTTTAGGCAATTTCTGGTTTGCTTTCTAAATTAACTATTAAGCAATGTGGTGCGCAATGTGGTGAGGCTAGAGACAGAATCTTTAGGCTCTGCTTTCCTCTTATCCTCCAGAGTCAGACCTGTCTGTTTATCACATTAGTTACACTTAGCTTATTTGCTGCCAATGATTAAGCAGCTTCAGAGGTGTGCCAGACAGCCCTGTCTGAAGATGGTGTGCTTGCGATCCTCCTGGGGATGACATAGTAGCCCTGCATATACGATTCGTGGTGAATGCAATGCATGTGTGTCAGAGTGTTTGTGTGTATGTGTGTGTGTGTGTGTGTGTGTGTGTGTGTGTGTGTGTGTGTGTGTGTGTGTGTGTGTGTGTGTGTGTGTGTGTGTGTGGGTGTGTGGGCAGTTGGACAATGTGGTCTGTTGAGCTCATGCCAGGTCTCATCGTGTTTTTTTGTTTTGCCTGATGTCTAATTGTTTTGCCTGATGTCTAAATTGTCACTGATGTGGAGGCCCATGCACACACACAAAAATCTCCTTAACACTAGAAGCCTCAGGCCCTCATTACTAACCAAAGTACCCAGATGGACGCCTGGTGACCTACATTTCTTGACATTAACAATAACAGTAACAATAATTAGATCAATACCATGCAAGAAATAATGAACTGCTTGTGTTTAGTCAGGTCTTAGGAATCATAAGAATTATGAAGCTTACATATAACATTAACAGACATCACTGGTGTAACTGTACACTGTAAAAAGAAAGAAACAAAAAAAACAGAACACAGTCCACAGACAAATCCATCGGCTCTATGCCCCACCATGCAAACCATCAAAACAAATATAGATTTTGTCTCCTGGCTTACAACAAGCAATCGAGTTACTCACAAAAGTGTTCCAAATGTCTGCAATCAGGACGATTTTGTCTGTCTCCATGGACATTGTGCCTTTATCAATCAGACACACATACCTGTAGACTACTGTAACATACTGTACATACACAAACAGGTCGACAAAATGATGGTTCAAATAGACAGAGCAAAATGATGGTCTGAGAAAAACAAATATAATAAGCCTACATTTCGAAATACTGGTGTGATGTAGGCTGGGTGCGCGCTGTGATGATCACCTCGAAAGGACAGCAAATGATGACTGTGACAACACAGTTGATTACAAATGCACTCAGCTTCCCCCACTCTGACCCTATTGTAATTTGTTGCCCATCTTTTACTTCATTATAATTACTTAACCCTCATCATCCTGATTGCCTCACTTAACTCAGCAGAGATGTTCGTCACAGTTCTGTGATCTGTCTAATGTTAGCCTACAAATCTTTGCCATGTTATGCTGCAGTTGTCATAGGGTTAGACCATACGTATTTACAAATGCCTCTAAGCTCACTCCTTAATATACCAGTAGCCTCAATATCACACTGGTTAGGCAACTCCTAAAGCCTAACAATTATTTAAAATGCATAAATGAATACATCCATTTATTTTCGTGATTACATTTCTCTAAAATATGCAACACTTTGGCTACAGTAAAATCAATGTTTGCAAGTCAATATTCTATGAACTAACGGAATTCGTTATGTTCTAGGGGAGGATAGGGCCTGGATTGTACTATTTATTGTCATGCTTTTGTTTGTTAATGGGAAATGATTCAAGCTTGTTGTAGGTGGAGCTCAAGCAAGCATACATAGGAGCTACAGCAAAATGTGTAGCCTAAAGATCGTGAACGTCATACATCAAGAACTGTCCAAGGCTACAGCAATGATATGACACCTACAGTATGAAAGTTAAAAGTTATTTATTCAACAATGTTATTTGTATTAAAAAAAAGAACAGTGAAATACCGGCAGTTATGCAATTACAAATGACTCAGATACGGACAGTAAAACAGTGAAAACATCATTTATTTACAGATTAACAATTGTGAGTTTGATGTGCCATAGTTTGTAGAACAATATATTTATTAAACACATATATGTGTCATAAATATATGAAATGTCCATGAAGACAGAAGCCGTGGATTATTAGTAAGGGCTGCACTTAGAGAGAGAGACTCTGCCTTCAAATCCGGTGACATAACTAATGACAAGAAAGCCCGCTATGACCTCTGCAGAGAGATTAAGACAGCCAAATGGGAATATAGTGAAAGAGTCGCAGCTATGCAGCAATGAGTCATGCAACATGTGGCAAGGGCTGCATACAATTTCAGACCTCAAAGGGAGAACTAACTGCGCAGCTAACATAGCTGGCTCTCTCCCGGATTAGCTGAATAGCTTCTACGCCTCAGGGGCGTCAACATACGCAAAGCGCCATGGCCAGCTTCAAGTCAGCCAAGTCAGCCATTGTTGTCCCTGCCCCAAAAAAGAACAAGGTAACTTGCCTAAATGACTATCTCCCTGTTGCTCTCACTTCTGAAGTAAGCAAATGCTGTGAGAAGCTGGTCAAAGAGCTGGTCTGTGACTCGCTATCACCCGAACTGGACAACAGGAACTCCAAGGTGAGGATGCTGTTCGTAGACTACAGTTCAGTATTCAACACCATTGTCCCCTCCAGGCTCGACACCAAGCTCAGAGACCTAGGCCGTAACCCTGGCCTATGCGACTGGATCCTCGACTTCCTGTCGGACCGACGCCAGGTGGTGAGAATGGGCTCTAAGATCTCCGCCCCTCTAACCCTTAACACAGGTGCCCCCCAAGGCTGCGTCTTGTGTCCCCTCCTCTACTCCCTGTACACCCACGACTGTGTAACCTCAGTGATTTAGTAAATTAGCTGATGACACAACAGTCATTGGCCTGATCACCGACAACGACGAGACGGCCTACAGGAGAGAGGTCGACCGCCTAGCTCAGTACAGCCAGGAGAACAACCTCTCTCTCAACACTGAGAAGACCAAGGAGCTGGTGGTGGACTTCAGGAGGAATGGTCGGGAACAAGAGTGGGTCAGCAGTTTTATGTTCCTTGGCGTCCATATCTCTGATATCCTCACCTGGGACGTGCATACCAAACAGCAGCGCCTCTTATACCTCAGGTGGTTAAAGAAGTTTCGCATGGGGTCAAAGACCCTGCGGGCCTTCTACAGAGGCACAACCGAGAGTATATTGACTGGGTGCATCACTGCCTGGCATGGCAACTGCACTGCCCAAAGCGACTCAGAGGGTGGTGTGGACAGCCAAGCGCATCACGACAAACGGTGTGTTAGCGAAGCCCGGAGGATCAAAGATCCCAACCACAGCCTGGTCGAACTGTCCAAGGGGTGAGGCCTCTTCTGGAGCCTCAGGGCCAAAACTCAAAGGCTAACAAACAGCTACTTCCCCCAGGTGATCAGACCCACTGTAGACAATTGACTATCTTCCCCTAGCTCACACCATGTACACAAACTACAGTAACCTTAAGCTCAAAGCCACTTTACAACTGAACTCTCTATTATCACTAGTGGCACCACTAGTGTATCCTGTCTTGTCTTACCTGTATTATTGCCACCTTATCTTATATTATGCCTATTATTTTTTGTCACGTATGTCCTGTACCACTGATAGTTTTTAATCTTGAATTATGCTTGAATTATTATGCCGTATGTCATGTGCTGCAATGCAATGTCAGGAACTGAAGCCTAATGAATTTTACTCTGTTACACTAGTGAATGTGACGTAACAATAAACTTGAAACTTGAAATATGTTTTGTCTTGATTAGGTTTTATCCAAGGACATAATTTTTACATGATGCTACTTATAAAATACTCTTCCTCCAGGTTGCCATTATTGTTAATTCATGAAAAAAAGGAGAACAAATAATTTCTTTGTAGAAGGCCAGTTTACTGCCACGGTATACTGGTGAAAATACATCATAGAGAAATGTTCCATTCTACCCTCATGGTAAATGACAGATAGAGAGGTAGAGAGGGAGAGACGGAGGGGGACCCGACCACATGGCCAGGATACAGTCGTCATGGGCAACAGCTGGGACCACAGACCAGAAAACAAAGAGAACGAATGTAGTGTATATGTTCTTAAACATTCTGTTTTATACCCGTCTTCTAATCAAATCAAGAGCTGTTTACAAAGGAGAATCAATCAGACGTCATCTTATCAGTACCAGTCAAATGACAATTCAGTATTTACAGAAGTACACATCAAAGTAAGAGATCAGAGCGTGTCCATTTTGGCCCATCGCGGGAAGGGAGCTCAAGAAGAGGGGCAGAATTGATGTCTCCCCCTTCACTACTAAATGACCTTTCCATCATTACAGTTTATCATGGAGTGGCAACTGGGTAAAAAAATCTTACAATGTTTTATGATTTGTAATATATTTATAATATATTTTGTTTCATATTCTTATAATACTTTATATACTGCAAATGACACCACTAGTATGTGTGTCTGTGTCTGTGTATTATTATTATTATTATTATTATTATTATTATTATTATTGTGTATATAGTATGTATACAATACCTCATGTACTTAAAGTGTCAATCTGGGCGGCTTATGGTCAATATTCCGATTGGGCAAGTGTTATGGAAATGCGTACCGAATCCGCTTAAGGACCGATTCGGCAATATTCCGATTAAGACCCCTGGCATACGCCTGTTCAGTTACGTCTCCGCATGCTCGATTCTCCTCGAGCATGCAATCGTTGTGTTGTTGCTAGGGACAGCAAGATACACTCGTTCGCCATTTCTTCTCGCTCTTGTCTTCCAATGTTGAGGACAAAGTGGATCAGCGGGAGTGTTGTAGTTAAATTGTGGTTCAAAAGCGCAAGTAGGAGAACACAATAACGGAGGACTATGTTGGAAACAAGCATTATGATTTAACTGTGGGTTAACGCCTGCTCAACGACCGCAACCAAGCTACCAACACTAACGTAAGTGTAAAATAGTAACAACTATTGTCCCTCCCACCGAATCGGAATATGCCAATTAACATGTAAATGGAATACTCCAGTTGCTACAGCGCATGTAAACACCTTAATCAGAATATTCCAATAATACGATTATTGACCTTAATCGGATTATGGTGTGCATGTAAACGCAGTCATTGATTTTTTAAGAATGTAACTTATAAATGCCTCATGAGCTTAGTTTAACTGTCTTTTCCCATCAGAACCCCAAATATAAGCTTGTTTTACTCCATTGTTTGTTAACAATGCAATTGTAAACAAACACTTTATAGCTTCAAAACATGGTTAAAACTATAATTTTGACCTCATGGATGGGTCAGTCCTTGCATCCATAGCTCTGTCTGTGAAATTGAGAGTGGTAACATTTCTCCAGCCCCACCCAAAAATAGGGTGGGGAGACCGCTTTGGTGTTGGTTTGAATTCCAGATTGCACCTTTAATATATATAAATAAACCAATAAGACAGCAGTGATCCAGCTGCAGATATGCGACTACCTTTGTGTGGAGAATATAATGAGCAGATAAGCTCCGCTAATTAAATAAGCTTGCTGCTCCAAATTAAATTGAATCAATCATCCAGGCATTGTACACAAGCCACTTACACAGACATGGATTCGCTGTTTTTTATACTTGTTGCCTGTACAGACCAAGAACTCAAGATAGAGACCAATCAAAAGTTCATTTGAATGACACAAAAGAGCTCAGCCCATGTACTGGTCTACATTTACATAGTCCTTTAGAAAATTGCCTTGTGATGAGTCCATACATACAACCAGACTGAGCAACAACAATAAGTTGGCCAAAGACATCCAAATGGTCCTCATGTCTGATTCAACGGTAGGGGAAATACTACCACATACAGTATATTCCATGTCTGACATATTTTTTTATCAAGTGTCCATGAAGACCTGTTCTAAATTAAGGATTATCCAAGGACATCATTTAGAATTTCTCCAACCAGACAATAATTTGTCCTCAACTCATAGGCTAAGGCTACTCCTCATGTAATTCATCCAGGCTGCAATTATTGTTAATTCAGAATGAAAAAAAAGCGTTATAATTATACAAAAAAATACAAAATAATATTATAATAATTCACAATAAGCCCTTCCATTCAAATTGATCAACGATAGTGGTTGTATTGCTTAGGATTTGCATTTTATTCCTCAAATAAAATGTGTGGAAAAGGATGACCATGAACCTTTTAAACACTGAACTACTGTCCATGTCTTTACCTTCTCATTGCCAAACTCAATGCTGTACGACGCAGTGATCAAATTCTGTTTCATCTTTATAAGTACACCTTCTGATCGTCATCATCCCATCTGTGCGTGCATAGAGTGAGTCACTCTCGTTCTCCATTTTCACTCACTCTGTCCTCATTCTTCTACGCTGTCCTAATTTCTCAAGTATCTTCTCTTCTTTCCTCCCATATCCTCCTCCTTTTTTCTGGACGTTTAATTCATCTTCATCTTCCCCCACCCATCTTCCCCCACCTATTTGGTAACAATGGCCACGGTGTGAAGTCCCTGAACAACCCACTTCATATTTTCACTCCCTATTTGAGTGGGTTGAAGAAGGGCAGGAGGTTAGCAACGGCATTATTATGTGTGCACAAAATACGCGCACACACACACACACACACACACACACACACACACACACACACACACACACACACACCTCTTACCAGTGAGTCCTCCACTGTGAAGTTGAACATTGTCTTTGCATCTGTCTTCAGGTTGTTCACAAAGTCTTTATACTCAGGGTTCTGTGGTTCTCTATAGGTCAGGATTTTCACACTCTAAAGACAAAGAAGGAGAAGGCATTGTTATCAAACATGACTGTTTAATATCAAATCAGGGATATGATTACTTAAATCAGAAGAAAGGGACCAGTTAGAGGTTGGTTTGACTAATCTGAAATCAGCAGGGTTCCTACAAGTTTCAACAAGTCAAATTTAAGACCTGTTTTAGACCTCTTTGAATAGAATTGTAGACCTATTCGCGACACCATATGATTGCTTTTTGTCATCCTCGAGGTGATGAAATTAGGGATTTCACTGCCATACAGACAAAAAAGGAAGCGAATTGGCATTTTTTGGGTTCCATCTTGATTCATTTCTGCGCAAATAGATTGGTTGGACTGATTTCCTTGCATGATCTCAATTTTAAGACCTAGCACCTCATTTTTAGACCGAATAACAGAAATGTGGGACCTTTTTAGGCCTTATAAATTCGATTGCCAGATTGCCAGATTTTAGACTTTACGGCTTTTTAAGACCAGGGTGGGAACCCTGAATCAGTAGGGTCATATTTCTAAGGCCTAAGCTGCCATCTAGAACACTTTTCTTTATCACATAAGTCCATCACAATTAGAAAGATATTCCTGATTCAGGAGTCCCCCCATTGACTGTGAGAACTTAACAGCATGTGCCTCCTTGTATAAACAAGCAAGTGTTATTAGAGCCTAGTTTTTCTATTATCTTTGGTCTTTGAGACCAGTCATGCCCAACACATCTTTCAAAACTCCCAATAACCATCATCAAATCATCTCATCTCCTCTATTCTCCCACCCAACAGTGTGTATAGATAAAGGAGGACCGACCTCATTGAAGCAGAAAACAAAGGTCTTTGAAGGCTAACTTGTAATAACACAAGGGGGAAAAGAGAAGTGTTCTTAATCAGTTAAAGTAGGGCTAATATAGTGGTTCCCAGACTTTTTCTCTTGCTGTGACCCAACAAATGCCTCCCTGAAGGTTGCTGGTGTGGATAACTTTGCCATGCTCTAACCCTAATTGCAAAATAAAGTTTAAAACATGAGATTTGATTGACAAAAAAAAAAAACTGTTGTTTTTACCCATAATCAGAATGTTTTCTTCTTTCAGAGTTATTTTTGGGTTATTTCAGGCTTTGTGAGATATGACTCAAATCCTTGTGTCTGGTGTGTCACTGGTTGTGCTGCAGCCGCTAGCTACCTCAGGGCAGAGCCTGTTACTCATGGTGGAATTGAGAAGAAAATGAAAGTACTTCATGGTGTGAAAAGAAATATACTACATTTGATTTGTCATCTCGTTTCCCCAGCAGCACACTTAACACCTGGGACAAACATGGGGAAGAGAGAGGAACCAGACCATGACTGCTTTGGGCCCTGCTCTGTACTGTAGGTCAGTGAAGAATATAGCTGATGCTTGTTTCACAAGAGATAACCGAGATGAGAAGGGGAATGATCGACTTGACTCTGATCCAAGTGCTTGTAATACAGTGTCTTCAGTAAGTATTCACCCCCTGGACATTTAGTTGTGTTACAACCTGACTTTATAATATATCATTATAAATGATAAATCATTAGAGTGCAAAATAACAGCATCCACACACTCAAACATTGTACAAAAAAACGTTTTACGGATCCACTTATTTTTGTTTATGAAAGAGGAGGACCTAACCTGTGGAATAAATTGGTTAGAGCCAACATATTGCCTAACCCTAAACAGACCCTTCTGGCTCCCCTTAAACAGGGAAACTAACCTTGTGGCAACTGTGCCCAGTGCCACAATACTTGTAAAACCAATGAATTTAGACACCCTAGAACGGGGGGGGAAATCCCAGTAAGGGGAGTAATCACATGTTGTGTATATGTTAAAATGCCAAAGTGATCAAATCTATATTGGTAAAACCCCCCGTCCCCTCAAACAAAGAATCAGTGAACACAAAAGTTCCCTAAGACAAAAAGATGTGAACTACCCTGTAGCCTGTCATTTCAATAACCACTCCCATCCCATTTCCTCCCTTAGGTTCCAGGGCATAGAGCAGATTACTCTTCAGAGAGGGAGTGATGTTGACAGGAAGTTATGCCAGAGAGCTTTTTTGGATCCATACCCTAGAAAGTCTACAACCCCTAGGTCTAAATTAGGATTTTGACATGATTGTTATGCTATGAAGAATTGACTTTAGATGTACTGTATATGTTCTATGCTATATGATGGCTACTGCCTGATGTCTGCATGTTTGTAGCATTTCTCTATTGTTTTTTGTTCTGCTATGTATATATATATTGTAAATAGCCTATTTGTTTTTGGTGTTTCCTGTCTCATGAACACATGTGTATGTTTTTGTAGTCCACTAAATCTAAGACTAAAATTCCCTTGATGCTTAGTCACTAGGTGAAATCTTTGACACAGGTGTTGTGCATTGGCTAAATCAAGTGATGTTGTTTGAACCCTTACAACCACTGCATTCACTTGTCTGCTTTATGCCTGAAGAAGGTCTATGATCGAAAGCTTGCAATAAACAACGTTTTTTTGTTTTGTTTTTGAGTGTGCGGATGCTGTTATTTTGCACTCTACTGATACTCTCCAGTTCCAGCACCTCAGCAAAGTTTGATAACGGATGAGCGGTGGTATTTTCACTGTTATAATAATATTTAATTTAAAATCACTGATCTACACAAAATTCCCCATAATAATGAAGTGAACATTTGGGGGGATTTTCTTTCCTTTTTATGCTTGTCACTTATAGGGACTGGGGAGTTTGGAGGATCAAGAGGAAATTATGAAATTTGCTCAGTTGGTAGTGACAGCCTAATCCACATAGTCTGTACTTGAATCCTATGCAATTCAGAGAGCCTATGAACACATTTAAATCACATTAACTAACCCTAACCCTAATGTGCACTCAGATGAACTCAATTCAACTTATTGAGTGACTTACATTTTTGCATTTGAGCTACTTTTAGGAGTGACATATCAAAGGGTTATTATTGACTCAAGATATAAGTAGGGAAGTAACATGAAACGATCTGAAATGATCTTGGATATCTGGCTGGTAATCTTTATTACATAATATTATCATGTATTATTAGATATTATTTCTGTCCTCACGAATATTTACCTGGAAGGCTTCCTTGGCAACAAGGTCGTCAGCATCCCCTCTGGCCCAGGGCTGGGCATTCTGGGAGTTTAAACTCTTACCGAACACGTCAATGTAGAAGAAGACAAACTCTTCCTGCGGCAGACCCGCACGCCGGAAGTGAATCATCAACTCCCTGAAGGCATCTGGGGAGCAGCACGCAAACACCACTACAGAGAGGGAGGGAGGGAGGGAGGGAGGGAGAGAGGGAGGGAGGGAGGGAGGGAGGGAGGGAGGGATGTGGGAGCGGAGGGGACGAGTGGGATTGGAGAGGAGAAGACTGTTAAAAGAAGACTACCCCCCCCCCCCATAGTCAAATTATTCATACATAATACAGGACATAATTAGTAGTTCCTGATTATAAATCATGTCAATCAAGTTTTCTTCATTATGCAAGTAGAATGGGTTAATGAATATGCATGAACAATCTAACACACAACTTATTTGTCTACTTATACAGTAAGCTCAAATAATCAGTAGAAACCGGAGAATTGTATGTGTCTACGAGCTGTAGTATGTGAACAAACTGGAGATCACATGGTGGGATTAGAAAGCCCGGCTGTTGAAATTCAAACAGGCTTCTTCACCAGGCTCGAAGCACCAGGCTTTGAGCACTCGCTGGCCTCTAGGAAGCCTTGACACACATTGGCACTGCTGTTGAACAGTGGCTATAGACTGAGGAGGCATCTCTAGACCACTGATTGCAGGACCACTGATTACAACATAGAAGGAATTGTTTGCTACAAACAACATCTGGACTAATATCTCACACACTAGATCAGACAATGGCCAAATGACCAAATAATTGCACTGAGGCAGTCTTTTAGATAACACCGACAAGAAGACAAGATATTTCACTGCCACACAGGTGACCTTATTATAGCTGAGGATGAGGATGATGAGTCACCAGGCTTTTGCGGAAGAGACATGGGTAATGAGAGAGAGGAGAGGGGACACTTGACATTATGCCCCGAGGCTAATGGTACTGGGTTACAGTGGCGGTGCCAGAGGCAGTCAGCTGAGACAGGGCTCTATTAGCTCTGATCAGCAGAGATCACAGCCAGAGGTCTACTGCCGCAGTAACACCCTTTATTAGCCCCCCGGTGATTACTGCAGGCTGGCATGGTGTCAAGAGAAGAGTGGGGAGTGTGTGAATGTCACAGTGTGTGTGTGTGTGTGTGTGTGTGTGTGTTACATTTACATTTACATTTTTGGCATTTAGCAGACGCCTTATTCCAAAGCGACTTACAATCAATACATTTGAATACTAAGCATGTCAATCAGCAGTCCACCATTCGTTGCAGGAAGAGTAATCTAGCTCGGGCCACTGATAGAAGGAAAAACCTTCTCCCTATCGCCTTCTACTAAAACTATATATTTTGTGTGTGTGTGTGTGTGTGTGTGTGTGTGTGTGTGACAGAGTGTTTTTCATATGTGACACAGTCTGGTCATTTGGGCCGCAAGTTGGCAACCAATCAAAATGTTCTTTCAGACTTTTATTTTGAAACACGGAAATACATTTCAATGTTGTTGAAAATCACAACACAAACTCGCTAGTCAAGCCAAAATACTGCAACGCAGTATGATTCGGTGAGTAATCCCCACTACTACCTAGTTAACTATAACACTACTTTTACATTGTTAGCAGGCTTGCAAAACAAGCTGTGTTACTTGATTAGCGAGTGTGTCATTGATTTTCAACATTTTTCAAAAGAAAAGTCTGAACATTAACATGTTCTAGTCTAGTTTAATGTGTTCTTGCGCATTGGTCTACTGGGGTCCTATCTAGTCTGATGTGTTCTGGCCTACAGTCTGGTCTACTCAGGCAGCTTGTGGACGAGTGGCACAGGAAGTCTCCAGGGGCGTGATGACATTCCTGTGGCCCGCATTTCCTGTTCTGACGACTCTATTGTTTTAGGCTTTAATGGCCCAGGGCAGGAAGTGAACAGCCAAACCACGGCGAAAACCTGAAGCCCTTAGAGTGGTCTCCCTGAGACAAGGACCCCTATGATTACATCATCCCCATATCCACCAGGTAGAGCCAGGGTTAGCCATGGATCTACAATGGCCAGCCTGGTTAGTCCTCATCTGCTATGGAGTTCCATCAATGTAGCAGGACTTTTTCAGAATAGAATAGCACTGTATCTTAGCAGTTTAACTCTGTAACTCTGTAACAGGTGTTCTGAGATTTAAAAGGTTAGATAAGAACCCAGCACTTTCTAACGTGAGAGAATGTTAACTAAACAGGAATGGATCCCGGCTAGACGGTAGAGTGGTACCCTGTATAGACAGAGCAAGGCAGGTCACAGAGCTCCAAGCACCACCGACTGACAAATGAGAAGTGATCTTTCTCGGATGATGGACTGATGACTGAGATGAAAGGTTTTGCTTTCACTCGAAAACTGTCTGTGTGTATTTGTATGTTGAAACTTGTGTGTTACAAGTTTGTGTGTTGTTAGTTCACTGCATGAACACACAAATACAGTAACCATTCCTCACCCATCACTCTAAAGAAGAACAAGCGGGTAGTGAGACAGAATTACCATTATTGACATCTAAATAAGTGGCATAACGTCATGCACCTACTGTATTAATCTACTGTGGCCATCTGGCTTGTGGCTCTTACGAATAAATGAAGCTGCTGAAATGGAAGCTGCTGAAATGGAAGCTGTCTGAAGACAGCGGCCACAGTCTTGCCTGTCAGATTTAGCTGTCTCAACGCATTGAGAGCTCTTCCTATCCTTCCTTCTTGGAATTGTGCAACACCTGCAACCTTGCCTCCAAGCAAGAGCGAAAAGAGGAGGAAGTGCTTTCTGTATATCATTTTGCTGTTCCACAAAGAGGCTATGGAGTTCACTGGGTGTGTAGACTATTATATATCAGCTCAGAGAGATTTGAGAGCAGACGCTGGTTATTTGTGTTCAATGTCAGGGTCAAACCACTGCTGAGGATCAGGTGATCAGTCACTTCCTGGCAAAAGGCAACAAAAGAATGCCAAATTACCACCTGAGAGCTCAGGAACTGTAGGTCAGACCTCAAGTTTGAGTCTATTCGATTTATGATTCATGAAACCTGACTTTTTAAAATCCGACCTGGGTCACGTTCAGAGGTGGTATTATATCGGAGACATGTCTGATATTTAGCAACGCGCCCGCCGTCTGAACTGTCATGTCGCGTTTAATGCGACTTTTACGTCACTCTAGTCTAGAGCAACAGAGAGACAATCATCACAATTCTGCGCTGGTTCCTCCCTACTGTAGACACCTCTGTGCAGGGATAGCAGCGAGTGCTCCACAAAAAGCCATAGCTAAGCATTTGGCTCTCTTTTTCCTCATCCTTCTTCTTTTGACCATTTGCTCATATCTTTGCCGGCTTCGGCAAAGGTTGTAACGTTATCCGTCATGTTATCCATGGTTACTTCCGTAAACAATGCGCTGTGCGTGACGTCCTGACGGCATCGTTATTCGGTTGTTAAGTCTGACGTCAAACGTGACGTTTTGCAATTTCCGGGTCCAAACCAGAAATTCCCCGCACCAGAGTACCAGTGTACTACAGCGGTAGAATGACAGTTCAATCGTTTTTTAGACTCGGATCTATTCGTACAACAAGGGACGCAGCACTTTCCCGTTTTCCCCATATTGTCAGGGTCTTTGAGCCTCGGAATAGCGCTATATAAATATAATGAATTATTATTATTACTGAGGCATTTCGAAGAGAGCGCCTCAGCCAACTTTGGACCCGGAAACACGTCACGACTTAACAACCGAATTGTCCTTCTGCGCATACGGGTCTGTTCAGGCCCGTGGAATGTTCACACGGGAGTCAATGTAGGTCAAATATAGGTCACATTTTAAAAGTAATGTGAACTGCCAAACCAAAAAATCGGATCTGAATAAAAAAATCGTAATTGAGCATCAAGACCTGCCGTGTGAACTAAGCCCAAGTGGCCATGAGGAGAACTGGCTATGCCATATAGGAGGCATGGGCAAAGTACGGCACGCGATCCAGACTGCCGCCCACAATCTTTTAACAAAAGCAATGTATTTGATTCTGTTATACTCTAATTAGTTTCAGCACAGTATGATGTCACATGCTATAAATGCGATTTTTTAAATGTCATTACAGTACAGCAGAATTCCAGTAGATGGAAGTAGACGTAGGAGCCCCTGCCTGTTCCTGCTCGATCCCCTGCTCGATCCTACAGTGTGTGGACGAAGTCTGAAAATGAGCCTTTCCAAAAAAACGAAAAGTCGTCATTGAATGTATTGTTTTCAAAAGAAAATGGAGCATGAAAAATTGGTAAACTGTCAGAGCTAGAGGACACAATCACCGTAAATTCATTCAACTGTTAGAGGACACTGATGCAAAGCATGGTGACTATCATTCAAACATTCACCGGTTAAGTCAAGGGAGAGTATTTAAGCGGGAATGGGATTTGAGAGAAGAGATTGGCATTTATGGACAATGTAGGTAAAGCTGAGAATTTCCCCGAACTGCATGATGAGGGCTGGCTGCACGACTTTGCATTTGCCATTGACATTCTGGGCCATTTAAACGACCTTAACGTAAGACTACAGGGGGAAAATGTGTTTGTGCATGAACTGTACAACCATGTGAAGTCAGAGCCAAGCTCGTGTTGTTCACCAGGCAGTTGAGGGAGATGTAATTCATTCATTTTCCGACACTGACTGTGGAGGTGTCGCCACCCAGCGCAGTGAGATACAGGGGCATACTGTCAGACTTATTGCCGAGTTTATGCAGCACTTCTCTGACTTCTCCAATATTGAGGATTCCCAGGAACTTGTGTCATGCCCCCTCTCATATGATTATGAGAAAGCACTATGAACATGCAGCTGAAGTTTATTAATCTCCAGTGTGACACTTTATCCAGGAGATGTTTGAAACTGTCACTCTGCCCGAGTTCTATGCCTCATTGAGTGAAACACAGTTCGCTCACATGCGACGGTTGGCTCAGAGTAGGTTGGTGCTGTTTGGCTCCACTTACAGTGCGGGAAATAAGTATTGAACACATCAATATTTTGTCCAGTAAATGTATTTCCAATGAGCCTATTCAAGTGAAAGTTGCACCAGACTTTGGTATTAACTAAAACAATCTAGACAAAAAATCTAAACATTAAAGTCCATATGTAAATAAAGTTATGTGTAATAAAGTGGAATGAAACAGGAAAAAAGTATTGAACACACTAAGAAAAAGCAGTGCACATTCATGCCAATAGAGAAGCACCACCACCACCACCTCGACTACCATCATCTCCCTCAGCTTAAAGGCAAACCACACATGCACCACCACAAGATGAAGACCTCGCAATTTGTCCCGATTACACCCCCCATCCCCACTCCACAGCATGCTCACGAAGCAAAGAGCGTTTAACACTTTAACCCTTACTCACTCCTACTCTACTGAAATTGATTTGAATAGGGGGGAAGGGAGGTTGCAGGTATTTCGCGAAAAGGAATAATACAACGAGCAAAGTGGTGAATGGAATATGAATGAATGAATGAATGAATGAATGAATGAATAAATGGTCTTTATTGTCTATAGTACAGGTACTGTATATATATTGTATATATACTGTATATATATTGGCTATAGTACAGGTACCAAACAACGAAATTTGGGAGGGGTGGCTCCCCTGGTGCTAGGAAAGAAAAAAAAACTAAAAACAAGAAGGGAAAGGAGCTGGTTTACATAAATAAAGGCTATGTACACTATCCACTATACTATACTGTACAGATAAAACACTGTGTTCAATGTGTTCATATGAATCAAATAACGTCATGCTCATTAGAAAAATAATCGTCCTCCCTAACGGCATTATGAAAATAAATGTGTGCACAAAACAAGATTACATTGCATTATTATATTTGCTCCATGTTTAAATGAAAACAGATTTTTAAGTGTACATTTCTCTCAAGTGCAGTAAACAGACCTGTCTCTGACAATAGAGATCCAAGCAAAACAAATCTCACTTTTGACGCGTCTCTATTCACATACTTCAGTCAAAGTTAGGCTTATGTACTGTTGATATTGATACATTTCGTCATCTCAGTACATGACGTAATGATAATAAAGTTGAATCTAATCTAATCTATTCTAATCTTTGTATGAGAGAATAGGAGGGGGTTGCAACAGTGTGCAGGGCATTATCGTGTGTCACTGTCATCTTGGTTAGTTCAATGTTACTCTCCTCCTGTGCACTTGATTTATAAACGTTCATTTGTTGGCTAGGTTGTAGCAACCTAATGTTGGGTATAGGGTAGGTACATTTGAGTAACATGCACAGGGTGGGTATGTAAATAACCTAAATGTAACCTAATGTAAATAACCTAAACCTATTGATGTTGTTGAATGGAATATTCCCTGCATTTTGCCATCCTCATAACATCCATAGCGTTTCTACTTAAATACGTCAATGGAACTTAATTATGGATGACCCTCTGCTGAAGAGACCCCCCTATGTGTCCGTGCAGTCACCATCTTAAACATGATTGTGATACCTCTTGTGATTTGTATGCCATCAATGCCACAATGCTACAGAAAATGAACAAAAGAAAGCGTAGGCCATTGCTCAATGTGGTTTGGGGCATATTGGTGGGGCATCTCTGATCGCTGCTTAAGACTGGGATCTGGCTGGAAATACAGTGTTGATTATCTTGCGAGTCACAGAACAAACAACACTGCTGGCTTTTGGTAAAATGTCCTTGCAAGAAAACCTCAAGAGAGAAACTAAACTTCTGATCAAACTGTTAACTGATGCGAGAAATGACAAGACAACACCAGAGTTGTAGATTTGAATAAAGGTTATTCTGAGGAAGTCCCTTCTATCAGTTCTCCCACTAATGGTTTTTTTCATTGCTGTCAGCTATGGGGAACTTGAGCACTGTTCTTCATGTTCAACTCTATGTAAACAGACCATTAAGCTCCCATAGAGTCGTCATATCAAGGTCTCTGACTGATCGATGATTTACACTAACAGTTCCACGACTCCATCCAGAGACAATACCAAGCTTTATTTCGACATCGCTAACATTTTGACATCATATTTTTGGTTTTAGTGTGTGTGTGTGTGTGTGTGTGTGTGTGTGTGTGTGTGTGTGTGTGTGTGTGTGTGTGTGTGTGTGTGTACAGTAGGTGTTTGTAGACTGATGTGTGATATCATCTTGTCTCTGTAACAGCCTAATGGTCAGGAAAAGGACTTATCCCCCACGCTGTTTCAACAGTTTTACCCAATGGGCATTGTGTCACAGTTGTGCAACAGTCCAAAACTAGCCAAACTGATGTTATACAACGGTTGTGAGAGTATTGTTTTAAACGTCAAAATGCAAATGCTGGAGGTCTGCAGTTTATTAGTTGTTATGTGGTGGTTATTTTTCAACGCTGACTTAAGGTTGTCATTTGATGCTTATTATCTAACATTGCTACATGATTGCACATGGGTTGAAAATGACATTCCTAACATTGGCGGTTGACGGTCAGCATCTGAACATTTCACAGTTTAAAATAATATTTTTAAATGTTGCCTATTCACATAAAAACACTGTTAAAAGCAGAGTATTGACATAATATGAATTTCCTAACCAAATGTATACTTAGGCACAAAACAGAAACTTTGATACAGAAACAGAAAACTAGTTTCCCTCCCCACATATTTCACTTATCTGAGCAATTGTGTCATTGATGTTTTACAGTCATGATTACACATCCTCACGTGGGATTCAAATGTATAACCTCTTGTAAGACATTGTGTTGCACAAGAGCACTGTTATCTAGTGTTCCAGTTAATCTACACAATAATCTTCACTCTTAATTTATTTCTACAGATATATTTAAACAGCTTCAGTGTTTTCTGTATAGTTGGTAGGGTATACTCATGTTCTATTACATACTAAGGATTTCTGAATCCTCAAAGCATGATACAAATGTATGAGTACGGTACATATCTTATTTATCCTTGTTGTTACCCTTACCCTTTTATAATAAACATTATAGACTATACCAATAATGGGACAATGTAGTGATAGTAGACACTCCATGCACATGACGTTAGAAACAGATCTAGAATGAAAACATGTTTCTACCCAGTTTCTACCCATGGACCATCAGAACACTGAACAGTAGACATAAGACATGTTCATAAATGTTTATCTTATATGTATATGTTTGTGAATATGTGAATATGTTTTCTGTTTTTTTGCACCTTCGGAAGAGCCACTACAATTTCATTGTATAGGCAACTGTACAACGACAATAAAGTATATTCTATTCTATTCTAAAAAGAAAAAAAGATAGTAGCCTAGTAAAAGTAGTGAAAGAGAATAAAGTTCAGACCATGCTGGAAAGCCTATTAGAACTGCTGTCACGGTTTGGAATTCCTCTCACCACAGTGAGGTAAACAGTTCAACACCACAGCTTGCGGTGGAATCTTTTTTCAACAGATTTTTACAGAACATTGTTTTCTATACATTTCACTTTGTTTCAAAAGCAAAATCGTAATGTAAATATAAAGTACTTTTCATTCCTTAAATGATAAGGTGGAAAGCTTAAAGTAGCAAATGTAAACGCATTATAATGCAATATAATTTATCTGAAAATAGAGTGAAGTGGATTTCTCCAAATGAGTGTTCAGCAATACTGCAACTGTAATCAGATCTTTCTCACTCATTATTGGGAGTTGAGATACGATTTGGAATGGTTAGAAAGCTGAGATTCTCAGCCATTCAACAGTTATCAGAACTCAATATAATATGTCTAGGGGAACAAGCAGCTGAACATTGTGGAGGAAGTCACAAATAACAAAACATAAAAAAACGGAGAAAACATGCAATAATGGAGGTTGTTGCGGTTGTTTGCTCCAACCCCATCAGAGGTTTGACACAACTGTAGTGGGTCTGTGACATGGTTACTACGACAGCCCTTATTACAAGAAAACTTTCTTCTTACAAATGTTCAAATGGAACATCACTGAAGATGTACACAGCCTACAGTCTGAATCTATTATCAGTGACAACCAGGAAAGACTGGGTGACAACCGTGAATAGTGTGGTGACTACTAGACAGTTAGTGATTGCTCGGAGAGACGGCGACCGGGGCAGAACGGGCTGGTAACCCTAACCCAATCTGTGTCCTCTGTGAGGAGGACTCCCAAAAAAGCTATGATGAATCTAATGGAAAAACGATCCCGGCTTGAAGATCCACCAAGCAAAGATGAAGTGTTTGACAGGAGCAGCACAACGCACAGGTGTTCAACCTGGTGAGATGCAGGAGGGGCCAGGCCAGGAGTCACCCCATAGTGCCCGGAACCTCCAAGTGTTGCAAACGAACACCAAGTCTAACACCAAGTCTGAGAGGAGGCGGATCAAATGGCCAGCTAACATGACTTCAACCAGCTCAGTGGCCTTGCGGTTAGAGTGTCCAGTCCACCCTGAGTACAACACTTACAGTATAACAGATAACTAACTAACCATAAATACAGCGTCATACACCACACTGCACATACAACAGTAGATAGCATGGCTGCATTTGGACATCAGCTCCTATCCTAAGATGACAATAGAACTCTGACGTCATCTTAGGATCGGAGCATGGACTCAGCCATAACTGTAGAATAAGCTGTCAACCCCTCCATGGACTTCAAACTACTCCCCTGAAGAAAAGCTGGGTTGAACTACAACACCAAGATAACTCACTGTGTGTGTGTGTGTGTGTGTGTGTGTGTGTGTGTGTGTGTGTGTGTGTGTGTGTGTGTGTGTGCCGTTAGTGCACATTCATGCCAATAGAGAAGCACCACCACCACCTCGACGACCATCATCTCCCTCAGCTTAAAGGCAAACCACACATGTCTTCTTTCTTCCCGCCTTCTCCTCGCCTCTCTGATTCCAGGACATTCATTTTTAACTAATGCCAGATGGATGGGCCATGGGGAAGGGAGGTAAAAAGCAGGCCTGTGCACGGCCCTGAGGGTACTTTAGTTCAGCATGGTTGCCCCGCCGGCTCGGCAGCCACGGCGAACAGAAGGAGACGAGGTAGAATAAGAGGCAGCATTCAGGATCTTACATCACCCTTTGGGAAGTCCCAGCTTTGGGGTGAAAGGGTTTGAGCTGAGGCACAAGTGACGTCAACTACCTCTACAGTCACAGGTCGTCTGACACAGTGCTAACCGGGTCAACATTCAGAGACATTCAGCTTTTCACTTTTTTCAGTTGTTTAGTCTAGTTTCACAGATCTCTCAGTCACCTGTCTCACACTTCTCAAAGACCTGTCAACATTAAAGAAAATCGCAAACCCACTCTACCTTCCACAGATAGTGCTCTGAAGTGTGTAGGTGTAAGTAACCTAACTACTTAAGTATAAACTGTTAAAAAACGGTATATCCTTTATATTCCCAGTGATTTCTCACTCTTTTCAGCTCTTGACAAAGACATTCTGAATAGCCTTATGATACTGACAGAAAGACGGTCCAAAAGGATGACTGACTAACACGCACCCAGGTAGGGTGGGGGGTAAGGAAAGCAATGGGAGGGCAGGCTGGGAAGGCACAGGAGGAGGGACACAGGAGCAGTGCAGGACATGCATTTGAGGACCCATGGAGAGCGGTGTCCACAGGGGTTCATTACATGATTTCGGCCTAGTGATTGATTTGCTAAATATTCGCTTTCATTTATTCAATCGTGTCTCAGACTTAGCTGACTTTCTTAGCAGGCTGTTTGCATGCTATTGACCAACCTTGATTAGGGCTAATCTAATAATTTGTTTACCACCTGACCTGTCACATCATTAACATGTAGTTCAAAGCGTATCCTCATGGCACCACTGCATTATTTCCGAGTTCCAGATTTCCCTCCAACCCACAATGACATTAAATATGTAACATTTCTAAATGGACTGGAAGCACAATTTTAAACGAGTTTTGAATTCTATAAGTGGAGAAGTGTACCACTAGTGTACCGCTAGCAACATATTTTCACATGTGTCTACATGTGTTGAGAAGAGTCTATATCGGCCTCTTGGTGCTGGGAGATGGAACCACCTGATGAAAAAGCAAGTCAAGAAATGATCTAGGCCTTAACCATGATGCCTTATTGATATCTACATGACTATATAACTATGTCCCAGTCCTGACAAATATGTAATCAAATATTGTCTAGTAGCAGAATTAACTTGCCTATAAAAGGTAAAATCCCCAAACCAGCATGACTATTAGTAACTGAAACAATAAATCTGTCATGGACTTGTGGTTGAAGGTGGGTAGTTATTTAGTTAGGAAATGTACATGTAAAAATAGCATAGATTGTTCAGTTAGCTGGCATGTGGCCAGTGTGGGCCAATTGAGATACAGTGCCCTGCGTACGTACTGGGACACAGTGAAGCATTTTTCCCCCATTTTGGCTCAACACTGAAAAAAAAAAAAAAGCTTCCATTTGTTATTTGTGTACATATTGGTTGTAACATTCAGAAATTACAACACCTTTTATTTACAGTTGCCGTATTCTTGGGTAACCAAAAAGTGTTTAAGAGCCCAATATAACAAACAAAAGTGTTAGTTACTTACATTTAGTTATTTACATTTAAGACTGTTCAAAAGCAAGGACTGTGTGGTCATCTAGTTATGCTCCTGTTGGATTATAACATTTTATGAAGTATAAAGGTACATAATAATGCATACAGGCTCCCAAACCTCACACTCCTCCTCTTCCTTATCTGCATGGGTTGTTAAGAATGCTGAGCTGGAACTGGGGTCAATTTGTCAATCAGTTCAAGGGCTTTCAAAGCCCATTGGCCCAAGATAAACCGCTCTCTGAAAAACTCTTCCCAAACGCTTAAAACCCAGCCTACCAAAGGCAATACAGGTAAACATTGAGGCAAGATCCACTTAGTCTGTGTTTTTTAAAAATTGTAACACTAGCCGTGATGTTTGATACAGCAGACTTGCACGCGCGCACACATGCACACACAAGACAAGGTGCATCAGAAGCTGCAGATTTCAACGTCTTTTATCGCGTTTCTCTAAGCTTAGGCTACAGAAAAAAAGGAGTAGATGGACAACGATAAGGCAGCACTAAGTGTAAGCTACCATGTTAGGCATGTATTGTCCCCCTAAAGTCCCAACTGTTCACAAAGGTGCAGAGCCAGAGGAAGACTGATACCCTACAGTAGGCCAGAGTTTGAAAGGTTTCATACTGCCATCGCAAGGGTGGTCTACCTCAATGCTGCTGCTGCAGCAGACATGAGTTATGAAGACGTTTTAAGTGCTGCCGTAGGCTGGTGGTTTACTCTGTCGAATGCAGCGGACAGATCCAGAGGAATCAGAACAGAGGAGAGGGAGGAAGCTTGAGCAGAGTGGAGGGCCTCTGTGACAGCAAGCAGAGCAGTCTCAGTAGAGTGCCCAGCCTTAAAGCCGGACTGGAGAGGGTCAAGGAGGTTGTTCAGAAGGAGACAGTTGGTTAGAGTCTGTAGTTATGATCAGCAGACGGGGCAAGAGTTGGTTTCTTGAGAAGAGGCATGACTCTTAAAGACAGCTGGGACAGATCCTGTGGAGAGAGAGGATTGATTATGATGGTAAGGAATGGAAGTTGGTCTCTGGAAGTGGATTGGAGAAAGGGTAAGGGGATAGGATCAAGAGGGCAGTTGGTTGCCTGCATGGATGTGACAAAGATAGTTTTTTTTTTTTTAAACACAGGTTTCCTCTGGGTTGAAAGGGGCAACAGAGCTAAGCTAAGCTTAAGGCTGCACCACAAAAGTCATGGTAGGAGAGACAACGCACCTCCAACCTCCCTCACCCTCCCCTTCTAAACTACCCCATCCCTCCGATGCCTGAGGCCACCAATGGTGCCTCTTCCTGTAGCTGATGATGTGCGTGTTTATTTATTGGGCCCAGGGGAACAAGGATGAAGGGGCGGGGGTGTGATGAGGAACATATTGTGAAACACTTCCTCTTTACTGATGAGTCCTGAGGAAAAGGTCATGGCACTGCGCTCTCTCACTCTGTGTGAGAGTGTGTGTGTGTGTGTGTGTGTGTGTGTGTGTGTGTGTGCGCACACACCTTTCTCTCCCTGAAGCCAGTCTCTCCCGTCCTATTCTCTATCTCCCTTCTCTCTCTCTCTCTTCACAACCATATGGTAAGGTCTAATGAGTGTTGGTATTATGAATTTCCGCATGCAAGTGTAATGCATAAATCCTTAACATACTGTACTCCTGCCTTGATCCTAAAATAATTCTGTCCATCTGTACTGATCTTTATGAAACTACAAAGCTCCTAGTATAGTGATGGTAGATGTTATAGGTCCGTAGATGTTATACATAAGAAATTGTGGAGATCCTAACTTTTTCCGTACCCTGGTTAAAAAGATCAGAACTCATAAATGCTGTTCCGCCTGGATCCAAATTACTCTTACTCTGTTCTGCAGAAATGAAGTTGTAAAAGTGTGTTTCAAGCTTATAAGCTGATAAATGTCCATTACCATTGTACTTTTGTTTCTTTTGATGGATCTTTTGATGGAACAACAGTATACTGTAGCCTATTGGCCACCAATGGAATGAAATGCAGGCGAGTGCATGCAATAAAAAACATGAGCTTACAATGGCCCCTAAGTTAAACATTATTCTTCCCTGCACCACTATGGTTAACAGATACTTTTAACCCAACTTCATAAATGTGGATCACAATTGTCCACACGCTCCATAGGCTACCTACATACAGTAGGTTTACTAGCTTTTGTTCCCTCTTCTTTTTCCATCAGTTTGGCCATTCTACAAACCACTCACCACCATTACACATGTATTACAGGCCTCACAAAACAATCAAATTCTGGGCCATGTTTCCTTGATAAGCTGAAAACAACAACCCACCTATTCTGCAAGAGTGCACATTTGAATTAATTCGAAAAAACACGGTGAGTCAACCATTCTTTCTTCTCGCTATGCAAGAGAAAATGTGTTGTTTCTGAGTTAACACAAAAAGACATGCTACCAGTTTGGATTGAACAAGGCCCTTAGTCGCTCACCTCTAGTTTACGAATGACAAACTGCAGACAACAGAAAACTTAGGTCCAGCCAGGAAAATTAGCCCAATGACAGAGTCTGTTTAGCAGGAAATACCGACAGATCTGATATGTTGAGTGCAGCTCCCTTATAAGGCAGCAGGGCTCTTGACCTCTGTTAATAAATGTCTTCTTGCGAGATGTTTTTATACCCGTGTGGGAACAAGAGAGGGAAGCTCATTGGGAACCAATCAAGGGTCATATGTGTTTGTTTACATATTTAATCTAAGAAAGTGACTGGTCTATAGATTGGAGAAGCAATGAATCATTATATTCACTGTATTGCACATCTCTCTGTGCTCAATGTTGAAACATAACAGTAAATACATAACATTTCAAAATCAAACAATGTCTGATGTGCTATTAGTCTACAAGGACATTGAAAGATAATGCAAAAGAAATAGATTCAGTCCAATTATATATCTATAATATATCTTATACACACACTGTATATATACACACACACACACACACACACACACACACACACAAACACACACACATTTATATATATATAAAGATATATTAGGGCTGCAATGATTAGTTGATTATGTAAATTCTACAATTTGCATATTTATTATCAACAAGTCCTTCATTATTATTTTTAATTTAAAAATGTTTTCATAAATTGCGATGCCTTTCAGTTGAACAACATATCACTGATTCTGGTCTGTCTTTCATCACAGTCAGTTATATGAAAAATAAAAAGCAGCCAACTGATGGGTCAGGGTGTTATATTCATAAAAGACAATAAAGTACAATAAATCACAGATAAAAAAGGAAGGAAGACATGGATAACTGTATCTTTCCCTTACCTGTATAGTTCTATACTCCATTACACATTTACAGGAATTAATGTGTGATGATGAACTGTCATATTATCAATAGGAACAATCTAAATATAAAAAAGTCATAACCTACATGTAAAATTGTGCAACTCTGCAATCTGTTATCCTTAAACGTCCTACTTTTCTCCTAGTAAGAAACAAAGCCGGGTAGATCCATCCTGGATATACACTACCCTCCAGAACCTGCCTGAACTGACGAGGATGAGGAGATGTTCCAGAGGAACGACTGAATTAAGCGAGATCCTTCATACATGATTGTCTGTTGATTATCACTGAATAAAGATAGTGAAAGAAGATATTGTGGGTCTACTTTTTTGAGCTCTTTTCTAACGGGTAGTCTAGTCTAGGTGTCCAATAAGTGGAATCAAAGCCACATATGACCTATGGATGACAGTATTTGTCCTGGATAATCATATAAGACCTATGTGACCACTGAATGATGACATTTACAGCTACCCACGTGCCTTTAGAAAAGGTATATTAATAATGTTGCATTCAAAACATGTTTTTCTCGGGGGTTAAATGTGACACTGTCTGGTGAAAAGGTCTGCATGTCGGCAATTCTCAAGTCACACAAATGACCTAAAACCTTATTTTTATGTGTGTCTTTTAAATGTGTTGTTTAAGTGTTGAAGAGCCCACTCAATATAACAAACAAGCGTTTTAGGATCACTAGATACTTATAATTTGGAAATTGGATTCACGGTATCACGTCCCGTCCTGCTTCAGGCTCCTGGGTTAGTGATACATGGCTTGTAAATACAGTTACAGTTGTGTTCTGTGTAGATCATGCTGTACATAGCCCATCCCTGTGTATCATAGCCCACAGCCTGTATTTTTGTATACTACAGTATCACTATATACAACATATTTATCATATATGTATCATATGTATCATAGCCTGTACAATTGCTCACTGTATATAATCTCAATTTATATATACCACTGCACATATACATCCAGTCACCATTGTATGACATCATGGTATGACATTGCACATCACGCTACCATTTGCACTTTACTGTATAGAATACTGCTACTTATCACTGCAATATAATTGCTATTTGTTGCACTTCTGGTTAGACGCACAATTATGTTGTTGCATTACTATTGCGGTACTATGTAATGACAATAAAGTTAATCTAATTAAAAATAATAATAATAATAATAATAATAATAATTTAGGTTTTAGGATGTGTTCAAAAGCAAGGACTGTGTGATCATCTAATTATGTGTAGTTATGTGTTTTTAGCATGTTACTGTTCTATCAGCATGTTGTGATGTGCTAAACATGCAGTTAGATGTTCTTAGCTAGGTTAGCTATGCTACTACCTAGCTAGCTACCAACGCGATGGTAGAAAATGCGCCTGTTTTGATTCAGAGCGATTTTCTCCGGTAATAGGCTAGGTGCACGATCTCACCACTTCCTGAAAGGCAACTGATATGAACATATCCTGTCTCACTCTATTGGTTTAATTGAATAATCAGCTGTGCACTGTGTGTTCCAACGGTTTACCGCACAGCTGATTAATCAATTAAACCAATAGAGTGAGACAGGATATGTTCATACCAGTTGCCTTTCAGGAAGTAGTGAGATCGTGCACCTAGCCTATTGGTTTGAGGTGTACCAACATTCACATAAACATATCTTCTTCAACTTCAGATTTCAATGTATGACACATCATTTGTAAGCTTACAACTGCACCTTCATAATCTGTAAAAAAGAAAAAAGAAAAAAAAAGCTACAATTAAAAAATAAATGACCTTGCCCTATTTGGGGACTTTTTCACCACACCAGGTCACATTTAGACTAATTGATTGCAATGTACAGTATGTCATTAGGGCCTGTATATATATAAAAAAATAAAGATTGTATCGCAAAAAAAATGGCACTATCATCCAATGACGCAGACCTTCTAACTGTCCTCAGGGCAGGCCATTTGCAGTACTGAGTTGCCTGGCCTGCTCCATCATCGATTGAGCTCATATTTCTATCTCTGGCTGCTGCTGCGATGGTGCCCTGCGGCAAGGATCAACAACTAATGCCCCAGCTAAATAGGCCAATTCACCCGGGGAGGGCAAGGGCTCACAGATCTCAAAGAAAGACTCAAATCTGCTGTACAGTAGATTGACCGAGTAACATACCTCAGTTGTTTTTCTTAGCAAATCACAAGATAAGAAATGTTTTTTAAAAAAGGACTTAAAAAGTCTGAAATCTCAATGCTGTATTTCTCAACAGCTTGACTGAAAAACCAACAAAGTGTATTGGTGTTGCTGCTGTTGCCAAAGTGTTATTTATTGTTCATTTACCAACTATAAATTTACCATTTGGGTAGGAAGTGGAAATGCTCCATTGAAACTAATGCAAAACCCTAGCATGAAAAGCTATAACATGTAGATGCACACCAATACATTATTCAATTTAGGATACTCTGAGGAACATTGATATCTGGTTATCATCATCATCATCATCATCATCAAAGCCACAAACATTTGCAAACAATGACATCCCTTGTCATTAGCGTCCCTTCCTTGCTGTCTATGGTAGAACAGCCAGTTCAGCTGTGAACAGGGAGGATTGGAGAGATTGATAACTAAAGCTGCTCTGAGAAAGAAACTGCAGTTATTCTAAATGTTTTATGTTATTTTGAACTCAACAACAACTTGCAAACCAATCAATCAATGTTGTACTTTCTAAATAGTGAAACCAATCTGAATGAAAAAAACAATTACCGGTAGCCTATAGATGGCAATCTCTACTAGTTGGATTATACAGCTAAAGGAAGAGAAAATGCTTCCTCTTTCCAATACGTATGTAGGGCACTGTAACAGAGACGACATGTTATTTCCTATTTTGGTAGTAATACCGAATCAGAATATGTCATATTCTGTCGTATCTGATTTGTGCTAATGACACATCTGTCTGGGTTATCATGGGGAGATGTCAAGATTGGTTGTGTTTTGCAATGTATACTCTTATTATTCCTATTATTATTATTGGTGATTCATAACATAAATAATATTACTAGTATTCCAAATAATAGGCATAATAATCATTAAATGTAGACTATATAGGCTAGTGTTTTTCTAAGACCCAAAGACAAAAAACAAGTGAACGGTGCGATTAAATTAACTTATGAGATTGCGTACTCTAATACTCTACATGTGTTTTTGCCTCATCAAGAGAGGAAGCATGATTTGTGAAATAGAAAGCAATTTCTTTGAGATTCCTTTAATTTTCTGGAACCATTTCAAGATTGTTTCTAGCAACACAGGGCTAAATGTATTGTTATGGATATAATAAGGAATTAACATTTGATTAGAGTTTCTTACACGTTTTCCACCCCAGACACAGATTTGATTCAATTTTATTAACTGCATAATAGCCTATTATCGAATAATACAGAATGTTTTGCATATTTATGCATAAGTAAAGGAATGTGGTCATAGGTAGGCTACCCATGTATTTGATAAGTCCCTTTATCTTAGCTCATTCCTTAATATCTTCGTTCCCAATAGCAACCTGCTCTCTGGAAGCTATCACACAGGTTAGCCTAAAGCTATCACACAGGTTAGCCTAAAGCTATCACACAGGTTAGCCTAAAGCTATCACACAGGTTAGCCTAAAGCAGGGGTCGGCAATAGGCGGCCCGTGGGCCATTGCTGGCCCGTCACCAATAATATTTGGCCCAGCAGATTATTTTGAGAATCCACTTCTTTTTTTTTTTACAATATCGGACCGACAGTCCAACACCGCGCCTATAATGTCCGAATAGAGAATCTACCTCCACCTGAATAATGCGTATTGTACTTGTATCCATGTTGAGAGTGAATGACACAGGGACAGACAATCAGGCAGCGGGGTGCACCGAAGCGCACTGACGCTGAACCCCTCATAGTGAATCATAAGTAGGTGGACAAGGCGTGGTGCTGAAATAGCCAACATGCGGTGTGTGGTTTGAAAAAAATAACATCAGCTCATTAAATCATTCAAACGTAATGTTTACGTATGTGACTGCAACACACATATGAACAGTAACAAAGCAAATTCTGTTTAATTTTCTGAAAAACATTGACAACAAAATCGGCGCAAAGTGGTGGTAGGCCTATGCTCCTGAAACGACAGAGCAAACGCGCTATTAGGGATAATAAGTACAATGAGCCATTCATTCAAAATATACTAAATACAATTAGGTTATTAAATACAATAACGACAGGCTTGGTACTCACTTAATGTGAAAAGTGGCATCTCCCATCGGTCACTATTTGCTTGATATCTGGTGATATTGACGTCACTTTAATCCGCAGGCAGTTTATTTTTATTTTTATGCATCAATCGATTCCTCTCGTGCGTCTTTATCACATTCATTGACGAAAAGGACGACTTGTATAGAAAGGGAACATCGTGAGTACGGAAGATGTGAGTCTCACAACGGCTCTGCATTGATGAAACCAGGTAGGATGAACGTATAGTTCGCTGTCCATTCCTCTTTAAATGCCCTGTTTCCACCGTCAACTTTCCGCTTTAGACCTTTGGAGAGTAACATGATGTTTCTCTTGCTAGCAGGTTAACTGTTTAGCTAACTTCACCCGGCACGCAAACAACCAATCCAATAATAAATAATGTGACCTTGTCTGGGAGGAGGGGGGAATAATTCAGAATAAAACGATGTTAAATAATTATTAGAATAAGTTAGGCTGCGATACATCGTCAGTCCACATATTTATTATTCAAAACTATGGAAAAGGGTGAAACTACGTTTCAACGTTGTTGAGAATCACAACACAAACTTGCTAGTCAAGCCTAATACTGCAACGTAATGGATTGGACTGCTACCTAGTTAACTAGAACACTACTTTACATTGTTAGCAGGCTCACAAAACAAGCTGTGTTAGTTGACTAGCGATGTGTACATTTTTCGAAAGAAAAGTCAAAGCATTAGAACGTGTCACATTTTTTAACAATCAATTACTTAAATTAGCCTTTGATTATGTTCTGGCCCGCCATCTAGTGGCAAAAATTTTTTTGGGCCCGAGGCCAAACCTAATTGCCGACCCCTGGCCTAAAGCATGCACTTCCTTGGCCACCACTCAATCCAGCCACCAACATCTGCTTAAATAAAGGTGAAATAAACAACTGTCACCATTAAATCCAGACTTTTGTCATTCTAATACTCTGTCAGTATTGATTGATTGATTGACTGATTGACTGAAAATGTTCATTGTGTGAAGCGCATTGAGTTACATCTTGTAAGAAATGCGCTATACAAATAAAATTTGATTTGATTTGATTTGATGATTTGATTTGAATCTCCACTGCACAGCCCAAAAAACCCATTTGAAATTCATAATTTAATACAAAAAGAAATATAATTTTTACAAAAAAAATGTCAATTGGAATCCGAAGTGAAAAACACTACAGAAATACCATAGCTCTACAGTAGACCAACATACAGCACTATAGCAAAGTTGTGTGCTGTTGTGTTGTGTTGTGTTCCTTGTTGTGAAAACGTCTAATAAATAAATAATTAATACAATTGAAAACCAGGTTTGTGGATTCTTCATGACACTATTGGACCAAATGAAGTTCCAGAAAGAAAAGACAAAGAAGTAGACATAGCACTGCCCTAAAGGACAGGGGGGATAAGCTACATGTCCTATTTCAATGGTAGGACACAGATAAAGAGATGTGTGATGTTCCTGTGTGATTTTTGGAGGTCTGAAATAACCAAACATAGGGACTCACCTCGCCCATCCTGCTTGATGCTGTGGATGAGCTCAGAGTAGTTACTTGCAGGATTCTCTATGAAAACCAGGTCAGACGTGGTGATGTTTTCCTTGTGCAGCTCTATGTAGAGGCCCTCCACAGCAAAGTAACACGGCCGGTCGCCCTCCTTGTCGTCACTGAAGATGAGCAGCACATGCTTCTTCCAACCAAAGTGCTCACAGAGGTGGAGGGCAAACTTGCCCAGCTTCTTGTGCGTGGGACCCGTGTTTGTGATGGACGGGTACACGTTGCTGTCATCGAATCCCACGGCTGACGAGCCGGCTGTTACCATGGGAACGTCCCAGTGAGTGGTGAAGAGGCCCACGGGGGAGGAGGTGTAGGTGCAGCCCGGCCCGATGAAGGCCCAGGGGTCATGGGCAAACTTGAGGTCAACAGCCATGAGCGGGGCGATGGACTCGGAGCAGACACCTGCCTCATTCTCACTGTTCTCAAAGACGTAGCCCAGGTGGTGGCCAGGAAGGAGTTTGGGGTCAGCGTTGATGGTTCTTAGAGCTCGCTCCAGAGCGGGGCCCACGCGGGGCCAGGCCCAGGGGTAGGCAGTGTTCCTCTGCGGTAATATGACGGCCAGCGTGATGTTATGGTGGTCCCGGGTCTGTCTGCGCGAGTCATGGTGCCGCGAGGACCTGGAACGGACCGACCTGGGACACGAGCCCAGCAGCAGGAGCAGAGCCAACAAGAGCTTCCCTCCCTCCAGAAGACCGGGCATCCTCATCCCGCTAGGTTGCACTGGAGTAAATGATTTATCCTGAAGACACACACAGGGAACTATTTGTAAGACACACAGACATACATAAAAACACTATGAATTTCAAAGGCATAGGCGCACACTTCATGTCTGTGCAAACACTACTCTCTGCCTGTAGCCTGACAACTGTAACTCGTCCTGGGGCTGCTGTGCTTTGTCATGGCTGAATTCCCTCTAACAATTTAGTTCATGTCACTTTCCAGTGGCCTTTGCACTGCCATGCGTCTGAGGGAGAATGACTCAGTTATGTCAGGCTGCAGTTACTAGGCTACATGGTATTTTCACCCTCTAGGACTATTCAAAAGTGACGAATATGCAGTTAACTGTAAATGTCAACCTGGTCCTTGAGAAACAAATTGTGAGCAAACAATACATGTACTGTAGGTCCTTTCAGTTCTGAAGGTGAACTTTCCTAGACAACTGGCAGCCAGTGACATTTATACATAGTACATTTATACAGTTACATAGTACACTGTACATTTATACAGTTACATTTATACATAGTACATAGTAACAAACAGGACAAAAACATTTAATTGATAATTGCCTAATAAAGAATTTAAACAGCTTAAAAAAACACAACCCCAGTAGGCAGAGGCTAAAACTGAAATTAAATTACCTTAAATTGAGTTTGTTTCCTCCATGCTTGTCTGTGGTTCGTCTCGCCAAGGTGAGTGAAGAGCGGGTAGAGAGACGCGCCAGTGAGAGCTAGAGACTGAGAGCTAGAGAAACCCACGGTGCGCAGTTAACTGCACGCTGCAAAGAGTGAGAGCCCAGGAATATCCGAACAGAATGTTGTTAAGCCCAATCGTTTTGTTGAGGGAAAAAGATGAAAAGGAAATTACAGACACAGTCATAGGAGACAACCAATAGCACCAAAGTGTTATTCCCAAAAAGAAAGAGAATGGACACAGGATGATCTTGTTTTTTGTGAGTGGACTCTTGATGATCTTCAATTAACGTTAAGAGTGGAGTCTTCAATCGGTGACCTCAGTCAGACAGAGTAGGCCTGCAAGCACGAACGATGTGCATGTTGTTCCATTGTTCTGGTATCAGTTACTTTGACTCAATTTGAAAGTAGCGCAAGAGAGCAAAGACATAGCACAACTCAAGGAACCCTCAAATCAGTTAAAGGTCCATCCACGACTGAAGGAAGAACAACTCTTGGCCTGTCGGGGTCGACTCAGCTAGAGAAACGGTCCGAAATCCCTCGGCGTCAGGTGGAGGAAAAAGGAGGAAACAGCAGTGTGTCACACCAGGGCAAAAGAATCCACCACAGCCAAAGGTCAAAGACACAATGCCTCTCCTCCCCTTGTATGTCCTACTCCTCTTCACTGATGTGTGTGTAAGATTGTCTGGTCTCATGCAATCGTACTCCTTGTTCTCTGCCAGGTTCCAGTGGACCACTGCTGCTGGAGAGCCTGTGCATTAGAGGCAGTCTTGGGCAGTCTGAGTAGAGACTGAGTGTCTGACACTGGAGCAGTGTGGGTGTGTATCAGAGAGAGGGGGAGCGAGAGTGTGTGTGTGTGTGTGTGTGTGTGTGTGTGTGTGTGTGCGTACACCTCATTGGTGGCAGCGCACTCAGGCACAGGCTTCCGTTTCCACTGGAGAGGAGAGGGAAGGGAGACGGCGAGAGAGAGAGAGAGAGAGAAAAAAAGGGAGAGGCAAAGTGGATCTATACAAAATGGGTATTTTCTTTAAGTCTCTTACAGTGCAGATTTAGAATGGAATAGAATAGACTTTATTGTCCTTGTACAGTTGCCTATAGGCTACAATGAAATTGTTGTGGTTCTTCTGAATGTGCAAAAACAGAAAACATATTCACATATTCACAAACATATACACATATAACATATCACAAATATGACACACTAGACAATTAAAAAGCGAAAATGCTATAAAACAAGCTAAGAGACAATGAGGTCCGTGGTGTCAAGTGCAAATAAAGACAACAATCTTAAGAAAATAAAAACAACTATAAAAGCAAGCTAAAAGACATGAGGTCAGTGGCGTTATAATACTATAAAAATATATAAATGTATAAATAGGCACTTAGAATAGAGTTATTGCACATTTCTATTGCACCTTTTCCCCTGAAGATAAACATTTATGAACATGTCTTATGTCTTATGTCTATTGTTCAGTGTTCTGATTTCCTATTGTTTCCATTCAAGCAGTACAACAGAGGAGGCAAATTAAAGCAAATGTTGTAGTTGACCATGCGTGTCTAGTATTTTTGTCCATTCACAGAAGGAAAATATGGCAAACGTTCTGTCACCTCCTGTTTTGAGCATTAGAACTTAAGACTCACCCTTACACCATCTTCAACAAATCAATGTAACTATGCACTTTGGTGTCATTAAGTCATTAATAAAAGAATGTTGCCATTGCACACTGTATATAAATGATCACATACTAATAAAGTACCCATTAATTAATACTCTGCTTCTTTCTCCCCCTCATATTCTTCGATTCAGTCTGTTGTGTGCATGTCAAAAAGGAAAGTGCCAGTTGCGCATATACACTCACTTACTGTAACACTTTATTAGGAACACTATACTAATACTGGGTAGGGCCTTCCTTTGCTCTCAAAACAGCCTCAATTCTTTGTGGCACAAGATGTTAGAAGCATTCCTTTGAGTTTCTCCGATTTTTCAGGTTCACTTTCAAGCTGTGAATCTTCCGTTCCACCATACCAAAGGTGTTCCATTGGATTCAGATCAAGTGACTGGAAAGGCCACTGAAGAACACTTAACTTATTGTCAAGGTGTAGGCCCTACACCACTTTTAAGCAAAAGTAGAAAATATATATATACTTGGCGGGAGAATGTGCGGTCCTCCATGGACACACTGACCCATGTGTACACACATAAACTGGAGAAATTAGCAACTAAGGATGAAACTCGAGAAACACTTTGAAATTGATGGCATTGTGTAAAATACATTTAAATATGACCTCGATGGTGGACTATTCGGTGGAGCTAAGCCGACTGTGGTTGCCGACGGTTGTGTGGTTACCGACGGGGGACTCTATTGGAAAATCGCTGGGAAATCACTCTACTGCCGAATCGCTCTGGATGCCAGGGAGCTTAAGGACTTTCTGCCAAGTGCTTGCAGAAAAGATAACATCTCAGTTCTGGGATGTTGTTGATTTGAATCCTCTCCTAAGTATACAGTGCATACAAACGTAGCTAATGTAGATAACAGATCCTCTGTAACTTGGTTGGTTTGAGAAAGTGTCTGCAGAGCCTTGAGGACACAATCATCTGCTTTCAGGTAGGTGTTCAGCCAGGTAGCTTTGCCTATTCTAGAAAACCAGACTATATTATATATATGAAGGGTTCCCTGGAGTGTACACAAAAAAACATAATTACGGATAATAAATACAAACGGATTGCAAAACAACTCCTCAAATATGTTGTACAGTTTAATCGGGAATTATATTTAATTGGATCTGTAATTATTAAACAATACTTGCATGTTACGATAATAAGGTGAACAGTAGGACAAATTCTGTTTAAACTGATGCGTTTTCGATGCCTCAGTCGGACAGATACGAGTGCAGTTTCATATATTGGCATCACGTGTTAGTTGCGCAGAACTACTGTACAGGGTTTTTCCGGATGTTCACTCAGGCTGTTACGTTCCTCCTTCTCCATAGTTAGACCACCGGAGGGAGGACATACATAACACAATAGGGGGAAGATATTGGGGGTTCGGTTTGTAATAGCATGTAATAGCCTAAGTGAACACCTGGAAAACCCTGTACAGTAGTGTGGTGCTCCAAGTCAACACACCAATCTACATAAACAACATAAACAACATAAACCTTTAAAGAAAAAGCTTTTTTCAAATTCAAGTAACAAAATGGTAAATGTACTGACTTATATAGCGCCTTATTCCAAAGCGCTTTACAATGGCCTCTCATTCACCCATTCACACACCTTCACACACCACACCAATGGTGGCAAGCTACCATGCAAGGTGACGGCCCACTCATTGGGAGCAATTTTTGGTTAAGTGTCTTTCCCAAGGACACTTCAGAATCAGAATCAGAATCAGAATGACTTTATTCGCCAAGTAGGTTTTCTCATACAAGGAATTTGCTGTGGTTGTTCGATATGTGGCCAGCCGGGGCTCGAACTGCTGATCTGCCAACCTTGTGATCATTAGACGCTGGCTTTACCTCCTGCGCCACAGCCGCAACAAGCCACGACGGAACAGGAGATGGGTCATGTAAGTGTGCCACCAGAGAACAAACAAAAATATCAAAAGGCCCTAAGCTTGCCAACACCTCTTCCCCACCTGATCCTAATCCAAAAGCCTTGCTGCCTAACTATCCCTACACCAGAACCTAACCTACCTGCTACAGCAGGGGTGCCCACTACGTCGATCGCGATCATCCGGTCGATCACAAAGGTAGTGTGGGTAGATCGCATGGCATTGAAAAAACAACAACATCATCCATCCTCACTATGGCATTTGCCACTTGATTGACCTACAGGTAAGCCAGTCTGAGATCTCATCTTTTCTGACACACTGTTCACCACGCATGCACGGTCAACCACGCCAACTGCAAAACACTGGCGAGCTAATTACCTAGTTAGCCTTCCAATTTCTACTATTTACTATATAATACTAAAGAAAGGGTATAAAAATGAGTGGGGAAGCTGGACCAAGTAAGAAACCAAAAACGTACAACTTCCATCCAGAATGGGAGGAGGACTTTTTTTTCACTATGTCATATTGGGTGCGTTTGTCTGATCTGCAAATCTACGATAGCTATTTTGAAGAAGGGAAATGTGGCAAAAACGTATAATTTTCAGGGTAAAGCTGCAACGATAGCTTCTTATCGCGTCAGTCACATTCTTGTTAAACACAACAGGGTGAAATTTCTTTTTTTTTGCCTTTCTGTTGGGATTTGCCTTCATTGTCGTCATGCAGTCAGTACGGACTAACATTAATTAGGGGTGTTTCACTGACCATTTATCGGCAACTATGGGTGTTAAAAGGGTGGGACAAGACGCTCATTCAAGTGCTCAGAATTTAGAGCTGATTGTGATTTAGAAAGGGATGTGCGTACGCACTGTGTAATGAATCTGAATATTTGTGTGCATAAACTTTCTATCTTTCGTACGTACACAACCTTTTCACGTCGATCCTACAGTCCGACAGTTTTATAAATGAAGCCACAGGTGACTGGGAAGGCCACTGAAGAACACTGATCTCATTGTCAAGTTCATGAAACCAGTTTGAGACAACTTTTGCTTCGTGACATGTTGCATTATCGTGCTGGAAGTAGCCATTAGAAGATGGGTACCTTTTGGCCATTGTGCCAAGAAAACATTCCCCACACCACTACACCCCCTGAATGAGAAGGTGTACAGGTGTTGTAATAATAAATCGCTCAGTGACTGTAAAATCCATAATTTATCTTTCTGGAAACAGTAGTACATTTATGAAGTTTTTACAGTATAAATTCCATAAATATGCTTCTTGAAAGACAGCTTTTCAGCTCCAACATTGTCCCCTGTTGGTTGAGAGGCTGTCCTGCTGTTTCTGTAAGCATTGTTAGTCAAGACTATTGCTTCATGACTACCATGGGCTTTTGATCCATCATGTTATGTCAGAGACTATTGTTTGTTGTTGTTTGAGTTTTGTTTGTATTTGACGTGGGCAGAATTGATTGTGCATTGGATTGTAGTCTCATTCTTGAAATAGGTTTAAATAATGGTTGGTTTATTGTCCATTGTAAAAGGTAAGAAGGCCTAGATCCATACACATATTATGCATAATCTGTGTAGGTGGAAAATGCTCTTCAGTTTGACAATCAAAGCTATGCACACTCAGTCCGGTACCCCTATCCTCTTCCTTTAGCAGGTGTGTCTTTTTTCCCCTCCCCCTGATTTCTTGTGTTCCTCCCTATTTGACATTTATGTTATTTTCTCTCTCTAGGCTAGGCTTATCTTACCTCTTACCTACTGTACCGCAAGTTTACAGATCAATAAACTCAACTAACATCCATGTGACCTACCATAAAGGATCCAGGAGGAAAACAAAAGGAGAGACCTCTCGTCACAGCCGGCCATAAATCACAATTGTCTTTGAACTGAGCGGTTTATCTCCCCTGTGGTTCAGATGAAACCAGCACTGTCATGTCCGCTTCCCAAACCTCTGCCCTGCCCGCTTATACTGGAGCTGGAGCACTGGGTGAGAGAAGAAAGGTAGTGTGTGAACAGGACAGGATGCAACACAATAGAGCATCAATACACACCCACTCTCTTTATATATCATATCAGGTCCTCTTTCTCTAACAGTATTTGTCCCCTCAATAGAATTGCTCTCACATTCTCTGTATCATTAAGCTCACCTTATTGTTACAGTCTCAGTGACATAACCAGTCTTTGTTGCGACAAAACATTAAACATTTTCCACATTAATAATTCAATAATTCAACCCTGACCTTGACTTTCAAACCAATGGGTAACGACAGCCCTGTCTTGTTTCAGCATAGGCATGGTCCTTGAGTAGGCTCTTTGCTACCATAGCATTGGATGTTTTGAAAAAGGTTTATCACTAGTTTACACTTAATTATTTCACACCTCATTATTTCTATCCACCCATTACATATGTAGCCTATATTTTCTACCTACGCCATTTAGCTAACAGACAATTTTGTGCAAGGGAAAGTGGATGGGGGTTGGGTACAGGCCCATTAGTAGGTTAACAGTGTGGGAGTCAGTCAGTTTCCTGTCCAGTGCCCTCTAGCCCGTATCCCCCCTTCCTTACCAGGAGTGGCGCAGCAAGAGGTTGCCCATGAACGCTAATTTCTGCACCATTCACAATCTCTCGCTCACAACAAACTCACACCTGTCATTTAGGCTGGTTACCGCAGGTCGAAGTGACACCATTCTGATGTTTTTGCTCACATGTGGCACAGATCGGATATGTAACATGTAGGTGTAAGCAGTAAAAAAGCACATTGAATCTGATATTCTCAGATCCGATTCAGGCCTCAATCTCATGCCGGCCTCAATCAGTTACAAATCGGATATGTGTAATTTCGACTGCGGTCTAAGCAGGCAGGTTACATATAACGCGTGGCTGAATGTGTGAAAAGACTGAATGTTTACCGAATACGAGAAGTTTTTTTGATGACGCGATCAAACAGTGCAAGCAACCCATGCTGTTCTGTGAATGAGACGAGCATTGAGTGATGACTGCCTTCTGCCAAGTCATATAATTACAGCAAACATGTCGGCAGAGGCACATTCCGACATTAAAGGCCTAGGGGCAAAATAATCTCTGGCCACATGGAACCCCGTATTCAGGTACACTGGGCATGCGTGTACTGGTAGACCCAGACAATGATTCAAATATAATTGACAGACAGTACAGTAACATAATAGAAATCCATTCATTTTCATTCATTCGGTAGTATTGTCAACTCCCTCTCTCAACAGTTTGTTTTGTGAGCCTGCTAACAATGTTAAGTAATGCTAAACGTTAACTAGGTAGCAGTGGGGATTACTCGCCGAATCCATTGGATTGCATTACAGTATTTTGGCTTGACTAGCGAGTGTGTGATGTGATTTTTAACAATGTTGAAATATGTTTCCGTTAAAAGTCTAAACATTTTGATTGGTGACTTGTTCCCCTTTCACCAGCCAATGTCAACATTTTTTAATCTTTCATGAAATTAGGAAATATCACATAACATGGGCCTATATATCGCAAGGACAAACAGACTGAAGCTCAGCTTCTACCCCAGGGCCATTCAGGCCCTGAACACAGCAAAGACCTAGGTTCTAGGCCCTGGACAATCTAGACAAATTGATGGCAGCTACTAGATTGAAATCAAGTGTAATACTGAAACACAAATGTGTACATTTCAAACCTGCAAACTGCGACACTTTAAATGAATGTGCAATAACACTATGTGCAATATGACAACCCTAGGGTACATAAGGTTCAGAGAATAGGAAATGTTAGAATAGGTATAGCATAGCATAGAGTACAGCACAGTGTTTTATTTGTATAGTATAGTATAGTGGATAGTGTACATAGCCTTTATTTATGTAAACCAGCTCCCTTCACTTCTTGTTTTTTAGTTTTTTTTTCCTAGCACCAGGGGAGCCCCCCCCTCCCAAATGTCATTGTTTGGTACCTGTACTATATCAATGACAATAAAGACCATTCATTCATTCATATATACAATTTCAAACACGTCATTTTGATAATTACGATTTTACTCTTTACATGAGTAAAGCATGAATAAAAAGCTACATTTATTTAATTTATGCAATGATATAAAAATGTACAAAATAAATGGAAAAACTGCATTGGTATTCAGCCAAGTGTTTCCTTAATTTCAGAAGTGTTAGTTAGGTATTAGTATGAAACCAATAAAGTTCAGATGCATAGCTCTACCACAATCAGATCTAAATCAAGATTATATTATATTCAGTAGGCAGTAGACTACATGTTAGCATTTTAGGGTTGACAATGTTCCACAAATAATAACCTCAAATAACTAAGGTGTGTTTCTCATGTTACAAATCTGCCTTTGGTAATGCATGAATAGGATTTTCGAGGTTTCCGTTTCATACCAGTGATGTGCCCATGAGATGCCCTCATGACAGGGAGGGAGAGGGCTGACTCAGCGGATTGTAAGCATACTGCACATTCTATAGCCTCAGCTCTGTGTAACCGACCCTGACATGGGTAGCTGTGGCATGTGGCAATTGTTTGTTGTTTAGTTCAACACCTCTCTGCTGCCTGAATTTGAAAGGAACTTGTTTGAAAATAAACAGGGTTTTTGTAGGACAGTCAGAAACAGATTGGTCTCAGGGAAAACTTTGCAAAAAGAACTTGATTTCTTTCCTCAAGATAGAAGACCTAGGTTGAGGTTGCTAGTACAAAGCCATTATGTGACAGGGGCTCGAGAAAGGTGTACCAAGTCGGAAAACATGACGTTTTCCGTAAATGACCCAAAACTTTATTTTTTTTGTTTAAATGTGTTTTTCTTTTCTTTTTTATATTACAAGTTTAAGTGTTGAACAGCCCACACAAAATAACAAATAACAGTTTCAGGATCACTAAATATTTATAATTTGTCAACAAACTTGTTTTCAATCTGTATCACAGTATCATCTGCTGTGCTTTGTAGTGAGTGTTTGTGATATATGTCTTGTACAAACTTACGTTTTAGTTCAAAAGCAAGGACTGTGTGGTCATCTTTATTATAATATGTGTGATATTGTTATGTGGTTTTAGTATGTTTATGTTCTATCAGCATGTTGTGATGTGCTAAACATGCAAATGTTATATATGTTACATAACGATGTTCTTTGTTGTTAGCTGCTAGCTTGCTAGTGCGATGGAGCACAGTCTGTTTGTTTTGATTCAAGGCGATTTTCTCAGCTTTTTAGTTTGAGGTGTACCAACATTCAAATAAGCATATCTTCTTAAACTATTTTCAGATATTAATGTATGGCACATCACTTGAAAGCTTACAATCTGTACTCAAAACCTAAGAAATGACCTTGCAGAATTGGGGAACAAAACAACACCAGCTCCTGTCACATGATTCGGTCCCTGTCCGTGCATATGTCACAAGCTGCATCGCCGACACAACTGGGACAATTTTGATTAAACTTGGGTGAATGACGGGTCTTGTCATACAGATGGGATATTTACAAAACGATTGTCTGATTGTTTCGGAGTCGAGGTGACGTCAATAGACACGTCATAATAGGGTGCAAAGTGGAGAGCTAATGCAATAGGCATATAGCCGAACACATTCCAGGAATAATATCTTGAGAAATCAATGCAAAGCTCTAAGAACTCACTGATAATGAATCAAATAAGCACTACTGGTTCCGGTAACTTTTCAGTCTGGCTACGAATGCAACTGTAAGAGTGGAGCCTAACGAATTTGGGAGGCCTATGGCCTCGTACCTACGACCGAATCACAGCCGTGATATTCAGTATAACACACTCCCTCTCGTGTGATATTGCTTAATCAAACTTGGGCTCTATCAATACGGAAACCAGAGTTGTGTAACCTTGGTTTATAGACAGATGTGTTTGAAGCCAACATTTGCGTTTGATTAAAGGTTTCCTGTAAAGGTTACCTATATCAATACAGAGTTAGTACGATTGGAACTCTCATATTATCACACCAAGAGAAAAGCCCTCCCTGTGCACAACGGGGCCACAGTACTGTAAAAAAATAAAATAAAAGGACAACCAGAGCGCCATAGTAAAACTTTTATGAATGTCTTGCTTCATTCACAGGTTTCTCCATCACTCTCCTTTTATAGAGGGTTGCGACATCACTTGACGGGGACAACATGTTTACTTATAGTAACACTGAAAGTGAGCAGGGAGCCTGTTGGATATCTGCCACTTCTGGCCACCGAAGCAAAATTCAGTTTGAACAACCTCCCTGATAAAGATATAACCGTCCCGAAATGGACTTGCAGTGTCAGACATTAGCTGTTGTGTTTCTGCATGCACTCACAATTTTAAGAGGCAGCTACCAGAGACACAAAGGTGAAAATCGATGAGTCCACTCCCCTAGAACACCCATGGCCAATAGTAAACAAACCTGTGTTACCCATATTAGACACTGAATCTTAGAAACCACTTTTCAGGACCAAAACAGTATTTATAAATGATTTTTTAACGTGTTACATTTTACATCTTTAAGTCATTTAAGTCATTAATACTGTAGCTTGTCTAACCAGCTCCCTCCTGGATTATTTTCCTCTGTAGTAATGGTTGGACCACTTCAAAAGGAGGGGGGGGAAAAAGTACATCTCTTATCGTATCCTAAGTACTTATCTAATCATTAGTACTCCAAGTGCTCCAATAGCACACTCTGTTTGTCCTCTCGGTTGAACAGGATGTGGTTAGTCAGCTGGAGAATCAACAATAACTAAGGTATGTTTACTGCGCTGAATTATTCAAGGAAAAAAGTTAAATATTGAAAAAGCTCTGTTAGTTCAATGTGTGAGGCATTGTAAATCCTTCTGTTCATAACAAACTCATAAGCCCACGAAACCTTTGAATTGAGTACTTTGAATAAAATATGTCATACTGTTGTCCTGGTATCATTTTCACGACTCGTCACATCAAGAGGAGATAATATTCATCAAAAAGTGCAATATCTACCGCATTTAATCGGTCAGCAATTCTTTGCCTCACCTTGTTAATTGCGGCAGTATTGCACTTTAAAAAAAAAAGTATCTTCATAAAGATCAATAAGTAGGAGCGCTGCGCTGTCACTTTCCAGTCTAGTATCTTCTTTTCGACAATCGGCTCTTCTGGGCTCGTTCTCACTGCGGGCACGTGCCCAAAACGAGAATTTCCAAACCGGACTTCTGTGAACATTGATGACACAAGCCTGATTCTCATTCGAGGAATCAATTGAGGCTTGAATCCCAATCGAGAGTTGCCTGAACGAGGCTTTGGTACGTGGAATACCCCCTAGGTAGCCTAACAAAAGACACAATTACAAAAGCCTGCATTTAGGTTTTAATTGCATGGTACTCCCAGCTCGTCCACCTACCCCCCTAACTGACAATGACATTTAGTTATTGGAGTTCATTCATTAAAACCTGGCAGCAGTGCGCCGGCACTGTGCCTGAATCATTTGTCTAAGCTGGCTGCTCAGACCCTCGCAGACATGACCTTTGCTTTCTTGACAGGCAGCTTGTCAGAAAACTGTGTGCAGCTAGCTCCAGTATAACATTGCATTCAGAGTCAGAAAGAAGGCTTTTTTTAATATCAAACTGTTTCCTGTAATATTACAAGACAAAATGGTATAACAGTCAAATAAAATGGAGCAATTTGTGTAAACAATTATTGATCTCAAAAGATGAAACCTAAAAATGTAAAAACAGATGCAAAAATAACCCTCATCAAAGTCGAAAATGAGATAATATGAGGAGGAAGTGGTATCAAAAATATCTGAAAAACAACATTTATTTTCATCTCTCATCACAGGGGAGCAGTTGAACACAGTGAAATGACAAACTGAAAGAAAGAGAATACTAGTGTAGATGACTCATTAAAATGACAAAAACACAGTGCCACACAATATCTGTGCTCGAGAGATCCAAAGCAATACACACCAGTTGCCGGAATACTGATGTGGGGTGGTCAACTTTTTTGAATTAAAGGGCAGGGGCGAAAAGAAGAAGGGCACCTAATGAAGGGCAGGGGCGAAAAGAAGAAAAGGGCACCTAATGCACAACATGGGACCCCATCAGTGCACATGGTCAAGTTTAGACCATTGGAAGGGCAGCCAATAGGGCACATCCTCTAATTATGCCACTCAAAAGGGCATTTTTGCCACTCAAAAGGGCACTTTAGTGCGACGTTTTTCAACGGTGGGGGCACATGGTCAAATTTAGACCATTGGAGGGGCACCAATAGGGCACATCCTCTAATTTTCGCCACTCAAAAGGGCATTTTGCCACTCAAGAGGGCACTTAAGCGAGCCGTTTTTCAACCGTGGGGGCACCAGGAGGGGCGGTTGCCCCCCCCCCTGAGTCTGCCAGTGCTCTAAACCCTTGATCGAACCCTTGATTAATGAATTTCAAATACGCCAACGGTACTTAATAAACAAACTGTTAATGTTGTCCAACCTGATCCACCTTAATAAGAATAAGCCTAAAGCTCTTTTTGCAGTTATAAACACCCTGGTTAATCCACCTCCTCCCCCAGTTCCTGTCTACTCTGATAATGACTGTGAACTATTCTTATCATTTTTTCTAGATAAAGTTAACAATATAAGATCCAAGATAACACCTCCAAACATCATCATTGTCGACCAGCCTCCTCCAGCTCCCTCGCTACGCCAGTTCAACATTATCTCCTTAGATGATCTTACCCCAATTATCTCACACATGAACCCCTCCTCTAGTCCTGTTGACACCATCCCAACCGCACTTTTAAAAGCTGTCTTCAATAGCCTCAGTCCCTACATTTTGTCTATTATTAACAGTTCCATATCCTCTGGGTGTGTGCCTGATCATTTCAAACATGCCATCATCCAACCTCTCCTGAAAAAAACAGGCCTTGATCCCCTAGTCCACAGTAATTACCGGCCAATCTCCAAACTCCCATTCATTTCGAAGGTCCTGGAAAAAGTTGTTTGTAACCAACTTTTACAATTTCTTGACAATAACAAGTTGTTTGATAAGTTTCAGTCTGGCTTCCGTCAGAAGCACAGCACTGAGACTGCACTTCTTAGAGTGTCAAGTGACATCATTATGAGGGCTGATGTCGGAGAGTGCTCAGTGCTGCTGCTGCTGCTTGACTTAAGCGCAGCATTTGACACTATTGACCACGACATCCTTTTAAATAGGCTCCAACAGTGGGTGGGTTTAGATGGGGTAGCTCTGAAATGGCTTTCGTCCTATCTGTCAGGGAGAAGTGTGGCTGTCGCTATCGACAGCTATGTCTCCTCCACATCTCCCTTGGCCTGTGGGGTCCCCCAGGGTTCAATCCTTGGTCCAATCCTGTTCTCCCTCTACATGTTACCCCTTGGTGCTCTTATTAATAGTTTTCATGGCATATCCTATCACTGTTATGCAGATGATACGCAATTATATGTTTCTTTTAAACCAAGTGATCTCAGCAAACTCACCATCTTACATGACTGTATTGCTGGAATAAATAATTGGATGGCACAAAACTTCCTACAGTTAAATGCAGATAAAACTGAGATACTAGTTATAGGCCCTGAGAGTACCTCGAATGAAATTCGGCGGTCCCTCGGTTCATTGGCATCCAATGTAAGTAACACCGCCAAAAATCTGGGAGTCTTTTTTGATAGCCACTTGAATTTTGAATACCATGTAAAAAAGGTCACACAGTCATGTTTCTACCATCTTCGCAATATCGCAAAAATCAAACCAATCCTTACTTCTCAAGACCTCGAAAAAATCATGCACGCATTTATCTCCTCACGTCTAGACTACTGTAACGGACTCTACTCTATCCTCAGCCGCTCTTCTATTAACCGACTACAATTAGTACAAAACACAGCTGCCAGAATTCTCACTAACACACATCGCAGAGCTCATATAACCCCGGTTTTGGCCGCTCTTCACTGGCTACCTGTTAAATACAGAATTGATTTTAAAATCCTTTTAACAACTTATAAGGCATTACACGGGCTGGCCCCTCTCTATATCTCGGAATTATTACAGGCAAAGCCCAATGTGAGATCTCTCAGGTCCTCGGACAAGGGCCTTCTGGTCATACCCTCGACCAACCTCAGAACCAAGGGTGACCGAGCTTTTGTAGTAGTGGCTCCCACACTGTGGAACGCCCTCCCAGTGTCGATAAAGAATCCTCAATCCGTTAAGAACTTGTTAAAAACACACCTGTTTTGTTTGCACTTTATTCCATGACATTTTTACCTGACCCACTTAGGTCATTGTTTTGTTTTATCTCTTGTTGTGTTATTGCTCTTATGCCCTTATGTGCCTTGTGTTAACTTGTTTTTACCTGATTGTTTTTATGTGATGTCCACTGTACAGCACTTTGTAACTTTGTTTCGAAAGGTGCTTTATAAATCAAATGTACTTACTTACTTACTTAATAAACAGATGTATTTGAAAAAATTAAATGCTACAGACATTTTCTAATTTCCCCCTCAAAAATGGGAGAGAACCTTGAATGTAATTGAAATACTATTTCCTCCCAGGTCTGGTACCCACCACTTCATCAGTGCCAGCCGAAATGATGATGCTGTCGATTACATTGGTGACCAGAGACAAGATGGTGGCCTGGGGGAGAGAGAGAGAACTGTTAAATATATTATGATTTGAACTTAGTAAGCAGTAGCACTAAGGGCCCATACTAGTTGTGCGATGTACTTTCTAAAAACTCAGTTTGTGTTTTATCTCTTCTGCTGCGTATTTTTTGTGCAATTTCTGAACTATACGCCTGAAACAGCAGGCTGTCGGTGTTTGTGGTAATTGTGCAGAGAAATGTCACACAAAAAACTGTGGGGAAGTGCTGCCCCCTGGAGGCTCTGGGCAGCATAGCAGGCCCTCACGACTGCACTGCCTCAGTAGCAAACACTTCACACCTTGACAATTATATTAGAGAAACATCCTGACTAACAAACTGAGAGGCTCTGTACCACTGGTAGAGTGGTCATCAATACCGTGCTTGCTGCTAGGTTGTCTTTGTGCAGTCAGGCTACCTCATCTGAATAACTATCTAATCACTCTAGTTTGTTACGGATATGTTAATTGTCAAATGTATGTTGAGTATAAATGTAATATAAACTGAACATAATGCATGTCGAATATTAATGTATATATGTGCCTTATGTTGAATATGTACAAAATGTATGTTAAACGTTTTCAGCAAAGTGAGTTAGTCCGGAAAAGAGTCAGTTCTTAGGAAGGCCACCAGGGGGGTATTCCACGAAGCTCGATAAAGTTCTAAGCCTCGATAAAGTTCTAAGCCTCGAAAATGTTAGCTTGCGTTCGGTGCCATCAATGTGGCTCAAATAATTCGCTGCTTGGTTGAGCTCCTTCTGAGTCAGATATAATTAGCCTGGTCGCGACCAGGCTAAAACACAGGCTATGGTAAGACACGCGTCAAAAAAGGCTCACAGGCGGAAACTACATCCCGAACGACAGTTCCTCTTTTAGGAAATATTAGTTCCCACTTCACACGAGATAGATAGATGGATAGGTTGACTGTGTGAAAGATAGATAATTTGATATTTTGAAAGTGTGATCGATCGATAGATAGTTTGATTGTGTGATAGATAACTTGATATTTTGAAAGTGTGATAGATAGATCGATAGATCAATAAAGAAAAGAGTGTAAAAAAAAAAGTTATTGTCTCAACTTGCATTGCTGTCATCACAGCGGTCTGGCTGGCGTAGTGGTTAAATGTAAATAATAGAGCTAATGTATGTATGTATGTATGTATGAATGTTATGGAAGTGTATTGTCTGTATTTAAGTGTTTAAGATGAAAAATTGTTTGAAAGTATGGTATGAGGACCCCAGGAAGAATAGCTACTGCATATTTGCTGTATCTAATAGTGGATCCAAATAAACAAACCAAACCAAACCCCTCCTCCCCCTTACCTCCGATGGTGGTCTTGCCCACAGCCATGTCCCCCAGAAGCACGAGTTTGAACTGGCAGATCTTGGTCTGGGGCAGCGTGCCGTTGGGGCGACTGCTTCCTCTGGTGGTCATGATGGAGGAGGGCAGGTGGGGGGGGGGGTGGGTGCCACCCGGGGAGGGGGGGGAGCTCAGACAGACGGGACTCTGGGAACGGGTACTCTCTCTCTCTCTCTCTGCCTCTCTCTCCCTCTGGTCTCCTTTCGTCTCCTGTTCTAACTAGCTAGCTCAGAGGTGATAGATGAGCTAGTCTGCTGCACACTTGCCAGCTAAAGAGCTAACTGGATGCACTTTATTATTTTACTTAAAGTAGATATACAATCTTTCTTATTCTGCTAGAATTGGGTTTCATGGTAATACCATAATGGCATATTTACAGTACATGGACAGTGGATTGAAGCATTGGAAATGTCTGTTTTTTATAGATGGACATACGATTTTTTTTCAGGTGAGAGTAAAGTCAAAATGACATTATCTGACTGCATTGCCCACAGCAATCCAATATTCAATTATAATAATGTTATAAATTGATATGGATCAATTTATACCTCTTATTAGATTATAAATACTCTGGTTGTTATGTTGGGGGCCACCCGCTGTGCCGACGGACCACGATGCCGACAGTTTATTAGCGGATTTCTGCGAGAGCTGACAAGACGGTACATGTGGGAAAACTAGGGTTAGGGTTAGGTGCTACGGTTAAGGTTAGGGTTAGGGTTAGGTGCTAGGGTGCTACGGTTAAGGTAGGGTTGGGGTTAGGGTTAGGGGTAGGGTTGGGGTTAGGGGTAGGGTTAGGGTTAGGGATAGGATTAGGGTTAGGGTTAGACATGCCAGCATGTACCAAGTCGACGTAGCACCTAACCCTAACCCTAGTTTTCCCACATGTACCGTAACAGAGAAGCGGAGAGCATTCACATGCAGGGAGGGCTGTCGGCACAACGGTCCGTCGGCATATTGATGCGGCACCGTTATGTTTGCCTTTTGGTTGACAGCAAAAGAGGGAGAGAGGAGGATAGAGAGGGAGAGAAGGAGAGAGAGCAGGATGGTGTCGGCACACCAGAGAGAGAGACAGCAAGAACCAGGTGAGAAAGTGGACAGGTAGTCAAGACCACATAAGTAGCCTTGTGAACCGATGGTTTTCGAGCCTAATGGCCCATAGGGCAGGATTTTCCTGTTTCTGTAGCGTGAGGCGGCTTGATGTACAAGTACACCCCCTGGACATGACGCTGGTATGTCGCAGGGTCTTACCCCCAACCAACCCTTAATGCTGGGTTATCATCACCGAGGGGGGGGGTTCCATGCCACAGTCCATGCCACCCCCCCAAGGCAGCAAACCTAGGGGAAACACTGAGAGCAGATAGATGAACTGTTCAGTGTCAATCCTGTAGAGATGGAGATGGAGGTTAAATCTCCAGAATAATGTCCAGCTACAATCGCAACAACATTCACAACATTTCTGGAGCCTGGTAGACCCAGACAACTATAAGAATATTCACCAAGCAGCCCTGAAAGTATTTGCTTTATTTGTCTACATACGTTTGTGAATCAGCTTTTTCTGATATGAATGTAATGAAATCTACATTCTGAACAAGCCTGACAGATGACCATTTAAATGACTCTATAAGAGTGAACCTAAGTGGATACACTCCAGCATACACAACTGTAGTAGACTCCATGCAGTGACAGTCATCTCACTAAGGGTAGGAATGAGTCAACACACTTATTACACACATGCACAATATTTTTTGAAAGAGACAAAAAGACAAAATAATTCGTTATGTGAATGAATGTAAGTAATAAGATATGAGTAGCTCTCGGCCACTTACATTTTTTCAAAGTAGCTCTCAGATGAAAAAAGGTTGTAGACCCCTGCTTTATGCTGATACATGCCTGCCATCTAGTGGACATTTAAGGGTACGACCAGGTAGGCGGATATTGCTTGTAACACAATCCTCATTCCTTCTCTCTCTAGTCCAGCGGTTCCCAAACTTTTTCAATCAGGCCCCCCTTGGGTAATTGGAAATATTTTCGAGCCCCCCCTAACCCGGTCCCCACCTAGATTGATATAATTAAATGTATAAAGTTGTACAAACATTACATTTTCTCTTCTAATAATAACAAGACACATATATCCAACTATAGTTTTATATTTTATTATGGGTTGAAAAGGAACATAAGTGCTTGGCAAATGATCCTGTGCCACTGAAATATTCAACATATCAACATTAACTAATTTCTACTGCATCACTATTCTTACTCTACACATTCCTATCACAATTACGATCAATGACTTGTGTGTGCTTGCTTTGCCTTGCAAATCTTCTCAAAGCGGGGTTGTTGTTTTGAGACTGCCACTCTCAGTTCATTCTCAATGTTCAACTTCGACCTGTATTTGCTTTTGATAGCAGCAACAGCAGAAAAGCCTATCTCACACAGGTACGATGTTGCAAAAGGCAGCAGTATTCCCACAGTTTTTAATTTTTTTATTATTATTTTTTTTATTTCTGCGCCCCCCCCTGCAGTACCCCCGCGCCCCACTAGGGGGGCGCGCCCCACAGTTTGGGAAACGCTGCTCTAGTCTAACCTAATCCCATAGTAACCTTCATAATTCAGTTCTAGATATGTATTTTCTTTATGTGGCTAACACAACTCCAATTAAACTGCTTCATAAAGTTAAAGTTAATACATGTATAGTAATAAACACTTTAATAGTAATTACTTTGTTGTTTAGTATCAGGGAGGGAGGGAGGGAGGGAGAATGGATGACCATCTTTCTTCAGTAGGCATACCATTTCTAGCTCATGTATATTTCTAATGATTCATTATATGTCTTGTACATGATTCTTGTTATGATTCTTGTATATGATTCTTGTATATGATTCTTGTTATGATTACATTTCTATTGGGATATTGCCTCAGGCATAGCTGTAAACATGCTTAGCTACTATATTTGTTGCTGTAATCGCAGTTGCTTCTAGCTATGATATTTAAGATCACTTATCTAGTTACACAATCTTTTTTTTATACTTTATTGCAGGGTTGTACATTACATTTCAAGTTCATTTCATACACTTTACAAGTTTTCTTCACTTGTCTAAGTTCATCCTGCATCTTTTCTTTTTTTTTCTTCTTTTTTTTTTAAAGAGAACAAAAAAAGAAAAAAAGAATAAAGAATAGAGAGAAAATACAGAAAAAGAAGAGAGAAATTATAGGGATAGAGATAGAAAAGTAAGAGATAAAAGGAGGGGGGTGGGAGGGGTGGGATCGGTGAGGGGGGGGGGGGGTTTCTTCCTACTCATTCATTCGGTCCATTTACTCCAGTTCATAGTGAATTGCTCTTCACGGTTTCCCACTTTATAAGTAATTCTTTCCATTTCTTTTATCTCTTCAACAGTTTTTTTCCAATTATTAACAGATGGTGGGTTTAAGTCCAATCATTTACGTGTAATTTGCTTTAAAGCTGCAATACGTAATATGGTGTACAAATATGTATCTCCCTCCCTGTGTATATCTAATGGAATAAGACCGAGTATAATATTGACTGGATGTATAGGATTTTGTAAGGTAAATGTATTTTTTATTTTTACATGAACTGCCTCCCAAAACCTTTTCAATTTAGGGCATGTATAAAAAATGTGTGTGTGATTGGCTTCTCGTTCCGTACATTTCCTCCAGCATTCTGCATTGCCTGTTGGCCTATATTTTGACAACATTTTCGGTGTTAGGAAGATCTTCATATTTATTTTCCAAGCAAATTCTTTCCAGAATTTTGATTGTGTTGTCTTAAATATTCTTTTGCATGCTTCTTTCCAATCTTCATCCGTAATTGTTATTGCTAATTCGTTTTCCCATTTTTCTTTAGTGTTATCTTCTTGTATCTTGATTTCTTGCATGATTTTGTAAAGTTTTGAGATTTTTGTCGTAGTTACACAATCTTCAGCATAACAAGTTCATAAGATATGAAAAATGCACAAGCAAAAGGAATGCAATCCAAATTATTTTTTATTCACGGTGGACAGCAGCTCCGGCCAAGGCTGTTTGCAGTTGTGAGCGTCCTCTGGAGGACGGGCGCTAGAGACAGGAGAGAGAGTTCATATGAGCTTCACCAGGCCTATAGCTACAGAATAGAATACTTTATTAGTTTAGTTAGTATGTCCTTGGTCTATGTGTTCTATGTGTTGACTTACCTCTGCTGTGTCCATCGTCGTGAAGACGGTTACTGGGGGGACGGAGGCCGTCTGCCTGGACCGCAGCTCAGCAGCCCAAGGCTCTTCACAGATGTGAGCATCCTCTGGAGGCAAGAACGCTTCTGTTTCTTTGAAGCTCCGCTCTCCTCACAAGGCGGCGTCTCAGCTGTCACTGGGCTGGCCGCTAGAGAGAGGAGAGAGAGTTCATATGAGCTTCACCAGGCCTTAGCTACAGAATAGAATACTTCATTAGTTTGGTTAGTATGTCCTTGGTCTATGTGTTCTACATGTTGACTTACCTCTGCTGTGTCCATCGTCGTGGGCAACCTCGATGCCCTCCTGTCCTGGGGCTGGAGGCTGGACACCTACCTTGATGTCCTTCTGTCCTTCAGCAGGAGGCTGGACACCATCATTGATGTCCTCCTGTCCTGGGGCTGGAGGCTGGACACCAGCCTGGTTGGTCCTCTTGCACTATATCAGTTGTTACAGAAGAAGAATCAATGACAGAACATATCTCTTAAAACCCCAGTATTCCTACAACAACAATGCATAGCTTGTCTGTTGTTTTACGATAAACTGGTAAGACTTTACCTTTACATTACATTTCCTTAATGTGAAATTATGTGGAATGTGGCTCTCTTATAAATTCACTGTATATTTCTGTTTTACCTTGCGCTTCACCATTGAACAGAATTTCCTGAATTTCCCTTTCTTCTTCTTCTTCTTCTTCCCACTAGCATCCCTCTGAGGCTGTGTGACCGAGGCTGTGGAGGTGACCCCGGCCAGGCTCCCCTCAGTCTCTCGCTGGGCAGCGAGGGCCTGGCTCCTCTCCTTCTCCAGGTCGGAGTTGTCACAGACGAGGCTCCTCTTTTCTTGCTCCATATTTTGGAGCTTTTGGAGGAGGCCTTTCTCTCTCTGTCGGCCCTCCTCCTCCACCTCCTCCCTCGCTCTCTCCAACTCCGCCTTTGCCAGAGCGCTGCTGGCCTTCTCCGCCTCCAGCTCAGAGTCCTTGGACTCCAGCTCAGAGTCCTTGGCCTCCACCACGGCCCTGCATTTCTCCTTCTCCTCCTCCAGCTCAGAGTCCTTGTCCTCCAGGGCCTCCCTCTGCAGACTCTTGTTGAGGAGGCTCCTCTTTTCTTGCTCCATATCGTCAAGCTTTTGGAGGAGGTCTTTCTCTCTCTGTCGGCCCTCCTCCACCTCCTCCCTCGCTCTCTCCAACTCCGCCTTTGCCAGAGCGCTGCTGGCCTTCTCCGCCTCCAGCTCAGAGTCCTTGGCCTCCAGCTCAGAGTCCTTGGCCTCCAGCTCAGAGTCCTTGGCCTCCACCACGGCCCTCCATTTCTCCTTCTCCTCCTTCAGCTTCCACTGAGTGCTCTTGCTCATGACTACGATATAAGAAACGGAAGGAAGAGAATATGAAATTACGTATTTTATATTTATATATTATTATTATAGAATGACTTGTCCCCTATGAGTTCATGGATGACTGTGAGGCTGTTTGAACTTCAAAAGTGACTGACGTATAGATATTGTGCGACATTGTGATCGAAGCATCAGTTGTAAGTAAGTAAGTAAGTAACGTGCCAAGTAAGTAAGTAAGTAAGTAAGTAACGTGCCAACGTGCCCAAAATCTGTATCCTTGTTGTATTTCTACCTTCCTAAATGATGGCTAGGACGTCGGGTTATAAAGCAAAAGCTTCTTTATATTAAAAAATCTGTTGGCATACACTTTTGAGCACTTTCAAACAATAAACGAGTTATTGGATGTTCACTTTAATTCTGGACGTTACAATTTGCATTTCTCAAAAACAGTTACAGAGTTACCGATTGTCGATCCAAACAGAATTATATGGTGCCTATCTTTTCCATTCATTTGGAGTTGAAGCATGTACAGCAGGGTTCGAGTTATGTGGGAGCCAATGGGAGCTGAGCTCCCATAAGGAAGGTCTGAGCTCCCATGAAAGCAGTAAAATCATACATCTGTGGGGGTCGCTAATAATACATTACCACAACCATTATTTGATCAAAAATGTCAATGTAATGAGTATTATTTATATTTATTTATATGAGAAATATTCTAAAATAAACACGTTTTCCAAAAGAACTACGCGCACCAGCATTAATCCCCTGTGAATGACAGTATGCCTTTGACTGCCTGCACTTTACCACCAAGACACTATGGGGCGCAGTAGAATATTGTGCAACAGCAGAATATGATCGTTGAGCGCTTGCGAACGTGAAAACACGATTATTGAGAAGAAAACATTCAGTAGCTAGCTATCATGCCGCCCCAAAAAAGGCCACTGCTTCCGACCGAGTCGACAAGCCTGGAAAGGTTTGTGTTTTCATCCAAGAAACCAAACTTGAATTCAGCTGCCCTGTTATGACACCTAACGTTGAAACTGTTGAAATAGCAGAGCTCAAACAAAACCAAGTGCTTCCGAAGAAAGTAGCAGAACTCACCTCCAGTATGTATAAAGAGACAGCTAGTTCGTTCAGAGCAGCTTATACTGTCGCTAAAGAAAGGATGGCTTATACAAAACTGAATCCAATTATGAAACTTAATGAGATGAATGGCACGACAGTTGGCCCCTGCTCACCGATCCGATCATTCATGTGCCCAGATTGTAGCACATTGCACAAGAGATGAAACAAATTCATTTCTAATGTCAAATCACTTGATTCCCGTAGTAGCATAACATTAGATGAAAGCACAATTCATGGACGAGCATACATGATTATTTATGTCAGGTGCGATGTCACTGGAAATGGAGATGTGGACAATGTGTCGTGCTAACAGGAAAAGTGAATGGACTGTATAACAAAAACAACAAAATTATTGGCAGAGATACCCGTGACTATCACTTATAGCTGTTGTTTCATGTGGTGCTGTTGATGTGGTGAAATGAGTAGCCTATGGCTAATTAAAACTTGTAAGTCCCAACGCTGTGTGGGCATGATTCGCGCGCGTGCATGAGAACATTTCGCACTGTTATTTTGGAGACCCCCACAAAGCTCAGTTTATAACACGAACCCTGGTAGAGGCACTTCTTTTCTAGCTCCTTATCGTGGAGCAGGCCTTTCTCTCTCTGTCGGCCCTCCTCCACCTCCTCCCTCGCTCTCTCCAACTCCGCCTTTGCCAGAGCGCTGCTGGCCTTCTCCGCCTCCAGCTCAGAGTCCTTGGCCTCCAGCTCAGAGTCCTTGGCCTCCACCATGGCCCTCCATTTCTCCTTCTCCTCCTCCAGCTTCCTCTGAGTGCTCCTGCTCATGACTACGATATAAGAAACGGAAGGAAGAGAATATCAAATTACGTATTTTATATTTATATATTATTATTATAGAATGACTTGTCCCCTATGAGTTCATGGATGACTGTGAGGCTGTTTGAACTTCAAAAGTGACTGACGTATAGATATTGCGCGACATTGTGATCGAAGCATCAGTTGTAAGTAAGTAAGTAAGTAAGTAAGTAACGTGCCAACGTGCCAAAAATCTGTATCCTTGTTGTATTTCTACCTTCCTAAATGATGGCTAGGACGTCGGGTTATAAAGCAAAAGCTTCTTTATATAAAAAAATCTGTTGGCATACACTTTTGAGCACTTTCAAACAATAAACGAGTTATTGGAGGTTCACTTTAATTCTGGACGTTACAATTTGCATTTCTCAAAAACCAACAAACTAAACTGTCAACTTCTATGACGTCTTGCCGCAAGGCCTTCTGGGACCAATTAAAGTGAATAATTTAACCTAAAAAGTTAAAACACTCTATTAATACAGGCGGGTCGTCAAGCCCGTAGACTTTTACTTGTCAAGGCACATTTTTAAAGCGCAAATCTGTAATTCAAGACTCTCCGGTAATTTACACACAAGACTCACGTTGATCTCTACTCAGCGCACACACACACACACACACACACACACACACACACACACACACACACACCTCCGGGTTGGTCCTCCGGGCTGGCTGCTCTATCGGCCTTGTTGTCGTCCCCGGGGGCGGCCCTGAGGGGGGATGACTTCAGAGACTTGGAGAACGCCATGTCCTCATCCTCACACTCATTATCCAGCTGCCAAGACTGGACACTGTGGACATTGAAGCCATCTTCTCCCTGGCTCTCCATCTCTCCCTGGCTCTCCATCTCTCCCTGGCTCTCCATCTCTCCCTGGCTCTCCTTCTTGTTTTTTGACATTTCTGCAACTTTCTACAAACAACTGAACAAGGAAGAGAATGTGAATGACGTATTTTATATTTATATATTATTATTATTATTATAGAATGACTTGTCCCCTATGAGTTCATGGATGACTGTGAGGCTGTTTGAACTTCCAAAGTGACTGACGTTGATATTGCGTGACATTGTGATTGAAGCATCAGTTGCAGGAGCAACGTGCCAAAAAACCATGATCCTTTTCGTATTTCTACCTTAAAAAAATATGGCTAGGACGTCGGGTTGTAAAGAAAAAGCTTCTTTATATAAGAATCTCTGTTGGCATTGACACTTTTGATCACTTTCAAACAATAAACGAGCTAGACTTTGACACTCAGCGGAGTCAGCGCTCGCGCGCACACACACACGCGCAGCCACATCCAGACCCCCGCCCCACACACACACACACACACACACACACACACACACACACACACACACACACACACACACACGCACCCGCGCAGCCACACCCAGACTCCATTTTTTTTAACATCTTTAAATCCATGAGGTCTAGGGCCTATATACCCATCAATAGTTCACACTGCAGCAACAGCAGCATCACATCCGAGACACAGTGCCAACTAAGTTACAGTAATAAATTATTACTTCATAAATTATCACTTCATAGATGTTCTACTACCAGTAGATGTCGCTGTTTGAACACATTCCTGAGACTAACATTCACATTTTTAGCAGGAATTTCACCATCACCAAACTAGTTAGCATATTTACAACCTGTTACATAATCATTATCCAAAGATATCGTACTCACGTAACCTCTTCAGTGTCTCTGTACCAACTGCTAAAACCATCTGTTGTTCTACTCTCACCTTCTAGAATATCACCTGGCAACCCCATTATGACATCATCACTCTGTCAGGACCTTCCTGCACCCAATGCACCCTTGGAACCCTCCAATGATGTCACTCTGACATGTAGCCTAATGTTACCATGACAACCCAGCAAAATGTAAACACAATTTATAATTTTCTGGGTTGTCAAAATGACATGGTTATTATTGCTAAAAGATGGAGGAAGTGTCATAACTGCAACAAGTTCCTCAAATTCATTGTAATAATAATAATAATACATTAGACTTAAATAGCCCTTTTCTAGACACTCAAAGACGCTTATGTAGTACAACTACAATAGGCTTTACATACATAAATATTTTCAGTGTTGAAAAAATACTATTAGAGGCCAACAAGAGTATTCAAGTAATCCACTCATGTGTAACCAAACAAGTATACAAACTTCTCCTTATCCTACCTAGTCAGCCCAAAGTAAAACTAAATGTTGCGTATGGGCCATATCAGATAATAAATAACCTGAAAACATAGCTATCCATTTGAACCTTATCAGCCACCTAAGTTAAGGAAAGTCTCATGAGAAACTCATGTTTACCAATTATTTGGTCTTGGGAATGTTAATTTACACCGACAGAACAACTTGAATATTCTCTGTTTAGTGTCAAAATAGATAGAATTGTATTTTTCCCCCCAAAACATCCAATCAATGGCTTGGTCACAGATGTTATAATATATATATAAGGAAGACAAGTGGATACAGTACTTACCAAGGTGCCATCTTTCTGCAACTGCCTGTCTTCCAGAATGTTGGCACACCCAAGACTCTAACTCCACTATGATCACCCATTATGACATCAACAGCCAGCCAGCATAATGTAGGGTTACTTTTTTGTTTGTTAATATTTGTAAACTCCCAAAAAGATAGTTTTGACTGATCTACTGAACATCTACATGATTAACAGGGCTGCCAAGTTTCACCAAAAGTTTGGAGTGAGATTTTTTGGCGGTGGAGCGACCCAAAACTGTGCACGTTTTGGCAGCGGCAGCCCCTCTCTCCCACCCAATTATTTGTGCTAGTTTCCTGCAATTTTACATGTTGTTCATAATAAACCAGCACAAGAAATGAAAATAATTTACATTTTATAAAACAAGAAAACAATTCAGACAATATATCATATTTATGAAATCTTAATAAACAAATACAGTAGCCTACAGACTCTAAAAGAAAAATTGGCCCCATCAACAGGACTCAGCCCCTTGGTCAGCAGCAGAAATACCCATGGTCATCATCTTATATACAGTGCATTGCTCATAGATGGCTATCATGTTATACAGTACATACCAGGGTTTTTCCTGGGTCAGAATGAGGGCTTGGTGGGTGATTTTGTCCACATTTTTTTTGAGGGACCCCCAATTGTTGTATTTGTATTGTAAATTGTAATTATTAATAATTATTATTAATGTACCTGATTATGTTACAGTAGAGAAACAAAAAACAGTGTGAGACACTGTCATGAGGCCCAACAGTATCATGGTGCAGAGATTCAGTTGTGTGTTTAGGTTGAACATCCATTGCAGCCTGTATCCATACATCAAGTTCATCTTGAAATTCCATAAAACGTTTAATTTTTGGTTCATACCAGTCCGTCTGGTCGTACCCTTTCTCCTCCTCAGGGTGAAGCACTTGCACTGATTTATGAAGTCGTTTGAAATCATTGAGATTTGTATTGAACACATCCATACGATTGACAACATTTTCAACATCATTCTCTTGCATCAGAGCTTTTATTTCCTTCATTTTTCTTGTCAAAGCACTCAGATTCCCTCTGCGTGTCCCAATTAATTTAGTTAATGTTTCATTTGCATTTTGAATTGGACCTTCGTCCGGTTTTGTGTTACTTTCGACGTCCATTACGTCGCACAAGTCCTCTATTTAGATAGATAGAGCCGTAATGTTGTTTTATTGCATGGAACAACGTGACAGTTTTATATTGACGGTGAAAAGCAGCGCTTTTACGTAAGCGCTTGAGGTACGTAAGCGCTTGAATTCCTTCCCGCCCCAATTATTCAATTGTCGGCTTTGACAGACATCCACGTTATCAACACTTCACAAGCGCTTCCATCAAACATCAAACATTGTATCAAACAATTTGTCCCAGGGCAGAGCAGAGCTTGGGCATTTCAGCTTTGTTCACGAAACGATGGTCATATAGCGCGTTCTGTGATCCACTTGCGTTGTCCTTCCAAACAATAGATACAAAGTTTCCGAGCAGGTGCGTAAAGTTTCCACTTGAATGCACCTGCGTTGTCCTTCCAAAACAATAGAGCGAAAGCTTCAACTTAACAATCAATTGTTATTTCTCGCCGTGAGAAATAGAGATGCTGCGTGAGAGCGTGAGAACTGGTTGAAATGTGTCACATACAATGGGGGAAATCAGTATTGAACACATCAATATTTTGTCCAGCAAATGTATTTCCAATGAGTCTATTCAAGTGAAGTTTGCACCAGACTTTGGTATTAACTCAAACAATCCAGACAAAAAATCTAAACATTTAAGTCCGTAAATAAAGTTATGTGGAATAAAGTGGAATGAAACAGGGAAAAAGTATTGACATGGTAACTGAAATGAATTCAATACTAAGTGGAGAAGCCTTTGTTTGTAATGACAGCTTCAAGGTGCTTTCTGTATGAAGTAACTAATCGCCTGCAGTATTCAGGTGTGATTTGGCCCATTCCTCTACACAGATTGTCTTTAAATCTTGAAGATCGCAGGGTGCCCTCTTGTGAATCTGGATCTTCAGATGCTTCCACAAATGTTCAATTGGGTGCAAATTTCACTTGAATAGGCTCATTGGAGATACTTTTACTGGACAAAATGTTGATGTGTTCAATACTTATTTCCCCCACTGTGTCTACTTCTGCAGCTGACCACACTAGGAGCTCCTCAGGGTGCAGCCTTGGGAACCACTGAATTAACACTACGACAGCCGTGCCTATTTTACCAACTAGTAGAGCCGCCTTAGAATGTAAATCTGCTATTTACACACAAAGATCATTAAAGGGCGCTCCTTTTAGGTGGTCCTTTTCTGATATTGTTGGCTTAGGCTATAATAGAGCGTCTCTTCTATCATGTAGCCAATCATTTCATCATTCTTGCATTGTGTTTTTGTTAAAAATGGCATGGGATATGTGTATTGAGAAAAGTATGTGTGTGTGTGTGTGTGTGTGTGTGTGTGTGTGTGTGTGTGTGTGTGTGTGTGTGTGTGTGTGCTTCTTTTTTAGCCTGCCTCCGACACAAAAAAACTGCAAAACAGCTTTACTATCTTATCCTGAAGTGATTTTGAAAATGTAAGGATACTGGGTGGTAAAACACAGATATCTAGTAAAAGTCATGAAAGGAGGGTCCTGAAATTTTATCGAGTGCAAAGATATTTTTAAAAAAAAATACTCACAGGGGTCACCATGACCCCTCACTCTTCTAGTGTTAAGAAAATACTTCCCCCAATTCTACATCAACCTGTGACCCCATCTACTTCTTGAGATCTGAGCAGATTGGACAGGTGTACACAATTGTTGGACGGGCTGGCTGTAATGCATGGAAAGGTATGACACCATTTCCTGTTCCATCCCATACATGACAATGAGCCCGTTTTCTGATGTCTACCTCCTCCTGCCTCTCCTGGTGTAAAGCTGTGGTGAAGATCAAATACAAAAACATCTGTCTCATCCATAAAATTCTGCATAACAAAGCTCCTCCCCCGCTTAACTCTTTCATAAACCAGCGTGACCACAGCTTGATGTGCTTTAAAGCACGGATGTATGATAGGGTGCCGGAATTCTATAAAGAGGTGTTTAAAGCCTGGGGTAGTTTTTTGCCTGAGGTAGGATATCAGTGTGAGAAGAGAGGGGAGATACTAAATGTTCCAGTTTTATTTATTACCCTGTAATAAGAAGAGAGGGGGAAATGTTAGAATCTAGGAGTTTCTGGAGGGCAGGACTGATTAGAGTAAGGGATTTTAGGTATGAGGTAGTGCCAGGGTTCCTATCAGAGCAGGCAATTATAGAAGTTGTTAGGGAAACAGATGAGGAGATGAGAAGTAGTGAGCATGTATAATAAAATAAAGCAGAGTATACCAGGGGAGTGGGTGAGTAGGTTAGATAGGGAGTTAAGAGGGAAGGAGCAAACAGAGTTACCTAGGTTAAGACTAGGGAAAGGGGAAACAGTGCGGGACTTCTCAGCTGTTAAGGTGAAGGAGTGCTACTGGGCACTGTTGGAGAGCAGAGTGAAGGAGCCTGCGGCAGAGAAGGTGTGGAGGCAGGTGTTCCCAGGATTGGAGGTGAAGAACATATGGAGGAATTTATTTTTAAAATATAATAGTTTAGAATGTACACATTTTGATTTTATGCTCAGGCATAACAGGGTTTATACTAAGGTGGTGTTGCATCAGGTAGACAGAACAGTTTCGAGGGAGTGTGATGTGTGTGGGATACAGGATGAGAACTTAATGCATATGCTTTTTGAATGTAGAGAAATTATGGGATTCGAAGAAAGGTTGAAAGGACTAGTGAAGAAGCACTGGGGGGTGGAGGTGGTGGGGATGCAGGAGTGGAGGAGGATGGTGGTTTTTGGGGTGGAGGGAAAGAGGAGGGGAGTGAATATATGGTGTTTAAATTATGTATTATCACAGGCTAGGTATGCAATTTATTTGAGGAGAAATTTAGCAAGATTTGAGGGAAAGTGGATAACGGTGTGGAAAGTCTTTGAGGGATTGGTCAGGAAGAATGTGGGACTGATGCACAAGACAGGGCAAAAAGATTTTGAGAAGTTGTTTATTAGGGATTGTGGGTTTATAAGGGTGGGGGTGGATGGAGGGTTGGAGTTTGATTTAGATTTTTGAAGATGTTTTTTTGTTGCATTCATTTGTTATTGATTTATGTTAAAGGGTTATTTTGGTTATGAAGGACTGACGGAATAATAGATGGATGCATCTCATACCAAAATGGTATGGGTGTGTTTTGTTTTTATTTATTGGTTTTTTATTTATTTTATTTGAATTAGAATACAATGAAGGCTATAAAATGAACATGTATGAATATGTATAGCTATGATTGTATTTAAAAGAATCTTTTTATAATAAAAGAAAAAAAAAAGGCAGCCAGCTGGAGTTCCAAAGGTTGCGTGTTCGAGACTTGACTAAGTGATTCTTTTTTTCTTTTTTTTTTTACATTTAACCGAAGATTTCATGCAAAGGCTTCAAACACCATTGTAATCGTGTCAGTTCTTGTAAATTAGCCTGCACCATCATTTTATAGCCTACATACTTTTTTAGATGAGATTTTAGATTAGATTCAGACAACGAAATGCAGTAAAAAGTGCGTCTGAAGAGGGATTTGAACCACCGATATAAAATGACGAATATAACCTGTGGCAGCGGTCGATACCACTAGGCCATTGTGGCGATATGACGGTTTGTAGCCTGCTGCGGATATCACCACAGTAGTAATATTCATTTATTAAAATATGAACATATAACAATAACTGGGGCTAGTATGACCTACGCATTTAATCGGTCAGCAATTTCTTGCCAAACCATTTCCCTCGCCTTGTTAATTGCGGCAGTATTGCACTATTTTACATCTTATTTTCCCGTCTTCATAGAAATCAATAATTCGGAATGCTGCGCAAATGTAGTACCCCTGCAGAGTGGAGAGATCTTCATTTCGACAGATCGACTCTTCGGGGCTGCGTATGTCTGCGTGCACGCGCCCATATCGAAGATTTGTAAGCCTGTGTTCTGTGAACACTGATGACACAAGGCTGATCCTCGTTCGAGGAATCACCTGAGGCTTGAATTCCAATTTCGAGTTGCCTGAGCGCCGCATTTATTTATATCGCGGCTATACTGATCCACCTTTAGTGGAATGGCCCCCTGATCTGCAGAGGTAGGGCTGAGGTTCTGGTTCCTCTTCAGTAAACCAGTCTCATCTGGGGCTGGCTTCAGGGGCAGGAGGGCCATTTCACACTCAGAGGATTGGGACACAGAGGCTATGTTTACAGTGTAAACACTATGTTGTGAATATCAGCTTTTTTAAACTGTAAGGTGTATTGAGGCACTGAAATTTACTTTAAACAAAGCCTGTCTTGACTATTATTATTATAATCATTAGTGATGAATACATGGTTATTTCTGTGATGTTGCAGGTCTTTTTTTAAATAATAATTAGTGATGAATACATGGTTATTTCTGTGATGTCCTAGGACAAGCACACTCACCACATGTCAAATGGCGTATGAAACCGTGAACAGAGAACAGTGAAAGGAGACAACATCGACTAGCATAGTCGGTTACTGCTACAGAAACCCAGGACCCAAACCAACCCTCTATGGATAAGATTGAAAGGTTCCAATGGACTTCATCTCAAGGCTGAGTCTACTATTGGTGTCTTGACAACATGAGGAAACCATTGATAGGCTTAAAAATCTGAAACATAGCCAAAACCTTAGGCTTTCCAAAAACAACACTGTGGAAGATCATTAAAAAGATAATAAAGCATGGGTGAGCTCAGATTGGTCAGAAAAATGTAGAAATTTGGTGAATACGAATTTCCCCCGCTGTATACTCACCAAACACTTCATTAGGAACACCTGTACACCTTCTCATTCATGCAATTAACTTTTCTTTGTTTTCTTGGCACACTTTGGACCCTCAATCATCGCTTGAATGCCACAGCCTATTTGAGTATTGTTGCTGACCATGTGCATCCCTTCATGGCCACAATGTACCAATCTTCTAAAATATTATCAGCAGGAAATTAAATGCATGTTCAATTGGATTAAAATCTAGATTGACGTGGCAAATTATGAACTTTACACTTTTTCGCCCTGAAAAAGTCCCTAGTTGCTATGGCAGTATCTTTTGAGTCACTGTCCTGTAGCCCCATCCAATAAATTGGGAGGCATGTGTACTCGGGCAGACAAGATGTTTCGGTACACTTCAGAATACATTCTGCTGCTGCTGTTACATCATCAGTAAAGACAAGTCAATTCTAGTGGCACTGGCAGCAAAACATGCTCAAACCATAGCATCATGTTTCAGAGAGGAGGTGGTGCAATCACTCTGGTACATAATTAATCTGTCCACAATCACTTTTTTCTAGAGATCTGAAGGCTTTTTAGGTACTTTTTAGCAAACTGTCAGTGACCATCCTTTTTAATGGTAATTAGTGGTTTGTCCCTTGCAGTGAAGTGTCTGTAGATCAGCTGGTGGTGTATTCTGCGGATGGTAGTCGCTAACACATTCACACTTACCTCCCTGGACAGTGTTCCTGATCAGTGGGACAGTTGTTTTGGGGGTTTTCCTAATTATGGTGAGCATTCTTCAATCATCCAAAGTAATGCTTGGCCTACCAGCCTGTTTGCGATTGCTGAGCTCACCCATGCTTTATTTTCTTTTTAATGATGTTCCACAGTGTTGTTTTTGGAAAGCCTAAGGTTTTGGCTATGTTTCAGATGTTTAAGCCTATCAATGGTTTCCTCATGTTGTCAAGACACCAATAGTAGACTCAAAAGACAAACACAAAGTCTAGAATCAATACTAGACATTGACATCACTCTTATTCCTGCACAAATGATGTGATGGAACACAATTGCCTTACCAGAAACACCTGTCAACCAATTGTCCTATTACTTTTGGTGCCCTGAAATAGGGGGACTATGTATACAAAGTATTGCCTTTTCTAAACGGCGAAATGAATATGTACACAAATACCCTCAAATAAAAGCTGAGAATCTCTACTTAAACCTCATCGTGATTGTTGATTTCACCGTCCCAGGACTGACGCAGGGCACTGTATTTGTCAGTATATGAATCCTAACTCATCCAAACCCGCGCAGCAATCTAGCAGGATTCTATGTCAATGCACACCACCAAACAAAGTACCGGTAATCGCATAGTGAGACAGATGGAGTAAGCTGACTGACACCTGACATTTCGGCTATTTATCCTGATTCTGACGACAACTGTTCTACTGTCACACAAACCAGCATAAGAACACGAGAGCTGTATAAAATAAACAATAACAAAAATACATTTATTGACAGGGGGACGAACACCCCACATCTCCCTGTCCTACGTGCATGGACAGACAGTGTGATCTTTCCCTACTTCTCCTTTGATGCAGGTGTCTTCGTGGCCCCAGTGAAAGCAGTGTACTACTTCAGATTCAATGCCATGGATAGCAGCGAAACAAAGGTGTCTGGATGTCATCTTGTATAAGAATGACCAGGTTATCATGTATGCAGATCAGTATAATAGTGGAGGCAAGTAGTATAGGTCCAATCGAGAGCTTGAGGAGGGGGGGACTTTGTCTACATGCACCTCCCTGCAAACAATAGGCTATTTGATCAGTATTCCTCTCCCAACAATTGTTGAGCTGAAGTTCTGTTATTTTTGTTGAAAAGACAATGAATGACCTTTAACTACATTGGATTTTGTGATGGCAATGTGAACTGAGAATACTTGAGTCATTTGCCAACTGTGATTAACAAGCCTTGATTTGAGAATAAACCACCATTACAGACCATAGGCTGAATTTCATATTTGACTGAATAATACTCTGTTTAATACAAAAACATTATCCATATTCTCCATTCCTGTTGATGAATCATGAAGAGTGACCTGGGGGCCATTCCACTAAAGGTGGATCAGTATAGCGGCGATATAAATAAATGCGGCGCTCAGGCAACTCAAGATTGGAATTCAAGCCTCAGGTGATTCCTCGAACGAGGATCAGCCTTGTGTGATGAGTGTTCACAGAAGACAGGCTTACAAATCTTCGATATGGGCGCGTGCACGCAGACATAAAGAGCCCCGAAGAGTCGATCTGTCGAAATGAAGATACTCCACTCTGCAGGGGTACTACATTTGCGCAGCATTCCGAATTATTGATTTTTATGAAGACGGAAAAATAAGATGTAAAATAGTGCAATACTGCCGCAATTAACAAGGCGAGGGAAATGGTTTGGCAAGAAATTGCTGACCGATTAAATGCGTAGGTCATACTAGCCCCAGTTATTGTTATATGTTCATATTTTAATAAATGAATATTACTACTGTGGTGATATCCGCAGCAGGCTACAAACCGTCATATCGCCACAATGGCCTAGTGGTATCGACCGCTGCCACAGGTTTTATTCGTCATTTTATATCGGTGGTTCAAATCCCTCTTCAGACGCACTTTTTACTGCATTTCGTTGTCTGAATCTAATCTAAAATCTCATCTAAAAAAGTATGTAGGCTATAAAATGATGGTGCAGGCTAATTTACAAGAACTGACATGATTACAATGGTGTTTGAAGCCTTTGCATGAAATCTTCGGTTAAATGTAAAAAAAAAAAAGGAAAAAAAAGAATCACTTAGTCAAGTCTCGAACACGCAACCTTTGGAACTCCAGCAGGCTGCCTTTTTTTTTTGTAATCTTTTATTATAAAAATATTCTTTTAAATACAATCATAGCTATACATATTCATACATGTTCATTTTATAGCCTTCATTGTATTCTAATTCAAATAAAATCAATTAAAAACCAATAAATAAAAACAAAACACACCCATACCATTTTGGTATGAGATGCATCCATCTATTATTCCGTCAGTCCTTCATAACCAAAATAACCCTTTAACATAAATCAATAACAAATGAATGCAACAAAAAAAACATCTTCAAAAATCTAAATCAAACTCCAACCCTCCATCCACCCCCACCCTTATAAACCCACAATCCCTAATAAACAACTTCTCAAAATCTTTTTGCCCTGTCTTGTGCATCAGTCCCACATTCTTCCTGACCAATCCCTCAAAGACTTTCCACACCGTTATCCACTTTCCCTCAAATCTTGCTAAATTTCTCCTCAAATAAATTGCATACCTAGCCTGTGATAATACATCATTTAAACACCATATATTCACTCCCCTCCTCTTTCCCTCCACCCCAAAAACCACCATCCTCCTCCACTCCTGCATCCCCACCACCTCCACCCCCCAGTGCTTCTTCACTAGTCCTTTCAACCTTTCTTCGAATCCCTTAATTTCTCTACATTCAAAAAGCATATGCATTAAGTTCTCATCCTGTATCCCACACACATCACACTCCCTCGAAACTGTTCTGTCTACCTGATGCAACACCACCTTAGTATAAACCCTGTTATGCCTGAGCATAAAATCAAAATGTGTACATTCTGAACTATTATATTTTAAAAAATAAACAGGAAATGGTGTCATACCTTTCCATGCATTACAGCCAGCCCGTCCAACAATTGTGTACACCTGTCCAATCTGCTCAGATCTCAAGAAGTAGATGGGGTCACAGGTTGATGTAGAATTGGGGGAAGTATTTTCTTAACACTAGAAGAGTGAGGGGTCATGGTGACCCCTGTGAGTATTTTTTTTTTTATATCTTTGCACTCGATAACATTTCAGGACCCTCCTTTCATGACTTTTACTAGATATCTGTGTTTTACCACCCAGTATCCTTACATTTTCAAAATCACTTCAGGATAAGATAGTAAAGCTGTTTTGCAGTTTTTTTGTGTCGGAGGCAGGCTAAAAAAGAAGCACACACACACACACACACACACACACACACACACACACACACACACACACACACACACATACTTTTCTCAATACACATATCCCATGCCATTTTTAAAAAAAACACAATGCAAGAATGATGAAATGATTGGCTACATGATAGAAGAGACGCTCTATCATAGCCTAAGCCAACAATATCAGAAAAGGACCACCTAAAAGGAGCGCCCTTTAATGATCTTTGTGTGTAAATAGCAGATTTACATTCTAAGGCGGCTCTACTAGTTGGTAAAATAGGCACGGCTGTCGTAGTGTTAATTCAGTGGTTCCCAAGGCTGCACCCTGAGGAGCTCCTAGTGTGGTCATCTGCAGAAGTAGACACAGTGGGGGAAATAAGTATTGAACACATCAACATTTTGTCCAGTAAAAGTATCTCCAATGAGCCTATTCAAGTGAAATTTGCACCCAATTGAACATTTGTGGAAGCATCTGAAGATCCAGATTCACAAGAGGGCACCCTGCGATCTTCAAGATTGAAAGACAATCTGTGTAGAGGAATGGGCCAAATCACACCTGAATACTGCAGGCGATTAGTTACTTCATACAGAAAGCACCTTGAAGCTGTCATTACAAACAAAGGCTTCTCCACTTAGTATTGAATTCATTTCAGTTACCATGTTCAATACTTTTTCCCTGTTTCATTCCACTTTATTCCACATAACTTTATTTACGGACTTAAATGTTTAGATTTTTTGTCTGGATTGTTTGAGTTAATACCAAAGTCTGGTGCAAACTTCACTTGAATAGACTCATTGGAAATACATTTGCTGGACAAAATATTGATGTGTTCAATACTGATTTCCCCCATTGTATGTGACACATTTCAACCAGTTCTCACGCTCTCACGCCGCATCTCTATTTCTCACGGCGAGAAATAACAATTGATTGTTAAGTTGAAGCTTTCGCTCTATTGTTTTGGAAGGACAACGCAGGTGCATTCAAGTGGAAACTTTACGCACCTGCTCGGAAACTTTGTATCTATTGTTTGGAAGGACAACGCAAGTGGATCACAGAACGCGCTATATGACCATCGTTTCGTGAACAAAGCTGAAATGCCCAAGCTCTGCTCTGCCCTGGGACAAATTGTTTGATACAATGTTTGATGTTTGATGGAAGCGCTTGTGAAGTGTTGATAACGTGGATGTCTGTCAAAGCCGACAATTGAATAATTGGGGCGGGAAGGAATTCAAGCGCTTACGTACCTCAAGCGCTTACGTAAAAGCGCTGCTTTTCACCGTCAATATAAAACTGTCACGTTGTTCCATGCAATAAAACAACATTACGACTCTATCTATCTAAATAGAGGACTTGTGCGACGTAATGGACGTCGAAAGTAACACAAAACCGGACGAAGGTCCAATTCAAAATGCAAATGAAACATTAACTAAATTAATTGGGACACGCAGAGGGAATCTGAGTGCTTTGACAAGAAAAATGAAGGAAATAAAAGCTCTGATGCAAGAGAATGATGTTGAAAATGTTGTCAATCGTATGGATGTGTTCAATACAAATCTCAATGAATTCAAACGACTTCATAAATCAGTGCAAGTGCTTCACCCTGAGGAGGAGAAAGGGTACGACCAGACGGACTGGTATGAACCAAAAATTAAACGTTTTATGGAATTTCAAGATGAACTTGATGTATGGATACAGGCTGCAATGGATGTTCAACCTAAACACACAACTGAATCTCTGCACCATGATACTGTTGGGCCTCATGACAGTGTCTCACACTGTTTTTTGTTTCTCTACTGTAACATAATCAGGTACATTAATAATAATTATTAATAATTACAATTTACAATACAAATACAACAATTGGGGGTCCCTCAAAAAAAAATGTGGACAAAATCACCCACCAAGCCCTCATTCTGACCCAGGAAAAACCCTGGTATGTACTGTATAACATGATAGCCATCTATGAGCAATGCACTGTATATAAGATGATGACCATGGGTCTTTCTGCTGCTGACCAAGGGGCTGAGTCCTGTTGATGGGGCCAATTTTTATTTTAGAGTCTGTAGGCTACTGTATTTGTTTATTAAGATTTCATAAATATGATATATTGTCTGAATTGTTTTCTTGTTTTATAAAATGTAAATTATTTTCATTTCTTGTGCTGGTTTATTATGAACAACATGTAAAATTGCAGGAAACTAGCACAAATAATTGGGTGGGAGAGAGGGGCTGCCGCTGCCAAAACGTGCACAGTTTTGGGTCGCTCCACCGCCAAAAAATCTCACTCCAAACTTTTGGTGAAACTTGGCAGCCCTGTTAATCATGTAGATGTTCAGTAGATCAGTCAAAACTATCTTTTTGGGAGTTTACAAATATTAACAAACAAAAACGTAACCATACATTATGCTGGCTGGCTGTTGATGTCATAATGGGTGATCATAGTGGAGTTAGAGTCTTGGGTGTGCCAACATTCTGGAAGACAGGCAGTTGCAGAAAGATGGCACCTTGGTAAGTACTGTACCACTTGTCTTCCTTATATATATATTATAACATCTGTGACCAAGCCATTGATTGGATGTTTTTGGGGAAAAAATACAATTCTATCTATTTTGACACTAAACAGAGAATATTCAAGTTGTTCTGTCGGTGTAAATTAACATTCCCAAGACCAAATAATTGGTAAACATGAGTTTCTCATGAGACTTTCCTTAACTTAGGTGGCTGATAAGGTTCAAATGGATAGCTATGTTTTCAGGTTATTTATTATCTGATATGGCCCATACGCAACATTTAGTTTTACTTTGGGCTGACTAGGTAGGATAAGGAGAAGTTTGTATACTTGTTTGGTTACACATGAGTGGATTACTTGAATACTCTTGTTGGCCTCTAATAGTATTTTTTCAACACTGAAAATGTTTATGTATGTAAAGCCTACTGTAGTTGTACTACATAAGCGTCTTTGAGTGTCTAGAAAAGGGCTATTTAAGTCTAATGTATTATTATTATTATTATTATTATTATTACAATGAATTTGGGGAACTTGTTGCAGTTATGACACTTCCTCCATCTTTTAGCAATAATAACCATGTCATTTTGACAACCCAGAAAATTATAAATTGTGTTTACATTTTGCTGGGTTGTCATGGTAACATTAGGCTACATGTCAGAGTGACATCATTGGAGGGTTCCAAGGGTGCATTGGGTGCAGGAAGGTCCTGACAGAGTGATGATGTCATAATGGGGTTGCCAGGTGATATTCTAGAAGGTGAGAGTAGAACAACAGATGGTTTTAGCAGTTGGTACAGAGACACTGAAGAGGTTACGTGAGTACGATATCTTTGGATAATGATTATGTAACAGGTTGTAAATAGGCTAACTAGTTTGGTGATGGTGAAATTCCTGCTAAAAATGTGAATGTTAGTCTCAGGAATGTGTTCAAACAGCGACATCTACTGGTAGTAGAACATCTATGAAGTGATAATTTATGAAGTAATAATTTATTACTGTAACTTAGTTGGCACTGTGTCTCGGATGTGATGCTGCTGTTGCTGCAGTGTGAACTATTGATGGGTATATAGGCCCTAGACCTCATGGATTTAAAGATGTTAAAAAAAATGGAGTCTGGGTGTGGCTGCGCGGGTGCGTGTGTGTGTGTGTGTGTGTGTGTGTGTGTGTGTGTGTGTGTGTGTGTGTGGGGCGGGGGTCTGGATGTGGCTGCGCGGGTGTGTGTGCGCGCGAGCGCTGACTCCGCTGAGTGTCAAAGTCTAGCTCGTTTATTGTTTGAAAGTGATCAAAAGTGTCAATGCCAACAGAGATTCTTATATAAAGAAGCTTTTTCTTTACAACCCGACGTCCTAGCCATATTTTTTGAAGGTAGAAATACGAAAAGGATCATGGTTTTTTGGCACGTTGCTCCTGCAACTGATGCTTCAATCACAATGTCACGCAATATCAACGTCAGTCACTTTGGAAGTTCAAACAGCCTCACAGTCATCCATGAACTCATAGGGGACAAGTCATTCTATAATAATAATAATAATATATAAATATAAAATACGTCATTCACATTCTCTTCCTTGTTCAGTTGTTTGTAGAAAGTTGCAGAAATGTCAAAAAACAAGAAGGAGAGCCAGGGAGAGATGGAGAGCCAGGGAGAGATGGAGAGCCAGGGAGAAGATGGCTTCAATGTCCACAGTGTCCAGTCTTGGCAGCTGGATAATGAGTGTGAGGATGAGGACATGGCGTTCTCCAAGTCTCTGAAGTCATCCCCCCTCAGGGCCGCCCCCGGGGACGACAACAAGGCCGATAGAGCAGCCAGCCCGGAAGACCAACCCGGAGGTGTGTGTGTGTGTGTGTGTGTGTGTGTGTGTGTGTGTGTGTGTGTGTGTGTGTGTGTGTGTGCGCTGAGTAGAGATCAACGTGAGTCTTGTGTGTAAATTACCGGAGAGTCTTGAATTACAGATTTGCGCTTTAAAAATGTGCCTTGACAAGTAAAAGTCTACGGGCTTGACGGCCCGCCTGTATTAATAGAGTGTTTTAACTTTTTAGATTTAAATTATTCACTTTAATTGGTCCCAGAAGGCCTTGCGGCAAGACGTCATAGAAGTTGACAGTTTAGTTTGTTGGTTTTTGAGAAATGCAAATTGTAACGTCCAGAATTAAAGTGAACATCCAATAACTCGTTTATTGTTTGAAAGTGCTCAAAAGTGTATGCCAACAGATTTTTTTATATAAAGAAGCTTTTGCTTTATAACCAGACGTCCTAGCCATCATTTAGGAAGGTAGAAATACAACAAGGATACAGATTTTTGGCACGTTGGCACGTTACTTACTTACTTACTTACTTACAACTGATGCTTCGATCACAATGTCGCGCAATATCTATACGTCAGTCACTTTTGAAGTTCAAACAGCCTCACAGTCATCCATGAACTCATAGGGGACAAGTCATTCTATAATAATAATATATAAATATAAAATACGCAATTTGATATTCTCTTCCTTCCGTTTCTTATATCGTAGTCATGAGCAGGAGCACTCAGAGGAAGCTGGAGGAGGAGAAGGAGAAATGGAGGGCCGTGGTGGAGGCCAAGGACTCTGAGCTGGAGGCCAAGGACTCTGAGCTGGAGGCGGAGAAGGCCAGCAGCGCTCTGGCAAAGGCGGAGTTGGAGAGAGCGAGGGAGGAGGTGGAGGAGGGCCGACAGAGAGAGAAAGGCCTGCTCCACGATAAGGAGCTAGAAAAGAAGTGCCTCTACCAGGGTTCGTGTTATAAACTGAGCTTTGTGGGGGTCTCCAAAATAACAGTGCGAAATGTTCTCATGCACGCGCGCGAATCATGCCCACACAGCGTTGGGACTTACAAGTTTTAATTAGCCATAGGCTACTCATTTCACCACATCAACAGCACCACATGAAACAACAGCTATAAGTGATAGTCACGGGTATCTCTGCCAATAATTTTGTTGTTTTTGTTATACAGTCCATTCACTTTTCCTGTTAGCACGACACATTGTCCACATCTCCATTTCCAGTGACATCGCACCTGACATAAATAATCATGTATGCTCGTCCATGAATTGTGCTTTCATCTAATGTTATGCTACCACGGGAATCAAGTGATTTGACATTAGAAATGAATTTGTTTCATCTCTTGTGCAATGTGCTACAATCTGGGCACATGAATGATCGGATCGGTGAGCAGGGGCCAACTGTCGTGCCATTCATCTCATTAAGTTTCATAATTGGATTCAGTTTTGTATAAGGCATCCTTTCTTTAGCGACAGTATAAGCTGCTCTGAACGAACTAGCTGTCTCTTTATACATACTGGAGGTGAGTTCTGCTACTTTCTTCGGAAGCACTTGGTTTTGTTTGAGCTCTGCTATTTCAACAGTTTCAACGTTAGGTGTCATAACAGGGCAGCTGAATTCAAGTTTGGTTTCTTGGATGAAAACACGAAACTTTCCAGGCTTGTCGACTCGGTCGGAAGCAGTGGCCTTTTTTGGGGCGGCATGATAGCTAGCTACTGAATGTTTTCTTCTCAATAATCGTGTTTTCACGTTCGCAAGCGCTCAACGATCATATTCTGCTGTTGCACAATATTCTACTGCGCCCCATAGTGTCTTGGTGGTAAAGTGCAGGCAGTCAAAGGCATACTGTCATTCACAGGGGATTAATGCTGGTGCGCGTAGTTCTTTTGGAAAACGTGTTTATTTTAGAATATTTCTCATATAAATTAATATAAATAATACTCATTACATTGACATTTTTTATCAAATAATGGTTGTGGTAATGTATTATTAGCGACCCCCACAGATGTATGATTTTACTGCTTTCATGGGAGCTCAGACCTTCCTTATGGGAGCTCAGCTCCCATTGGCTCCCACATAACTCGAACCCTGCTGTACATGCTTCAACTCCAAATGAATGGAAAAGATAGGCACCATATAATTCTGTTTGGATCGACAATCGGTAACTCTGTAACTGTTTTTGAGAAATGCAAATTGTAACGTCCAGAATTAAAGTGAACATCCAATAACTCGTTTATTGTTTGAAAGTGCTCAAAAGTGTATGCCAACAGATTGTTTTATATAAAGAAGCTTTTGCTTTATAACCCGATGTCCTAGCCATCATTTAGGAAGGTAGAAATACAACAGATACAGATTTTTGGCAGATACAGATTTTTGGCACGTTGGCACGTTACTTACTTACTTACTTGGCACGTTACTTACTTACTTACAACTGATGCTTCGATCACAATGTCGCACAATATCTATACGTCAGTCACTTTTGAAGTTCAAACAGCCTCACAGTCATCCATGAACTCATAGGGGACAAGTCATTCTATAATAATAATATATAAATATAAAATACGTAATTTCATATTCTCTTCCTTCCGTTTCTTATATCGTAGTCATGAGCAGGAGCACTCAGTGGAAGCTGAAGGAGGAGAAGGAGAAATGGAGGGCCGTGGTGGAGGCCAAGGACTCTGACCTGGAGGCCAAGGACTCTGAGCTGGAGGCCAAGGACTCTGAGCTGGAGGCGGAGAAGGCCAGCAGCGCTCTGGCAAAGGCGGAGTTGGAGAGAGCGAGGGAGGAGGTGGAGGAGGGCCGACAGAGAGAGAAAGGCCTCCTCCAAAAGCTCCACGATATGGAGCAAGAAAAGAGGAGCCCCCTCAACAAGAGTCTGCAGAGGGAGGCCCTGGAGGACAAGGACTCTGAGCTGGAGGAGGAGAAGGAGAAATGCAGGGCCGTGGTGGAGGCCAAGGACTCTGAGCTGGAGTCCAAGGACTCTGAGCTGGAGGCGGAGAAGGCCAGCAGCGCTCTGGCAAAGGCGGAGTTGGAGAGAGCGAGGGAGGAGGTGGAGGAGGAGGGCCGACAGAGAGAGAAAGGCCTCCTCCAAAAGCTCCACAATATGGAGCAAGAAAAGAGGAGCCTCGTCTGTGACAACTCCGACCTGGAGAAGGAGAGGAGCCAGGCCCTCGCTGCCCAGCAAGGGAAGAAGAGGAAGAAGAAGAAGAAAGGGAAATTCAGGAAATTCTGTTCAATGGTGAAGCGCAAGGTAAAACAGAAATATACAGTGAATTTATAAGAGAGCCACATTCCACATAATTTCACATTAAGGAAATGTAATGTAAAGGTAAAGTCTTACCAGTTTATCGTAAAACAACAGACAAGCTATGCATTGTTGTTGTAGGAATACTGGGGTTTTAAGAGATATGTTCTGTCATTGATTCTTCTTCTGTAACAACTGATATAGTGCAAGAGGACCAACCAGGCTGGTGTCCAGCCTCCAGCCCCAGGACAGGAGGACATCAATGATGGTGTCCAGCCTCCTGCTGAAGGACAGAAGGACATCAAGGTAGGTGTCCAGCCTCCAGCCCCAGGACAGGAGGGCATCGAGGTTGCCCACGACGATGGACACAGCAGAGGTAAGTCAACATGTAGAACACATAGACCAAGGACATACTAACCAAACTAATGAAGTATTCTATTCTGTAGCTAAGGCCTGGTGAAGCTCATATGAACTCTCTCTCCTCTCTCTAGCGGCCAGCCCAGTGACAGCTGAGACGCCGCCTTGTGAGGAGAGCGGAGCTTCAAAGAAACAGAAGCGTTCCCGCCTCCAGAGGATGCTCACATCTGTGAAGAGCCTTGGGCTGCTGAGCTGCGGTCCAGGCAGACGGCCTCCGTCCCCCCAGTAACCGTCTTCACGACGATGGACACAGCAGAGGTAAGTCAACACATAGAACACATAGACCAAGGACATACTAACTAAACTAATAAAGTATTCTATTCTGTAGCTATAGGCCTGGTGAAGCTCATATGAACTATCTCTCCTGTCTCTAGCGCCCGTCCTCCAGAGGACGCTCACAACTGCAAACAGCCTTGGCCGGAGCTGCTGTCCACCGTGAATAAAAAATAATTTGGATTGCATTCCTTTTGCATTTTTCATATCTTATGAACTTGTTATGCTGAAGATTGTGTAACTACGACAAAAATCTCAAAACTTTACAAAATCATGCAAGAAATCAAGATACAAGAAGATAACACTAAAGAAAAATGGGAAAACGAATTAGCAATAACAATTACGGATGAAGATTGGAAAGAAGCATGCAAAAGAATATTTAAGACAACACAATCAAAATTCTGGAAAGAATTTGCTTGGAAAATAAATATGAAGATCTTCCTAACACCGAAAATTTTAATAATAATAATAATTGGAAAAAAACTGTTGAAGAGATAAAAGAAATGGAAAGAATTACTTATAAAGTGGGAAACCGTGAAGAGCAATTCACTATGAACTGGAGTAAATGGACCGAATGAATGAGTAGGAAGAAACCCCCCCCTCACCGATCCCACCCCTCACACCCCCCTCCTTTTATCTCTTACTTTTCTATCTCTATCCCTATAATTTCTCTCTTCTTTTTCTGTATTTTCTCTCTATTCTTTATTCTTTTTTTGTTCTCTTTAAAAAATAAAAATAATAATAATAATAATGATGCAGGATGAACTTAGACAAGTGAAGAAAACTTGTAAAGTGTATGAAATGAACTTGAAATGTAATGTCTAACCCTGCAATAAAGTATAAAAAAAAGATTGTGTAACTAGATAAGTGATCTTAAATATCATAGCTAGAAGCAACTGCGATTACAGCAACAAATATAGTAGCTAAGCATGTTTACAGCTATGCCTGAGGCAATATCCCAATAGAAATGTAATCATAACAAGAATCATATACAAGAATCATATACAAGAATCATAACAAGAATCATGTACAAGACAGAAATATACATGAGCTAGAAATGGTAGGCCTACTGAAGAAAGATGGTCATCCATTCTCCCTCCCTCCCTGATACTAAACAACAAAGTAATTACTATTAAAGTGTTTATTACTATACATGTATTAACTTTAACTTTATGAAGCAGTTTAATTGGAGTTGTGTTAGCCACATAAAGAAAATACATATCTAGAACTGAATTATGAAGGTTACTATGGGATTAGGTTAGACTAGAGAGAGAAGGAATGAGGATTGTGTTACAAGCAATATCCCCCTACCTGGTCGTTCCCTTAAATGTCCACTAGATGGCAGGCATGTATCAGCATAAAGCAGGGGTCTACAACCTTTTTTCATCTGAGAGCTACTTTGAAAAAATGTAAGTGGCCGAGAGCTACTCATATCTTATTACTTACATTCATTCACATAACGAATTATTTTGTCTTTTTGTCTCTTTCAAAAAATATTGTGCATGTGTGTAATAAGTGTGTTGACTCATTCCTACCCTTAGTGAGATGACTGTCACTGCATGGAGTCTACTACAGTTGTGTATGCTGGAGTGTATCCACTTAGGTTCACTCTTATAGAGTCATTTAAATGGTCATCTGTCAGGCTTGTTCAGAATGTAGATTTCATTACATTCATATCAGAAAAAGCTGATTCGCAAACGTATGTAGACAAATAAAGCAAATACTTTCAGGGCTGCTTGGTGAATATTCTTATAGTTGTCTGGGTCTACCAGGCTCCAGAAATGTTGTGAATGTTGTTGCGATTGTAGCTGGACATTATTCTGGAGATTTAACCTCCATCTCCATCTCTACAGGATTGACACTGAACAGTTCATCTATCTGCTCTCAGTGTTTCCCCTAGGTTTGCTGCCTTGGGGGGGTGGCATGGACTGTGGCATGGAACCCCCCCCCCCTCGGTGATGATAACTCAGCATTACGGGTTGGTTGGGGGTAAGACCCTGCGACATACCAGCGTCATGTCCAGGGGGTGTACTTGTACATCAAGCCGCCTCACGCTACAGAAACAGGAAAATCCTGCCCTATGGGCCATTAGGCTCGAGAACCATCGGTTCACAAGGCTACTTGTGTGGTCTTGACTACCTGTCCACTTTCTCACCTGGTTCTTGCTGTCTCTCTCTCTGGTGTGCCGACACCATCCTGCTCTCTCTCCTTCTCTCCCTCTCTATCCTCCTCTCTCCCTCTTTTGCTGTCAACCAAAAGGCAAACATAACGGTGCCGCATCAATATGCCGACGGACCGTTGTGCCAACAGCCCTCCCTGCATGTGAATGCTCTCCGCTTCTCTGTTACGGTACATGTGGGAAAACTAGGGTTAGGGTTAGGTGCTATGTCGACTTGGTACATGCTGGCATGTCTAACCCTAACCCTAATCATATCCCTAACCCTAACCCTACCCCTAACCCCAACCCTACCCCTAACCCTAACCCCAACCCTAACCTTAACCGTAGCACCCTAGCACCTAACCCTAACCCTAACCTTAACCGTAGCACCCTAGCACCTAACCCTAACCCTAGTTTTCCCACATGTACCGTCTTGTCAGCTCTCGCAGAAATCCGCTAATAAACTGTCGGCATCGTGGTCCGTCGGCACAGCGGGTGGCCCCCAACATAACAACCAGAGTATTTATAATCTAATAAGAGGTATAAATTGATCCATATCAATTTATAACATTATTATAATTGAATATTGGATTGCTGTGGGCAATGCAGTCAGATAATGTCATTTTGACTTTACTCTCACCTGAAAAAAAATCGTATATCCATCTATAAAAAACAGACATTTCCAATGCTTCAATCCACTGTCCATGTACTGTAAATATGCCATTATGGTATTACCATGAAACCCAATTCTAGCAGAATAAGAAAGATTGTATATCTACTTTAAGTAAAATAATAAAGTGCATCCAGTTAGCTCTTTAGCTGGCAAGTGTGCAGCAGACTAGCTCATCTAATCACCTCTGAGCTAGCTAGTTAGAACAGGAGACGAAAGGAGACCAGAGGGAGAGAGAGACCTCACCTGCCCTCCTCCATCATGACCACCAGAGGAAGCAGTCGCCCCAACGGCACGCTGCCCCAGACCAAGATCTGCCAGTTCAAACTCGTGCTTCTGGGGGACATGGCTGTGGGCAAGTCCAGCTTGGTTCTGCGCTTCGTCAAGGGCTAGTTCGACGAGTTCCAGGAGACCACCATCGGAGGTAAGGGGGAGGAGGGGTTTGGTTTGGTTTGTTTATTTGGATCCACTATTAGATACAGCAAATATGCAGTAGCTATTCTTCCTGGGGTCCTCATACCATACTTTCAAACAATTTTTCATCTTAAACACTTAAATACAGACAATACACTTCCATAACATTCATACATACATACATACATTAGCTCTATTATTTACATTTAACCACTACGCCAGCCAGACCGCTGTGATGACAGCAATGCAAGTTGAGACAATTACTTTTTTTTTTACACTCTTTTCTTTATTGATCTATCGATCTATCTATCACACTTTCAAAATATCAAGTTATCTATCGATCGATCACACTTTCAAAATATCAAATTATCTATCTTTCACACAGTCAACCTATCCATCTATCTATCTCGTGTGAAGTGGGAACTAATATTTCCTAAAAGAGGAACTGTCGTTCGGGATGTAGTTTCCGCCTGTGAGCCTTTTTTGACGCGCGTCTTACCATAGCCTGTGTTTTAGCCTGGTCGCGACCAATTATATCTGACTCAGAAGGAGCTCAACCAAGCAGCGAATTATTTGAGCCACAGTGATGGCACCGAACGCAAGCTAACATTTTCGAGGCTTAGAACTTTATCGAGGCTTAGAACTTTATCGAGCTTCGTGGAATACCCCCCTGGCTAACTTGACTCAGAAAGCTTTTACTGTTTAACATCATGGGCCTGATTTCCTTTCCTTGCTTTCAAATTACAATGATGTTTTGGATCACAGTTGTGTCGATATCAGACATTTAAATTTGGCCTGAATCATAAACTACATTTTCCTGAATATTCATTCTCTATGCTCTTAACAGTCAAACGTTGGATATCCCACACCAGTAAAAACAAAACCAGTATCCTAAAAGTGTTCCCTTTTAATAAATACAAAACATAAAGCACAGCAAACCAGGGTAATCACTAACATGAAGATGCATGTTCTTCTGAGGGAGGCGTACTACATTTAGATTGCAGTGTTACGCTTAAGATAAGACATGTTTGCGATTGTAGACACTGTTTATCTTAGAACCAAAGGAGGTCAAAGGCCATTTCATAAAAACAAGCAACAGATATGAGGCTGCTAGGATTACAAATACAACTCCCTCTGCATTCAGCTTTAAGTCATGCTGCTAGGCAAGAAAGATACAGACCATGTTTTTCAACATGTCATACCACATTTGACATTTCATTAAAAAATACCATCCACCATTTCTTCTGGTGAGTGTACGTACATCAATAGACGCTTATATGCATAGTAAAAACAATATATTAATCTGTGGTAATTTTCAGCAACCTTTAGTTTGAAACACAGCTCAACTAACCTTTTGAATTGGAAGTTCAAAGTTGGGACGGTTTTCCCAAATAATAAAAGACATAAGGACTGTAGGACTGTAGGACTTAAATAGAAAGACAAGGACCTCATAAAGTAACCATAATTTGTGGAGAACTCCATCACCTCCTCAAATCCCAACTGAAACCCTGCTTGCACCTCACAGTACTACGGTAGTAAGGCAATGGTTAGGCGTTAAACACACCCAAGAGGAACTGGATGAAACCAATGTGGTTATCGTAGTTGCACCCTGGACTTGTCCATAGCAATGAATGCTAGGAGCTAAGAGCTCTGAAGCAAACGGAATGAAGCTACACTAATCAGTTACATTTAAAAAGTCTACATTTCATCAGCATGGGCTGGTTTGGTGGGGTCAAGGCTTGTGCTTCCTTTGCCTGTAGCTGACATCAGACCTAAGGCCAGAGGCTCAGTCCGCCCGTCAACAAGGGCCGAGCCGTTCACTAGTTGGCTGTCCTCCAGGGGCATGCCCTCAATATCAGGGATTTCAGGGTTTTCTATTGGTTGCTTGAGAATAGTTGAGACATCCAGGGGATCTGATTTACTGAGGTCCTGGGATGCTGGTAGAGAGTCTGGCAGGATGAGAGGGTTCTCCACATCCTCTGACGTTTGAAGGGATGAAGCAGGATCTGTGAGGATGTTTCTGGATATGACTGAAATAAGAATAATATGTATATGTATATCTCTCTATACATACATACAAACACGTATAAAGTACATATTTACAGAAAGAGAGAGAATGCAACATTTCTCTATGATGTATTTGCCTTGTAATAATCATAAATCAATAAATATATATTAAATAAATATCATTGTACAATATTATTAAAGCCTCATTCCATTCATTGTAACTTGACTATTATCAGCACACAACAATTCTTTGCAGTGTTAATTAAATTACTTGGAGTCTGATTATTACTATACTACTATAATATTATTATTATTATTATTATTACTAATATTATTATATTAGGATATGTTTTTTTATTAACAGTACATAGACAGATTTCCTTGCCAACCCTTTGTATTGTAACTGCCACCTTATTAACGCCCTCTAATCATTGGCAACAAACAGTATTTTGAAACTCACATTTAACAGCATAGGTTGAAAGTGTACTTATAAAACGGTTTCCCAGAACAAGACTGCCTAGTCATGGAAAGGACTTTTAATATGTGTATTGAAGTGAAACAAACAATTAATAAATATACTTTATTGTTCCATTCAATATGTTCCTCACTGTCATATTATGTAACAAAGTGAACATACCTCCTTTTGGTGTGTATTCTTCTTCTACAGGTGAGCCCCAGAAAGGGCTGTAACTTGGGAAGATGATGAGACCCAGAGAGAAGAGGATGATCTGATAGGAAATAATATCATTGATTGCACACACGCACGCACAACATCGTATTTGCACTAATGCGGAGAATCAACAATACCTCAAAGACGGAACATTGAAACAATTGGTACTTTCTTAGGATTATATACAGCTGTGGAAAAGATTCAGAGACCACTTCAAATGTTTCTTAAAATCTGCATCTCTACATGTAATAATAATAATAATAATAATAATAATAATAATAATAATAACTTAAATTTATATAGTGCCTTTCAGGGGACCTGAAACCAGGTGGGACTTGAGGGCCGTTTTAAAGGCATCCAGGGTGGGGATGTTGTGGCTGTTATTTCACGTAGGCAGTTGACAAGAAACTGAGGTGGGAGTTGAGAGGATGGAGTAATGCTGAGATAGATTTGGGTATCATCAGCGTAGCAGTGGAAGATGAGGCCGTGATGGTGGATGATCTGGCCGAGGGGAGCCCAAGCACAGAGCCTGTGCTTGCACCTGTATAGCCCAAGTAAAGCCCAAGCCTGAGCCTGTGCAAGCACCTGTATATGGTGAAGAGGAGCCCAAGCACAGAGCCTTGAGGCACACCTTGGTTGACTGGGGCTGGGGGGGAACTCGAGTCATTGATGGTAACAAACTGTTCCCTGTTGGAGAGGTAGGACCGAAACCAGGAGAGGGCTGTACCGGTGACACCTAGGAGGTTGGGTGAGGTTGAGGAGGATGGTGTGGGAGACAGTATCAAAAGCTGCAGAGAGGTCCAGGAGGATGAGAATGCTGATGCAGCCAGAGTCCGTTTTTTATTTTTATAAATAATAATAATTTTGAGCTACACGATTCACGTGGATGACCTATTTTGAGGAAAAAATTGCTAATTTAGCAGAAAGGTGACAAGTCTGCACCCCTGCAAGTTAAAACATTAGTATTGTTTTGTTTAAAAATGTATATGAATTCACATTATTTGAGGTCTGTAAACACTGCATCAATCCTTCTATCATTTAAGAAACATTACTAAGGTACAATCTTTTCTCGCAGACACTGAAAGACTAATGCATTGTGTTTGTCACTAGCAGGCTAGATTACTGTAATGCTCTCCTGACAGGTTTCCCCAAAAAAGTGATTAGTCGATTGCCAGGACCAAGAGATATGGAGGGTCAGCTTTCAGTATATATGCTCCTAGACTGTGGAACACCCTACTTGAGAGCCTGAGGTTGTCCAAAACTCTGGAAATATTTAAGTGAGACCTCAAAACCTACTTATTCAATCTCGCCTTTTGAAACTAGGGAGAAATTGGAGATTATAGAACTAGGATTACTGTGCTGTTACATGTGTTGACAGGAAAGACATGGGTGCTGATCGGGCACTGATAGCTGTCAGTGGCACCTGGACCAGTACCAGGACCGGCACCAGGCTGTACCTGGACCAACACCAGGTTGTATTGTTGTTGTTATTGTTGTTGTGTTGTTGCATCATAACTGCGCTTGAGATCTTCTGTTGACAGGAAAGAGTACCTGGGAGCTGAAGTACCAGGCTGTACCAGTGCCAGGACCTGTACCAGGATCTGTGCCCCGTGCTGGATAAAGCAGTTTCAATGATGCAGAAATAACTTATATAATAATGATTAAATAATTTATGGACAGTGTGTACGCTGATAAGATGCAGGGAATTTTTCCTGGATACACAGGGTACAGGTTTTTCGCCCTTGCTTGCTTGCTATGCGCCCGTGGTCCTTGGGCCTCTCCTCGGGGAACTCCGGCCGCCTCGCGTGCTTGGTCTGTTCCGCCGCTGGGGCACCTGCTTGGCTAGCCTGGTGGAGGGCTATTATGGTCTGTGCTTGGTTGGCTGAGGGTGGTGCTGGTGGTGGGGCGGGTCAGGTGTGTGGGGCGGCTGAGGCCCCACGGGCGGGGGGTTTCTCATTTCTTGTGAGAAATGCGCTATACAAATAAAACTTGATTTGATTTGATTCGCATCTTTTTGGTTATATTGCCCAGTTGTCATTTTCTGCAAATAAATGCTTATAAATATTTTATTTGGAATTTGGTAGAACTGTTGTCAGCAGTTTATAGAATAAAAGAAACATGTTCATTTGACTAAAACACACACTGATAATTTTGCAGTGGTCTCATACATTTTTTCCAGAGCTGTATATAGATCTTTGTTCAGCACACTCTTTCAAGCTGCTCTTACCATGATGCAGGTGCTGGTCTGTGCCGCTTTAGTGGCCGTCTGCTTGATCAGAGACTGCAGTCTGCGCAGCTGAGCCAGAAGAGACCTGGACATACAAGGACATGACAATTCAATAGAACTTATTCAATTCAGAAGACATTGTCAAGGCACAATCACATAGCATTATTACACAATACTGTACTGTATATCCTCCAGATACTGTATGCTATACTGGACCATGAGATAAAACAGGTACCGGTATATCAAAACATTGGGTCAAGTGAAGCAAATAGCCTCTGTAATTGAAGTGTTGCTGTTGTTCAGTAGGCCATTCACATAAGTATATAATAGTCACATGGCATCAAGGTTTACTTGCAGATGTTCTTGACTTGCAGAGTAATTGGAGGTAGATATTTGTGGACATAAATGATGAAAAAGAAATGATTAGATTTTTTGCTATAAAAAAGCCACTTGTTTCTGATTCTTACAACATGTAATGTAATGTAATGTAATTCGTGTTTCGAATTCTTACATGTTGTGTTTCTGTTTCTTACATGTTGTGTTTCTGTTTCTTACATGTTGTGTTTCTGTTTCTTACATGTTGTGTTTCTCCAGTTGCTCTACAGTCCTTTGCAGCTCCTTGTTGTGGGCTGAGCAAGTCGCTGCCCTACACACACACACACACACACACACACACACAAACACACACACACACACACACACACGTCTATAAAAGGGACACATTCATACCATCTGACAGTATTGCCACCATTGTGAATAGTCTAATCACCAACACCTCAATGACAATAGAACAGAAGGCACATTGTGCTGTAATGAACAATAACTCCCTACAGTACACTGTGCCAAATGTGAATATAAAGAGGAAATGCAAAGAAAATGAAGATGGGATTGTTCGTAGAGGTGATCCACCATAAAAATATGCTTAAAATCTTTTTAAAAGGGGCGCTTAGGTGGCGTAGTGGATTAAGCGCTGACCATGTACCGCAGGGCTCCCGATTCGATTCCAGCCGCGGACATATCCTGCATGTCATCCCTTCTCTGTCTCTCACCCACCCTTCCTGTCATAATCTCTACTATATCTGTCATTAAAAAGAAAAATATGAGTGGGACGGCCCCACTCAGAAAAAATAACTTTAAAAATTAAAAAAAAAAAAAAAAAAAACATTCGTTACCTGCTCTCCAGCCCATCTACGTAGTCCTTCTTCCTGCGCCGGCTATCCTGGGCGGATTGCTTGTTGCGGATTTTGCGTCTTACTTTTTTCAGGATCCGTTCCTCAGCCTGTAAGTGCAGTACCATGCAGTTCAGTTAAATTACAATCCAGTCAAATCGATTAAGTGCTATTCAGTTCAGTGAAATTACCTTAATATTCAATTAATCTTGCATCTTACAAAGTAAATTGCCAAACTAGGCTTAACCAAGAAAGGTGTACTGTGCTTATCTGTGATCAATTCAAAAATATGTAATATTCTATATACAATGCGCCTGGGGCGTAAAGACTGGGGGGCGATTTGAAATTTGACTCACAATGATAGTGCAACCATCAAATCATATCAAATGAAATGAAATTCAACTTTATTTATATAGCACATTTCATACACAAATGCAATACAATGCACCTTTATAGGAAGAGCAAAATTTTTTTTTTTAAAAAGGGACAAAATGTTAACTAATGTAAAGTAAGAATATTAAAAATAGCAAAAGAATTAAAGACTAAAAGACTCCTTGCACCAGTAGTCTGTGAGTCCAACCTTGGTGAGGGGCAAGTTGTTGGGGAGAGAGAGAGGTGAGTCTGACCTTGGTGAGGAGCTGGTTGTTGGGGAGAGAGAGAGGTGAGTCTGACCTTGGTGAGGGGCAGGTTGTTGGGGAGAGAGGTGTGTCTGACCTTGGTGAGGGGCAGGTTGTTGCAGAGAGAGAGAGGTGAGTCTGACCTTGGTGAGGGGCAGGTTGTTGCAGAGAGAGAGAGGTGAGTCTGACCTTGGTGAGGGGCAGGTTGTTGCAGAGAGAGAGAGGTGAGTCTGACCTTGGTGAGGGGCAGGTTGTTGCAGAGAGAGAGAGGTGTGTCTGACCTTGGTGAGGGGCAGGTTGTTGGGGAGAGCGATCCCCTCTTGGTTCAGCAACTTCTGCTCCTCCTCTGTAAGCTGAAGGTCGGGGTAAAGCTGATCAGGAGGAAGAGGAGATTGGGTTTAGCATCTTCAACCCCCCCCATAATCCCATTAAGAAATACTGCCCATCCAGTAAGGGTCCCAGCCTAGCAATCCCCATCCCCCACCACATTATTTGATGGTGCCTATATGTACATAGTCTATACATACAGTCGGTATAGTGTCACTCCACAGAGGCCATGTCACATATTGTGAAGATAGTAGTCTCTTGACACATTCATGCCTTTATTTTTTTTCAATTTTGTTTTTCAGATTTTATCCCTTTTTCACCCAATTTGGTATCCAATTGCACCCAACCTAGCATCCAATTATCCCCTGCCTATTGCGTAGGATCCGCCGCACGACCCCGTGGCCGGCAGCCCCAGAGGAGATCGCCAGGCAGACTAGCTGACTGGCTCCTCGAGCCCGACACCGTTACTCCAGCACCAGACGGGGGCGGTGTTGCGCGACGGATCCTTGTCCGGAAATAGTCCTATACCCCCCTTTGGGAGCGGCCGCTCAATATGCCGCTCCCTGTGTGCCCCGGCCATATCCGGGTCTGGCGAGACCGGGATTCGATCCCAGTCCCCGGTGGGCAGCTTGCACTAGTGGCTAATGCTTAGACCGCTGCGCCACCGCGGGGCCCTCGTTCTTTCTTTTTTTAATGACGTAACACACTGTTGATTTTGGTACGTTTTTTACCTATGTTTTACCTATGGTTTCTGATAGACTTTTCTGATATTTCAGCTTCTTAACATCTCTTATGTTGACATACACCAATAGCAGACTCCAAACGCAAAGTCTAGAATCAATACAACAAGACATTGACAGCTCTCTTGTGCCTACACAAATGATGTGACGGAACACACCTGACTAACCAGAAACACCTGTCATGCTAATTTGTAATACGTTGGTGCCCTGAAATAGGGTAACTATGTATAACAATGTTTGTAATTTCTAAATGGTGAAGCCAATCTGAAAAAGAAAACATTTAATTAAATCAGAGAATCTCTACTTTAATCTCATAGTAATTGTTTGATTTCAAATTCAAACTGTTGGAATATAGAGCGCGAAGAAGTCACTGTATTGAAGGTACTGAGGGCACTGTATTCCGTACATTCCAGAAAGTTGTTGGAACTGTATTCTGTGTATATTACAGTACCGGTACATGGTGTGCATCTTTAAAATGTCTCTGGGTTTGAGGCTTGCAGATTTATCCACATTATTACAAGAAAAGTCTAGGCCCCAATGATAAACATAGAGGAAACTCTCTAAATCAAACTAATTAGATGGTGTCAATCTTTTCCATTAAACAGGGGTTTCAGGCCTGCACATCACAGTTAAAAATATACTTGACTTTAAACGTTTAAGGTGTAACATCTTTCATCTGAAAACTTCTCCAAGTGATCTATCCCTTTAAGTCTCACTGATCAAAAATGTTGTGTGTAAATTACTCGACTTCAAGTCTACCCAGACCAATTAGAGTTTTGGAGTATACTATCCTTCCCTGTGTTCCAACAGTCTTCCCTCTATTTCTCTGATCTTCTCACATCCCATGGTCCCTTTTCTTTGATATTCTCCTTCAATGTGTTTTGAGCAGGAATCGAGGAGAGAGGAATGCAAGGAATAGAGGAAAGACTATTGAGACGAAGGGCCTGTCTCACCAGTGGGCTGTCTGGACTGGAGGGGGCTGTGATGGAGATTGGTGGGCTCACAGAGGGGGCGTAGCCCAATCTGGCAGCAGACACCACGGGCAGCTCGTTGACGATACAGGACTCAGAGATCAACATCTGAGAACTCCACTCATCTGTAGAAGAATCCGTCTTGTTGAGAAGTTACAAATAGTCACAGCAAAGCCTTAAAAAGGAATAGTTATGACATACAGCCTTTCTTTGACAACATTTTGCACATTTCAAATGTATTACTACACTTGCAAGCAGAGACAGTGTGCAGGAGCCTCCTTTTTATACAGTCATTTCATAATCTTTCATTTCAAACCACTTCATCATAATCTGGAGCAGGGCATTTGCTCCATATCTTCCTTGTTCTTGTCATTCTTCTAAGACACACACACGCACACAAACCTCACCAAGCTCTATGGATATAACATCCACTTGATGCTCTGGCTCTGTCTTGATGTTTCCCAGGTTGCTGATGTCATAGACCACCTGATAGATGGTTGTCTGGGCCTGGGAGGATTCTGCAGTTGTGGTTGCTATTGGAACCTCTGAGCAGGGGTCCTCAGAAATGCCACTGTCACTCTCACAGAGGGAATCCCCAGGGGGTCCAGAGGGGAAGATGTCATTGGGATTGATGGCATGAAGCACGTCCTCAGGCTCACTGTCATTCAGACCCTGTGACAGCGTAATGAAGAGGTGTTGTTGACACTTTACCATTCCAGGTATAGGGGTGTAACGGATCACGGAAATTCCGTGATCCGTTCGGATCGCCCACCACGGTTCGGAACGCGTGTGTACCGCGGATCAATAGCAAAAAAAAAAAAACTCGTTTTTTTTTTTTTTTGCGTTCGTAAATCCGCTCTGGAATCTGATCAGCGTTCAAGGAACGCCTCTTGTCCAATCAAATTACTTGGTCCCTTTATGACGTCGGACCCAGTGTGCGCTCCGGCGCTCTCAAAGCGAATTTACGAACGCGGCCCAAGTGTATCATGTTACGTTGTTCGGCGGAGAAGAACTCGAAATGCCTCCCTCGTCATTTAAATCCCATGTATGGGAGCACTTTGGCTTCTCTGTCAACTATGACGGGAGGCACGAAAAAGGTAGCTCGACAACTTCTGATAATGTAGGCATTTTTTTCATACCATGTTCAAAATAAGGGTTCACTTTATTATTTAGTTAAAAGTGGCATAAAACATGTGTATTCATCTGCTTTAAAGAGCCCAGTGATTCACTGCTGCAACCAGGCGCCTCCTCCCTCTCTCCTATCATTTAAATTGAGTGTATTTCAGTATAATTATGTAATGTTTGAGTGTAGAATATGTTATATATATTATATATATATATATATATATATGTATATATGTATGTATATATATATATATATATATTACCAGTTTTGACATCTTGAATGTTGTTGGTTTTTGTCACATAGTAAAAGTGGTGTTTTTACAGAATTCAAGGAAAAAGCAGTTTTTATAAAAACAAAAATGTTTGTGTTGATCCGAAAAATGATCCGATCCGTGACTCAAAAACCGTGACACGATCCGATCCGTGAGTTAGGTGATCCGTTACACCCCTATCCAGGTATAATGCATTTTTACTTGTTATAAGCTTCATGGGTTGTTGTTTCATTGACTATTGACTGATCTGTTGTCTTTTTCATTCAACTCCAAATGGCTGAGAATGCGTCAGGACCATTATGAGAGATGCTAAAATAGCATATACAATTGGGGTCGTAGAACTTGAGGTGTTTTTGCTTTGACCACACCAGAGCAGTGGTTACACCACAATTAAACCCACCCTGTTGTGTAATTGCTTTAACTGAGCATAATGCATTATACCTGTCAATTTGTCTCTTTCATTTGAAATTGAAAACATTATATGCTTCTTTTGTTTTAGATTTTTGTCAATATGCAAAAACATACGCACACATTTGGGATCTAGCGTCCATTCTTCCAGCGGTTTTTCTGAGACCGGGTAGATGACACCAGAGTATGAAAATGTCCCATCAAGTCCCCAATTCTCTGTTGTTGAGCTGTCCTCTTCCCTGTGACCAAAAAACAGTTCTCCGTTCTCTGCATCCATGTCCTAGAAAATGTGAAATAGTGATTTAAAAACCTGTTTAACAGAAGATGTATTCAATGTATTTAACCATAACACCAGTGTCACATTTCAAATCCACTCTTTTGAAGTGTTTCATCTATGGAACCCGTGTCTGTGTAGAAGTAGTACCCACTGATAATAACTTATGGAAAAGGTGTGGCAAACTGCATAGTAACTGCAGTCTTTATAATTTCTGTTTGATCAGTTAAAGCCCTTTCGCAAGAGGATATCAGCATCCTGTTGAATACACACACACTCACACTCTCACTCTCTCTCTCTCACACACACACACACACACACACACACACACACACACACACACACACACACACACAAGAAACTGACTGTTGTTGACTGACTATTATTCCATTTTGCTGTACTTGCTACCCAATAGCTTTCAGATTGTACTCTTTGTCATTGATATTTGGAGCTAAATGTTGTGCCATTTGTGAAGAATGGATGGATACAGAGGGTGAGTTTGACACCACCTCGCCCAGTCACGTGTAGGAGGATCCTTGTCAAGCCGGATAAACAAGAGTTACATTGTATTCAGACTCTCATACGTCACCACGATCCTCTTACTTACTTCAGTCTTATTGTTTTTCAGAAGCGATTACTCTTCCGAATAGAAACGATCCACATGTACATTCCCAGTAATATTTTCCCTTTAGGCCCAATGTACAAAAAAATGCAATCGACTGATGTTTTAAGATCAACCCAGACACACAGGAGGAGACGTATCCCTCTTCCCTTTACATCCAGCTGGCAATTCTTATTATGTCAGTCTTCCGGAAGGACGAATACCAACACTTTGCGTATGTGAACGTCGATACACTTCTCCACTGCTGCCAATAAAAACACTCACGTGTAGCCAGTGCAGATTTCTCCCCACTAGACTATAGCCTACTCTTTAATAAAGTAACCAACACGTTTACTTCGTTATAATAAATCAGCTAATGCCGACGCTGTAGCCTACTACTCTTTAATGATCTCCAAAGAACCTCCCATCCAACGCCTGTGATTGGTTACTTAGTTACCCTGCCCAATCAAAAAACAGAAGAGGGTGTGCATAATAGATGCCTGGAGGCGTGGCCGAACGAAGCCAGCGCAGCAAGACGACGTATCTTCAACAAGTCCAACAGTCTCAAACTGTTGTCGGATGTTGTTTGACCTGTTGTATGATTTGTAAATGTTGCACTGAATTCTTGACATACACGTTCTAGATCAGGGGTTCCCAAAGTGGGGGTCGCGAGATGACTCCCGAGGGTCTCGAGGTAATTTCCATAAAGTGTGTGTGTTTCTTTTTTTTCTTTTTTGTGCCAATTATCAGAATGTGTGAAATACAGTTTAAACATTATTAAAATACCGTATTTCGACCATTTAAGAAAGTATTTTTCCAAATAAAATCGATTCTTCTACTTCTCACCCTGCGTCTGATCCTGGTGTTAGAAGCAGCGTAGCAACAGGGTAGAAGCTAGGTAAAAAGGGTACCGAGCCAGTCTCGGGAGGCGTTCGTAAATTCGCACTGAGAGCGCCGGGGGTCACACTGCGCTCAACGTCATAAAGGGACCAAGTAATTTGATTGGACAAGAGGCATTCCATGACTGCTGATCAGATTTCCAGAGCGAATTTACGAATGCAGCCTAGGGCTAAACCACTCGGAGACTCGTTTTTTTTTCATAACACTAAAGTTGTAAAGTACCCACTTGATATAATAAACAACAGTTTAACGATCACTAAATACTTATCATTTGTGGATTGGATTCACTATTCTCGTTTGCCATAGGCTAATGTTAAGGGAGACCTTTGTAAATACTTTCGTTTTGGGACGTGTTCGTGTTTGGGGCTGTGTGATCATCTAATTATGTGTTTCTAGCATGTCGATGTTCTATCACTATGTTGTGATGTTATAAAAAATGAAGAAGATGCATGGCTGAAATGGCACGAAGCGGGGAAGAAGTCTAAAGTCTGGAACGATTATATTTCGACAAGGCTTCCCTTTAACTCCCCGAGGGCTAGGACTATTACCAAGTCTATCGCTGGGTTTATTTGCAAGGACCGTCGCCTGCAGTGTTGTGGAAAACAAAGGTTTCTGCCGAATGCTGATAACACTGGAAGCACATTATGAAATACCAGTTAACACAGATATTGTGATGTATCATTGATGAATTTACTTTCAATGTATCAATTATCGCAGAATCGATGTACCGGTATGGCGGGCAACATATTGTACGGTTATCGATACGTGAGTTACCTTGCAATTCCCACCCCTAGAAGAAACACATACTATTATAGTATGAGAACTCTTAAATTTGCGAGATTTTCGTTTAGCAACGGTGATGGAGTTAGAAGAACATAATTTACTACTCAGAAAGGCTTCAAACACCATTGTAATCGTGTCAGTTCTTGTAAATTAGCCTGCACCATAATTGTATAGCCTACATACCTTTTTAGATGAGATTTTAGATTAGATTCAGACAATGAAATGCAGTAAAAAGTGTGTCAGAAGAGGGATTTGAACTACTGTATTAAAATGACAAATAAATACTATGGCAGCAGTCAATACCACTATACCATCATGACAATATGACTATATGTAGCCTGCTGCTGATATCACCACAGTAGTAAATATTCATTTATTAAAACATGAACATATAACAATAACTGGGGCTAGTATGACCTACGCATTTAATCGGTCAGCAATTTCTTGCCAAACCATTTCCCTCGCCTTGTTAATTGCGGCAGTATTGCACTATTTTACATCTTATTTTTCGTCTTCATAAAGATCAATAAGTAGGAATGCTGCGCAAAAGTAGGACCCCTGCAGAGAGGAGTATCTTCATTTCGACTCTTCGGGGCTCTTTATGGCCCTGTCCACACCGATACGTTTTTTTGATAAACGTGGATTTATATATTCGTTTTGGGGGGTTCGTCCAGACGCAAACGAGTTTTTGCCCCATGAAAACAAAGATTTTTAAAAACGCCTGCCAGAGTGAAGAATTTAAAAAACGCTGTATATTTTCGACGTGTGGACGAGATAGACAGAGTTTTTTGTATTCGTCACGTCATCATGCGTGTAGATTTCTATGATCAAGCGCACTACAGCTGTTTGCTGTTCCCTCCAATGTCATATCCTGGCACCAGTAACTACTTTGTTTACAACAGGCAACGGTGGTCGAGGCTACACAAGCGAGGAAAATGCATGTGAACAAAGTGCTTCTAGTTCTTTCACTGTTAACTGGACTTTTAGGTGTGTGAAAATAATTCGTAGTAAAAAAACAAAAAAACAGTAAGATTATATTTAATTGACTTATGTTCTTTCCTAACACCAGGGGAGCCACCCCTCCTAAATTTCGTTGTTTGGTACCTGGGGGCCATTCCACTAAAGGTGGATCAGTATAGCTGCGCTATAAATAAATGCGGCGCTCAGGCAACTCGAGATTGGAATTCAAACCTCAGGTGATTCCTCGAACGAGGATCAGCCTTGTGTCATCAGTGTCCACAGAAGACAGGCTTACAAATCTTCGATATGGGCGCGTGCACGCAGACATAAAAAGCCCTGAAGTGTCGATCTGTCGAAATGAAGATACTCCACTCTGCAGGGATACTACATTTGCGCAGCATTCCGAATTATTGATTTTTATGAAGATGGAAAAATAAGATGTAAAATAGTGCAATACTGCCGCAATTAACAAGGCGAGGGAAATGGTTTGGCAAGAAATTGCTGACCGATTAAATGCATAGGTCATACTAGCCCCAGTTATTGTTATATGTTCATATTTTAATAAATGAATATTACTACTGTGGTGATATCCGCAGCAGGCTACAAACCGTCATATCGCCACAATGGCCTAGTGGTACCGACCGCTGCTGTGGTATTTATTCGTCATTTTATATCGGTGGTTCGAATCCCTCTACAGACGCACTTTTTACTGCATTTCGTTGTCTGAATCTAATCTAAAATCTCATCTAAAAAAGTATGTAGGCTATAAAATTATGGTGCAGGCTAATTTACAAGAACTGACACGATTACAATGGTGTTTGAAACCTTTGCATGAAATCTTCGGTTAAATGTAAAAAAAAAAGAAAAAAGAATGACTTAGTCAAGTCTCGAACTCGCAACCTTTGGAACTCGAGTCGGCTGCCTTATCCACTACGCCAGCCAGACCGCTGTGATGACAGCAATGCAAGTTGAGACAATTACTTCTTTTTTTTTAACACTCTTTTCTTTATTGATCTATCGATCTATCTATCACACTTTAAAAATATCAAGTTATCTATCACACAATCAAACTATCTATCGATCGATCACACTTTCAAAATATCAAATTATCTATCTATCACACAGTCAAACTATCTAATCTATCTATCTCGTGTGAAGTGGGAACTAATATTTCCTAAAAGACACATGAGGAACTGTCATTCGGGGTTTAGTTTCCGCCTGTGAGCCTTTTTTGACGCACGGATGACTATAGCCTGTGTTTTAGCCTGGTCGGGACCAGGCTAATTATATCTGACTCAGAAGGAGCTCAACCAAGCAGCGAATTATTTGAGCCACATTGATGGCACCGAACGCAAGCTAACATTTTCGAGGCTTAGAACTTTATCGAGGCTTAGAACTTTATCGAGGTTTGTGGAATAGGGCCCACTTTAGCAATGACAATAAAGACCATTCATTCATTCATTCATTCATTCATTTTAACCTGTTTACATATAAATGCACGGTTAATGATCGAGAACATTGAGAGACAGAGGCGTCTGATTGGCCAGCGGGGCTATGAGGTTAAAATTATATCGCTGACTACTGGTGTGGAATGCTCAATGACAGCGTTTATATTGCTTTTAAACATGCTGGGCCCTATTCCACGAAGCTCGATAAAGTTCTAAGCCTCGATAAAGTTCTTAGCCTCGAAAATGTTAGCTTGCGTTCGGTGCCATCAATGTGGCTCAAATAATTCGCTGCTTGGTTGAGCTCCTTCTGAGTCAGATATAATTAGCCTGGTCGCGAGCAGGCTAAAACACAGGCTATGGTAAGACGCCCGTCAAAAAAGCCTCACAGGCGGAAACTAAACCCAGAACGACAGTTCCTCCCTAGGAAATATTAGTTCCCACTTCACACGAGATAGATAGATAGATTGGTTGACTGTGTGATAGATAGATAATTTGATAATTTGAAAGTGTGATCGATAACTTGATATTTTGATTGTGTGATAGATAACTTGATATTTTGAAAGTGTGATAGATAGATAGATCGATGGATACATAAATTAAAAAGTGTAAAAAATAAAATAAAATGAATAGGTATGTCTATCAACTTGCATTGCTGTCATCACAGTGGGCTGGCTGGCGTAGTGGTTAAGGCATTCGGTTGGGGTTCCAAAGGTTGCGAGTTCGAGACTTGACTAAGTTTTTTTTTTTTTTTTTACATTTACATTTAAGATTTCATGCAAAGGCTTCCAACACCATTGTAATCGTGTCAGTTCTTGTAAATTAGCCTGCACCATAATTTTATAGTCTACATACTTTTTTAGATGAGATTTTAGATTAGATTCAGACAACGAAATGCAGTAAAAAGTGCGTCTGAAGAGGGATTTGAACCACCGATATAAAATGACGAATAAATCCTGTGGCAGCGGTCGATACCACTAGGCCATTGTGGCGATATGACGGTTTGTAGCCTGCTGCGGATATCACCACAGTAGTAATATTCATTTATTAAAATATTAACATATAACAATAACTGGGGCTAGTATCAGTGGCGGCTGGTGGCAAAAATGTTGGGTGGGGCACAGCAGTGTGGCGGGGGGGTCCTCTTTCGCGTGCACGATTTTTTTCCGCGTGCACGCGCATAAAACACGCACTGGCCTTACAACCACTGTATAATTTCAACTTTCACCCTTAAAATGACCGTGTGGGCCATGGAGAAGTTACCCTGTCAACTACAGACACTGAGGTGGAAGAGTGACCGGTCTATGGACGTCAGTACGGTCCAATACCCAGTGTCAGACAAGGAGGAAGTCTAGTCAACAAGGCTAGTACAGGCCTCACAGCTACACTCAGGTTAATAAAGGTAGCAGATGAATATGTGTACTATGTGTCTGTGTGACATGGCTACATCAATGAGCAGAGATGAATGCTGCAGTCAGTAGTACAGTAACTATCTATTTCATAGACACATGATGGATGATGATGGAGAGTGATGGTGGTCAACACATCACAGCAGGTCAACACATTCAATGATGTATCACAACCAGACCATGTCAGAAACACAACCAGACCATGTCAGAAACACAACCAGACCATGTCAGAAACACAACCAGACCATGTCAGAAACACAACCAGACCATGTCTGTATCACAACCAGACCATGTCAGAAACACAACCAGACCATGTCAGAAACACAACCAGACCATGTCTGTAACACAACCAGACCATGTCTGTATCACAACCAGACCATGTCAGAAACACAACCAGACCATGTCAGAAACACAACCAGACCATGTCAGAAACACAACCAGACCATGTCAGAAACACAACCAGACCATGTCTGTATCACAACCAGACCATGTCAGAAACACAACCAGACCATGTCAGAAACACAACCAGACCATGTCAGAAACACAACCAGACCATGTCTGTATCACAACCAGACCATGTCAGAAACACAACCAGACCATGTCAGAAACACAACCAGACCATGTCAGAAACACAACCAGACCATGTCAGAAACACAACCAGACCATGTCAGAAACACAACCAGACCATGACTGTAACACAACCAGACCATGTCTGTAACACAACCAGACCATGTCAGAAACACAACCAGACCATGACTGTAACACAACCAGACCATGTCAGAAACACAACCAGACCATGTCTGTAACACAACCAGACCATGACTGTAACACAACCAGACCATGACTGTAACACAACCAGACCATGACTGTAACACAACCAGAGCATGTCAGAAACACAACCAGACCATGTCTGTAACACAACCAGACCATGTCTGTAACACAACCAGACCATGTCAGAAACACAACCAGACCATGTCTGTAACACAACCAGACCATGTCAGAAACACAACCAGACCATGACTGTAACACAACCAGACCATGTCAGAAACACAACCAGACCATGTCTGTAACACAACCAGACCATGACTGCAACACAACCAGACCATGTCAGAAACACAACCAGACCATGTCAGAAACACAACCAGACCATGTCAGAAACACAACCAGACCATGTCTGTAACACAACCAGACCATGACTGTAACACAACCAGACCATGTCTGTAACACAACCAGACCATGTCAGAAACACAACCAGACCATGTCTGTAACACAACCAGACCATGTCTGTAACACAACCAGACCATGTCAGAAACACAACCAGACCATGTCTGTAACACAACCAGACCATGTCAGAAACACAACCAGACCATGTCAGAAACACAACAATGCATCAGCTGAGTTAAAGAAAACCAACTCTTACCTTTGATGACAGAACATGAGCCGTGTTTACCCGTACCTCCGCCTTGCCCCGCGCATATTGCTATGAATAGTTCGAAGATAGGTGCTTGCACGTTAGGTGCAAGGCTGCTTGGTTAACCCATTAGCGGGAACATTATTAGTTGCACAAAATAGGCTGATTTAATTGACCATGAACATCAGAGACAGACATTACGAATGTTCATTTAAAATACTCCGGAAGCCCGAAGTCCGGAAAACCGGAAGTCGGGAGTCCTCAGCATAATGCATTGTCTGCAATACAACCGGAGATTTCTTGGCCAGGGCGCACAAATGTGCGTCCTGGCCAAGAAATAGAGACAGCCAATTGGAGCGCTGCTACAGCTCACGTGTAAGCGAAAAGTATTCGTCCTGGCATAGACTTGCATTGACACGGCGCCCCGCGTTCTCTCCCTATGTATTTTAACAGTGAGTTTTACACACACACACACACACACAGATAAAAATGTTTATTGTATTGGAGGATTTTTAATGAATGCTGATAGGCGCCGACAGAATATCAGCCACATTTTGTGAATAAATAATGTTTATTTAAAAAAAAAACTTTTACAAATCGCAACAAGGAAGTGAAGGTGGGGGCGGCGCCCCAGCGCCCTCTATCGGCCAGCCGCCACTGGCTAGTATGACCTACGCATTTAATCGGTCAGCAATTTCTTGCCAAACCATTTCCCTCGCCTTGTTAATTGCGGCAGTATTGCACTATTTTACATCTTATTTTTCCGTCTTCATAAAAATCAATAATTCGGAATGCTGCGCAAATGTAGTACCCCTGCAGAGTGGAGTATCTTCATTTCGACAGATCGACACTTCAGGGCTTTTTATGTCTGCGTGCACGCGCCCATATCGAAGATTTGTAAGCCTGTCTTCTGTGAACACTGATGACACAAGGCTGATCCTCGTTCGAGGAATCACCTGAGGCTTGAATTCCAATCTCGAGTTGCCTGAGCGCCGCATTTATTTATATCGCCGCTATACTGATCCACCTTTAGTGGAATGGGGCCCTGGTGTGGATGGTCAGGGCCGGACTTATGCATGGGCTACCCTGGGCTTGAGCCCAGGGGCCCCGGGCTACAAGGGGCCCCAAAATAAATCCAAATGTATGAATAAATATTTGCTCTTTGATTTTGAATTCATAAATTACGTTCAAATTGAAAAAAATTGCGGACAGGAGGAATTACGAGAGTGGAGCGCAAAAAAGAAAAATGAAAAATGAAAAAGTGGAACGCGAAAGGGAGACACTGAGAAAAACTCCAAAACGTACTGGGTTTTTCAAACCAGTCGTAGATGCTTCATGAGTTCAGACACTCGCGCCCAGACACATACTGTAGCTGTCCAATACACACCTCACTTACATTTCGTCTCAGGCACCCACACACTCCCCCCACGTAGGCCCTGTTAGTGTAGGTTTGTTATTTTGTCTGTCTTTATTAAATAAACATGTTATTATTGTCACCCTTGTCTCTGTGTCCGTCTGTTCTGGGGTTCTGCCACATTTGACCGCTTGGTTCAGGCCTAACACTTGCTTTTTCTTCATGTGCTTTATGCCAATAACATACTCCATTGGGATACGTGTGTTTCTGGTCATAGGTTCTGGTTGGTGTAGTTGTAGCTTATCATTTTTAGTGTAGGTAGGGGCCCGAACAATGACTCAAGCCCAGGGGCCCCCACCCCCCTAACTCCAGCGCTGTGGATGGTCATATTTTTATATACGAAAAACGTTTATCAAAAAAACGTATAGGTGTGGACAGGGCCTATGTCTGCGTGCACGCGCCCATATCGAGGATTTCTAAGCCGGTGTTCTGTGAACACTGATGACACAAGCCTGATCCTCGTTCGAGGAATCACCTGAGGCTTGAATCCCAATCACGAGTTGCCTGAAGGCAGCTTTTTTTTTAAAATCGCCGATATAATAATCAACGTTCGTGGAATACCAGGGTGAGGAAATCCGTCTGATCACGGATGAGCGGTGGTATTTTCACTATAATGGGAATCTACATGGTGAAATGCATTCTTAGACATGTCTACCTCATCATGATTACAGATGCCACTTGAAATGGATGAAATCCAAGTTTATTTGTGTCCTACACACACGTTCGCCTAGTATTTGACTGCGTGTAGCCCAATCACGAATGGTCCCAGTATTGTAGCTTCAGACGGATAAGTTGGTTGTTAGAACACTGTAGAAGGAGTAGAACACTGTAGAAGGAGTAGAACACTGTAGAAGGAGGAGGAAGTTTCGAAAACATTCGCTTGCTGTACACAGGCACGCCCTGGCCGCGTCGTCACACCGGAATTCTGCGCTCTCATTGGTCAATGAAGAGTCGGACTGAAAGTTCGAGAAATATCTAGAAAAGTAAATCAACTATATATCGGTGAGGTTCTCACAGTTTGGATATGAACACAGCAAGAATTACGATTGAACAACGAAGAGTGAGGACTGAGGAGACCAGCCTTTTACACAAGACGCGCAATTCCATACACTGTAAGTAAGTAGCCAGACGTTTTTGAGTCTAATGAGAACTGAAATTAATGCTGCAGCTATTTGATAATTGTATATTGTTATAAACAATATCATCCGTAATTTCAGACATACATTTAGTAATTTCTATTCCGTGAAAATAATTGAATCAGGTGTGTGAAAATAATTCGTAGTAAAAATTAAAAAAAATCAGTAAGATTATATTTAATTGACAGTGATGGAGACAACAGTATATTCATTTATAATTAGCTGTGGCATCACAATGTAATTGGCCCACCACTTCATAATCTCAAACTCTCCAGAAATACAGATTCTGGGTTCATTACCGCGAGTTCACAGGAGATATGTCATAGGAGTGCGCTGTTGCATACCTGTTTTTGATAATTAGTAATGTCTATACTATTTCTTATGCTGTATTGACACATAGTTAGCATGATTATGTTATGTTATGTTATTTTAGTCTGTCTGAATTGTAGAATAGCCTACATATGCTTGAATTAGCTTGACTGGTGTATACTATAAGTAACAAAAATAGTGGCGATGCGGGCTGCCCTGGTAAAACTAACAGACGGTAAAAAGACGCGTGGGGTGACAAGCTACAGTAGGTGTTTAATGTTCCTCCCAGTACCATAGAAGCCTAGTTGTAGATAAATCATGTTATTTGAATATTGCGGCACCATGGGCCATGCTATTGCAACGGAATGGAACGTTCATCCAAACGTGTAAAAAGGATAATATCATTGAGTGGGGCGTTAAGACTATTACAATCCAGCTCTGCAGTTCTATGTGAAACATTTATTACATTTTCCATTTAAAATACACTTCTCTAATATTTACTCTCATTCTTTTGTAGCCTCCTAACTTGGAACAGTCAAGATGTCCTCAGCAAAAGGTGTAGCTATTGGCATTGACCTGGGCACTACCTACTCCTGTGTGGGGGTGTTCCAGCATGGGAAAGTGGAAATCATTGCCAATGATCAGGGCAACAGAACCACCCCCAGCTACGTGGCCTTTACAGACACAGAGAGACTCATTGGAGATGCAGCCAAGAACCAGGTGGCCATGAACCCCAACAACACTGTGTTCGACGCCAAGCGACTGATTGGGCGAAAGTTTGATGAGCAGGTGGTGCAATCTGACATGAAACACTGGCCCTTCAAGGTTGTCAGCGATGGCGGAAAGCCTAAACTTCAAGTAGATTACCGAGGTGAGAACAAATCCTTCTATCCTGAGGAGATTTCTTCTATGGTCCTGGTGAAGATGAGAGAGATTGCTGAAGCCTACCTTGGGCAGAAAGTGTCCAATGCTGTTGTCACCGTTCCCGCTTACTTCAATGACTCACAGCGGCAGGCCACTAAGGATGCTGGAGTGATCGCTGGGCTGAATGTGCTGAGGATCATCAACGAGCCCACAGCAGCTGCCATCGCATACGGCCTGGACAAAGGCAAATCGTTAGAGCACAACGTCCTGATCTTTGACCTGGGTGGGGGCACCTTCGACGTGTCTATCCTGACCATTGAGGACGGCATCTTTGAGGTGAAGGCAACTGCAGGTGACACTCACCTGGGTGGGGAGGATTTTGACAACCGCATGGTCAACCATTTTATGGAAGAGTTCAAGAGGAAATACAAGAAAGATATTAGCCAGAACAAGAGAGCATTGAGGAGGCTGCGCACAGCATGTGAGAGGGCCAAGAGGACTCTGTCCTCCAGCTCCCAGGCCAGCATTGAAATTGACTCTCTGTTTGAGGGCACTGATTTCTACACCTCTATCACAAGGGCCCGTTTTGAGGAGCTGTGCTCTGACCTCTTTAGGGGAACTCTGGAGCCTGTGGAGAAAGCCCTCAGAGATGCCAAAATGGACAAGGCTCAGATTCATGACATCGTCCTGGTTGGAGGCTCCACCCGAATCCCCAAGATCCAGAAACTCCTGCAGGACTTGTTCAACGGCAGGGATCTAAACAAGAGCATCAACCCAGATGAGGCGGTGGCCTACGGCGCTGCGGTCCAGGCCGCCATCCTCATGGGCGACACCTCCAAGAACGTCCAGGACCTGCTGCTACTGGATGTGGCACCTCTGTCCATGGGTATCGAGACGGCAGGAGGAGTCATGACCGCCCTCATAAAACGCAACACAACCATCCCTACCAAACAAACACAGACCTTCACCACTTACTCTGACAACCAGCCTGGGGTCCTGGTTCAGGTTTATGAGGGGGAAAGAGCCATGACCAAGGACAATAACCTGCTAGGGAAGTTTGAGCTTTCAGGAATTCCGCCCGCTCCAAGAGGAGTCCCTCAGATTGATGTGACTTTTGACATCGATGCTAACGGCATTCTGAATGTGTCTGCAGCAGACAAAAGCACAGGTAAACAGAACACCATCACCATCACCAACGATAAAGGCCGGCTCAGCAAAGAGGAGATTGAGAGGATGGTGCAGGACGCTGACAAATACAAAGCTGAAGACGACAGCCAGAGGGAGAAGATAGCTGCCAAGAACTCCCTTGAGTCCTTTGCTTTTAACATGAAGACCAGTGTGCAAGACGAGAACATGAAGGACAAGATTAGCGAAGGGGACCAGAAGAAAGTCATTGAAAAGTGTAACCAAGCCATTTCCTGGCTGGAAAACAACCAGCTGGCTGACAAAGAGGAGTATGAGCATCAACTGAAAGACTTGGGGAAAGTGTGTAACCCCATCATCAACAATCTGTACCAGGGAGGAATGCCCACAAGCAGCTGTGGAGCACAGCAACGTGCCAGCTCACAGGGGCCAACCATTGAAGAAGTGGACTGAAGTGCCCCTATTTGGTGGTGATATTGATGCCTGTTTGTAGATCATAGCGAATACTGAAATGTTTGTGTTTGTTGGTAAATATTATGTATTATATCCCCTGTTTTCATAAAGAAAATAAGCTTTTGTTACTACTAAGTGTAAAAGTGTAAAAGAACACATTGATAAATATGTTCATTGTCTATCCATAATGTGCATTGCTGGGCATTGCAAATCAAATTAAAGCTGGGCAATTCCACAATATCAGAATGAACCTGGGACTGAATTCTTCATTTTCAATTGATGCCACACAAAAACCCTTGATCGCAACGTTTAACACAGTAGGCTATATGCACAAGGACTGCACGTTTCCCAAAATCTCTGTTAGATTTGATTCTTTGAAAGGACTAGTTGTTACAATCCCTAGTATTGCACCACTTCTAAAGGGGAGTTCTTGAAAGGCTGCTATAAGGCTTTACCACCGGGACACATCGTCAGTTGTATACCTCCGCATCACAGGGTGTTTCGGCCATTTATCAACCACAGGTTGATCAAGCCTGGGTGTGTGTCCCGTGGTTAGGTGTTTCCCTTAGCAGCCCAGATGGCGTCACTCCTCTTCAGCCACAGCCAATGGCTTGTCCTCTCGGCGGTGTTGGCCAGCTCTTTGATGGCCTGTCTGTGAACTTGTCCCCTGACTCCAACCTCCCTAAGGACCTTTGCTGATGTGCTGGCTACACAGCCCCTACACCCCACCTCCACCGGGCGCACCTTTACCCTCCAGCCTCTGTCCTCTGCCTCGGCTGCTAAGTTGGAGTACCGCAGCTTCTTACGTTCATATGCTTCTTCGATGCCATCCTCCCAGGGCACTATCAGCTCAATGATGTAGAGGAGCTGGCAGTTTTTAGACCATAGGATGAGGTCTGGTCGCAGGGTGGTCGCTGCGATCCGGGGTCGGCTCGCATCTGCCAGTCCCTGGCTGCATTCAGTGGGCCCAGATCAGAACTTGAAGGTCTAATCCTCATGCAATCGAAGCGGCAGGCGAGCGCTGATGGAAGAACCTGTGTTCACGCGAGCTGCAAGAACGTAGCAAGCAGTGGTTGCCAGATTGGGCTACTTTTGGTCACACTGGACCTGGCAACCACTGCTTGCTACGTTCTTGCAGCTCGCGTGAACACAGGTTCTTCCATCAGCGCTCGCCTGCCGCTTCGATTGCAGACTCAAGTTAACGCGCGTGCAGAAAGATGCCACGGCAGCTTTTAGACCGGTTGGGCTGGACATTGTCAATTCCGTCTGGCAACCGTGGTAGCAAATTATGTGCATACATTACAACATCGTATCTGGTAGCCTACTGGACTGGGTTGCACCAATTTGGCATAAGTCATTATAAATGCAGGCATTTAGTAGTTACTAAACCCCTAGTTGTTACTAGCAAGTTTCAAACTAGTTGTTTACTAATTTCGGTTGCACCACGCCAATCTTTTGTCAATCTTAGCTAGTAAATACTCAGGGTTTTTTGGTAACTGTTTTTTGTTTCTCTACTGTAACATAACCAGGTACATTAATAATAATTACAATTTACAATACAAATACAACAATTGGGGGTCCCTCAAAAAAATTTGGGGTGCGCTGCGCTCGCACAAGATCAACCACCAAAGCCCTCATTCTGACCCAGGAAAAACCCTGGTATGTACTGTATAACATGATAGCCATCTATGAGCAATGCACTGTATATAAGATGATGACCAAGGGTCTTTCTGCTGCTGACCAAGGGGCTGAGTCCTGTTGATGGGGCCCATTTTTCTTTTAGAGTCTGTAGGCTACTGTATTTGTTTATTAAGATTTCATAAATATGATATATTGTCTGAATTTTTTTCTTGTTTTATAAAATGTTAATTATTTTCATTTCTTGTGCTGGTTTATTATGAACAACATGTAAAATTGCAGGAAACTAGCACAAATAATTGGGTGGGAGAGAGGGGCCGCCGCTGCCAAAACGTGCACAGTTTTGGGTCGCTCCACCGCCAAAGAAATCTCACTCCAAACTTTTGGTGAAACTTGGCAGCCCTGGTTGTTATTAGGGGTGTAACGGATCACCTAACTCACGGATCGGATCGTGTCACGGATTTTGAGTCACGGATCGGATCATTTTTCGGATCAACACAAAACATATATATTTTTTAATAAAAACAACATTTTCCTTGAATTCTGTAAAAACACCACTTTTAATGTGTGAAACAAAAAAACAACATTCAAGATGTCAAAACTGATATATATATATCACATATATATAACATCTATATATAACAACATATATATAACAACATATATATAACATCACTGCTGCAAAGTAACAGAGTACTTTTTTTGTGTGTTTACACAATCACCCAGGCTGCTTAGCGGGTGATATGACGTGATATAATTGGGACAGAGATGAGTGAATGAATGTTGTTGTCAACTCAGTACACATGCAGAGAGTGAGAATAAAGCGCACATGATTGTTTTTCTACCGGTTACATTTGAATGAATGAATGGTCTTTATTGTCATTGCTACAGTACAGGTACCAAACAACGAAATTTAGGAGGGGTGGCTCCCCTGGTGTTAGGGAAAAAAAAAAAACGATTTTGCTATTGATCCGCGGTACACATGCGTTCCGAACCGTGGAGGGCGATCCGAACGGATCACGGATTATCCGTGATCCGTTACACCCCTAGTTGTTATTGTGCTTGCTGTAGCAAGCAATATTGCAATTGTAAAGCAATTGTAATAAAACCCAATATTGCAATTGTAAAGCACCTACAGGCCAGAATCCCTATCCGTTTGTATTGAGGAGGCCAGGCCTCCCCCAGGAAAGTGGTTTCTCATAGAAGTCAATGTAATGCAATTTTTTTCATGGCAATATGTGATTGGCCAAATCACTGAAAATGGGTGGGCAGAGGAGGCCTGGCCTCACCATGCATTGAGTCCAGGGCTGAAAGATTGACATTTTGTTCGTCCAAACACATGAAGCCATTTTCCCTGAAAATAATAGCTCATTTGGCCAAATACTTTTGCTTAAAATGACCTCGGAAGTCGGCGAGATTCTGGCGCGATTTATACATCGAATAGGTAGACAACATTTAGGATTTATTGAACAGTTTTATTTTTAATATTAATAATTAATAATTGTATGTAGTATGTTGTGGTGAATGTTGTGAGCCTGAGCAGAAGGGACAATAGCTGCTGCAGGCGGACCAGAGATTCATGCCAATTGTTTTGTTTATTTGATGACCCATTGTGCAGGTAACTTATTACATATGTTGTTTGAGTTTATGTTTTGGTGCATTTTGTAAGAGTCCACTCGTGGTGTTGCTAGCATTCGCGATCTAGGGCATGGCTAGTCAGTAACGCCATGTTGCATTCCACGTGTAGTACCTTTTTCCGCCACACGCGTGTATGAGTGCTGTTCTGCAGGATAAATATTAGAAATGGATGAAGTATTGTTCTGAATTGTATGTTGTGTGTCTGATTGACATAGTGTTTGAGTGCTTTTGACATGTCATTGATTGTATGTAGTATGTTGTGGTGAATGTTGTGAGCCTGAGCAGAAGGGACAATAGCTGCTGCAGGCGGACCAGAGATTCATGCCAATTGTTTTGTTTATTTGATGACCCATTGTGCAGGCAATAAAAGCTGCTTCATCCACCATCCTGAGAGTGTCCCAATCCCTTCAGTACCGCCAAACACAAATTAATATTTTTTAACAAAGACAGATAAGAAGAACAGGGAACATTCCATCGCAAGTGAAGCGAGCAAGCGGAAAAAAAATTGGCCTCCTCAATTCTGGAAGTCACCAGCCTCCACTGGTATGCAGTATATACTCATTGAGTATGCTAGTTGTTTTTAGTCTTTTTAGTCTTTTTTCCTAGCACCAGGGGAGCCCCCCCTCCTAAATTTCGTTGTATGGTACCTGTACTGTATTAATGACAATAAAGACCATTCATTCATTCATAGTATGCAGTATGCTAGCATGCCATTTCGAACACAGCCAATGTAAACAACAGCTGTATGATGAGTTTGTATGATGCAGTTTGATGAGACTGAAGAGACGTGCAATGCATTTTGGGGATGTTGAGTAGGAATAGCATGCATCAATCACATACTCAAAGATTTGGCCAAATCTAGTATAGCCTACATACTACATTTCTCACATACTCAAATGTTGCAAACACGTAGCCATGAAATTGTGTTTTTTTTCTTGGTGGAGATTCAGGTGCCAGCTTTTTTGTTATGTGGCTATCATGCTGCATTTGCGTGCTTACGTGTGCACAGAATAAGTGAAAGTGAAATGTGGTGATATCGCTCATATCTCGCTTTAAGATGTAGTGCCCTTTATATAACTTGTTTTGAATGTACATTCAGTCAGACTGCTTTCACAGTTACCTTTTCTCTCTCATGTTTTAACAAGGCTGTGTTCTTTTCTACACGCCGATGTTTATTACCTCACATGACTTCCTTGACCTATAGATTACAATTTCTGCATCTCTCATTAAATTATCCCAGGAAGCACAAAGACGTTATAAAGATATCGTGATGAGAGGTCAATTTGGCTGGATTTTTATGACGTCTTTTCCACGACGTCATCTCAACGACTTTTTTAATTACCCGAATTCGTCCAGGTCCGTCGGTGCTTTCTGGGATGGCTTTTCAATCTGTTTGGGACTGTGAAGGGTCTACTACTCTTTACTTGAATTACTTGAGATCCAAAGTCTAGGACGGCACATGACGAAAAACACTCATTAGTTGCAATTGTGTGCATGATTACGACATAATGTAGCATGTCGTGTACCAGAGTCCACATGCATTTATACCACGCGAGTTTGGAAGTGACCTCTTCACAACTGACGTAGGATGTGTTTAGTCCTTTAGTTTACACCAAATGTATGGCAAAACGATTACAGTTCATAAACAACACAGAGTTATGAACACCACTTGTAAGGGTTGGGGTTGTTGTACTGCATAAGATGTTGTAACTTTATAGGTCACATGGTTGATTGACAGTTAAAAGAGTGATTAATATGTTACATGGTTGATTGACAGTTAAAATAGTTATTCTGATGTTACATGATTGATTGATTTATAGATAGATGATAATAAATATAATATATTTTTATTACTGTCTGAATTTGTCTTGTTTTATAAAAAAATTCAATTGTTTTCATTTCTTGTGCTGGTTTATTATGATCTAAAATTGTAAGAAACTAGCAAAAATAATAATAATAATAATAATAATAATAATAATAATAATAATAATAATAATTGGGTGGGAGAGACGGGCCGCTGCTGCCAAACGTGCTCAGTTTTGCGTCGCTCCACCGGCAAAAAATCTCTCTCCAAAGTTTTGGTGAAACTTGGCAGCCCTGTCATAAAATAAGGATCAGCATTTTAGACAGGAAAATAATGCGTGTTGTGATGCCCCTCCGCCCCTCCCTCCCTCCGTCGCGTCCCGAAAGCCTTGTTGATCAGCTGACTATCCGGACTGTTGATGACGTCACCACTTCCCGTACGGAATGTAGTTTTGGAGCTTAGCGGTCATATCACTCTGCCGCATCTTATTATTTTCCTGTTAAACCGAAGATTGTGCCAATAAGCGTACGACCGGCTGTCCAATGAAATAAGGCGACTAAAGGTAATTCATTTTTTACTTTCTTTTATGTCATTTAGCTAATCTCTGAATTCTGGGCGATGAGCTAAGCTGTAGTTGAAGTCCAGCCAAGCCAAGTTGCTGAAAACTTTTCATTGCCTAGTTAGTATATCAAACTACTAACATTCTAAAAGCCAGCAAAGCTATTACAATCTTACACACTGTCACTGACAACGTTATCTGACGTATGTTTACAGTTTATTCCTTCCCCCAAACAATTCATTCACATTAGGCTGGTGATTCCGATTTTCCAGATGTTGAATCTCATTGTTATCACTATCCCAGTCTAGCACACACATGTGGGGAGTTTAACTCCAAACAAAACAAATGATATTTTCCCTGACTCCGTTTCGATTTATGAATTTCATTACATGTTTATGACTTTTCTGTTGCAGATTCCCCCCCTCTCTCCGGTCCATTGCCTTTCAATAGTAAACCAATGGAGGGCGTCTGAGAGCTAGACCTCAGTTAGTGACAAAGATGGCCCTCAGGAAAAGCTCTTCCCAGGGTTGGGAATCTGAGCTAACGAGCAGCCCGTCAGATGTCCCAGGACTGGAGATCAAACTGGGAGCACTGGTTGTGCTTTTTTCCACTACACTACTTTGTGGCTTTGCCCCGTTGTGCATTGTCAAACGAGCTGGGAGGTTCAATGTCGACCCAGGTAAGAGCCACAGCATAATATCACTATCAGTATGCTTATTTTAGAGAAGCTGGTATAAAGACTCTTCATAAATTGTACATGAAAATATCCAAGGCATTCAAAGACATTGATAAATTGTACATGAAATCTCCAAATAATCAAAGATATTGTTATATGAATGCGATGGCACATTATTCTGTAGCCTAACTTTTCACAGATAATAATAATAATAAAGGGGTGTCTGCTTCTTTGTAATATATCCAGATGTGTTTTTGAATGGACTTAGAGTAAAGCCTATCAATAAATTCGCATGACAGACTATTTGTGACTGTGTTGCGTCTGTGACAGTGCTGCGTCTGTGACATTCTACAGAAACGCGCCACAAGGTGCTGAGTTTGGTGAGCTGCTTCGCCGGAGGAGTGTTCTTGGCAACCTGCCTCCTGGACCTGGTGCCAGACTACCTAGCTGGCATCAACCAGGCTTTTGCTAGCCTTGGTATCACAGTAAGGATTTGAGAAAGTCTCCCTTTTCTGTTTCCCGTTTCGTCTCGTCTCTTCCAATTCATAGTCATTTCACATTTGCATCTGCTGTTTCTTGTGTAGGAAGTGTAGTGCTTCCTTTTTTTTTTATCTGTGTCAAAATTGAATGATGAGTAAAAATAATGAGGCTGGGCTGACATGGAGGACATTGAGTTTTCAAAATGTAAAATTATCTGTTTAATCTGCTGACTTCTTGAGCTTTGAGGGTGGCTAATTCTATTTTAGTGATGTGCTATACCACAGACACTAAGGGACTTTCCCATGATGCTGTGGTTTCAATGACTCGTTTTGGTGTGATCATTCCTTTCTACACAGTAGCCAGTGAAAGCAGTGTCTTTGGACAAGTATTTGTTAAGTATATTGACAGTATTTTTTCTTCTCTTTCTATACCACTCACAGCTCCATTTCCCTCTGCCTGAGTTCATCATGGCCATGGGCTTTTTTTTGGTCCTGGTGTTGGAACAGATCGTCTTGGCCCTTAAAGAACCGTCGGCAGGACACTCAGAGGAAAGGCGCCCCTTAGTGGACTCCACCATCCAAGCGCTCGACAGGGGCCCTGGAGGGGAGGGGGTCCACCTTCATGTGGACCTTAGCTCCCACTCGGCGCTCCGGGCCTTCGTCCTGGTGTTTTCCCTGTCACTCCACTCTGTGTTCGAGGGCCTGGCTGTGGGTCTACAGGAGGACAGCCAGCGGGTCCTGGAGATCTGCCTGGCCCTGCTGATCCACAAGAGCATCATCTCCTTCAGCCTGTCCCTCAAGCTGATCCAGGGGAAGCTACGGAGGGTGGTCGTGGCTGGCTGCCTCCTGCTCTTCACTGTCATGTCCCCACTGGGAATCGGGTTGGGCATCGCCCTCACTGAGACCAAATCTTCTCCCCAGCTCCAGTTAGCCAGGTCCACATTAGAAGGCCTGGCATCTGGCACCTTCATGTACATCACCTTCATGGAGATCCTGCCTCATGAGCTCATCTCTCCCCAGAACCGCATTCCCAAAGTGGGGATGTTGCTCACTGGGTTTGCAGTGGTCACAGGGGTGCTGTTTATAAAACTGTAGCTAGGTCCTCAATCCATTCCAATCATAGTGTCTTATCCTTCACAAGGATTGGTTCAGAACTATCTCACCAGAACAAGTGTTTTCACCGAACACATAGAAGTAAAAAAAACACACACAAAAATGTTAAGGATGGAAAAATTATTTAATGCACCCTTTTAAAATGACTAAATCAAGGAATTTGGATATAAGACAAAATGACTCTTCTTGTGCCATGTTTGGACTAATGCAATCATTGATATGTTTATTGTGAGACAGAAACAGAAGCTTATTTTTTTTTTTTCAAACTTGCTTTCTCTTGGTGTAGGAAGAATGCTGATTGTCTTAATCCAGAAATGCCTGGTTTCTGGTTTTTATTGAATAGACCTAGAGCCCTTTCAGTGTCTTACTCTCTGAGAAGAGTATTTGCCAAAGATAATAGATACATTGTTAGATATATGTATTTAGAAACCAATGCACTTTCTCATTCTTTGTCACATTCTTTTCTATTTTAGAAAAAGGCTAGGCCAATCTATTTTTATAAGCAACACTTATCACTGCGCTTGATCTTCCCCTGAATAAAGGCAATTTAAATTCAACATGTCGATTTATCCAATAATAACGGTGATAAGACATTAACACAAGTGTTTTTGTATGCAGTCCAAAAAACACATAATCAATAATTAATTTAATTAATTAATTAATATAATTATACTATAATATATTATATAATAATAATTATTATTATTATTATAGTTATTTAATATAATGATATAATAATTAGTGTTATTGTTAATATATTATATAATAATTATTATTATAATAATAATTATTATATTAATATATAATTATTTTATATTAATATATAATTATTTTATATTAATATATAATTATTTTATATAATTATATAATAATTAGTGTTATTGTTAATCAATAGTTAACAATGCAAATTGGTTACTGGTACTGGTTACATCATTCTATAGACAGATACAGTCTTTTCTAGGGCTGTCTTTGCCTTATTAGAAAAGACTACATGTCCCAGAGTGCGTGTGGAGGGAACTCACACACGCCCCTCCCCCTGCCCTCCTCCCACCACCACCACGGATCATCCCGCTGCGTGAAGTCGCTCGGTAAAGATGTCTGCTACGGGTGGTTGTGGACCCGGACCAGGACCCAATTCGGGTGCTGGGTCCGGGCCGTCAAACCCCAGAAAGTTCAGCGAGAAAATAGCTCTCCATACACAACGTCAGGCCGAAGAGACCGCCGCTTTCCAGGAGGTGATGATGGATATCACCTCGACCAGGGTAAGTCTGGGGAGAGAGAGAGGGGCAGGAGGAGGAGAGCTGGAGGGAAGACAGGCCTGCCTGGAGCTTTGACAAGTCCTCTCTGAATACTCAACTGGACAGCTAGCTAGCTAGTTAACTATCGCTATCCCTCGTTGCTTATTAAGCTAGCAAGCATGGTGTCTACCTGGCTAGATATGTCCATAAGCTAGCTACAGCGTGATTTATGTAATGTGGACACTTGAATGAACGTTATTAGCCAGTTAGCTAAAGTCCTGATAAGGTTGACATCTTGCCACAAGTCTTTAAACTCAACTGAGGTGATTAAACTGTGCGCCTGAGTGCTACACTAACAAGTTATCGTGTTATGCTATCGGCTTTAACTAGTTGTGCTTTTTATGTTAAATGTCAAATGTAGTTAGCTAGCTAATCAGTGTTTTACAGTGTTGAATTGATATTTAAGATGTATTTTTAGCCAAGGTAACTAGCTACTATTCAATGGTTTGGTAGCACAGCTAACCTACGCTAGCCAGCAAACTAGCGTATCGCGGCGAGTGAACTTAGCTACCAGTTAGCTAACTTAGTAGCTAGCTAACACTTGTTTAACACATCCTTTTGTAACCACCAGCCACTCTTAACCTACGTTATCTTGTTGAGATTGTGGTTTAGCTATCAATCTTAGCATAGCTTATTCACTAGCCAGCTAACTATCTTGCTTGCTGTCAGAGTTAACTGTTCACTCCCATGCCCTGCTGTGTTTACGAGAGGGAGGGTTCTCATTGGTCCGCTCTCAGCTGTCACTCACAGTGTTACAGGTACATTTCAGTAGTGTTGGCTGTCAACATTTTAGTTTTTCAAGACTAGTAAAAGCTTAAAGAATAAGCTGTCCACATGCAAGTAATGCAGCTGTGTGTTGAAACCAGCAGAGAACATCAGTAGACATTCACACGTGTGTCGTTCATTCATTCATGCCTTCATTCAGGTTGACTCAGTGGCCTGATTGCAGCAGAGCTGGAAGGGTTGTTGTGAATGACACATTTATTTTTACCTCCATGATGATGATGATGAAGGGGTGAAATAATCACATGTGAAGTTAAATATTGGGTTACAGTATTTAGACTGTTTTTAAAAAAATATAATTTGACCATGGCTTGCAGGTTGTTACTAAATGTAGCCCATATTCTTTCCTCTCCAATAATTATGAGAAGCGGGAGAGGAGAGGTCAAGAGGTGGCAAAGCCAGTGCAGTGAAGAGGCTCATCCTCCCATGAATTGCATTGTTGGCAGTGCATTCAATGGCTCAAAATAAACGTAATAAATGTTTTACTGTGCTACTGTGAAAAGTGCTATACAAACTAAATGTATTATTATTATTATTATTATTATTATTATTATTATTATTATTATTATCATTATTAATACTAATAATCTCTTTGCTGGCTCACCCCCAAACCCTCACACACACACACACACACACACACACACACACACACACACACACACACACACACACACACACACACACACACACACACACACCTCCTTCATTCACATCGACTCCCCTTTGCCATCCCAGTGCTGTTTCTTCTGGGAATTCCTTTGAGCCCCTGTCCTTGTGCCCTCCCCCCTACACACTCTTTTACTGCAGCAATGTGTGGGCTGGCCAATCAGACTAATGGCATGGCTGAATGATGTGGCAAGAGGGACGGTTACCGGTAAATGGAGACAGAGCACACTGCGAAACGAGAGAGAGAGAGAGAGAAATCTCTTCTCAAATTGATTCTATCCACCAAAACACAGCTATATGAATATCTCTTACAGAGCATCAATGAAACACTGTGCTAAATTTAAAATACTGCCATCAAAATAGTGTTTATTTTTTTGCTCGAGGCCATGTTACATATTCAAATGTATTAATGTGTAAATAGTTTTTCTTTTTAAATTTATTTTTTTGTCGTAAAATAGGTTGCAATGTCATGGTACATTATAAAGACGTTGCCATATTGTAATATAATACTGTGAATATATCATGAATATTGCATGGACACAATCATTGTATACTATCAGAATAGTTTTTTGTTTATCCACTGAGCTCCAATTGAGCTAAACTCACAAGGCAGCTTCCTAGAGTCATACTCTAAACTTGTAGTTGATAATGCAACATTGTTAGAGTTCTGAGAATACATAAATGTTACCTATTATGGCAAAACTCACAATACTTGCAATGATAAGTAAATTGAGGAACACACTACAGTAAGAACATGTTTAGCCTGTCTTTCTGGGGATGTAATGATCAGTGCACGAATACAAAAAGGTAACAAATAAAATATGTAGGCTATTTGTTACTGTAATACAGTACAATGTTCAACTGACTGAACTGACTCGGCCCACAAAAAAAAGTGATGAAACAGATCTACATGTAAATCAGTCCGCATCTGATCCTGATCAGGCCAGAGGACCTTATCTACATCGCCTGTGATGTTCTCCCTGGCCAAGCAATCTGGCGTCACATGCCTCCTCCATTGTATGAAAAGTGTATACAGTATAGTATAAGCTACACATATTTCATAAATGTAAAACAAAACGACATAATCAATCAGTGGTCCAAATTTGCAGTTTTTACCTCAAAATAGGTCATCCACGTGAATCATGTAGATGCAAAAAAACTATTGGGTTGGGGGTGGGTGGTCATCTACAGCTCATTCAAGTCACATTCATTCAAACCTTTATTTAAACTCGTAAGTTACTGACATGATGCGCAAGCTAACATCTTCCTGTCTGCTAAACTACTGCTGTTGAAATAACCTTTAGTTCAGGCAGCTAAGTACAATTCCAGAGAGCGTTGAGAAATAGGGGTGGGCATCGACGATCGATAATTGATCGATAAGGATCTTGGTCGATCACAAAATAAAACATTTGGTCGATCACAAAAATAAAAATAAAATTTGTGATCGACCAAATGTTTTATTTTGTGATCGACCAAGATCCTTATCGACCAATTATCGATCAATTATCGATCGTCGATGCCCACCCCTATTGAGAACACAGTCCCGGTAAGCAACCTATTTTCGTGTAGGCCTAATAATGCGGCTGTTATGGTCAGGGCCACCGCCTCATCCTCCATTTTCATCTCTAAATGCTCTGATAACTGAGGCTACCGTGAAGAAGCTCAAATTAGGCTGGACTCGCTGCCCAGCTTCGGTAGCCACATATTGGCTCACTTCCTCTTCCTCCTGCTCTAACTCTTCCTCTCTGTTCTCCATGCTGCTCCTTTTTCCCCCCAACACCATAGAGGTCACCTGAGGCCTCTTTTATGCTTCGACACATGCCAATTGAGTTTTCAAACTGTTCAAGAACAGGTGAAAAGTGAGTGAGACCAATTGGTAATTAGGACGTGGTATTTTCAAGGCCAGTGTTTTCCAGGTGAACAAAGTGTGCTAAATGATGCGATTTGTGCTTAGAGTTTTTATAAAATGCGATTTAGTATTGAAAAGAATTTAGTGCATTTTTACACATTTTGCTTAGAGTTTAGCACTCTGGAGTCTTGTTGTAGACACACAAGCTTAAAGTGTTCAGACTTGTGTGCATAGTTACACAATTTTTGTGTATGTATACAATGGATAAAAACTGTAAGTATCCTCATTGCTGTGCTGGAAGTGATTCATAAATCAGAAGGAAACTGAAGGCTGATGTAATCTTGTTAGGCTATGTCCTATCAAGACTGTATGTCATATTCTAGTTCATGGAAGTCACCAGTGGCCTGGCCTGCCCTGTCATAATGATATGTAGCCTAAATAGACGAGATGAGATACAGAGCTCAATGTCACATTGGGAGCTAGACAACACAATACTTTGTCATTGTTACCTCCCTGAATCTTTTTTTCTCCTTCATGTAAGTTTGGAAAAAAAGGTGGTGGGGTGGGGGACACATTTAAAGCTATCATCAGAATTGATGATTGAGAACTGAATTGATGCTGATTAGGCTGTTATCCAGGTAGCCTCCTCCTGTTTTGGGATGGAATACCTGCTTGCATGAATTGTGTTGTTCAATACAGGAAAAACCTTAACAGACCAAAATGTAGAGGCGTCTGTATAACTACCATTAGGGATGCATCGATACTAGGGATGTAATGATACACGCAACTCACAATTCGATACGATTCATGATACTGGGTTCACCATACGATTTTCTCATGATTTCTTTTTACAAAATGCGATGTCAGAACATGTCATAGGAGGGATTTGGCCCCTTTTTCCATGTTTACTTCAGCTTTCAATATATGGCAGTTACTGTATTACTGTATGTTATGTTATGAGCATGTAATAACAGTTTAACGGGAAGAAAAACACAAATGTCACCCGTGTCTCCTACAGACAGCCGTAAGCATAGTAGGCCTAGACTTTGTTTTGTTTTATCAACCCAAAAGGCAACGCTATATATTTCTATGAGAGAATGATTAAACATGAGGCGAACTTATCCTCATCGTTGCTAGTTTGTCTCGTGAATGATTGTCTCTTCGGGATAATGATCTTTTCTTTTACAATGAATGGCCTACATTGACTGCTCTTTGTTTTCAGTGTCTGGTGGCTGCATTAGCCTAAACATTTCATAAACTGTAGGTTACATCACACAGTGAGATTTCAAGCTTTTTTAAGACAACACCGGAATGTTTGTCTACTCTGTATCGTCAATGTGTTTCAGTGGCTTACTGAAATAACGAGTTGTTTAAAACTGTCTCTTTTGACATTTGTAAAACAACCACAGTTTTGCTGGTGATAATGATTTGACTGTTGATACTTGTTCTATGATAAAGATGTCTAATTGGTTATTATCGTAGCCCACTGATATGGCTTGAAGCGATGTGTATCGGCTCTATGCAGCCAGCTATCCCAGCAGAGTTGAGTGAGTTCAGCTCGAATGCTTTTGTCAAGGACACGATATTGCAGATCGTCTTGCCAATGCCACAGGGTATTCAGTACTCACAGAAAGTCAGGATCAGAGCCATATTATTAACACAGTTTGACAATGCCACTTGAGTTGTGGAATTGTAATAGATTGGACACTATAATGACATCAAAGGTCCCCAAGTCCAATACATTGTAGTCAGAAGGGTACACTTGTTAGCCTATTTTTAGAGGACCCTTAGAAACGCATTTGATCCCTCATGCTGCCACAAAGGGTTTATCTTGACTGATAGGGACCTGTGTAATGTTCTCTCTCTCTCTCTCTCTGAGCTGAATAAGTCAAGCTTTTTAAAATTATAGTAATTTATGTTGAAATGCCTGGGGAAATTCAAGGCAGAAGTGCCTTAGTGAAGGATGGACACCTGTAACTTGCTTGCCACACAAGTCCCAACCAGTGAATAAACAGCCCACGGATTCCCACGTGGCTAGTAGGGGTGTAAATCACCAGCTTCATCACGATATGATATTATATCGATTTGTTTGTATGACGATACAATGTTTGACGATATCACAATGTCAGTCACGATACGATTTCGATTCGATTCGATTCAAGATCGATATGACGATATGATCGATATGACGCGATATCATATGCCAATCTAACACAATTATCAACTCACAAAAACAACTAGAATATGATTTGACCATTTTATTTGTGAGCTCTTCCAGTTATCCAGCATTTAAATCATATTGTATTATACAGTATTCTTCTGTTACAAAAAGAAAAATAGACCCGTTCACTAGTCTCACAAACAAGAGATATTCAGCTTTAAAACATTAATGTCCCATGAAACAAAACTGGAAGAACTTGTCCCCCCTTTAAAAATGGAATGTTTCTCGTGTCTTCACACCGTCACCGGAGACAATTCATTCACCGAGTTGCGGGACGCTGTGGGTGCGTTCGTAAATTCGCTCTGGAAATCTGATCACCACTCAAGGAATGCCTCTCAGTGTTTCCTCCAGGAATTTTTACAATGGCGGCGGGTAGTGCTGACCGCGCGCGCAATTTTTTCGCGTGCACGCGCATGAAACGCGCACGCGCGCTCAAAACAATGACGTAATTTCAGCCAAAACTCGAGGATGGCCCAAAAAAATAAAATGTTTTCCTGTACTTCTCCCGTGTGTCTCTTATTGTCTGTGTCTGCATGTTTTTCCAGCATGTAATTCCGTTGTCAATAAAAACAAAAACACTGATCTGACGGTTTTTTTCACAACGTTATTACTTGTCACTTTAAGCCCAGGAGGGAGTTAGCGATTAGCGATGTTTAGCTTAGCTTAGTTTAACAGAAGTATCTTCACTTTTAACATGACTTCCCGTGGTCGTAGAGGGCTGGTCGGCGGCTTAAAATGACCCTGTAGACCTTATCCAGCTATAGTCTTGTGTTTCTACCCCGGGCATAGCCGGTGTTATTCACGGACAAACACTCCTGTTAGAGTGGTTCTAGTACACTGGACATAGGTAACACATAGAGAGGCTTCTCCTCTCTCTCTCCATCCTACACTACACTACACTACGCATCCTATACTACACTACACTACGCTAGCTCGCGGTGTTCGGGTGACAGCCAGGGCGCGTTCGTAAATACGCTCTGGAAATCTGATCAGCACTCACGGAATGCCTCTTGTCCAATCAAATGACTTGGTCTCTTTATGACGTTGAACCCAGTGTGCGCTCCGGGGCTCTCAGAGCGAATTTACGAACGCAGCCTCAAGTTCAATACCAGCCCCCGACCCTGTCACAGCCCCCGACCCAGCCCCCGACCCAGCCCCCGACCCAGCCCCCGACCCTGTCACAGCCCCCGACCCAGCCCCCGACCCAGCCCCCGACCCAGCCCCCGACCCAGCCCCCGACCCAGCCCCCGACCCTGTCACAGCCCCCGACCCAGCCCCCGACCCAGCCCCCGACCCAGCCCCCGACCCTGTCACCCCCCCCATCCCCCTGTCACCCCCCACAGCCCCCGAACCTCTCCTCCCCTCTCCAATGTACCGCACCCCTGGCAACAGTAGCCCCCACTCCCCCTGACACCCCAGCAGCACCCCAGCAGCAACTGCCTCCCCTTACCAACACCAGGAGCCAGGGAGCATGCTTCACACCTGGAGACACCGGTACTCACAGCTTTATAACATCTGAGCAGGTGAGAAGGCAGCTTTCCAGGGTGAATGTGAACAAGTCCAGAGGTCCAGACAACATCAACCCCAGGGTTCTGAAGGTGTGTGCTGGAGAGCTGGCGGACACATTCCAACATCTCTTCAGTCTATCTCTAAGACTGAGGAGGGTGCCACAGCTCTGGAAGACCTCTTGCATCGTCCCAGTGCCAAAGAAGGGACGGCCCAGCACCCCAAACGACTACAGACCTGTCGCCCTGACACCACAGGTCATGAAGATCCTGGAGAGGCTAGTGCTGCAACACCTTAAGCCCCAGGTGAAGGACTTCCTGGACCCCCGGCAGTTTGCATACCAGGAGAGCATGGGGGTGGAGGACGCCATCATTTACATGCTGCACAGGGCCTACACACACCTGGAGAGGCCACAGAGCATGGTGAGGACCATGTTCTTCGACTTCTCCAGTGCATTTAACACTATCAAGCCATCACTGCTGGCTGACAAACTAGCAGTGATGTGTGTGGAGGACTCCCTGACGGCCTGGATCCACAACTACCTCACAGACAGGCGTCAGTATGTGAGACTGCAGGGCTGTCAGTCTGAGGTGGTGGTGTGCAACACCGGTGCCCCCCAGGGAACTGTTCTGTCACCCTTTCTCTTCACCCTCTATACCTCCGACTTCCAGTTTAGCTCCGACCAGTGCCACCTGCAGAAGTTTTCGGATGACTCCTCTATCGTCGGTTACATCACAGACGACAGGGATGAGGAGTACAGGGCCCTGGTGGAGAGCTTCGTGCAGTGGTGCGACACCAACTACCTTTTGCTTAACACCAGCAAAACAAAGGAGTTGGTGGTGGATTTTAGGAGGAAGAGAAGGACCCCAGCCCCCATCACCATCAAGGGGGTGGAAGTCGAGAGGGTGGACTCCTACAGGTACCTGGGAGTACAAATTAATAACAAACTGGACTGGACTGACAACACCGAGGCTCTTCTCAGGAAAGGGCAGAGCAGACTGTTTTTCCTGAGAAGGCTGAGGTCTTTCGGTGTCTGCAACAAGCTGCTGCAAATGTTTTACCAGTCGGTGGTTGCCAGCGTTCTGTTCTTCGCCGTGGCCTGCTGGGGTGGAAACATCTGTGCCAGGGATGCTGCGAAGCTAAACAAACTGGTGAAGAAGGCCAGCTCTGTGGTGGGGACCGGGCTGGACAGCCTAGAGGTGGTGGCAGAACAGAGGATGGGGAAAAAACTGGCGGCCATGCTGGCCAATCCCTCCCACCCGATGTACTGCGAGCTGGCAGGGATGAGGAGCAAGTTCAGCCACAGATTTGTTCTCCCCCGTCAAAGTACAAAAAGATTTGGACAGTCCTTTATTCCAGCTGCACTCCGACTCTACAACCAGGCCCTGCAGGGTGGGGGAGACCTGGAGATGGAACTTTTGGAACTTTTTACTTATTGAGCCTGCACTGTTTTATGTTTTTTATTGAATGTTTTTCTGTTTTCTGTACTGAATGTTTTCTGCCCTAACTGAGCTGTTTGACAACAAAATTTCCCCATTGGGGACAATAAAGGTTTTCAATCAATCAATCAATCAATCAATACTCGCGACACACACGGACTGGTCCAGTTTCAGCGCTTGTGGGTGTGTCTAGCGCTGTGAAGGTCTGAAAAGCGGCCTAAATCTTTTTTTTTTTTTTCGGTTGAGAAATCTGAATGGTGGCGGAGGAAATTCCATCGTGGCGGACCGCCACGATGAAATGCATGTAGAGGAAACACTGCCTCTTGTCCAATCAGATGTCTTGGTCCCTTTATGACGTTGATACCACTGTGCTCTCCAGCGTTCTAAGAGCGAGTTTACGAATGCAGCCTGTGCAAATTAAAAATAAAGGTGTATCTTTAAGATGACGATATATATCGATGTTTTTACATTGCGTCGATGTAATCAGATCGTTAGTCAATGAATCGATGCATCGATGTGAATCGATGTATCGTTACACCCCTAGTGGCTAGTGTACCAACTAGAGATGCAACCATCCCATACTGAGCATTGGTATCGAGCCGATAAAATGCCCTAAAATGCTGCATTAGGAATCAGAGATGGGGAATGCTATTTACCGATCCGATGCCGTGATGCAAACTGTTGTAAAAACCTACGCCAAATACATGTGTCGTCGACTGACAGCTGAGATTATACGCGACTGTGGTCACGACAATAACAACTATGTCTTCTTTCTAGAATTAGGCTACTTCAAGCTTGAGACATTAGAACTGATTGCAACATTTACAAGGCAGGTGTTTCGAGGGGTGTAAAAGAAAATCCTTTTTCTCAGATTGGTACTCTGTATGCCGACACTCAAAGTTCCATCGTTCCAACGACCGATTTACAATTTCAGGAAAGAATAAAAATGCTTCAGCAATGTCCATTTTCATTTCCATGACATGACAATTGTCCACTGATTTTCATTTTTAGAAATTCTCTCTCCCTCTCTGTTCTCCAGATCCAGGCTCAGAAGGTCCGTCTGGCCAGAAACCAGGGCCCGTACTATGGGGGTTCCCTGCCCAATGTCAACCAGATCGGCAGGAACACAGGCGACTTTCAGGTAAGAACTTTGCTGCTGACCTGGTTCACTTATTCTCTGTTAGTGTACCAGACGTAGGTCAAATACTCAAGCTGCATGTCTGGATTCAAATAAAAAGTAGAATAGTTCCCAAAAGTGCAAACACCAAGTTAAATCAAGTGGACCTCAAATACCATTTTTTCCCCCCTTTTTCTTTTTCACGCTGTAAAAGTGATGACAAAACTTTTTGTAAACAATGTAATTTGTCAAATAAATAACCTGTCAAAAAAGACAAACTATTTAGAAACGATCATAATCGCATGTCATGTGACTGTTTCTACTCAGAAGAAGGATATGTGATTCACAGCACACAGTGGGGGGGGTTGTGCATTTTTCTGAGCTGCTCGCAGAAAGTGTTTGAGTAGGTTTGCGGAAAGGCTGGATCTAGGGCTTTGGTCCACCTTTCACCAGCCGCTGTCACAAATTCATCATTTGAAATTGACGGCTCCCTCAAAGCCCTACAATGTGATTTTTAATCCTGCAAACATTGTATACCGCCCAACCCTAGTCTCCGTACATTTGTATTTCCAGTTGTTGCCCCAATAAATGTGATTTACCCATTTAAATAGCCTGGCTAGCATGTACTACTGCATCATTGACGTTCATTGTCAAACCAATAAAAAACATGAATAAAACGAGAATAGAGTAACCATTTTTTATACATCTCAATAATATCAGCACAACGATTATAAGAACAAACACCATACATTAACCATACAGTTCTTTCTCCTTCTTTATCTTTTAAATGAATGTGCAATAACACTATGTGCAATATGACAACCCTAGTCGTCTATCTGTACAGTATAGTATAGTGGATAGTGTACATAGCCTTTATTTATGTAAACCAGCTCCTTCCCTTCTTGTTTTTTTTTGTTTTTTTTTTCTTTCCTAGCACCCCTCCTAAATTTCGTTGTTTGGTACCTGTACTATAGCAATGACAATAAAGACCATTCATTCATTCATTCATTCATCTCTCCTTGTCCTTTTCCATCTTTTCTCCTCTGTCCTCCTCTCCACTCCTCCACCTCCTCCTCTTCTCCCTCTCCATCTTTTCCTCCCTTGCCCCCCCCCCCCCCCCCCTGTCTGTTTCCATCCCTCAGGGCTCGTTCCACTCCAACCTGGACTCCAGTCGCTCCACGCGACACCATGGCCTGGTGGAGAGGGTCCAGAGGGACCGGCGCTTCATCTCCCCAGGGCGCCCCTACAGGAGACAAGTATCCTTCAATACCACAGCACACACTACCATAGGACTACCATAACAACAACTGTTGGTTCTTTCCTGCAAACTAACACTCTGACTGAACATGAATCTGCATTCAATGTTACAGAAGTAGTTTTCAGCTCCAAAGCTCCTTAAAAGTGTCTTGTGGTTAACCAGACAGTATGTCTGCCTAACTGCAAGCTGGACCAAATGAATGTTGTATTTTCATTCAGTATTCTGGCTATCTTATCAAGATATTCCTTATGTTAGTCATATGTGTATGTTATACACCATTAGGCCTATAAGGAAAAAAGGCATTTGTTGTTGCCTTGACAGTGTTTTTCCTCAGATGGACAGCTCTCCATACAACTCTGCCTATCTCTCCCCACCCCCAGACCCCAGCTGGAGAAGGTAATGATCAGGGCTCGTCTGTAGAGACACAAGAGTCCTAGAGGATACCTGTTTATTTGTGTTCAATGCATCTTGCTTGGTTGTGTCTCTCCGTGGCATTTGGAATGTTCGCTTAGGTCTCCAGTTAACAGCTAATACTAACGGCTTTCAGGACTGACTAACAAGATGCCTAATTTACTTCAATCAGCTTTCCTTCACAGCCTTCAGTCGCTGTTCAGAACAGCAACTTTTTCTTTTCTCCTTTTTGTTCTCCATTTGTTGGCATCCAAATATGGATCTTCTTTTTTTTTCCTGCTTTGTTTGCCAGCTGCTTTCTTTCTTTCTTTTTTCTTTCTTTCTTCCTCTTGGAAATGAAAAGGACACACTCTTCCAGAGAGGGAAACTCGCTTTGACCCACAATTACACCACTCTCTAAAATGAAACCCCCCGTTCCGCTTTTATCTTCACGTTTGTCCAAATAATGCTTTATCAAAGACAGATCACAAAATACCAATGATGCAAAACCGAAACGAAGGTTGCTTGAAACCACAGTTATTCAGCTCGGATGCTGCACTTTGGCAAAATGGCTGCCATCAATCAGATGGATGGGAGAGAGGCAGCTGCTCTTGTAGAGTGTTTTTCTGGTGGTGTAAGCATACGTTTGGCCCATTTCCCCCCAGATAAGCACTGGACTGGAGGGCTTGGAACACTGACAAACGGCTTTGTAAATTCCAATGACGTGGACCGATCAGCCTAACCAGGGTTTGGCGGGCCGAACCCTTCAAAACCGTGTAATGGAACGGCCAACCTTACAGACAAACATGAAAATCCACTATCAGACATATGCACGCACGCACTCACTTTTCAACATATTTATACGTATGGACATTTGATCTTCATTTTAATAATATGTGACAGCAGCTGGTGTTTTGGGGAATAACTAGTCCAGTGTCATTATTCAGTTTTTTTCTTCTCCAGATTATAAAAGTGCAGATTGATTGTTAGCTTTCAAATTATGTCATACATTGACATTTGAAAATAATTTAAATTTAGCCGAGGTGTACTCTGGCAAACTTCTTGCCGTCTTGCTATGATGGGATTATTTGATGATGGGAATGGGATTATTTTACAACAAGGATTTCCTCCTTGCATACCTCCCGTGAAAATCAGACTTGTGCGGTCTCTTTCTGATGGTAGATACATGTACTGTGGCAAGATCTACCTTTAGGTCCTGTGATGACATTTTAGGATTGTTGGAGACTTCTTTAAGCATCTTGCGGTTTGCTCTTAGGCTGAACTTGCTAGGATGGCCTGACCTGGCCATGTTGGCAGTTGTTTTAAATGTTCTCCACTTAAAAAAAGTGGGTTATGATTTCTTATTGTTTGGAGATCTTAATAAATTCCTTCCCAAACACATACGCATCTACAACCTTCTTTCTGAAGGCCTCAGAAAGCTCTTTTGATAATACCACATGATAATACCACTCACTTCAACAATCAACATAAATTATTATTATTATATATTTATTTTAAATAAGACCTCCAAAATCCTCTCTAACAATGTTCTAATCATTTGCACCTCATGTGCACTTGATTCTAATTGTAGGCATTTTAAGTAGTAATAAATGTGACAGCTGCTGATGAAAGGAGTAACAAGCCGGCAGCCGATTTAACGTTCTGATCTTTATTTAGAAAAATGTAAACGTTTCAGTGTTGTTGAAAATCAATGACACACTCACTAGTGAACTAACACAGCTTGTTTTGTGAGCCTGCTAACAATGTAAAGTAGTGTTATAGTTAACTAGGTAGCAGTGGGGATTACTCACCGAATCCATTGCATTGCAATATTTGGTCTTGACTAGTGAGCGTGTGTTGTGATTTTAAACAACATTGAAATGTATTTCCATTTTTCCAAAATTTAAGTCAGAACATTTTTATTGGCTGCCGACTTGTTCCTCCTTTCACCAGCTGCTGTCACCAATGTGGGGGTGTCCTTGTGAGGAAAACACTTTTTCCTCACAAGGAAGTTGCATTTGTATTAATTACATTTTACAAATATTTTTAAAAAATAGGGTTAGGTTAGGGTTTTCAATTTTATTTGAATTTGTTATATTACCTCCATCTCTCAATATTATTAAAATGAAGATCAAATGGCCATATGTTTGAATATGTTGAAAAAGACAAAGGTTTTCATGGGGTGTCCTATCTTTTTCACATGACTATACACTGATGAGCCAAAACATTATGACCACTGACAGGTGAAGTGAATAACATGGGAAACCCTGGGTCCGGCCATTCATGTGGACGTCAATTTGACACCTACCTAAAATTGTTGCAGACCAGGCACACCCCTTCATGGCGACAGTATTTCCTGATGGCAGTGGCCTCTTTCAGCAGGGTAATGAGCCCTGCCACACTGCACACATTGTTCGGGAATGGTTTGAGGACCAGGATGAAGCATTCACGGTGTTGCACTGGCCTCCACATTTTCCAGATCTCAATCCGATTGAGCATGTGGGATGTGCTGAACCGACATGTCCGGTCCACAGCGCCTCCACCTTGCAACTTACAGGACTTTAATGATCTCCTGCTAATGTTTTGGTGCCAAATACCACAGGACACCTTCAGGGGTCTTGTAGAGTCTATGCCTTGGCAGGTCTGCGCTGTTTTGGCGGCACACAGGACCAACAGCATATTAGGCAGGTGGTCATAATGTGATTGCTCATCAGTGTATATTATACCTGGGCACACACACACACACACACGTGTGCAAATGTGGTTTTGTTTATTTATATTAACGGTAGTGGTGGCCTAGTGGATATTGACTGGTGATCAGAAAGTCATGAGTTCAAATCCCAGCTGGGAACACCACCACTAGTGTGCTTTTGAGTAAGGCACTTAGTCCTAAATTACTCCAGGGAGACTAAATGGTTAAAATGGATACATGCACTTGCCAACATAAAGGTGCTTGCACACTTGCATGTGGTAACATATGTGGACCTACACACACACACACACACACACACACACACACACACACACACACACACACACACACACTCACTCACTCACTCTGAGAACTACACTATTCCCTCTATACTCTGCATCCTCCCACATTGGAATTATAAGAACGCAGCACTTGGGGCCCCTGTGTTCTGTCGCATGTCAGTCTCCCACTCTCTCTCTCTCTCTCCTCCTCCGTCTATATCTCTGCATCTCTGCTCGCGGCTGCTTTCCAAGCCTTCCCTTTTTTACTTTGGAGAATAACAACCATTTGTTTTGTCGATCATGAAAGGAACTGGTCAGGCAACTTCCCCGGGGACAAAAGCCAGTTGTTCCGCCTCCCCATCACAGCACTCAACAGGTGAATCCCACCCCTCTCTCTCTCTCTCTGCCCCCTCTCGCAACAGTGCACAGGATCAACGCCTTATTCTGAGACAGACATAATCGTCTGATGCCGGTGTGAGATGGGGATGGGTCATTCCTAGACCATTTTTGTTCACAGAGTTGACTCTTCACATGGGATGATTTCACTGAACATCAAAAGAAAGGGAATATTGAATCATCCCCAATGATCCATTCTAGGGGTGGGCATCGACGATCGATAATTGATCGATAAGGATCTTGGTCGATCACAAAATTAAAAATTTGGTCGATCACCCAAAAAAAAAAACTTTTTTTTTTTTTTTTTGTGATCGACCAAATTTTTGATTTTGTGATCGACCAAGATCCTTATCGATCAATTATCGATCGTCGATGCCCACCCCTAATCCATTCTAACCCTAACCCTTACTTATATGACCAGAAAGCATGTCGTCCTTGGCTCAGACAGTAGTAGTGTGGGCTCAATAGCATCTTAGAATGCGCAAGATCTTGAGAATCAGCTGTACATGTGATGGAAGAGTGCTTTGCAATTCCATTGAATTGGAAATAATTTAACCAAAATATGTCAAGACCTAGAATTGCCATATGTGTATCTCACTAAAAGGTTAACTTCCCGTGGAAAAATCCCGGGGGGAAATTCTGTAAATTTACCAGAAGGTTTCCAACCCTTTGCAACCCTATCTCCTTCTCTCTTCACTGTATGTCTCTGCCGCAGAACCAACTCAGACTCTGCCCTTCACACCAGTGTGATGAACCCTCCCGCAGGAGAGCCCTTCAGTGCCGGACACACACACGTACCGCAGAGCAGACGCACCGGTGAGCACGCACACACCCACACACTCACAGATACATACATACATACACACACACACAGGGCCAATCCCAATTCACCCCTACGGCTTCGTTTTCACCCCTACGGCTTCGTTTTGCGTGTTCACGTTTAGGGTAGGGGTGTCCCAATTCATATTTCATCGAGGGCTAGGGGGAAGGGCTTTCCACGGCTTTGTTTGGAGATTTTTCATGACCAGACTACGTTCGGAGCCATACCCCTCGCTCTCAGCATGCATTGCGAATCATCTACAGAAATCTGATTTCGCTCTATGCAATGCGCAACACAGCCACAAATGTCATAAACCTTTTCTGTAATTACTTATATAAAAAATTATGATAACCATATATAACCCTATGCATTTTTACTTTAATTTTACTTCCCCCCTTTAATATGATGCCGAAATTTAACTTTAAGTTCAGCCGCAAAGTTCTAACATTCTAAATATCAGAGAACCATATTGTTTTCATTTATTTATTTTTTGTTATCAAGGTTTGACACGATATCACCATTTGCTCCGGCGTTCTGATTGTTTTGTCTCCCTGTACTCTTGTCTCCCTGTACTCTAGGTCAGGGTGAGGGAGAGGGCCGAAGAAGTAAGTCTTACTCACACTGAGTCCAGCAGATAATGTAACACACACACACACACACACACACACACTAAATCTTATGAGACATAATCAAATCTCTCTCCAGAATGCTTGTTCTTCAAGTTGGTCTGAACCTGTACTGTGAGTGATTGGGGAAAAAATGAATCATCTTGATCTCAGTTTAAGTCTTCATCATCAAGAGCGGATTACTTGATTTCCTTCTCTCTGTTTTTTTAGTGTTCCCTTACCCAGTTCCCCCTATTGAAGAGAATGTCCTGGACGAGGGCAAACTGCTCAAACCATGGGACACCAAAAAGGTTGGGACACTGTAAATGCCGTCACACCAGTGCTCTGTCCATGTTCTAAGTCGCCTTGGTTTGCCCCTGGAATGCTGCACCATATGGGCTTCTGTCCCAGTTTCTTGGTAGAACAACTGATTCACTAATCCTTCAGATATTGTCATGAGTCATTTGTGTTGGTCAGAGTCAGGAACAACACGCCCACTCCCTCCCAGGATCTTGGGTTTTAAACATTGTTTAAATGAACATAGTTCATAACATTACTTTGAGACCCATTGTACGAGCTGATTGGGGGGCAAAGCTAGCTTGTCATCCTTTGAGTGACAGTTTGCTTATGGTTAGGGTTATTGGCATCTTATCCAAGGAGCCGACCAACTGCTATGTGCCATTGAGCAAGGCACTTCAAGGGTATTTTCAGGATAACATTTTCCACTGACTTCAGGCTCACCAGATACCGGTACTTCTTTCGGGCAAAATAGTTTTCTTGAGCAACTACTGCTGGGCTTTGCCATGTTTATAAGTAATCAAACAGAGATGTGTTTGGAGCCCTGTCCACTTCCACTCTATGGCTTCTGCTTGCGTCCAAGCCCAGCTGTAGTTGCTCAAGAATGTGACTTTGACCAAAAACAAATGTCTGGGTGAGCCTTTAACACTCCAAATAAGTGGAAAATTAGGTCTAACATCCCAAAACACAGAACTAACCCTTTAACCTCAAACGGCTCTGTTCACTACAGTGTTTCCCACGGGATGTTGTGAGATTGTGGCAGGTGGATTATTTGAGAATATAGCAGGTGTGGGGGGGGGGGGGGGGCCCTTCCGCGAACCTGCTCGAACCTGCTTGAAGAAAAAAAAGAAAAGTGCTACTTTCGGTTCGGAAAGACTCTCGTCTATGTATGGGAAACTCTGGACTATGGTTGACCCTGTTGACTATGGTTGACCCTGTGCTCTGACCTTTCACTTGACCTTTTATGCTACATTCTACCTGTGTAACTGACAATAAAGGCTTGTCCTTCACAGCTCCCCCTACTGTCTTCTCGACCCAAATCCTGTGAAGTACCTGGTATCAAGTAAGTCCAACTTCTCAATATGAATAAATAGATTTGAAACAAAAACTAAAATATATGTTCCTGATGTAAAAGCTTCATCTCCATCTCTATTTCACTTCCTTCCATAATGAGATCCCTCGTTGGTCTCTCTCGTCCTTGTCCATCCTCTTTCTGCTCCTCCTCCTCCTCCTCCTCCTCCTCCTCCTCCTCCTCCTCTTCACAGTGACTAATGCGGACAGTTAGTTAGGGGCAACGTTATGCTCCCATAACTTTCACATTTGCACATTCTTGTCTCTTTCTCTCATGGCTGGGGGTTAGGTTGGAATGTAATCTAGTGGGCAGGCACTCACACTCTCACCTTCTTTATCTTTTTGTCTCTGCCTCTGTCGCTCTCTTTGTCCTTCCTCTTGCCCCCGCACTCTTCCCCTCTTTCTACTGTACTCCTCTCTCTCTCTCTCTCTCTCTCTCCCTCCCTCCTCCCCCCCCCCCCCCCGCCCTCTGTTGTTCTGAAGCTGAGGTTGGTTTTGAGTACATTCTCTCTGAAGTACAGGTCTCTGAAGTCACCCTATCTGGCACACATACTGTACATACACAAATACCCTTAGTGTATGAATCCTTCAACAATCATCAACAATTATCCAAACATTTCATGGGGGCAATTGTTCAGAGTTATGAATTCCAAATGCACTCACAGTCTAGACTGTGTTGGGCCTGAGTTGCATGTTTCTTAATTGGACCAACATTCAGGTTACATCAAATAAAATAAAGCAATTCAGAAATTGCATTTTTCCAAGTACTTTTTTTAATCTCAGCACTTGGAATTTTTATTTAAGTTTAATTTGATCTTATTTTCTTACTTTTTCCAGAGGTTTTGTATTTAAATTCCGTTGAACATTTGCACCCCTAGTCTCGTCTTGTGTTTTTCATGTCTTTGTCCACCCTTCAACCCTCTGGGTTCCACCCTCTTTCAATCACTTCCCTCTCCTCTCTTCCCCCAGCATATTCCCCTCCCCGGATCAACAGTCCAGCACGCCTCACGTCCCCTCAGCCCTGAACACGGGGGGCTCCCTGCCAGACCTGTCCAGCCTGCACTTCCCCTCGCCTCTGCCCACCCCGCTGGACCCAGACGAGCCTGGGTACCCCTCCTCCCTCAGCGGGGGCAGCAGCACTGGCAACCTGGCCTCCAACCTTACCCAGCTGGGCATCAACGCCAACAATGCTTTTCACCACTCGCCAGGTGAGGTGTGTGTGTGTGTGTGTGTGTGTGTGTGTGTCTCAGCAGCACCTTCCATCACTCGCCAGGTACAGTGTGTGTGTTGATGAATGTTTGGGGTGTGGGGAATGTGGGAGTGTGTGTTTGGAGTTTGTGTGGCCACTCATACCCTCCACCTCCTGCCTGTGTGTATAGTGCAGGAACAGGGGGGGATGTATAGTGAGGATGTGTATACTTGTGTTGAGAGTACGTTTGTGTGTGGCACATGACAGCTGACGGGTTATATGTTTGTGTGTGCTCTCATTGATGTTAGCTTACTGCACCATACAAGTTCACAAATCTACGCTGTGTATCTAGTGGAGGAAGTTAGTGGGTGTGAGTGTGAGAGAGAGAGAAAAAGAAAGCTACGGGATGTATTTGGGTGGGCGCAAGTTAGATTGAGAAAGAGAGCAAGAGAGGGGGCGGCTGAGCAATCGGAAAAAGTCGCTATCCCTCATCTCCTTGGAGGTGACTCGGCCCAACCGCACACAGGAAACTGCTGCTGAGTCGTCCTAACCTCAGCCTAAAGAGCGCATCTCAATGCAGACTGAACCCAAGTAGTCCTCCTCTTGCCCCCTTTTCTTGTCTTGTTGTCTCCTTGTCCTGGTCTGAAAACACTATAGGTGGAAGCAAAATGGTGAATGCTTATCAGGATTTTGCTCATCAATCCAGTTGTATCAATCCAGTTTGCTCTCATCAATCCAAGGCACGCTGAGAGAAGGAAACAATGGGATGAGTCTACTTACTATAAAGAGATGCACCCTGAATCTATGGGCCTCATCTCCAAGGCCTTGCACCTCATCTGATATGATGTTTAGCGCAACATTTATTTTTCTCTCAGGGAAAGCAGATGGGGTCTGTTTCTCTACATAGTCTATATACTATTTTTAATCTAGACGAGAGACATAATAAAGGATTGTGACTGTTAGAGCCCAACCGGCACAGTTCTTTGGGGAACGATGATGATTTACGACTTCACCGATAACCCAAAGAAAACTTGCTGTTGTTATTTTATCCGTTTTCATGAGAAGAAAACAATGGCAAACAATGCTCTCAAATCTGGATTAGGATTAGGTAAATATTATCTCCATTGATAAATAGAGCAACATTTATTAATTCCATGTGCAGGGTTACTTGTACTATGCTAAATGACAATTTCACATGTTCAATGAACTGCATATTTATATCAGTGATTTGCTGTTCAATCTAACTTGTTGTGACACAGTTTGATCACCCACTGAATTTATTTTGGTATGCTCAGTTACAGACAGTATATTTCATTTACAAAAATGCACTCTTTTAACATACTGTTAAAATACCCTCTGCACTTGCTGGATGCCAACCACTGTCATTTCCAGTAATGGTTTATTCCAGGCCTCCCCCTCCCCCAAACAACTTTATCAAAGTGGTCAATTCAGCTCTCTTCACTACTAGACTAAACAAACCTGTGTCATGCATGCTGATACGGTTGATTGGAACTACACACCAAGCGGCTTGTGACAAAAGTTACCTAGAACGTCTGACTCTGAAATTCATGGATACATGCTAGCCATGTTAACTGGTGATATAAATGGTTGGTAAATAATATCTGTGTGTGCCTGTAATATACTAGCATTATCGGAAGGATATGTGCAGATACAGATATTTCTGTAAAATACCAATATCAGCTGATATTATCGTTGCTCCGATATCTGTCAGGTTCTAGTGACTGTGTGGTATAATGCTGAAATAGTGTTGCAATTTGATTGACTACCCCCTCCTTTATTCTGTTCTTATGAGCCTAAGTTTGTTAATAATACAAGGTATTACACTATTGTCAAACGCCGACCAGATCATGCTTGCGTACATTTGTTGTGGAAAGTTTGTTGTAATGAACATTGAATTCAGATGTATTTATTTGTAGTCTTCTCTTCCTTGTTTGTTAACTGCAACATTTCTATAGTATTAAAAATCATGGATCCAAGATTTGTATGTCGAACTTGGGTGAAATAACAAATTATTATTTGTTTCTTTTTCTTCTCGTTGATTTGCTCAGGTCTCCTGGCGTCTCTTCAGGGCACCCTCAGTAACCCCTCCTTGCAGTCGTCGCTAAGCAACCCCAACATCCAGTCATCTCTCAGCAGCCACTCGTTCCCCAACTCCCTCAGCTCCACCTCCTTGCACTCGTCTCTCAGCAACCCCTCCTTGCAGTCCTCCCTCAGCTCCTCCCCCTCCCTACAGTCCTCCCTCAGCAACCAATCCCTGCACTCCTCTCTCAGCAACTCCTCTCTGAGTGGCCAGTCGCTCCAATCAGTGGGCAGCAACCCTAGTTATAGCAGTGGGTCCGGCCCATGCCCCTCCTCCTATTCGCCTCTGCTCACTGGCCAGGGACAGCCGCCACTCAGCACGTCGCCACGGAGACGTGCACAGCTCTCCCCTCTGATCTTGCCCATGGGAGGGGAGTCTCGCCGGCACCATGCCAAACAGTTCTCCCCCACCATTTCTCCCACCTTGTCCTCCATAACACAGGTAAGCAAGCCATGTGTGGCCTAGAGGGTAGAGCAGTAGGAGTGACATCAGCCTCTATTGTAGGGCTGTTGTCTACTGGGAAATGAGGGATGTAGCTACTGATCATGTGATGTATTAGGATACACCAAGCTCCGGACCTGGAGTGATGGGGCCTTTTCAGCCACAGTCCCGTCCCTCTGGAACGCCCTCCCCAACCACATCAGACAGGCCAACACCCTCCCAACATTTAAACAGGCCCTCAAAACCCACCTCTTCAAGCTTGCCATCACCAGTTAATCCCTCTCCCCCTCCCCTTCCCATGTGTCCCCAGCACTACCTTAATTTGGCCCCTATACTTTCTTTTATCTATTTTGTGTCTTTTTATTATTACTACTCAATCTTTTCAGTTTGTAAAGTGCCTTTGAGTGTCTAGAAAAGCGCTATATAAGTCTAATGTATTATTATTATTATTATTATTATTATTATTGTTATTATTATTATTATTATATCATACAATTCTAAAATCTCACAGGAGCGGCGGTAAAGATCTTTCAGTGGAGGGCTGCTAAAAGTATATAGCGGAAACACTGATTAAGTGGATAGATTTTTTTTTAATGTAAACCTCTTCATCAACAAACTGTTACTGAAACATTATATTGGCTGATAATTGCAAAACATTACTCTTTACATTGCTCCACAATTCATAGGTGCAACATTTATCAGCTTCTTCTGAAATGTGTCCAGAAATTATCAAAAGAATGTATCATTGTTGGCTAATATGCATGCCAATCGCTCACTAGTCCAATCAGATGCGTTTGTTTCTTCCAGGGCGTCCCTCTGGACACCAGCAAACTGCCCATGGACCAGCGGCTCCCTCCCTACCCCTTCAGCCAGCCACAGCAACACCAGTCGGGTCCTCCAGCAGCCCATCAGCCCCAGCAGGGTAGCATGCCCTCTAACCAGGCCAGCCAACAACCGTCCGTGGTACTGCACCACCAACAGCTACTGGCACAACACCGGCACCAGCAGGTACATTCACAGATGCAGGCGCTGCAGGAGCTGCACATGCAGAACCTGCGCAATGCCCAAAACCAGCAGCAGATGCAGCACTTGCAGCAACAGCAGCAGCAGCAGAGGCCACCTGGGTCCAGCATGCAGCAGCAGCAGGTCAATGAAGTGCCCTCACCTCAGATCAAAATGGAGCAGCACTTGCAGCAGCGGAACTTGCAGTGTCTGCAGACACAAGAGATGCAGTCGCAGCAGACACAGTTGACAGAGCAGCAGCAGCAGGAGCAGCAGCAGGAACAAATGGAACTGCAGCAGAGGCAGAGTGGTCTCCCCCAGCTTCAGCAGATCAGCCACTCCCTGGCCACAGACCTGGGCCTCTACAACGTGAGTTCCACACACAAACCCTCCAAACCACCGCCATTGGCATATAAAAACCACCACTTCTCCCCCCCCCGATATCAGATATCTGTTGGTAGTTCTTAATGACGGACAAAAAATACATGTTAGTAGGCTACTTGTCCAACGACTGGTGCTTGTGGAACACACTGGCACTATTTTTAGGAGTACATTGAAGAGTAACACCAGTAAACCGTAATGGATGTTATTTTGGTATGATACTTAGACTAGAGTCTGACACCGCGGTTTAGATGCAAGATGATGCAAAGTGGAGCCACTGCCATCTTGTTTCAGATCACCTTTCAGATCACTAGGCTGAAGGAATTAGGGCTTGTTCCTGGACGGGGCCTAGGTCATCAAGACAGTGTTTCATGTCCAGTGCCCTTGGACAGCCTCTGGTCTCGTCTGGAGTGTCTGCCAATACACTCGTTCATCCTCTGTTTATTGTTTACTTCCTTGCCTATAAATTGTATCACATTGAAATAACAGATAATGAGATTACATTACGCAGGACACATTACTTGTTATTGAGTGCACTTTCAGAAAAACAGAATGCTACAGTAGGTCATTCAATATTCAGACTGTTGCTGTTATAATTTTGTAACGCATGCTTAATACATTTACGTACAATTCTCAAATAGGTTTTCAATATCCACTCTGTAAATGGTTGCACAGGATCTTAACTGCAACTCTAACCAATGATGTCATACAGTGTGGGCACAGGTGTTTTCAATGTGTTTGTGATGTATGAAACGTGAGAGAGACATCAACATTATGTGAAATAGATACCCAGCTGTTGTTTCTATCTATTTTTAGAAGCACAGAGAGCAGACCGTCTTTGTCTGCTTGAGACGCTGTGACATTGAAACTGCTATTTAGTGGAGACATTGGCCTGTAGGCAGTATTGTCAATGAAGCCCCAGTCTCCTCCAGATTGTTGAGCTGTTTCTGCAAGGCTATGGGAAATCCAATTGCTTACGAGATTTTAGGTTACTGGTTAATAGGGATGTCCCGAACCAATCCATGACATCGGTATCTGTCCGATATTGGCCCAGAATGCTGGATCGCAGATCGGAGGGGAGAAAGAAATAGGCTCCAATCTGCGCTCCGATACAGTGTGTCACTCACGTGATAACAACAGTAGTCTGACGAGTAGTCTGACGAAGAGAGTCTAACGTCATTCAACTGCGCGTTGTGTAAATTAGTTTACAGTTGGGCTACTTGGCTGCTTGTTTTTAGCCTAGTCTAGCCTTGTGAGGGCTACGTTCCTAGTGTAGGAATATGTGTGCTGTTGTTTTGTTGGTCTCTTTGTAGAAATGGCAGTGTTTACATCTCCTGGCTCTATGGTAGATCCCATGCTGAAAGTGTGTTCAGCTCATCTTCAGTTGGAGGTGCAGGAAGGAGAGAGAGAGAGAGTGAGACATGGCTATTAAGGCGTTAGCTAAGGTTGCAGAAAGGTGAAATAGCAATGGGATCTAACGCTGGCGGCATTGTTCCTCAGGTTTTGATGCGAGTAAAAACATTTAATTGGTCCCTGTTTTCCGAGAGTCTGAGTTTTACTTCGGTGTGTTTGGGCGCATTGCCGCTGCACTGCGTTGGCCAAAAGATGTGTGGACCAGACTTTTGCAGTGTAAGCTGACTGGTAAGGCTCAGGAAATCTGGTCTTCTCTCCCTATGGAAGACAGCCTCAACAACACATTCACTTGCAAGTGTGACAGAACCCACAGCAAAAAAAACGACTGCCCTAATTGCCAACACGGTGGCTAAATAAATGCTGCCTATTCGTACAGTAGAGGGGCTATTCCCACGGACAGATTAAATTCCATTTAATCTTTATAAAAAAAAAATTGTGTAATTGGCCGTTTTGATTTAGCCCCAGTGGGCTATAACTAGACCACTGGTAAACATTGTAATTGGAAATGGCTGGACAGCTATACAAAATGCGTGCATCGCTCTAATGCGGGCGCAGGGTGCGTGCGAAGGGGAACTAGCGGCATTCCTTTCTTCTGTTCTGCATTATTGTTATGTTAGCCTAATTTAAGTATTCAGAAGGAGAAATTCATGAGGATTAATACCAGAATTAATTAGATTTTTCACTGTTAAAGGTGGAGTTTTTTTTGGCGTTTAAGATATTAAATGATTTCTTGCTGATGATCCAGTAGCTGTCTTTATGAATCACACATCGAGAAATCTATTAATCATTCATACCACCCACTGATTAATTGACCATGAAAATGTTGAGTTATGCACATCCCTAGTACAGGGGTATACTGTGACTTAACTAGGCTACACTTTTAAAAAGGGTCCTATAATTGATTTGCCATTTGTAGAATAAAAACTTGAAGACAGACAAAGTAGAAGGCAGACAGTAACTTTTTTTCTACAATGCTGAATGCTGCTGATAAAATAGTTTTAACTTTAAACCGGTTGGTCACTTTGAGCACTGTAGAGTACAGTTTTATTTTTTTGAATAAAGGCGGGCAGTCTTTAATAACCAACTGTTGTTGTGGACTATACACTGGGGAAGTATTTGTTCCCAAGTATTCCCCCAAAAATATTGATATCGGTATCGCAGATACCCGAAGCCCAGAAATCGGTATCGGAAGTGAAAAAGTGGGATCGGGACATCCCTACTGGTTAATCTCAAGTGATGTGATAACTCTTCCTACCCTTGAGCAAGACACCTAACTAACCTAATGTCTTTGAGTAAAACTAAATCATGAATGAAACTAAATGAAGCTGTTTTGGAAGATTTTTGGTGAATATAATTTGCGGATTAACAGGATAATCTGCAGGATTAACGGGAGAGAGATGCACTGTTAATGGGAGGTGAATACATTTGTAGCATGTTGTGTAGTGCGGGCCGCACAAAGATTCTCTGCAAGTAAAACCCTGATTGCGAACCACAACGACCTGGGGGAGGGGCTTCTATGAGCTATACAGACTTTTGTCCACAGTGTTTCTAATCAGAACCAATCACATTAGTTAATTGTTTGAGGACTCGACCTCTGAATGCAGCGATATAGCGGCTGTGAGTAGTGGCTAGGTGCATATATGCTGTTTGACCACCTGTTCTCCTCTTGTGTTTTAGGACACGTTACTGTTGAACTCTCTGCTGGATGACCCCTACCTGGGCTTGCAGCTCACATCCAGACAGAACCAGACGCTGTCTCAGCAGGTAAGACTTCCTCTCATGCCACACTCAAGTGCTCCTTGGAAATATGAAACGTGGACATTTCCGACTCTCCAACTCGTGTGCCTCTGAGGTCTCCAATAGAGTTTCCCAGTTGGAGCTATCTCAGAATTGGCCAATTAGAAGCACTGTGCAAAACTGCGCTAAATCTTGGTGGAAAGCTCTAGGTTTCCAAGGAGCACTTGAATGCATTGTTAAATCTTGTGATAACATCTGCTTAGATACATTACGAAACGTAAATATAAAAGTTTGATATAATCTGATATAATGTTAATTTAAAAAAAAAAAGACATTAGACCACACAGTCCAATCAGGAACTTTCTTGACAATATTTAGTTTAGGGGACCCTCCTAGCTGAAGAGCTCCACCAGAGGTTGAAGGTTGATAGTAACATTAATAATGCTATTTAACATGTTTGTGGTACGACTTGTGTATTCCCAGAAAAGCTTTCCCAGATAGGCTTGTGAGTTATCCAGAATTCAAATAGTCTGATTGACAAACAATTGCTGATACCCGATGCTGTTTTTATGTCAAAGCACTGGGTCGGTGGAGTGAGCTAGCTAGTTCATTGTTGTTAACAATAGCTATCTTCTTTTAATTTAGCTTGTTTTGGTACTAACCTACTTGTCATCACCCCATCAGTTTAACATGGAGACTCAGGGAGATGGCCTGTCGTACAACCTCAGCCAGGGCTGTGGGACCACTGCAGGGAAGGGCCAAGATGCACCCTACTCCATCAACCAGGGCTCCTTGGACCTCCAGGACTCAGGTGACCAGCAGCTCCTCAACAACCAGAATCAGAACCAGAACTACGGTGGTGAGGGACGCCACAACGTCCCTAACATCATTCTGACTGGTGAGGTTCAGCTCCCACTGGAACAGTACTGTATGTACTTCAACAAGGGCTCCACATTAATGGTTGCCCCAGACCAGGCACCCTAACATCCCCAGATGAGAGATGATCGAGGTGATGGGTTGATTTGGAATCAGGGTTAATTTTTTTCATCCCATGTGAGATTACATGCTCACTGTCGTGTACTCTCCTTCTCTTTCCACCAGGAGACTCTCCCACGGGCCTCTCCAAAGAGATTGCCAGCGCTCTCTCCCACGTCCCTGGCTTCGAGATGGACCCCTTCGCCCTGGATGACCCCCTCAGAATGGACCATCTGGCTCTGGAGGGACTAGGCATGCTGGATGGGGACCTCATGCTGGCCGACCCTGCAGTGGAGGACTCCTTCCGTTCGGACCGCCTCAAGTGATCCCCCATGGAATGGACATTGACGGGGTGAAGGGGGTGGAGTGACCCCAGACAGGTGGAGTGGGTAGGGTTGAGCCCTGCTTTGCCCCCCCCCTTTCGTGGTGGTTGATGGAACCACAGGACTTGGGGGACAGTTGGGAGGTTTTGGTGTTTTTGGCAGGAACTACACATGCTCCCTTTGGAACTGATTAGTCAGCTTTTGGAGCACATTTTGATCGAGGTGCTTTCTGCTGCATCCAGGCACTTAACTGAAACTGCGCTTGTAATGCTCGTGAAGAGAAAATGTTAGGCATTAGCTTGTACGAGTCTTATCTGCATGTTAACAAAATGCACTTCGGATAATGCAAATGTGCAGGGATCACGCATGTGATGTCAGCTTTATATAAAAAGTCAGTTACACTTGAAAATGCCATCTTTTTGAAAACCATATGATATGCATTCTTAATAAGCCAGGATCTTTCCATTCCAATTTACTCGTCATTACAATTTCTTCGTTCAATTCAATATAGGTCAAGCAATGGCGGACTTGGCTACCAAGAGTTGTTGTCTTTTAATGGACTATTAAGTATACTGAAGAGAAGAGCCAATTCGATTGCAGTCCCCCATGACTTTCTTACTCTCAAGTTGTGATATTAAGTCCCTCAGGAGAAAGTACAATGCATGTACTTAGTAGGCTGTTTTCATGTGCTATGAAGAAATGTGGCAATTTTCTGTTCATCTGTGCAAGATTATCACTGTGCTCAAGATGCAGCCATCTTCTGAGCTTCTGTTTACATCGTTTGACAGTTTTGGGCCTCTCATGTCAGTCAACTCAAACCATCCTAGCGACTTCAAATCTTGAAAATGACTCAATAAATTAACCATTCAAATCGGAGATGACCACATATAGTACCCATATTGACTTGAAGTAGTTCATGGAACCCATTGCCCAGTGCACCCAGCTTTTTCTCATCATGGCAGCTGCTGTTCCTTTGATGCCAGTCCGCCAGCCTGATTTGATACCACTCATCATCTACGTAAAGCTGAGGACCTTTTGCTCCTTACCACCCCGTGTGCCTGCTATATCATCTCTGTAGATCGTATACTTCTTCTGCACATTCCCTTTAAAGCGGTTTGTTCGAAAATACCAATTGAGAATGCATAGTATTTGAAGGCACCTGCATTTCAATTACGTGTAGCCTATGTTTTATCGTAGATAAGTGTAAATGGAATCCTCAAGGCCAAAACTATGTAAGCGAATGCACAGCTGTGTCCTTGTATTTTAACCGCTACTACTATCCCAAGGTCTTCGAGCTTTAGCGTCTGTTTTAGTTAGGTAATTTTAGTCACTGTGATTGACACCACCTAACCCTACCCACCTGCTGCACCTGTGTTGCCATAGAAAGGGCCATAGCCAGAGTATATAGTAACATATTTTTACGTAACAAAGTAGTAATTACTATGAAGAAGTTTTATTTTTTAATCAAAAGTGGTCTAAATGTATATGTAAATAATGTATCATAAATAATTATAAGAATATATTTAAGAAGAGAAGTCTTTTAGTTCAGCTTCACCCTGAACCAGTTGCATGATTTGAAGCGCAACAGGTTCTGAACAATTTTGTCAATTTGCAATGTTAAATGTTCTTGTGCTGTCTGGGTGTTGTCTAATGCATCTTCTGCCATTTTTATCCTTTAACCTTGCGTCATTGAATATGCACAATCTTTGTTTTTTCCCATAACTCTTCTAGTCTCAAACTTCACCTGTTCAATGGAAACTTAATGCTTTTGGTGCAAAATATTTGTTTGATATAGTGTCTGTAAAGTAAAGACTACAGTACGTTTAATATTGAGTGGCAGGAAGAGGAAGTTTGTATGCTTCAGATCATATCGTTAAACTTTCATTATGACATAGTTTATGAAAATCAGGCCTTCATCACAGTGTGGATAGAGAGCCAATGTTTGACTGTCTTGATGTGGGAATTGGGCTTTAACAGCTGAATACAACTGTTACATCATGGGAACTCACCCTTGCCAGTCTTCGTGGAGTTTGAACTCCTTAAAGTGATGGACACTCCAAAAGCAGTTTTTTTAGATCAACGGTTCTGAAAGCTTTGTAGCAAATAATCCATTGTAAGCAATGAGTAGAAAGATGATCTTAGTGCCACGAAGCTTTTGAGAAACTGCCTAGGTCTCAAGGTATATCAAAATACTTTATGTCCATGTCCCATACCGTTCTTTGTGTAGATCGAACTATAGGCCTTTAGACACCATCTAGTTTCCAGATATGTTGGGGTGCCTATATGATGACAGATATTGAACGTCTCTTGACAGATATTGAACGTTATCTATTGGAACCATAGAGCTTTTACATGAACGTATTAGCCTGATAAAAACCTGTTTTGACAGGAGTGATGGTTGAAGATGTTTTGGTGTCAAACCATGATGTTGTGATGGTTGTGACATGCTAAAGCCACTGCTACCACTGTGAACTAACACTGTGCCCCCCTCTGTACGTCTGTCATGTAGACATACATGTAGCTTGTTACATATAGCTTGTTTAGCAGTCATTATGCATTTTGAAGTAAGCCACTTGCGGAAGAAGCCAAAAAATGAATAGCCATCCAGCATGCAAATCAAATTGGGAAGTGTTACAAGTTAGTCTGAATTGCTTCGTCCTGTTTCTTATTGTGTGACATCTGTTATTATACTGATGTAGGCCTATGTATGATACTGCACTGTGGACCATTCCAAACAAAACTGAAAATATGTTTTTTAAGTGAGATTCCAATGGAAAAAGGAGGGTTGGTATATTATGGAGGTTTAGTGAGTCTTTCATGAATTAGGCTTTGTGGGATATAGTGAATGGAGTGTCATGTCCATTTAGAAGGAGTCATGCAGGTGGGGGAGGTATGTTTTGGATTTGGTCTGAACTGAAGGGTTTTTTCTTCTTTTTTTAATGAAGTACCAGTTAGTTTCAAGGTCAGCGCTGGAAGCTGGCTGGAGTTGTTTGAATAACATGATATCCATCATTTACACCTGGTGTGAGAACAGACTTGAAATGCAGAGAAAGTTAATTTTATTGTTGTTGTTTATTATCTGCACTTGCCATTTGGAATACCAGAAGACAATATGGGAGGCAGCACTAGAGAGAGAAAGTGTGTGTGTGTGTGTGTGTGTGGCACGTTTGCGCTCAAAGAACTGATCTTGAATCTGTGACATTGTTACACCATGCCTCATAGAAATATATCTGTCACTTTGCCAATAATACATTTTTAAAAAGAAGTGCTTTCTTCAGGTATTTAGCAAGATGTGTGTCCAAAAATACACTGCCAGTTATGAGTTGAAATTTCTAATTTGTATACTGTAGTTTTGTTTTAGTTGAGAGAAGGCATTGTTGGCTCTCATCATGCCCCCACCCCACCGCTTCAGTTATAGTAAATTTGTCTCGCATCTTTGCTGTTCTTCACTGCTGCAGTTAATGTGTGTCTGTCTATGGCCATACGCTTGCAACCTAATAGATCTCAGCATCTGCCTGTTATGCAATAACTTTGTATTTGAATACTGTGCATGGCAAGAGCACTGCTGTAGTATATTCTGCCCCTAGGGGCTGCTGTTGAACAGCAAAGTCATGTATGTGCTAGGGATCAGTAAGATGGCCATATTTGTATTGATCTTATATTCATTGCTGTCATATTAATATTATTGTACTGTGTTTTCATTTGTAGTTATTTTATTTGCTTCATGTTTAGGCTGAGGAAAAATTCTTTTTCAGAATAATACATTTACATGTTTTGTTTTAAATGTTTATTTTAAATGTGTAATAACCAGGGAACCCATGTCTGTTGTAAATAATGTTCTAATTCTTAAACCATAGGTGCTTCTTAAACCTAACAAGAAAAGATTTTTAAAAGACTGTACCTTCACATTATTTTACAAAAAAATAAAATGAGAAAAGATTTTGTTTAAGACTTGTCGTCTTTGTCCAATTAATACATGTCTATATAAACAATTAACTTCTCTGTCTCACAGAGAAGTTAAGAATATTTAAGTAGGCCTATATTACCTTGCAAATCTAGATGCTGGTTTTCAACTGAAATATCAGGGATATCTGCATACAAGGTCACCAACACAATGAAAACAATGTGGAAAATGCATTTTAACATGCAAATAGCAATATAATTATATGACTTATCGCTTCAATGCATTGGGCTACATTTCATAGGAGCAGCATTATATTTTTTACAAGCTGTAGGCTACATCATAACAAAATATCCTGTCAACAAAAACAAATAATACCGTGACAAGTCCTTATTTATTTGGTGTTATACAGGTTATACTCTCAAAGGTATTTAGGAGTCATTTTATTAAAAATAAATAAAAAAGGGTTTATGTGCGCCTTCATACTAGTATTGCGCGTCTCCAAAGTCATCCCAACAGCGCACACACACCTAAATAAAACAAATCGAAGCATATGAACTCAGATGTTTGCAGGCCATGTGTAGTGGAACTTCAAACACACTCATATCATTCGGATTTGCATTTTCGAAACATGACGAGACAGCTGCCTTGGCTGTACTACTAGTAAACAGAACGCAACAGCTGAACGCAGCAGGGACAACAACAACAACAACAACAACAACAACCCAAAACATTTCACCATGTATCCTGAACGAACAAACAAATAGATAGTTTGTTCTACCAGCGAAATTGTTAGCCGAAGTGGCAAAAGTGTTCTCTGTCTTTCTTTGCCGCACGAAGCTTGTGGCGGTACGACCCAACATTGTGCTTCTGTCAGTGTTTCTCACCTAGGATGGTAGGGGAAGGCAGGGCAATACCGCTACCTGATTGGTTGGCGAAGTACTCGTGATGAGCCCCCTCATTGGCTGGCGAGTACGCCGCATTTCAGCTAGCTAGCGTTTACGTTAGCCCAATATTGCTAGCTTAGCATTATAACGTTTACGTTAGCCCAATATTGCTAGCAGACTCGCCAGCCAATGAGGGGGCTCTTCACGAGTGCTTCGCCAACCAATCAGGTAGCGGTATTGCCCTGCCTTCCCCTACCATCCTAGGTTTCGCAAATTCGCTCCGCTCCCCGAGCAGCTAGCGGACTGATACGACACAGGCACATTTACCACCAGCTCCGATTCAGAAACCGACCTCGATAGTGCGACAACAAGACAGCAAACATGGACGTTAAATGTCCAAATATGACCTAAAGATGACACTCGCCGTGTGCTATCGGAACTGTCAGCGAACGTCACGAGGTAAGACAGCCGACAGCTTATGTCCTAGGCAGGGGTGTTCTGTCTGTTAGCTAAGCTAAGCTAAGCTAGCTGGCGATTTCGGAGGCAATGCAATCATTCTCTGCTAGCTTAGCTCACTCACTGTGTGTTGGACGATGCACCCGCAGTGACATTTTGAAACCCCTAACCTCAGTGGTCATTAAATGAAACCCACTACTACTCTACGAAATGACAAGTGTCAATAAGTGCTGTTTGTTGCTAGGTTAGAGACACATGATGTGTTTGTGTTGATAAACAGCTGGCTGTTAGCAGGCTGCCATTCCGCAATGCTTGGGAATATTAACGAGACAAGACTGCAATTGCAGTGTGTGTGTGTGTGTGTGTGTGTGTGTGTGTGTGTGTGTGTGTGTGTGTGTGTGTGTGTGTGTGTGTTCTCATTCGAGCTACGCAAATACATCAAACGAATAATAATAATGATAGCCAAGACAATATTTTTGTTCAATGTGGTTTTGATGAGTTAACGGTGTGTGTTCCAGAATTTAGACTCATGGCCGGATTTTATTTGCATGCCTGCACGACTCAACTGCATTCTCCACTAGCTTTGAAACATCGTCATATTGTGACACTACGAAATAGTGTTTAATAGCTAATCTGTTTATTGGCGTCCAGATATGTATTATTAGTGCTACATTAGGCTGCAATGCGTGGGGGTCTCAATCATGCTTCTGTTTAATTAAACGCAGCTGGAATAAGCACATCCCACATACTTAGCATTAGTCTCTATGGCATGCGATACATTCCAGAATAATACTATATGGATGTGCCACAGAAAAAACATAATCTCCTGAATTCATTTAAGGCATAATAATAATAATAATAATAATAATAATAATAATAATAATAATAATAATAAATGATCACTGACTGTGTTCAGGCTATAGCACGAAGCTCGCCTTCCAAGGCACTGTCCTATGATGTCACAGGGAATCTCCTGTCTAGACCCCCTCTGTCTGCCCCACTTCTCTCCAGCACTGAGGCATCTGGAAAATCCTTCCCCCCTTCCGAATAAACAATGTTCATCGTTCTGATGGTATGTGTGTGATGTTTGTAATGACACGATTGCTCAGAAATGTTCTGTTTCTGTCCAACTATTTGGTGAAAATGGTATGTTAAAGAGAGATTAGTGGGGGACATTTAGGCTTACTGCACTGACAGTGCTGATACCATCAACAGGTTTAGGTAGGCCCTTCTGTTTACCATGTTTTCCAAATTTCTAGGCAGAGGGTTAAGGGAAATGCACATTGTGGATTTGTATTCAGAAGATAGGCCTATTTTGTATTTGATACTTGTTAAGTATCGTTCTGATGTCCGAACAACTTGAATCATTGCAGATTTAAGTCCGAACAACTTGAATCATTGCAGATTTAAATCCGAGAAGGAGATAGCCCCCACAAACTGTCTCCCACATCCTCAACTTCCAACTGAAAATAAGTCGTTCAACCTCCTGATAATTAGTTTGTGTAGATCTCAAGACACCACACTTCAACCTGAACAGATTCTCCCTGACACCTAGGCTAAGTCAGATGCTCGCAGCATTTTAATTTTATTAAACTATGCTAACCTATCAGCTTATTAGACGTTGACAGAGTGGTAATTCACTGGAACATTAAGCTCCGTCTTTGTACTGTATTGTGGCGAGCCCTCTATCAGAGAAGCACACATGCTCTAAAAGTGCCACAGCAGGTGTGGTAGTCAGAGCCTTTAACAGATGTTCTGATAGCTTGTCTATGTTAAGTACCTAGTTGGGGAACTGACAACTACCTGACATGAAATCATTAATGCAAGAACTGTCATGTTGACCTCACCTATTTTCCTACTCCTCTGCATAGGCAATGCAGGCCCACATTGTTCCTTATCCAATCAAAATGTCCAAATACACAAAAAAGGAATAAAGATTAAATGGAATTTAATTTGTCTGTGATAATAGCTACTTTGGCTAAAGCATTGCGAACGGACTGAGCAGTCAGCATGCATCTATTCGAGACGTTTTTTCCTTTCTTTTTTTTTAAATCATGTACTCTGCTACTTATGCCATTAATTCTCGAAACCCCCTCCCCTCTACTGTATAGGCAGTCATATCTAATAGACAGCATATCTTTAGCCACCATGTTGCCAATTAGGACAGTCGTTTTTTAGCTGCGATAGCATCATTGACGTGGAACCATGGTAAGATAATTTTCTTCCACATATCCCACACTGGACACGATTGTCTATTTTCTTGAAGTTTGCCCAGGCAGAGCTTTTGATGGACTTTGTTAGCCTATCCCTACAACACTCTGTAAACTAACTTACACAACGCGCAGTTGAATGTCGTCAGTCTCTTGTCCCATTCCACACTACAATAGTAATAATAATTACTGAAATATATTAATATTATGCTTGTGTATTGTGTATACTTTTTTCTGTGCATGTTTCATATAAAAACAACAACTAGGCCTAATAGTGGTACAGAACCGACATTTGTTCTGTATGTTAATTTACGTTTATTTCAATGGGGGAAGAAAATTAACAGTCCAAATGTTAAAAATCTACTTTGACCCTCGGGAATGATTAATTTTATTCTTTCTGGAAGCCTTTTTGCGTCCCAAGAATCCACTTAACATTTGACTTGGTAGTGAAAGCGATTCAAAACTCATAGTCATAGTGATTTCCAAGGACGTGGGGACACCTCTCTCCAAGCCCTTCATGTATCTATCAAGCTTAAAAGCACTTTATATTCAGTAGTAGATTTGGGACATAGTGGCTGGAGGGTGTCTCCTCATGTAGACCTACTTATCAGGTTTTGCTAAATATACCCTTCTGTGGCACTCAAGTAGCCTGTACTTCCCCTCTCTCCTTCTCATGTTATCTACAGTCTGTTTTATACCTGAGATTGCAATTACACCTGGGCATGTCACCTCTTGTTGAGGGTAGGCCATGACTTGATGCATGTTGAAGATGCATGTTTCCCACGGAATGGAAACCTCAAAGACACCCCGTATATAAAAGCTTGCCTAGTAAGAACTCTCTGGCTATCAGAGTTGAAGTTAATTCCATCTAAATTCAGTGGCAGTTTCTAAAATCAAATCCTGTTTTTTCAATTAGGATCTTTAACATTCTTTAAATGTAATTAAATGAAGGGTTAGGGTAACTGACTGAATTGGAGGTGACTGTCCCTGCTTCCTGCATTAGCCTACATAATACTGACTGATGTGTTGATGGTGTCTGCAAACATAGTTAAATACCTAGACTGAAAGTCGGCTCTGAATTTATAAGCCTTGTGCCTTTTCCTTCTCTTACCTACAGACTACCTCAACATTCCACTGCGAGTGTTTACACTATCTCACGACATGACCCCCTATCTTATCACCTATCTCATCTCAGAAGTATGCTTTGTGCAAGAGGAATGTCCATGAAGACTAGCTGTAGTAGTAAACATTGTTCATCATGCTGTATGAATAGAATAACCTGATTTGTCTCATAAGGAATAGGGACTTTTTCAACAGATGTTGTATTTGAAGGAGGAACTAGGGTTTCACTTTTGACATGTTGAAATAGGAAATAGAGGGCGGCTCAGATGTGGACGATGATGTCATCATCCGAGAAGTTACATCCCAGGCAGATCCCATCTCATCCAAATGGTGACCCTTGACCTTGTTACTCCCCCCAGTGCCAAAAACTAGTTGGAAAGGCCAAAATTAGTCTGTGACATGACAGATGTGCTGCATGGCTGTCCTCATCGTTTGAGGAGAAAAGGAACTGGCTCTTTCTGTGTGGTGTTGAAAATGCTTAGGCAGCTGTGATAACTGCCAGAAAAACAAAGAAAACAACTCATAAATACATCAGATCAGGAAATGGGCGTAGTGGTGGAGGGATGGGACATGAATATGGTTGCGGTTTGGCTCGTCGTCTTGTCGTGTCCAGCTGCACCGTGATCATGGAGACTAGCTAGTCTATTTGTTAGTCTTCGCTCACCCCCATCTCACTAGCAACAATAGAGAGGATGAGAGGCGATTCATGCAACTCATATCATTCTCAGACAGTGTCACTCCTAAAAGCAGGCTTAGGACCTGTCCTGATGCAGTTAAAGTACCTTGTATCTGTCAGTCAGTTACTTACCATCAAAGAGTGCTTTTTTAATACCAGTTTCTGCCGCTGTTGGAGTACTTTGCATCAGCAAAGGCCTGTCCACAAACCTGCCCATCAAATTTGGGATGGTCACAGTGGTGTTGTTGTACACTGTTACATTGACTTGATTCACAAATTCTGCCAAACAGATTCTTTGAGGGAATTGTGGAATGTCAGACATTTACTGTATAGCAAACCTTGTGGCTATTGAGGATTATGATGGTTGGTCAGTGTTGTGCGTAGGTCTTAGCTTGGGTTGCTGCTGTTGGAGTTTCTGCACTCAATGGTACCCTGATTAGCTGAACAGCTCTACAGCCCTTGGCTCCATTGGCAAATGATCTCATGATTCTGTCACCATCTGCTATGGATCCTCACGTCTTTTAACATGCACATTAATGTCATCCTGTATCCTTCATATTTATCCATGACTAGGCCTAATGCAAATCCCTGCTTTTCTGAAAACTCTGGACCCACTGTATACACACATGCGAGCAAACACACACACACACACACACGCACATACGCACATTTGTACATGTCAAACAGAAGAACTCACTGCACCCATCACATCACATTTATAGCTCACTCTTTCGCTCCACGTCAGGGAATATATTTGTCCGCTGAATGGTATCATCATCCAACAGTCTAAATCAAACCTGGCAACTGCTCAAAATAAACCCCTCAGTCTCCCTCTCTCATTGTCTCCCTGTCTCTTTCTGGCTCTTTCACTCTGCCGTCTCACTGTCATCTATCCCTTTAATCCTTTCCTTTCTTCCTCTTTGGTGCTCTTACTTTCTCTCAGCCCTTGCTGACTTTGCAATCCTCAGTGCCTTATACAGTACACGCAAATACACACACATACACACAAGCACATGCACGCACACACACGCACACACAGTCTCCCCCACCTCTCCCGGTCATGCACACAGTGATCCTGTTTCCCTTTGCTCGAGCCAGTAGGTCATTCCTCCCAACCTCCCCTTCTTCCTCTTTTGAGTTTTGTCTCTGCCCAGTCTGTCCCCCTTGTCCTCTACAAAGCGCTGTAGCCTACGTCCCCCCGAAGGGATAGGTAAAACCACAATACACCACAGCCACGTAACGGAAAGGAAATCATTGGACTACTGTACGATTATGTGATACAATTTGTAATTGGAAAGATAGAAACTCTTTAAATGAAGATCTGGGTACGCAAATTGTGTAGCCTATAATTTCTGTTTCCTAGACCAGTGATAACAACACACTGGCTGTCTCAAGTGACTACGCAAGTGATGTAAAGGTAATTAATGAATGCTGTTAAGTATTGTCAGGGGGCATCAACTGAATTACAGAGGTTGCCCTCCTCTGCTTTGTAATCCATAATGTAGTCATTACTAGTCTTGCAGTTTTTTTTGCCTTATATATTCTGTATACCTACAGAATAAGTATACGAGTCTAGATAAGATGAGACTGAACAGACTGTGATGCATGCAGTCCATATCACTATGACATAAACAACGCAGACCTAGAATCATCCGAACAAGAACGTATCATCTAGAACTGTCACAATGCTGGGCATTTGTGCATATCGAAGGTCTAACATTGTACTTGCACAGAACTTACTGCGGAAAAGTTGATGAGCTAGCATCTCTGAAAGTGCAGGGTACTTTTTTATGTTCATGGACTGCCTCCAAGCTGCAGATAATGAAACAATACGTATCATGGGATCTGAAATGTTGACAAAAGATCCCAGTCAGTTGAATCTCTCGATGAAGTGTCTTCTATTAAATCCCTTTGGTGCTTTTCATGATGCTCTCTCGCTAGGAGGTCTGGATATTTTTAACTCTAGATATTTTAATCTTCTTCAAGTAAGTGCCTGTCACTTTATCTCCTCTCCTGTCGACGGTTAGGTCTGTGCTCTTCTCCCATGTTGCTATGTCTGCATTTTTTAAATAATCCCTTCAATTCCGAAGAGGCCCGTGGGAAGCACATTTCCACAAATCCTAGGAAGTGGCTGTTATTGTTTGCTGTAGTGCAAGTTATCACACCAGTATCAGGAAGAGTTTGGTCCTCTCCAGTGCTGCAGAAAAGTCAGAGAGAAAAGAGTAGAAGCTACTGAAGCTATCGCGGAAGGGGTCTTTATTAGCGAGTGGCAGAGTATTTCTGACTGGGCTTTAAATAGAGGAGTCCGTTTGAAATAACCACCTCTCTCCGGAGCGCTGACAGTCAAAGACAGAGCCGTGCACTTGGCTCCACGGGGCGCACTGGAGCGGAATTAATACCTTTCAGCAAAACAGTGCCGTTATGAGCCCCGGCAACATGGCCGCCGCTGCCTCCGAGCCTGTTTGGTACTGGGACTTTGGCTGATTTGGCCTGAACCTTTCTCCTCCAGAGCCTCTTGTGATCTCAAGAGCGGTGTGTCGTCGTTGCGTTGAGGTAACACTGGGGTTGAATGTTGTGACACTCTCCCTGGACACTGTTGTGTTGGTTAAGGAGATTGACTGTGCACCGTGAGAAGCTAGCATCCAGTGGTGGTTGTGTTCCCGCCCCCATCGGTTAGTTAATGGCCTGGGAAAGGGAGTGAGAGGGAAGTGTCTTGCAGAGGCTTTGAGCTGGATATTTTGTGGTCAGATCATCATGTGCACTGAGAAAGCTAAATGACTGGGATAATTACCTTTTAAGCTGTGACCTGACCACCTATATCAATTTTCATGAAAAGTGAGTCGCTGCTGTACACTAAATTGTGGATGGCATTTAGGCCTAGATTAATCAAAGTATTATCAGGGATTATGAAATTCTCCACATTGAAGACACTCTTGCTTTCTGATACATTGCTTTTAACAGTGTGTGTTGCAACATCAGAAAGAGAGCTTTGAAAAGGAGGAGTGTCAAATATAGACCTACCACATGTTCTGGTGCTAACTGTTGTTTACTGTTGACTATGAAACAGAAAGTGATGAAATGAACACTGTCCCCACATGCGGCTGTTTCAGTAGTCTGTGTCAACAGTGTATTTGAACCATGCCTCCAAATGTCTCAGACCTTGTTTAGGTTGGCTTAATTTTGATATAGTCCATCAACACAGCAGGCTATTTATGAGTACCTCACTCATACTATTGTCTTGACAGATGTTGTAGGTGAGTGTTTCTCAACCTTCCTCATCTGTGGACCAGCCCTGACCCATTGGATGTTGCTTCTCGATTAGCCAGATAGCTGACACACACTGATGAGGTTAACTAAGTCAGCTCTCAAATCAGCTGCTAAAATGATAGTTTTAAAAATCTCAAAACTGTGCACAGACAAGGTCTTGCTTTTAACTTCTAAAGACTTAAATGGTCTTCAACCTGATTTAGTGTACCAGGTCAACCCCTACAAACCCCCTCACACCCACAGATCCAAAGATGCTGAACTGCTTGTTGTCCCCTGTAAATCCACTAACTCTGACAAACTTTTTTTTTGTGTTGCATATGGTTGCCTGTAGCCACAATCCCACCCCCATTACCCCTATTGTTTTGTCACTGAGCCTATTCCATATCATATGAATTAGGCTATGTTGTCATGATATGTCTACTAAGGCTGCCACGATTAGTCGACTAGTCACGACGACGTCGACTACCAAAATCGTCGCCGACATATTTGGTAATCGCCGTAGTCGCATGTTTTTTGGGAGCTGAAATAAGCGGGTTTTTTTTGTTTTTTTTTGCCTAGCACCAGGGGAGCCCCCCCTCCCAAATTTCGTTGTTTGGTACCTGTACTATATCAATGACAATAAAGACCATTCATTTCATTCGATAAGCATTCGTTTTTCTTCCCTGAAGCTGCCACTGGCTAGCGTCTCCCAGTGTCTTTGATGTACATGCGCAGTGTCGGTCATCCGGGGCACACGTGACTTCCCCGGAAAAACAAACAGAGAAATGTCTTCCTGTTCTCGTACCTCTAAAGTGTGGGAGCATTTCAACCACAACGTTGAAAAAAAGAATGTAAAATGTAAAATTTGCAAAGCTGAACTCGCTTATCATGGCAGCACGTCTATGATGCGCGAGCATCTAAAAAGGAAGCACGTTGTGGCAGATGACGAGGAAGACGATGGCTCGTCTCGGTAAGCTAGTTAGCTTGTTATTGGCTAACGATATCGTTACGTTAAAAGCCTTCTTACATTATTTTACGTTGTCATCAAAGCGATACTTATCAAATAGCTAAAAAAATTGTCTTAACGTTACAGTGCTAAGAAGGCGCGTTCTACTATGAGATGAGTGAAGCAAAGCAAAACTTTAAAAGTATTTATTTTTGTTTTTGTATTCTTTTGGTTGCCTAGTGCCTAGCCTACCTCATTTTACTCAGCAGTTTGCACCCTCTACTACTCTTTACATTACATTACATGCAAGTGATGCCAGAAATAAATCTGCAAAGTTCATTAAAATATCTATTTTTGAGTGAACAATCATTTTAATTGTCTTTATTTTTAGTTAGCACATGCCTACAACAACAACTAACAACTTCAAGCTAAATTTAGAAGCTGATTTAGAAGATGATAGCTAAATAAGAGCGATTGAGTAATTGTGCGATAAGCTGTAATTTATGATCCGATTAGTCGACTAATCGTTAAAATAATCGGTGACTAGTCGACTATGAAAATAATCGTTTGTGGCAGCCCTAATGTCTACTGATATTTTTGTGCATCTGTGTGTTCAAGCACGTTTTAAATTATTATTATTAGTGGTAGATAAAGCTCTTAAGAGATGTTTTTTCAATGTTGAGTTGTGGATGATGCTGTTACCATTGAGGGACAGTACCTCTCCTCTCTGGGCCTCATTCTTTTAGTGTGTGTGTGTGTGTGTGTGTGTGTGTGTGTGTGTGTGTGTGTGTGTGTGTGTGTGTGTGTGTGTGTGTGTGAGACTGCCATATACCATATATATCTGCCATATATCATACTTCCGTTTTATACATTTACCATCATATTTTTCACATTAATTTAACAGCGAGTCAACTCGTATTATGCTTACCATCACCAAGTTCGCTCGCCAACTAAAGCACTTGATTACCAATAAACATACTATACTAGTCCAAAAGCACAGTATGGGAGAACTTGGTGATGGTAAGCATAATACGAGTTAACTCAATTAGACATATTGCTAGTGGTATTCGGGGTCTGGGACAGTTCTTATGCACTCTGCGCTGCGGGCTCTCTCCCTGCTGATTGCGCGATGTAGGACAGCTCCGTAATGCATCTATATCACAACATTTACATTTGATAAGTAGGCTAAGTAAGTAAGCTAGCTATGTAAGTAATCTAGCTAACTATGATTGGAAATGAAGTAGTAGCCAGTTGTGGAATTATATTCATCACTACTTTGGCTGATGTGATGTGGGTTAACAAGCCAACTTCGTTACATCAGTGGAGCAAACCAAAAGTGCCAAGTGAGAAACTACTCGCTATGATTGGTTAACTAGTTCCATGTGAAAACGTCTTGCGTCAGACATACGTAACCCTTACGTGCCGGACCAGGCAATGTTCATTCTTCTGTTCACACCTAAGCCTTCCTGGTAAATTCCATGGAATCACACAATCACACAATTGCCTGAGCGAATATCCCTGTAAATCGTGTTAACACATACCCCTTACCTGGGAACTAGGAAGGCTCATATGTGTGAAAGGGGTTCATGACTCCAAGGTCTGTCAGCAGTAGGCTATCTCTAGCTCTTCCCAACAGCAGGTTCCTCATCCTGACTTGTCCCCCTCACATCAACATTCCACCATCGCTATGTCAATACAATTTTCACCAGGTTTTGCACACCATATAGGCAATCATGTAGGCTATTAAGCATGCAGCAGATCTTACCGAGAACCAGCTTTTCAAATACTTAGCAGTTTAAACTTGATTCAAAATAGGTTTAGGGTATAACAGATCAATTACTTGCTTGCATTAGCCTACATAGAACATTTACATTTAAATGATCGGCATCCTTGCATTTGATAACCAAAATGAGGGTTTGGGGTAGATTCTGCCACAAATATTATGATTAACACTTAAATAATCTGCATTTACTAATGTGGTTATGAATCTGTTCCAGATCACAAAAAGTGTGCTTGTGCTTAGAGAGGGAGATGGTGGTGGAAGTCAGTGATGAAGAAAAGAAGCCTGGTAGCTGGTACAATGATGCTACTTGGACATGGCCACAATGCCACCCCTAAACGGAGGCCTGGTCAGCCCACAAAGTCCCTTTTGTGTGCACAGGGACAGCACGTGACAACGTCAGAGGACGGGCACACACACAGACACAGACACAGACACACAGACACACACACGCACACGCACACACACATGCACACATACCTCTCTCTCCAGACTTATTAAAACATATTAAACACACACACACACACACACACACAGACACACATACACACACACACACACACGCACACGCACACATACCTCTCTCTCCAGACTTATTAAAACATATTATTTAAACATATTAAAACTCATAATGAAATACCCCCTGCCCCACACAGATGCACACACACACACACACACACACACACACACACACACACACACACACACACACACACACACACACACACACACACACACAGATTAGTGTAGGTCTATTTACAGCTGTGTTGACTGATATGGAGATTTAACCTCAGGGTAGTCCTCGGCTCTTGTCACTATTTCCTTCGTGCACTCGGGGGGGATTTCATTGAAAGCACTCTGGAAATTCCATACCTCATAAACTAAAATGGGACGTTAGTAATCTCACAGAAACACCTACTAGGTGTAGCCAAAGACCGAAGCTTTGTCTTCAATTTCTTTTAAATATCATATCTCTGTTGCTTTCGCTTCCTGCCCTTTGAAACTCTGTTTCTCAGGAGGTTGATGTGAAAGTGAGAGGTTGGTAAGGTGTTACTTCTCTGGCGGGTAACAAGCAATCTTTGACATACTACAAGTATGTGCTATACAAACTGGTTGATTTAGAATTGATTGATGTACTTTAGGCCTTGGCTACACTTGCTATCACTTTCTGTTTTGTGCCCCATCTTTCATTGCACACAGCATATTAGGCAACAGGGCATGGCCGTGCAAGACAATGGATTCATTTCTAATGTCTTATTGATTATCCTTGACCCCCCTTCCTGCACTGCAGACCTGGGTCAAGTCATATTTTAAACTGAACTCACAAAATGTCACACAAGCTGAGATCAAGGCTATATTATTTCTGATGTGGGAACCGGAATCAATGTACTGTAACCGAATGTTGTCACATCTACTTCAGGGTGTTTCCTATGAGTTATGAGTCACACACACATACACACACACACACACACACACACACACACATTTTGGGTCATAAGTCATTGCCATGCTTGCTGGAGCACAAGCGTCCTTTTTTTTGCTATTGACACAAGTTTCTTTTGACAAATAATGGTAACGTTGAAAGCGTCAGAAACACTGATATGTTTAGTTTAACCAAACGTCTTACCTCCCACCATCCCATTCTGTTAGCACTTCTCCCCTCTTCTTACCTCCCTGCATCCCATTCAGCATGCCACTATCAGAGGTATACATACAACATACAGGGTTCTCAACCGGATGTTTTGAACAGTTTGGCACTGGATTGTATTGTCAAAACCCGACTCACTTATATTCATGCCAAAATGTGCACAAAATGCTGCTAAAAGGCTGAATTCACTGAACAACATCATATCTCTTTCACTTTTGATTTTAACAACAATCTCGTTGGTGATCAGAGATAGTTACTCTATGATTACTAAATATGTTGTTTAATTAGCAAATTAAATGTTTGAAATGTGTGAGTAGGTACCGGATGTATAGGTACTAGTGTCAACTACAAGTGTTGGGTATCCGGTATGTCAAATCAAAGGCAAGCTTGTGTTGTTGTTGATCTGAGCACACCAGCTTTTGTGAACGTTTATGATGTGCTTGCTTATGTGTGTAATGCAGTCCCATGTGAATGGTCTCAGTTTTTCAGTCAGGTGGACTTCAGAGCTCGTTCAGACACCAAGTAGGCACACAGTTCCTTCCACTATTCACTACCGGCAAGTTTAGTTTTCAGTGTATTTCCATGCACTAGCCTGTTTGGTCTAATTTAATGTGACTTAAAAAGCTCCATGTCAAGATGTGGTTGACAAGCTCCTGTAGTGTCGGAGATCTGATAGATTCATTGTTAATCTGTGATGCACATTTTTCTCTTTATACAGATATGTTAAAATGATTTGCTGGCATCGGGATTGTGACTAATAAAGACAATTGTTGGGGCAAATCCGGAACATTGAAAAGGGGTTTTCCACACCTTCCTTTCTGCGTACTCACGTCACGTGTGTCCGTGTTGATGCTACCACCATGCACACACAGGCCAATACAGAAAAAATGGGAAACAGTGATGCAACAGCAATTTTAACATACAGTGTGTGACACCATGGGATTTTGTGTCTTTTGCAAGTTCTGCATGACTCCCTTTCATTTTCGATTTCAATTCCTGATAATTGCAAGAACATATTGTGTGCCATGACATCATGACATGATTGACTGCTATGTTTGTTTTGCATTAAAATAAAGGTTGGACAAATTACTTCTAGCCTTTATTAATTTGATCAAAAATAGTTCATTTTATAGCTTCCTGCATCCACTCCTAATTCCCACTAGATGTCACCCACCCCACAGTGCCACTAGGAAGCCACTGACGAGTGCTGGGAAACATGACAGGAAACAGGTTGTCAGTGTCCACTTCCTGTTTTCCGGTTAATGGGGACTTCCACCTGCGGGGAGTTCCTCCACTCTCACTCTTTTCAAGGTCTTTAACACTCTTACTTTTCCCTACGTCCCATTTATGAAGAGTAATTAGTTTACTATGGGACGTAGGGAAAAGTAAGAGTGTTACTATGGGACGTCCCTCTTACTTTTCCCTACGTCCCATAGTAACACTCTTACTTTTCTCTACATCCCATAGTAACACTCTTACGTTTCCCTACGTCCCATAGTAACACTCTTACGTTTCCCTACGTCCCATATTAGTAACACTCTTAATTTTGCCTCACTATGTCCCATTCCTTTGGGCATTCTCAGTAACACTGTGACTCTTCCATACCTCCCATTTCTCTGTAACACTCTGACTCTTCCCAATGTCCCAATTCTCAGTAAGACTCTGACGTCCCATTTCTCTGGGCATCCCCATATTCGTTGTGGGCCAGTATCAGTGCTTTCACAGAGGAGCAGGTTGACATGGCTGTCCTTAGGATGTCAGTTAGCCTAGTTATTATCAAGCCCTAGAGTCATGTGCCGAGAGAGAGAGAGAGAGATTATGTAAGAAGGTTTTTTACCTTGCATGACTTGACAGCATCCTATTGTTATGCCCCTCAACCCACCCTCTCTCACCTCACCCCACTCTCTCCCATCTCACCCCACCCTCTCCCACCTCTCCCCACCCTCTCCCACCTCACTCCATTTTCTCCCATCTCACCCCACCCTCTCCCACCTCACCCCCCCTCTCCCACCTCACCCCCACCTCACTCCACCCTCCCACCTTAACCCACCCTCTTCTACCACACCCCACCCTCTCCCACCTCACCCCACCCTCTCCGACCTCACCCCACCTTATCTCACCTCACTCCACCCGCTCACTCAGTGCACTTAAGTTTAATCACACATTGATTTAACGAAGCACAGTGTGTGGGGAAAAATCCAGCACACTCTCTCTCTCTCGCTCCCTCCCTCCCTCTCTCTCTCCCTCTCTGTAGTGACTGAGGCCTAATGACTCATCCTCCCATCCATCCTGTTAATGCTGCTCTAGACAGTAAATCTCCCACATAAATTGATCGCGGAGATCCCCCCCGCCACACACACACACATCATTGACCTCCGACCAGCATGACTGGGGAGTGTGGGATGGAATCTAGGCTACATGAAAGTTATTCGTTTTTTCGTGAGTTGGTTTGGTTTGTGTGTGTGTGTTATCCCATGTCAAATGGTATTGCCCTCACTATCGTTGTTCTCTATATAGCCCATTGCATAAGTCAGGAGTTGAGGGTGTATATATTGAGGGTGTTTATGTTGAGAGTAGGTAATAGGTATGTATTTATTAGGAACACTAATACTGGGTAGGGTCTTTGCTCTCAAAACAGCCTCAATTCTTCGTGGCATTGATTTCACAAGATGTTGGAGGAAACATTCCTTTGAGATCCTGGTCCATGATGTCATGATTGCATCACACAATTCCTGCAGATTTTTAAGGTGCACTTTCAAGCTGTGAATCTCCCGTTCTAGCGCATCCAAAAGGTGTTCTATTGGACTCAGATCCGGTGACTGGGAAGACCACTGAATAACACTGAACTCATTGCCATGTTCATGAAATCAGTTTGAGACGACCTTTGCGTTGTTACATGTGCACATTATCATGCTGGAAGTAGCCATTAGAAGATGGGTGCATTGTGGCCATGTGGGTTGCACATGGTCAGCAACAATACTCAAAGAAGCGATGATTGATTGGTGGGGCGGCTGTGGCGCAGGAGGTAGAGCTGCCGTCTAATGATCGCAAGGTTGGCAGATCGGCGGTTCGGGCCCCTCCTGGCCACATGTCGAAGTGTCCTTGGGCAAGACACTGAACCCCAAATTGCTCCCAGTGAGCGGGCTGGCGCCTTGCATGGTAGCTTGCCGCCATTGGTGTGTGAATGTGTGTGTGAATGGGTGAATGAGAGGCCGCTTTGGATAAAGGCGCTATATAAGTGCAGTAGGGCTGCCACAAACGATTATTTTCATAGTCGACTAGTCACCGATTATTTTAACGATTAGTCGACTAATCGGATCATAAATTACAGCTTATCGCACAATTACTCAATCGCTCTTATTTAGCTATCATCTTCTAAATTTAGCTTGAAGTTGTTAGTTGTTGTTGTAGGCATGTGCTAACTAAAAATAAAGACAATTAAAATGATTGTTCACTCAAAAATAGATATTTTAATGAACTTTGCAGATTTATTTCTGGCATCACTTGCATGTAATGTAATGTAAAGAGTAGTAGAGGGTGCAAACTGCTGAGTAAAATGAGGTAGGCTAGGCACTAGGCAACCAAAAGAATACAAAAACAAAAATAAATACTTGTACAGAGTACAAAAGTTTTGCTTTGCTTCACTCATCTCATAGTAGAACGCGCCTTCTTAGCACTGTAACGTTAAGACAACATTTTTAGCTATTTGATAAGTATCGCTTTGATGACAACGTAAAATAATGTAAGAAGGCTTTTAACGTAACGATATCGTTAGCCAATAACAAGCTAACTAGCTTACCGAGACGAGCCATCGTCTTCCTCGTCATCTGCCACAACGTGCTTCCTTTTTAGATGCTTGCGCATCATAGACGTGCTGCCATGATAAGCGAGTTCAGCTTTGCAAATTTTACATTTTACATTCTTTTTTTCAACGTTGTGGTTGAAATGCTCCCACACTTTAGAGGTACGAGGACAGGAAGACATTTCTCTGTTTGTTTTTCCGGGGAAGTCACGTGTGCCCCGGATGACCGACACTGCGCATGTACATCAAAGACACTGGGAGACGCTAGCCAGTGGCAGCTTCAGGGAAGAAAAACGAATGCTTATCGAATGAAATGAATGGTCTTTATTGTCATTGATATAGTACAGGTACCAAACAACGAAATTTGGGAGGGGGGGCTCCCCTGGTGCTAGGCAAAAAAACAAAACAAAAAAACGCTTATTTTAGCTCCCAAAAAACATGCGACTACGGCGATTACCAAATATGTCGGCGACGATTTTGGTAGTCGACGTCGTCGTGACTAGTCGACTAATCGTGGCAGCCTTAAAGTGCAGTCCATTTACCATTTACCATTGGTATTAACGGGCCCAAAGTGTGCCAAGAAAACTTTCCCCACACCATTAACACCCTCTGAATGAATGAGATGGTGTACAGGTGTTCCTAATAATGTTTAGTGAATGTATGTTGAGACATAATGACAATATTTTTTCCCTCTCTCTTCTCCTTTCCTTCCCTCACTTGACCCCCTCTCTTTCTCTTCCCCCTCAATCCTCCCTGTTTCTCCCCCCTCCATCCAGACAGGCACCATGACAGAGGAGAAGTGCCCCCAATTGGTGGACTACTTTGTGGTGGCGGGTCTGGCTCCGGGGGGCTCCGCCCCCCTGGACGAGGAGGGCCAGCAGCGGGCCGGCCGGGCGGTGGAGCCCGTCACAGACTTGGCCGTCATTGCCCGTGGCCTGGGAGAGGATGTGCCCGAGGGCTTCACCTGCATCGAGAAGACCCAAGGGGGTCACCCGGCCGAGTTGAGCGCCGGCCTCATCAACAACCCTCACATGTACCTCTGTTACCGCCGTGGCCATGACAAACCGCCCATCCTGGAGCTTGGGTGAGACGCATACTGTTACCGCATTTTAAATGACAGATAGATAGTAGATAGTAGTAGTACTTTATTGATCCCCCGGGTAAATTACAATGTTGCAGCCACCAGTGACACATAATCACAACAAAGAACAAAAATGCAACTCAACGCAAAGTACAAGAACACAAAGTATAAAAGGCTGTGCAGTGGATGAATAACTGATCTACATATATACAGTGTTAGGGGTAGTGGTGGACTAGTGGATAGTAAGGGTGTAACGGTACACGTATTCGTACTGAAAGTCTTTGGTTCGGTACGCGTGTGTACCGAATGGATGCAGCGCTCTTTTACAGCTGCAGAACACAGAGTGTTAAAGTAATCTCAGCCAATACACAGGCGAACACATGCCACAGAGAGATTGTCGGTAGTTTCGTTTTTAGTTTAAACTAGAGCTTGAAATTCCTCCAGCGTCCCTTATGTCTCTTGTTTGAGAAAATTACGGTTTCTCAATTACCTACAATGACTATGGACAAAGACAGGTGGATCGGACCAAAGCTATATGCCGGCATTGTTCAATTGCGATCGGGTGTGACGCTGGCTGTACGTCAAACTTCCTCACTCAATTGAGACGGCATCACCTTGTGTGAACATCACAGGTACAAGAAAAAAGCTGAAGTGCAAACCCATCTTAACAGCCTTTCGCTTACAATTCAGACCGGGCCAAAGCAATAACAAATGCCATAGGTGTTTTTATAGCAGTGGACCATACTCTGTTGTCGAGAACACAGGTTTTAAACATTATGTTGAAAGTAATCGAGCCTTGTTACGTAGTTCCCTCTCGTCCGCATTTCAGCCAACAAATCATACCTGCCCTTTATAAACAAGCACAAACTACAATTGTCCATGACTTATCCAAGGCATCTGCTTTCTTAATTAAGAAAGGAAGACCCACAGTTGGTTCAGTAAACCACTATATGTTTTCTGAATGTTTACCCTGCGGTACCGAAAACCGAACCAAAACCGTGACTTCAAAGCAGTACCGAACCAATATTTTTGTTACACCCATAGTGGATGGTGAGTTGGACTGGTGATCAGAAGGTCATGAGTTCAAATCACACCTGGGAACACCACCCTAGTGTAAGGTATATAGAACGTATTCAATGACACTAAAACCAAAACCACCTCTGACACTCCATTACCTCGCCTCCTCTTCCCAGTGTGCTGTACGAGGGCAAGGAGACGGTGAAGCAGGGCTGGTACGTGATTGAGACCACCCCCTACAGCCGCTCAGCCAGCCTGAGCTCCGGTGGTCCGGCCACCCACCGCACCTTCCTGACGTACCGGCGTGCGCCCGACTCCCAGGCTCTCCACACACTAGGTGTGACGGACATCTCCCTCCTGCTGCCCAGCAAAGGAGAGGTGGCCCCCCACACCTTCTGCAGGGTGGACAAGAACCTCAACACCGGCATGGTGAGACCAGAGCTCTCTCTGGCCCATTTCTGCTCTCTCTCTCTCTCTCTCTCTCTCTCTCTCTCTCTCTCTCTCTCTCTCTCTCTCTCTCTCTCTCTGGCCCATTGTTGCTCTCTCTCTCTGAATTTGTTCTGCCTGTCTTTCACTCCATCTTTCTCACTTTCTCATTTGTTTTCTACTTTTTTTCCCTCTCTCCTCCTTTTTTTGTTGTTCTGTCTCACTAATCAGCTGTGCCATCCAACTGTCGCTCTCTCCCTCCACTGTCCGTTTCTCCTCCACAATTTCCACTCTCTCTCTTTCTCTTATTTTCAGCACATGTCTGACTGGCTGTGTCTGTCATTGATCCAGTTGTGTGTATGTTGTATCCACAGTGGGGTCCGGCCCTCTACCTGTGCTATAAGAGAGCGGTAGCCAAGGCCAACGCCCTGGTCTATGAGGCAGGTGAGTGTCGTCGGCTGCTCCAAACACGAAGCATCACAATGCTAACCTTGCTAATTCCTCTCTCAAAATGTGTGTGTGTGTGTGTGTGTGTATGTGTGCCATTGTGTTAACCCCTTGCAGGTCTAATCAACCGGTACCCAGAGGCGGACCTGGAGTCGTTCGCCCTGCCAGACTCTGTGCCCATGTTCTGCCTGCCCATGGGTGTGACGGTGGAGAGCTGGCCTCTCAACACCAAGTACCAGCTGCCCGTCTTCTCCACCTTCGTCCTCACCAGCGCCCTGGGAGACAAGGTACATCAGCCTCCCTCCTTCATCACACAAGCTGTTTCCAACTGTTTTATTCAAAGCAAATGACAGTAGGTGCGTACATGTTTTGGTGTATATGGTGCCAGTGCGAATTGAACCCTTGGTCTAAGCTGTGTTGGCACCGTGCTCCACCGACAGGGCCACGCAGTTTCAGTTCTTGAATTCGATACTGGTTCTTATACTGTATTTTTTTCGGTTCCTATTAATGAGCACAGTGCCCTCCATATGAGGGAGGAGGAAGCATTTTCTCTTCTTTTAGCTCTGTACTCCAAAAAAAGTATTTAAAAGTCTTGATACCAATATTTGACCACCTTAAAAAAGCACAGTCTGCTAAGAAGGAGGGAAAACATGATTTGCAGCTATTGGGGCTTTGATAGTTCAACAATTATTTTAAACAAATATCCTCTAACCCTATTTGAAATGACTGGGAAATGCTAATATAAATGCTAATATAAACATTTGCCAACATGACTGACCTTAAACAGATTGCTAAAGCATATACAATTGTACCCTTCAGGCGCTGCCTTAAAACCTCAGCCAGTGTCGTTCACGGCACCAAATAGCAGGGCTCGACTTTAAGGCTTGTCTGCTTGTCCGGGACAAGTACATTTTATGTTCGGACAAGTGGACTTCCTCGGACAAGTGCAGGAGGACGGACAAGTCAAAACAAAGAGAAAAATAAATCAATCAATATGTATTAATATCTGCAAAAAAAGAATTCCTCCATCAGTTGTCCGATCTGAAAAGTAATAAATGTATTAAGGAGCTATGCCACACCTCATTCTTGCTGCCTATGAGGTGCGGTGTAGCTTGTATCAAACATTCTAATGCTATTGCGTGTGCCTGACCGTTATTAACCCCACTGCTTGCGGAAGTGCCAACCTTCTTTTTTTTCGGAAATTTTAAGTCTGTAGTGAAAGAAACCGACACGTTACTCAAGCCAGCAAGCACAATGTTCCTTCAAGCACCTAAAACTGGCCAGGTGCCAGGAAAAGCGGGGAAACGCAATGTCATCGGATGAAACGCCAGCACAATGTCCGCTGAGTAGGGTAGTGCAGGGTATATTGTCACACGCTGTCTAACATTTACTGTGCACAATACATCACAAATGGTATAAATGTCATACCAAATGAAAGAAGTCTTGGGCACATATTTTGTATTGATTATATCTTCATATATTATTTCAGTAAGAAGCTGTAAACCATTAAATAGACAGTGTGCATTTGTGACAATTTGCCCCATCAGCGGGCAAGTTGTCACATTGGATTAACAGCAAATAAGAACACAACTAATTAATTGTGAATATTGATTATAATTCCAAAACCAAATTTAACTTAATTAAATAACTCAAACAATCATGCCTCGAGAATCTGGCAAATCATGCCTTTGAATCAACACATTCAGGCTGAGCACACATTAATTAAGTGGCATGATTGACCACTTTAGTTTAAACGTTGAAATCGAACGTTCTCTGGTGTGCACGGAGATCCACAGGAATTATTGGAATTGGAATGGAATGTATTACTGGATTGTAGTGTTTTAGTAGACAGGCAGACAGACGCGTGCGCCGTCATATTTGGACAAGTAACTTGAGCTCTCGGACAAGTAAAAGATAAGTTCACTTGTCTGTTGGACAAGTACCTGAAAAAGCTTATTGTCAAGCCCTGCACCAAACAGGTGATAAGTGTAAGTTAATTGAGCTGCAATATATTAAATCTGTAATAGTTTTTAAAAAAAAAGGTATCTTTCACTCATAAATCAGTCATGCTATCTAGCAATTGTTAAATGCTAACTCCTCACACACACACACACACACACACACACCCCCACACACAGGTGTACGGCGCGGCCATCCAGTTCTACGAGGCCTTCCCTCGCGAGTGCCTGTCGGAGCGGCAGAGTGTGCGTCTGGGCCTGGTGAGTGTGGTGGACCGCCGGCCCATCACCAACCGCACCCTGCAGGTGAAGAAGAGTATTTGTGTGCTCTCGCACTGGCCCTTCTTCACCGTGTTCCAGAAGTTCCTCACCTTCGTCTACCGCTACTCCATCTCCGGCCCCCACGTGCTGCCTCTGGAGAAGTCAGTGAACAGATACTTTACTTTACTCAGATACTTTGCAAAGAATGTTCGAGTACATTTATTATCAGTCCACCGTTGATGGTGGACTGTTCCTTTTTTTTTGTTTTTTTGTGAAGTATCCCTTTAATAGTTTTTTTTTGTTGTACTTTGAACAGATTTTTGTCCCTTTTACAATAGCCTTTTGGGCACCAACTACAAATAGGTTTGTAGTTGGTCCTCGCAAGCAATTATTCTTTTTGCTTACGTTTATGGTATAAGTATAACTTAAGTATATGATCTTTGATTGGAGTTGTGCTACGTATCTTGATAAACCTTGATACATATTGGCTTATCTACTGATTGATTCCAAATTATTAATAACTGATTGGTAAGTTGTTTGTATGATAAATTTATTGTTTGATTGATTTATTCTCTCTCTTTGTAGGCACATCTCTAGCTTCATGCACAACGTTCCGTTCCCCTCCCCTCAGCGTCCTCGCATCCTAGTGCAGGTACGACACCTGTCTGCCATATCATCTCCCTTATTCTCATTTACAATAAGCACCACCCTTTACGAGAACAATGTTGTATTAATGCATCCATTTATTTTTATAGCCTTTTATTCCTGAAGAATATACGTTTGTTTGTTTGTATGTTTTATGAGCTTAGTTTCAACTGTCTTACTCCATCAAAACCCAAATGATATGCTTGTGTTACTGTAAACAAACACTGTATAGCTTTAAAACATGGTTAAAAATGTCATGTTGATCTCATGGATGGTTAGTCCTTGTATCCATAGCTCTGTCTATGCATTTGAGAGTGGTAACATTTCTTCAACCCATCCCTCAGCTGTTTACCAAAGAAAAAGTGGCAGGGCCACCGCTTTGTTATTGTTTGAATCCCAGATTGTCCCTTTAAAATTTTTGAATAATACAACTACTGTTGCTAAGACAGCCTTTCTCCTGAAGATTCAGTTAGGTCAAGTTCATGATCAGGTTTTCCTTAGTTAGTTCATAGAAAGCCTGCACTTCCTGCGTGCGTGCGTCTGTGTGTGTGTCTGTGTGCGCGTGCGTGTGTGTGTGTGTGCGCCGTGCACTCTCTTTGACACTGACAGAATCATCATTGTGGTGTTTCTTTCTAAATACTTCCTCCACAGGAAATTGGCGGTGGTTAGAGTGTGCAGTCTGAACAGGGTAAAATCAGCCAAACAGTCAATATAAATCATATCGAATCACATTGCAAATAATTATATAATCCTGGCTGTAGAGCGTAGGAGCATTTGTTTTTTTTCAAGGTAGCGTGCAGATGATACAAATGGAGCTTTTCAAATTGATTCCAATTGGCTTGTCTCAAATGAGCAGAGGCCAATTTGGTGCATGGTGGTGAATTAAATCTAAGCATGGGTGTTGTAATCTCTGTCCCTGAAACCTATAGATAATTCTCCACTTTGTCCGTGCGTGCGTGCGTGCATGCGTGCGAGCGTGTGTGTCTCTGTCTGTGTCTGTGTGGTCTCACTGTGAACATCTCTTTGCAGCTTTCCTCATACGATAACCTTCTCCTGTGTCAGCCAGTCTCCTCGCCCTTACCACTGAGGTCAGTCAAACACATGTTCTCTTCAACCCTCTTTATTCTAATCAGTTGACTTTAACTGTGTAGATATCAGGTCGATAGAACCCTGGGTGTGCACTGGTTAATGAATACATTCATAAATGTAAAGCCTCTCATTGTTATAAATTATTCAGGACCATTGTTCTTTATTGTCACCAGGGACTGCAGAATAATCAGTTTGCTCCAGTCCAGTACAGAGCCTGATATGCCTGCATTTGTATTGACAGCTGCATTTTCCCCTCTCTTCTCCAGTTTTGCTAGCTTTGTGAAAACGTCTTTATAACTAGACATGGGTGAACAAATTAACATAGGATAATTTTCTAAAGCTCGAGCTGCGTTTGATTTAGCTCGTCTGGCGCACAATTAGAGATTATAACCGCTGACACAGAATGAATACATGACTAAATGAACAAATGGATAAAGAGATGGCCTATGGACATCAGACTGATACTCCTTCCCCCCCCTCACCCCCTCACCCCTCCACAGTGGCGCCAGTTTTGTGAAGCTGCTCCAGAACCTGGGGCCAGAGAACGCCTGCGTCCTGCTGCTGGCGGTGCTGACGGAGCACAAACTGCTGCTCCACTCCCTCCGCCCCGACGTGCTCACCTCCGTCAGCGAGGCCCTGGTGTCTGTGAGTCACACACACACACACACACACACACACACACACACACACACACACACAAACATATACGCACACACACACACACACACACACACACACACACCTGTGCACACTCAGTTGTATGCATATGCACATGCTTAGGCAGGCAGGCAGGCAGAGACAGACAGACACACACACACTCAGTCAGATACAAACAGACATCACATGCATACAAACACAGGTCTGCGAGCGCTCGTATACACATGCTCACGGACACACACACACACACACACACACACCATATCTACATGCAGACTCTTGCTGTTTGTGAGTTCCATAAGCTGCTTCTCGACTCATTCCACTTTTCATATTGGTACACAGACACATACGCACACTTTGTACATTTTATACTGCATACGCACAAGCAATCTGAATCATTTGGTTGACGGTCCTCTCCCTCCAGATGACGTTCCCCCTGCGGTGGCCCTGCCCCTACATCCCCCTGTGTCCGCTGCGGCTGGCTGACGTCCTCAACGCCCCCATGCCCTTCATTGTGGGTGTGCACTCCAGCTACTTCGACCTCTATGACCCCCCCACCGACGTGGTGTGTGTCGACCTCGACACCAACACCATCTTTCAGTGAGTATGCTGTGGCCTGGGGTTGTCCAGTGGTATAGCACCAGGACTTACCTTCTCCTCCTTACTTTCCTGTCTTTCTCCACCATCTCTGTCCAATAAAAACTGAAAATAAAAGAAAAATAACCTGTAAAAAAATAAAAAAAAGACGCTGATACTGAGGAACTAGTTCAAGTGTAAGTAGTAACCTCGAATGCTGACAGCAGGGTGTTGCTATTACATAGTTGAGACGTTGAAATGACCCAATACACTGGATATTTTTCTATGCTGTCAAGTGATCATACTGGGCTTCCAAACTGAACTCTGTCCATGAGGCAAGAACAAACTCGACGAAGCCAATGTGAAATGTGTCATTTGTTCGTTTCCAATACTGTACACTGCTACTATTACATTGAATACTAAGATTCATATCAAAAGTCAGTTGTTGTTGTTGCTTTGAGTGTGCAATTTCTCCTCATACCCGTGGCTTGTTTATTGTTTGTATTAATGTCTTTGTGGTGATTTTTGATTTGATTTGATTTTTATTAGGAATTTACAATAGCAGCATTTACACATTATGATACTAAGTAATGTCCAGAGCATGGCACTTGAAAGCATTATTTAAAACACTTATTTCCAAAGAGGTCCTCGATGGAAACATAAAATGAATAAAACAAAACATCACACAGTATAAAACATAAAATGAATAAAAACAAAACATCACACAGTATAAAACATAAAATAAGTAAAACAAAACATCACACAGTATAAAACATAAAATAAATAAAACAAAACAAGTGAACAATGTAAGAAGTGAACAAACCGTGATGATTTCATTCTCTTTTCCTCAGAATGGAGGACAAGAAGCCGCTGTCGTGGCGATCGCTACCCAGAAAGCATGGCAAGATCCTGGTGAACTCCCTCACCAACCTGCACAAAACCCTGGAGAAGAGTGAGTGATGGGTGGACACTGTGCATTGCCAACATTCTTATCTCTTTTGATCTCTCTCTGGCAAGAGAGTGTGCTTCATTTCACTTGTCAGGCACAAATGGGAGCAATGTAGTACTATCAGAAGTACTAATACGGCATGCAGGACGAGCTAAATCACACACACTTCTACATTTTTCAAGTATTTTCAAACCATGAAATATGTGCTGTGTTTTTCCCGGATCCATTTCCCAGCCAGGTCAGGATATCTGCCATATCAGCCCAACGATATCTGTTACACCTCCTTTTGTGGACCACCTACTTTTCTCTTTCACAACATTTCACCCTGCATCTCTTTTGCTCTTTCTCTGTGATGTTAGTGACCTGTCTTATACCGTCTCTGATCAAATTGAAGGATTTGTTAAATCCCATCTCATTCCCTCCCCCCTTCTCTCCTCCCCCTCTCTCAATCTTCGCTCCCTTTTTCTCTCTACTTTTCTCTCCCCTTTTCTCTCCTCCCGTCCAAGTCTACACCCCAGGTCAGGAGGAGGCCACCCTGGAGTTCCTGCTGACGGACTATGACCTGATCTACGGGCGTCAAAAGCAGCTGGAGCTGGAGATCCAGGAGGCCTTCCTGCGCTTCATGAGCTGTCTGCTGCGGGGCTACCGCACCTTCCTGCTGCCCATCACACAGGCCCCCTCAGACCGCACCACCGACTGCAGCTCCCTCTTCAACCTGCAGGGTCAGTACTCTGGGAGGCTGTGCGAGTGTGTGCGTGGGTGTGTACATTTTTGGGTTTGGGTGGGTGGGTGGGTGTGGGTGTGTGTCATCGCACCTACCGGCTGCTCCCCCCCATCACCCAAGCCTCCTTCGATAGGTCGATAGCTCCCTCTACAACCTGCAGGGTTAGTAGTGTGTGTAATTGTACCTACCTGCTGCAGGGGTATGGGGAGGTGTGTGTGATATTGCAGAACCATCCTGAACCAGCCGTGTGTGTGTGCGTGTGTGTGTGCGTGTGTGTGTGTGCGTGTGTGTGCGTGTGCGTGTCCATCCATCCGTTCTGCAGGGTTCTTGAAGTCTCGTGAGCGCACACACCAGAAGTTCTACAACCAGCTCACCAGGACCCAGATGTTTACTCAGTTCATCGAGGAGTGCTCCTTCGTCAGCGACCGCCATGCCTGTCTCGAGTTCTTCGACGAGTGTGTCCAGAAGGTCAGAATAGTTTCATATTTTTATTTCATACGGGCATATAATTGTTCTTATTCATACCCCAAATATAATCTACAGTAGTAGTTTGTAGTAAGTGTTTGACAGAAGTGTGTGTGTGTGTGTGTGTGTGTGTGTGTGTGTGTGTGTGTGTGTGTGTGAGAGAGCAGGTGGATGTGGAGAAGCCAGAGGAGGTGCGTCTGATAGACTTGGACGAGACCCACAGTGGAGAACACACAGTGTTCATCATGCCCCCTGAGGAACCCCAGGAGCCTGACGGGTCAGAGTGCCCCGCTCTCTACAGGTAACACACACACTCACACACACACACACACACACACACACACACGTACACTGATAGGGCTTTCACACCGGCAAAGAACCGTGCCGGTTCGCGTTCGCGAACCAAGTCTGGAACGGGCCGGCGCGTTCAGACCGAAGCTCAATTGGTTCGGAACCTGAAAAGTTGGTTCGCAGCGGGCACCAAAAAATAGTGGTTCTCAAGCGAGAACGAAACGTAGAACCGTGACGTCGTCAGTGGGTGTGTCATAGTCTAGGCTGCAGAGACCAGCAAGGAGGAAGTAGACAACATGTAATCTAATCTAAATCTAATCATTAGTGATCAAAAACAATATCAAAAGTGTCATTATTCTCTCTATCTTCTTCACATGCTCAGCAAACACACACACGCACACGCTCGCGGACATGCGCGAACGCGAATTTCGTAAGCCATTTCTATTCCAGTAATGGAGCAGCTGATTAGTAAAAGAACGCATATAGAAAGTGTCTTTTGTTTTGTTTCACAGAAAATGGTGTTTATTTCAGATACTGTAGTGGAAGATATTATCCTCTTTTCCAGTGAAATGTTTGTTTATCCCGCCCCTTCATCACCCAGCGTTGATGCCGCGGATGGTTCCGGTTACACTGGTATGAACGCGGGCTCGTTCGCCAGACAGCACCAAGGTTCAGAGGTTTCCGAATGCGAACGCGAACCGGCACGGTTCTTTGCCGGTGTGAAAGCCCTATGAGAGACACACTCACACACACACGTACACTGACACACACACACTCTGACTGTATGTGTGTGGTTTACACTTTATACCTCTTAGAAATACATGGTTTCATTGTTTTTAGTATGCTAGTGTGTCACCCTTCTGTCTGTGCAGCTATGAGACATTCCCCCTCCTGAGGGTAGAGTTGTTCGACCAACCTCATGACCAGCTCCGCATCCCAGCCAAGGGCAGCGCCCCCAGCAGCCCTGCTCCCCGACGCACCAAACAGGTACCAACCTCAGCCTCCTCCTCCACCACCGCCAGCCCACACACACACACACACACACACACACACACACACACAAACACACCTACAGATAGGTCAATGTGTTTGAAAAGAAAAACACAACACTTTTATTTTTATTTTTATAAAACCTACTTTTTCCTTGAATTCTGGGCTGAGAAGTAACTTGATTTAGAGGTGTATTCATTAGTTGGAGCTTCCATGCTAATGAAAATATAATGAATATGTGTGGGTTGTGTCTGTGAAAGGCCCTTTCCAGTGAGTACAGCTACAGTACAACCCAGTTCTTTCACAAAGACAAAGGAAGGAGGGACTAAGTTCACTGTGATATTGTGGCATTTTATTTGAATGAGTATCTATATTTCATCACCAGTCATTCAATATTAAAAAGTTGCAGACACAGTGGCTGTGTGTTTTGGGTTAATACTCCAGGCCCAAGTGGGGTTGTGAGACTTCACCCATGGTTTTGAGCTTGCAACCATGTGATTCACAATAAACTGAACCAGTTAGCTCCAAGGAAATTACTGTTATTGGCAAAATCAGCATCAATGTTTCATCATTGGTACTGTATGTGGTTGCTGACTTTCATGACTCCTGCATGAAAGAGAGAGACTTAAGTCTGACCAAATGCTTCTGGTTTGGTTGTAACGTTGTCTTTCTCTTTTGGCGTTTGAAATCTCTGAATAACCAGACAACATAAGTAACCACAATATCTAATCAGGCAATAGCATTGCCTTGAATAGACCTTTAAATGGTATTGCTTTTCATTTGTATCGGACAGTCTATTTAATCTTTGCCGCCCCCCCCAACACCCCTTTTAGGAGATTAAGCTGGCGCAGAAGCGGGCACAGAAGTACTCGGCGGTGCCGGACATGTGGTCCAAGTGCCTGCTGGGCCACTGCTACGGTCTGTGGTTCATCTACCTGCCTACCTTTGTGCGGGCAGAGACTGCCAAGGTGCGTGCCCTGCACACGGCCTACGAGATCCTCAAGCACATGGAGACCCGGAAGGTGGTGCTGCCTGACGAGGTAGGAGAGACCGTCCAGGGCTCGACATTAAGGCTTATCCGCTTGTCCGGGACAAGTACATTTATGTTCGGACAAGTGGACTTCCTCCTGCACTTGTCTGATGGACAAGTCAAAACAAAGAGAAAAAAAATAATAATTAAAAAAAAATGTAGGTATTTAATAACTGCAAAAAATTAATTCCTCTTTCAGTTGGAAAAGTAATAAATGTATTAACAAGCTAATTCTTGCTGCTTATGAAGTGCGGTGTAGCTTGTATCAGAAATTCTGATGCTATTGCGTGACCGTTATTAACCCCACTGCACGCGAAAGGTGCTTGGAAATGTTAAGTCCGTAGTGAAAGAAACCGACACGTTACTCAAGACAGCAAGCACAATGTTCCTTCAAGCACCTAAAACTGGCGGCAGGAAAGTGGACTGCTAAATAGACAGTGTGCATTTGTGACAATTTGCCCCATCAACTTACCCACACTACGTCGGGCAAGTTGTCACATTGGATTAACAACAAATAAGAACACAACTAAATCATTGTGAATATTGATTATAATTTCAAATTCTAAAACCAAATTTAACTTAATTAAATAACTCAAAATTAAAACAATCATGCCTAGAGAATCTGGCACATCATGCCTTTGAATCAAGACATTCAGGCTGGCAGAGCACACATTAATAAAGTGGCATGACCACTTTAGTTTAAACTTTGAAATGGAACGTTCTCTGGTGTGCACGGAGATCCACAGGAATTATTGGAATTGGAATGTAATGTATTACTGGATTGTTTTAGACATACAGACACATGCACGTGCGGTAAGTAACTTGAACTCTTGGACAAGTACAAGTTCAAGAGTACCTGAAAAAGCTTAATGTCAAGCCCTGCCCTCTCCACAAACCATCCTTATTTCCTATAACTTTTTCTTCTTTTTAAGGTTATTTTTTGGAGTGTGGTTGTCCCATTTTTTCAGGTTCTTTTGGACAGAGACAGTAGAGTGGTCCAGGAACTAAGGAGGAGAGGGGGGTATGTCAGCAGGGAATAGGCTGGTTTCAAACCCATGCCCACGTGGCCATATGTGCGCTCTGTGGTAGACCACTGGACCACCCCACCCCAAAATGGATATATTTTTTAAAAAGAAATTGGACCTTCTGATTGCAACTTTTAATGCACAATTAAAAATAAAGACGATGCAGTTGCAGACAAAACATTTGTGCTCTAGTCACATGTCTGAATGTCTGAATGTCTGTGAATGCTGATAATCCATCTCTGCCGTCAGTTGGCTCATTGATCCTCTCTCCTCTGCCCTGCAGCTCTTCCATAGGGACGACCACTGAGAATTAGCGGCTAGCAAAAACTGGATGAATGTGCATTGTCCCTGTATAAACTCAACTCCACTAAATCAATCAATCAATCAAATCAAAAATCAGCAAAATAATAGGAATCATTCCCGTCATTGTAGTCATGTGTGTAAGGTAGGCGGTGCTCCCTGTTCTCAGGTGTGTTACAGGATCCTGATGCAGCTGTGTGGTCAATACGGCCAGCCTGTCCTTGCCGTGCGAGTCCTCCTGGAGATGAAGAAAGCTGGGATCACGCCCAACACCATCACCTATGGATATTACAACAAGGTAATAACACTATCACCTATGGATATTACAACAATGTGTACACACTGGCTCAAGTGCAAATGTCCGAAATGGTAGCATTAGCGTTTGGGGTTGTCATTCGAGAGGAGTATTCTATGATATGTTCTTATGTTCTATGAACTGTTCATATAGCATGCTTCCTAGTCATGTACTTTTAGTATGCACACAAAGTTGAGTTATTATATGCTCTTCAAGGATGCTGTATGCTTGCAAAATACATATTTTAAATAGTTTAAAATATTTAAGAAATAATTGTGTCAAATTGTGTCATGTGTCAAGGCTCACACTTTACTCTCTCTCCTCTGCCTCCTCCCACTCTGCTCAGGCAGTGCTGGAGAGCAAGTGGCCCTCCACCAATCAGGGAGGCCGCCTGCGCTGGGCCAAACTACGCAACGTCCTGATGGCCGTGGCGCAGTTCAGACAGCCAATCAGACAGCGGCAGAAGTGTGGCTCTATAGGCTCACGGACAGGTAAGGATTGTTTGTCCATGTTACAGTTTGTTGTATGAGTTAGAGCCATATGTTGATATGTATAAGGTTGGTAGCAGTATGACATAACAGTTATGGAATTCTAATTCAAATACTGTACCAGCTTTTAGCAAATCCTGACATGGATTATACTGATCAGTACATGCATTATGTGCATTTTGTGCCTGATATCCTACCAAAGTATTATCTGTGAAGGTGAACTGTTAAAACAACTTTCCCTTTGATTTAAGATGTCACTATGGACGGTCACCAACGAACTCGCCCACACTCCAACCTGATTCGCCAGTCGAGCTGGAGCGGCCTGAGTGAAAGCTCCAGCCACGAATCCCTGACAGGCCCTCTGGTGAAGAGCAACAGCCTGAACAGTATGAGAGCCTCCACTGGCAGTGAGTTACAGGAGATCTGTCCTTGACTCACACATTCAGAAGGTTTCAACTACTGTCATTCCTCCTAGACTCACATTTCTACAACAGCATGTTTGGATACTGGATTCTGATTGGCTAGCAACAGCGGTAAATACCCCAACTCCCTTCAGTTCAGCTCCAACCGCATTTCCAGTATCAATGCGCCTCCCAATCAATCTGATTAAGAACACCTGATTTGTTTTTTGGCTCAAAGGCAAGTGAATGTGGCCTAGCCTACAATGCAATGGTTGATCTTGTTTATGGGACTATATTCTGTGGTGGAAGGATATATGTATTCTGAAACGATTAATGATTGTAAATAAATGAATTGTTACAACTGTGTATTTTTATATTATGTGGTATTATGTCGGCTTCGGCTCGTGCCACAACCCTGTACCAGTGGTAATGTCTCCACAACCCCCTTCCTCTCATGGTAAATTGCTTACTTAGAAGGTTTCAACTACTGTCATTCCTCCTCACACATTCAGAAGGTTTCAACTACTGTAACTCCTAGGTTACAGCTAAACCACTGGATTCTGGCTCCAAAAACAGCATTTTTTATTGGTCATCAGAAACATTGTGGATGATGCATCACAAAAGAGAACTGCTTTAGACAAGATGCAAGCTGTTTTCCCAAGGTGAAGAGCCATAGAGTATGCAGAGACCACATAATGTGACTCCCCTCTTCTCAATCTCATCCACAGAGTCCAAGCTCTCGAGGAAGTTGTTACCCCAAAACACGGGGGCTAACGGCAACGACGACCCAGCCTCCCGTAAGCCCCCCGTGGGGCCGCGAGACACCTCCACACTGCCCCCCGTTGGTGTCCTGGTGCGGCGCAGTGACATCTGCCTGTCCACCTTCTACAGAGAGTGCTCAGAGACACCCGACCCTGAGACTGACTGCAGCTGTAATCCCGGGGAGAGAGACAGCAGGTCAGAGGTCACATCAAACACAATTTATTCAGTGCATTTAAAGTGCATTTAAAATGGCTAAATACTTTGGAATTTGGTGTTATCATTATTTACGGTCGAATTAGAGATCTAGAAAGTGGAACATTATCATCTTAATGGCAGAAACGGGCTGAAACTGTGTTTTCTAATTCTAACCGTAATTGATTAGTCATTATTAATAACAAAAACAGATTGATTGGATTCATCTAGCAGTGTTTCTCGACACCCAAATTGCTTTACTTTCCTCGTTGTGAAGCGTGTGTCTGGATTAACGTTTTCATGGATGCTGTAGGCCGTCTGGACTGAGAGACACGGTGAGCAGGAAGGCGGTGGACGAGAACTACAACAACGTGGCCTCGCCGAGCCGCGGAGGCCTGGCAGGGAAGCTCCAGCAGCTCCTCACGCCCACCCGCCACCGAGCCTCGGTCCGCCGGGCCGCCAGCGTGGACGACCGACCAGGAGGGGGAGTGGCAGGGAGCCGCAGGGCTGAACAGAGACAGTCTCGCAAAGCCCAGGTGGCCGAGAGCCTGCTGAAGGCCAAGGAGAGGCTCTACAATGCTACCTCAGAGGTAAGTCCGGAATGTACAGTTAGGTAGTATTTGGACAATTTCCATAATTTTGTCTCTGTACGATCACCACAATGGATTTTAAATGTGTAATTACCTGGTGCTAAATGACACATAGGAGTTCATGAGATTAGATTAGATTCAACTTTATTGTCATTGCAGAGTACAAGTACCAGACAACGAAATGCAGTTTAGCATCTAACCAGAAGTGCAAATAGTGATATAATGCAAAACATGCATTGTAGACAAAAAAAAATGCAGTTATGAAGTGAGAAGTACAGTACAAGTACTCTCTCTTTCTCTCTGTCTGTCTGTCTCTCTGTCCCTCTCACCTTCACTCACTCTCACACATGCTCTCGCACACTCTCACTCTCTTTCATACACTCTCTCTCTCTCTCTCTCTCTCTCTCTCTCTAGAGTTCTTTGTCAGTGGGGAGTGACATTGACCTGACTGAGACTAGCAGTCTGGCATTTCCTCTCCGCAAGTCCTGGGACTCTAATCAAGAGGGGGCAGGACTCGAGGTAAAACACCAACCTTAACCACTATCAGATGGCACACAATACACACAAGCACTTGACAATGTATGACTATTTCTAGGCCAGGCAGGGCATCCCTACGAGTTTGGATTCGAGTTAATTTAGATTTCATTCTCGATGCATACTATCAATGTTTTTAACACAACTGTTTGAAAATGTGCCCTTTGACTAAATATGGAATATTTACAGAACTGTTGAATGATATTATGCTGAGACCATATTTTTAAAATGATGTACTCCTAGCACTTTGTCACTTTGTCACTGGATAGGTCTGCTAAATGGCTTTAATATGATATATTATGTGTCTGTCCAGGTGTTGCTGTCCAGCTGCTCCCTGTGTCGAAGCTGTAACTCCCTAGTCTATGACGAGGAGATCATGGCCGGCTGGACGTCAGACGACTCCAACCTCAACTCCAGCTGTCCCTTCTGCTCTGCCAGCTTTGTGCCCCTCCTCAATGCAGAGATCTGTGACCTGGGACCCGTCAGTAGGTAGGAGGGACACCCCTTCCTCATACACCCACCACACTATCACCATTATCCAGGGGTGGCTGGAGAGATTGATTGATTGAAAACCTTTATTGTCCCCAATGGGGACATTTTGTTGTCAAACAGCTCAGTTAGGGCAGACAGAAAACATTCAATAAAATACATAAAACAGTGGAGGCTCAATAAGTAAAAAGTTCCAAGTTCCAAAGTTCCAGCTCCAGGTCTCCCCCACCCTGCAGGGCCTGGTTGTAGAGTCGGAGTGCAGCTGGAACAAAGGACTGTCCAAATCTTTTTGTACTTTGACGGGGGAGAACAAATCTGTGGCTGAACTTGCTCCTCATCCCCGCCAGCTCGCAGTACATCGGGTGGGAGGGATTGGCCAGCATGGCCGCCAGTTTTTTCCCCATCCTCTGTTCTGCCACCACCTCTAGGCTGTCCAGCCCGGTCCCCACCACAGAGCTGGCCTTCTTCACCAGTTTGTTTAGCTTCGCAGCATCCCTGGCACAGATGTTTCCACCCCAGCAGGCCACGGCGAAGAACAGAACGCTGGCAACCACCGACTGATAAAACATTCGCAGCAGCTTGTTGCAGACACCGAAAGACCTCAGCCTTCTCAGGAAAAACAGTCTGCTCTGCCCTTTCCTGAGAAGAGCCTCGGTGTTGTCAGTCCAGTCCAGTTTGTTATTAATTTGTACTCCCAGGTACCTGTAGGAGTCCACCCTCTCGACTTCCACCCCCTTGATGGTGATGGGGGCTGGGGTCCTTCTCTTCCTCCTAAAATCCACCACCAACTCCTTTGTTTTGCTGGTGTTAAGCAAAAGGTAGTTGGTGTCGCACCACTGCACAAAGCTCTCCACCAGGGCCCTGTACTCCTCATCCCTGTCGTCTGTGATGTAACCGACGATAGAGGAGTCATCAGAAAACTTCTGCAGGTGGCACTGGTCGGAGCTAAACTGGAAGTCGGAGGTATAGAGGGTGAAGAGAAAGGGTGACAGAACAGTTCCCTGGGGGGCACCGGTGTTGCACACCACCACCTCAGACTGACAGCCCTGCAGTCTCACATACTGACGTCTGTCTGTGAGGTAGTTGTGGATCCAAGCCGTCAGGGAGTCCTCCACACACATCACTGCTAGTTTGTCAGCCAGCAGTGATGGCCTGATAGTGTTAAATGCACTGGAGAAGTCGAAGAACATGGTCCTCACCATGCTCTGTGGCCTCTCCAGGTGTGTGTAGGCCCTGTGCAGCATGTAAATGATGGCATCCTCCACCCACATGCTCTCCTGGTATGCAAACTGCCGGGGGTCCAGGAAGTCCTTCACCTGGGGCTTAAGGTGTTGCAGCACTAGCCTCTCCAGGATCTTCATGACCTGTGGTGTCAGGGCGACAGGTCTGTAGTCGTTTGGGGTGCTGGGCCGTCCCTTCTTTGGCACTGGGACGATGCAAGAGGTCTTCCAGAGCTGTGGCACCCTCCTCAGTCTTAGAGATAGACTGAAGAGATGTTGGAATGTGTCCGCCAGCTCTCCAGCACACACCTTCAGAACCCTGGGGTTGATGTTGTCTGGACCTCTGGACTTGTTCACATTCACCCTGGAGAGCTGCTTTCTCACCTGCTCAGATGTTATAAAGCTGTGAGTACAGGTGTCTCCAGGTGTGAAGCATGCTCCCTGGCTCCTGGTGTTGGTAAGGGGAGGCAATTGCTGCTGGGGTGTGAGGGGGTCAGGGGGAGTGGGGGCTACTGTTGCCAGGGGTGCGGTACATTGGAGAGGGGAGGAGAGGGTCGGGGGCTGTGGGGGGTGACAGGGGGATGGTTGGTCAAACCTGTTAAAGAAGCAGTTCAGGTCATCCGCCTGCTCTCGGGTCCCCTCCACCACAGTATGTGGCTGCTTGTGGCCCGTGATCTTCTTGAAACCCTTCCACACCTCCTTTGAGCTGTGGGCCACTAGCCCGCCCTCCAATTTCCTCCTGTATTCCTCTTTGGCTGCTCTCAGCTCCTTCTTCACCTCCTTCTGAGCGGCCCTGGCTCCCTCAGTGTCCCCTGCCTTAAACAGCCTCCTCTTCCTTTTCAGAAGGTTCTTGATGTTCCCATTTATCCACGGCTTGTTGTTAGGAAAGCACCGTACCTTTTTAATGGGGACGATGCTCTCCTCGCAGAACTTGATATAGTCTGTGACAGAGATAGAGACTAGACTGTGGCTGTGTTCTGAATGGCATACTATTCATACTAGATATGACGTAGATTTTGAGTATGCAGTGCGTTCACACTGTATAGTATGTGAAAGTTTTGAATGCAAGAAATCTAGTATGTATACTTGATTTTCCCGAATCTTTGAGTATGCCATGACACCACACTATTCCTACTCAACTTCCCCAAAATGCATTGCGCGTCTCTTCAGTCTCGTCAAACTGTGTCATACAAACTCGTTATACAGCTGTTGTTTACATGATCCCTAACTTTAACCCTAACCCTAAATCATTTTACAACTTTTTTAGCTATTAAGTTCCGACGTTTCTGTCGAAGTAGTAACGCTATCTATGGTATCTACGGTAACTAAGGTAACGTAGCTAGTGTAACAGAAGGGGGGGGGGAAATGTATATAAACAGGTTATTTTGATAAACTGGCCACATTTGGGGAATATACATGGTTACTTTCTCACCTGAAAACATATTAAAACTTAATAAAATGACATGTTAACACTTGTAGAGCCAAAATTACAATAGCTTTTAGCCCATAGAGGTAAAAAATAAATAAAGGATTTAAAATCCCTGGTGCGAAAGGCATTCTGGGATACTGAGATGCAGTATACTACAGTGTGAACGGTCGGCTGGTATTGGCATACTTATTATGAATTTAGTATGCAGTATTGAGTATGCTAGTATGCAGTATGCTAGTATACCATTTCGAACACGGCCTGTGTGTGAGATGGGAGGAGGATGGAGTGCCTGTCATCTCATACAAAGTTACATGGTCAACATGTCTGGGCCTGGGGTTTGACAGCATACCGTCTGCAGGCTTTTTGTTAGTCCTTAGAGCTCTTGTACATAGCAGCTGCTCATCAGGACCTTGATTGGCTAAATAAGGTGTGTCAGAACAGAAGACTGCAGTAGAACTCCATGAGGATGGTTGGCCTCCTCTGCTATAAACTCCATCTCCTCCTATCATGATTCAGTCTTTCCACCTAGGGCCATATGTTACCAAAACCTTTATGGGAAATATTCAATAATGGACCAGTTTCACAGACAAGGCTTAACACTACAACAGCTGTGCCTATTTTAACTACTAGTAGAGCCTTTTTAGAATGTAAATCTGCTATTTACACACAGAGATCACTAGAGGGCTCTTCTTTTTTTTAGCCTGCCTCCTACACAGAAAAACTGCAAAACAGCTTTATAACATCTTATCCTGAAGTGATTTTGAAAATGTAAGGATACTAGGTGGTAGAACGCACATATCTAGGAAAAGTCATGAAAGGAGGGTCCTGAAATTTGATTGAGTGCAAAGATAGATTTTTTACTCACAGGCTCCCCCTCACGGCTCTTCTAGTGTTAAGCCTAATCCTAGACTGAAAGGCATCTTCAATGGAGATTTTACATTGAAAATGTGATTCAGTCCAGTACTGGGCTTAACTGGCGCATAGAATATTAGAATGAGATATCAGATTTATTAAATTCTAGAGCTATGCTTGAGTCTGCTCAGTGTGTTGTTGCCGAACTGGAACAACCTTTGAAACAACCTTTGGCTCTACAGAATGAGGTTCTGTGATCTCTGCATTTAGACATATAACCAAAACATGTTTTTTTGCCAAAGTCTTGAGCGTAACAACTGGAATGCCGAGGATGAGATGGAGAACACCTCCAAGACGCCTGGTGGTCAGGAGGCCTTCCTGCGCCACCTCCACAACGGCATCAGCGAGGACTCCAGCTCTGAGACCAGCAGCTACTCTGAGAGCAGCAGCACCACCATGGTACTCTTCACAACACTGTCTCTTTCTCTTGTTGTCTAATAGTTTTAGACATACTGTTGTCTAATAGTTATCTCTTACACATTTCTGTCAGGCAGTGTTGGGATTCCAACTCAATTCAGAATTGCCCTCTGCGAATTTACCTCGTCACTGATTTCTACGAGACTCATAAAAGGAACAGTAAATCAGTTATCCTTCCACTGTGCCAATTAGAAACCCCAAAATCTACCCAAAATATCTGCATCAAGTCACATCTTTGAAACTTAACCGCCAACATCTCTCAACAACATGGAAATGGAAGTTGGAAGTTGAATGCATTGTACTGAGTCGAAGTAAAAAGCAACATCTAAAGTTCTTCTATGTCCCGGAAAACTACTAGCATTGTTATAGAAAGTCTCACTTGTGATGATTGTGATATAGTTGTTTTACTGACTTTAGGGCAAATGCACTTATCGTGAGTTGCTGTGAATCAGACTGTGTTTCAATGACTGACGTGTGACTGTGTCAGGGTTGTTGCAGTGGATCAGGGTGTGTTTAACGACTGACATATGACCGTACCAGGGTTCTTCAGTTGGCGCCCCCCCCCTGGTGACAGTGGCCTACCTGAGCCCTCTGGTGCTGCGGAAGGAGCTGGAGAGCCTGCTGGAAAACGAGGGTGAGGCAGTGCTGAGCCAGGCCCTGCTCCTGGACAACCACTCCATCATCTTCTGGAACCTGGTGTGGTACTTCCAGCGTCTGGGCCTTCCCACCAACCTGCTACAGCTGGTCCGCCTCTCAGCGCTGGCCAACCAGCTCACTCAGGTAACTGCACCGCCCTCTACTGACCAACCAGCTCACTCAGGTAACTGCACCGCCCTCTACTGACCAACCAGCTCACTCAGGTAACTGCACCGCCCTCTACTGACCAACCAGCTCACTCAGGTAACTGCACCGCCCTCTACTGACCAACCAGCTCACTTAGGTAACTCGCCAATGGCGAACCTGCCAATTCTGGTGTTCTCTGGCAAATGCCACTCGTGCAGCAAGATGCTGGGCTGTGAGCACAAGTCTGTTTCTGACAGTTTGGTCAGAAACATGCACACGAGTAGTCCCTTGGAGGTCATTTTGTAGGGCTCTGGCAGTGCATACAGGAGGCTGTTCCTCCTTGCACAAAGAAGCAGATACCGGTCCTTACAATAGTAACAAGGGCACTAGCAAAATGCAAAACTGGAGAAAAATCAGTCAGGAAGGATAAGGAGAGTGAAATGGTCTGTGGCCACCACATGCAAAACCATTTCCTTTTTGGGGGTTGTCTTGCTGTTGCCTCACCTGTCCACCTGTCCATCTCCTTTCATTTGCACCAAAGCAGGTGAAATTGATTAACAATTGTTTACGCTTCCTAAATGGACAGATCGATATCCCAGAAGTTTAAGTGTGTTCCCTTTTTTACCTGCACACTACCTGACTACAACTTGTATAATATCGCATTTCATCTCATTGTAACCTGCACAGCATTTTTGCACTACTGTTCTACTGCAGTACGACTGGTCCCGCTGTAGTACAACTACTATCTTTATCACTTCATTACCTTATTCTACTTTCTTTATTAATTAATTATTATTACTTATTTTAATTTATTCTATTATTGTTGATTTTGTATTCTGCTGCAATACCAATGTCGAAGAACCTGAACCTAAGAATTGTACTCTTGTGGAACATTGGATGTAATAAAAGCAATGCTGATTCTGATTCTGCTTTGATTTGATCTCAGTCGGAGAACTCTGCGGTGAGAGTGAGGCTCCTGTGGGACACTCTGACCCCTGATACAGACCACTGGCCCCCCCTCTACATCCTCTGGAGGATACACAGTAAGACCACTCAACCTATAATCAACTTATGGAAATGACAACTATTTCAATAAATTGTTCAAATCGTATCATGAATTGCTTCTCTCTCACAAAATGTGACCCAATGCGCTTCACAAAGAGCAAAGAAGATAAAGCAACAACTAAGATGGACATTTAAAAGGAGAGATTGAATAAGTAGGTTTTGAGGTCTCGCTTAAATGTTTTGGACAATCTCAGGCTCTCAGATAGGGTGTTCCATAGTCTGGGAGCATATATACTGAAAGCTGTTTCTCCATGTCTCTTGGTCCTGGCTTCTGGGACCGTCAGGAGTTCAGTGCCAGTGGACCTCAGGGGTCTACCTGGTGTGTATCTCACAAGCATGTCCATGATGTATTTGGGTGCATGGCAGTGGAGTGATTTATAGACTAGTAAAATAATCTTGAAGTCTATTCTATAACTGACAGGGAGGGAGCCAGTGCAATTCTTTAATTGCAGTGATAGTTTTTTGAGTTATGGGCGTCACTAAGGGCCACAAAGAAATCTCGGCCAGTTAGGTAAGTCCTGAACCAGCACTTCCTCAGACATCCTCTTCATTTCTCAATCGCTCTATCCCCAACTTTCTCTTTCTTTCTTTTTCCTCTGTCTCCTCCTCTTTCTCTGTCAATTAATCCCTGTCTATCCATTTACCCCTGTCTTTGTTCCTCTCTCCCTCTCTTTCTATATCAATCCCTCTCTCACTCTGAACCTCCCTTCCTCCCTCCCCCTCTCTCCAGGTGGTGTGCCCATGAAGAGCTACAGCTGGAGGAGGCACAACCACCCCTTCACTCTTGCCTTCCTGGAGGAAGTGCTGCGCTGGGTCGGTATGAACGAGGTCCACAAGGCCGTTACCCTCTTCCTTGATACCATCGCCAAGCAACCTGGCACTGCCAAGATACAAAGGTGAAATGGGGGAAATCATCAGTTGTTGATTAGGCCTTTCTGCTGATGTATGTCTTTTATATACAGTGCCCTCTGCAATTATTGGCACCTCTGGTAAATATGAGTAAAAAGGGCTATTTAAGGATGAATTAGCTTAATGTCACACTGAAAAAAAAGAAACATCCAACCTTTAATTGAAGTAAATGTATTTGCCAATAAAACAGCAGTCTTCTCCTGTAACATCTAATGAGGTTGGAGAATACAGAGTAAGAATTCTGAGACCATTACTCTTTACAGAACCTCTCCAGATCATCCAGCTTGTGTTACCCTTGATAGCTGATGGATTGTTGTAAAAGTGGTAAAAGATTTATGGGGAATTCTGAAAAACGGAAAATGGGACCTGAGCAGGTTAAGCAGTTGAAGTTTAACAAGTTTGTTGTAAGATGTCTTTCAATAATTGCTACTCCTGGTTTCCTTGATGGCTAAATATTGTCTATGTTGTTTTTGTGTGCAGGAGTCTTTACAGAGAGATCCTCTTCCTCACCCTGGCTGCTATGGGAAAAGATCACGTTGGTAAGCTGGCTCTTGAAGACACCAGGCAGCCGAGTACTAGAAACTCCCATGAAAGTCAGATATGAATTCGAATTGGACAAGAGTGATGCTAGTGGAACATGAACTACAAAATATGTGACACCAGACTGTCTTTTGATCAACCAGTTGCTGAGATTTTTCATTTTTTACATATTCTGAAACTACAGATTGTAAGCTTTCAAATGACGTGTCATAGCGGTACATTGAAATCCAGAAAAAAAGTTTATGACTATATACGTTTTGAATGTTGGTACACCTCAAACAGAGATTGGGAGAAAGTCACTCTGATAAAAAGTCACTCTGATCAACCAACAAGTCTGCTAACAGCTGGCAGCTAACAATGTCACATCGCTACGAACGTCTAACTGCATTTTTTATAACATCACAACATGCTGGTAGAACATAATTAATAACTAGACATAAAGTATGTTTACAAGCCATGTCTCCCTTACCAGTAGCCTACGGCAAACAAAACAGTGAATCCAATCCACAAATTATATGTATTTAGTGATTGTTAAACTGTTCTTTATTATATCGAGTGGGTACTTCAAAACTTCAAATTGCATATTATGGAAAAAAGCGAAAACCAGGAGTCACGTGAATGAATGAATGAATGGTCTTTATTGTCATTGATATAGTACAGGTACCATACAACGAAATTTGGGAGGGGGGGCTCCCCTGGTGCTAGGAAAAATACTAAAAACAAGAAGGGAAAAGAGCTGGTTTACATAAATAAAGGCTATATACACTATCCACTATACTATACTATACAAATAAAACACTGTGCTGTACTCTATGCTATGCTATAAATATCCTAACATTTCCTATCTCTGAACCTTATGTACCCGAGGGTTGTCATATTGCACATAGTATTATTGCACATTCATTTAAAGTGTCGCAGTTTGCAGGTTTGAAATGTTCACAGTTGTGTTTCAGTATTGCACTTGATTACAATCTAGTAGCTGCCATCAATTTGTCTAGATTGGTGTGATAGTGGTGTGATAGATGGTGTGACACGTATGGTGTGATAGTGAAGTACTTTCAGTGTGATTTTCAGGGAAACTTAATAGCTTGCGTACGTGCTCGCTTTCCTACGCCAACGCTGTGCCCATATATTGAGAAGCTATTTTCAAAGACCTTTCTATGCTGTGCAGAGTGCAAAAAAGTGGTAAAAATCTGGAAAATAGCATCCCGACTAATTAGCTTTTCTTTTCTTTTTTTTACTTTTACTTAAGTAGGACTTTCGGGTATTGTTTCCGCCACTGCCTAGTACTTGGAATCTTTCTTGGTATGCTGAGAAACTGTTTGAGTGGCAAGTGATGTATAGCAATTCACAAAAATCCAAATGCCAAACAAATTATAATCTTCTCCCCCCCCTCCCTCCCTCCCCCTCTCTTTCTTTCCCTTCCAGCTGCGTTTGATAAGAAGTACAAGGCAGCTTATTCTCGGCTCAGCGGCACCCTCGGCCGCGATGAACTGCGCAGGAAGCGTGCCCAGCCGCCCAGCCCTAAGGCCGTGGACTGCAGACGGAGCTTCCTGCTGACTCTTGAGTGCTGATCCACCCCAGCAACTGCTGCAGCCTCCACCCACTCTAGTCCGCACGCGCCCCCATCGCTGCTGCCATCGCTGCCGGCTCTATTGGAACTCTGATACCTGGCCCTCGAAAGAAGGGGAGACATGGGAAAATAGACTGAAAACACACATTTTTGCTGCCTTCACCCTTTTGTCTCAGACCTCTCTGGTGCCCCCTGGCACTGCCTTGCCACACTGCACAAACTGTAGTCCACGCTGGTATACCTCACTGGTTTTATTTTCGTGAACCAAGTATTCCACACTTGAGCTTTATTCACTCTCACTATTAAACTGGTCTTGGACCCCAACCACTTACCACAAGCAGATTTGACTGAAGGATCTGACTGGAGGAATCGGATATGCACAGGCTATCAACAGCCTTCCTGGACTGTGCTCAAAGTTCTCATAATATCTCCATCTTCTGCCTCAACAAATGTATAATTTACAGATGTTGAAGTCATATACCATGCATTTCAAACATATGCAAGATGTGAGGCATGATACTGAGCTGCAATCTATGCATTTAATGTGAACATATTCGATACCCTGCATTGCATTGCTTCCAGACAGGAAATGTCATAAAAATGTATTACACCAGATTATAATCTGACGAGGGGGACCCCCCCCTCACTCCCTCATCTCACATCTTTTTAAGTGCTGCTGCTGTGGTTGCTGTTGTTGCTGTTTTTTGTGTGTTTTTTTCTGGAATTCATTACTTTGGCCTTACAAACGTTTATACCTTGGGAGACTGCAGCAGCAATGTGACGTTACCAGGGATTTTCAGCCAATCTAAAGGAGGATGATGTTGACACTGGGAGAGGATGATGTCGACTCTGGGAGAGAATGATGTCAAGTGGGAGAGGATGATGTCGACTCTGGGAGAGGATGATGTCAAGTGGGAGAGGATGATGTCGACTCTGGGAGAGGGTGATATTGGCTCTGGGAGAGGATGATGTCGACTCTGGGAGAGGATGATGTCGACTCTGGGAGAGGATGATGTCGACTCTGGGAGAGGATGATGTCGACTCTGGGAGAGGATGATGTCGACTCTGGGAGAGGATGATGTCGACTCTGGGAGAGGATGATGTCGACTCTGGGAGAGGATGATGTCGTCTCTGGGAGAGGATGATGTCGTCTCTGGGAGAGGATGATGTCGTCTCTGGGAGAGGATGATGTCGACTCTGGGAGAGGATGATGTCGACTCTGGGAGAGGATGATGTCGACTCTGGGAGAGGATGATGTCGTCTCTGGGAGAAGATGATGTAGACTCTGGGAGAGGATGATGTCTACCAAAAAAGGATAGAGAGGCATCTATTAGCTTGAGGGGTAAGGCAACAATTCTTGTCAGTGTAACTCTGATGGTTGGATTTCAAACACTTCCTTTATGTTTTTACCAGCTCATATTGTAGAAGACAGCTATGGCCAGACAGGAGAGGTGAGGGAACAACAGACATTGACAGTCATTGTGAATCCACAGGAAGTCCATTAAACCCCACCCATCTGAACCACTACCTGGAATTACTTTCAACAGAGAACACCAACAGAATACATTTGTTTCATAGTTGTGTGGTTGGGGCGGGCTCAGTCTAAGGCTGCTGAACTCTGGGTAATTTTGAGAGAGACTGAAGAAAAAATACCTTGGGAGGGATGCTTGGGGGGAAGTGACGATGTCGTGTATGATGTTGTGTTTCTTTTCAGGATATCATTCTTATTCTCTCCACAAGAGTTTAGGTACTCTCATTTTAGCTGCGAGGTGGCATCTTTGTTTGGACGTTATCTTCCAAGTTCCGCCCAACTAGTCCCAATGGAGACTAGGTAATCCGATGTCGAGAGCATGTGTTCAAATAGACCATGAAGAGAAGAGTGACTGTTCATCACCATACTGCAAACCTCAATGTTGGGTTAAAAAAGGCATATGAAGATGGCAATAGGCTAAAAGAGTGTATATAACAACACATGTTCTTTTTCATTGTACAGGCTTGTGTTATTGAAAGCAATTGAAATGAAACTGACCAGCAAGAAAATAAAGGATTATTAAAAGAAATGGAATAAAATCCATAAGGCTAATGGAGAGGAAGGGTTAACATGTCTTCCCTTTGGACCCTCTACTTACCTGTCATTGTCTCCATGTAACCATGAGGCCTTTCTCCTCTTATTTTAACCCTTTATTTGTGGTTCAGCCTTGTATATTCAAAAGTTATATTAATTGCACAATGAAAGAATATAGTATTTTCATTTTATTTTTTCTTGGTTTCATATAATGTTGTCAGTCACACTGTTAAATGCTACTGTCCTCTTCATAAGTTGCTGTTGTTGTTTTTAGTAGTGTTGTATTTCAGAGCCACAAGAGAGAATGCCTTGTGTTCTGCCTTGCTTTTGAAGATTGTTTGAGTGAAAAAAGTGAAACATTTTATTGTCCCTCTTGGGCAGGTAAAGCTGTGATTCCAACTAGATCAATCTGTCTTTTTCTCCCTTGCTGTGGAAACTCCAAAGTCTCTTGTCTACAGTACACATTTCCCTGGCATCAAGTGGCTCGGGGGGGGAAGGGACAGGAGAACAACTTTCATATCTCATGGTGTTTAAGTCTTAATCTGTGGATGAGATACGTAAAATGCCACTGATATTGTGTTTACCCATGTATCACTGGAGTGTAAGTTAGACTATTGTTTAGCTCAATATAGCTATGACTAACCTATTCCCAGGGTAGAATGAATTTGTCCCTTAGATACTGATCTGATGTTTGTTTAACGTTTTCCCGCCTAAAGATTAAGGCTAGGATTAGGATAAACTGAGTGGCCACCAAGTGGCAACCACTAACAGGACAGGTGCACCATGTACCCTTGCCACTCCTGGTCATACTGATCGATGTGGCAGTGACCAATCTAAACCAGGAGAGGGCAGTATACCCTATTGAATCGAGGCAATTGATAGGGAAATTACACCTCAGCAGGCAAGGGATCCCATGGTCCTCTTGCAGAGCAACTGAACAGTCTTCAGTCTTTCGTTGCCGTCAGGGCACTCAACACTGAATTACTAATTGTGGTAACTTATGTTCCATTTCTATTAAAACAGGAACTTTTCTGTACTTCATGATAGGTGATTATTGATTTCAACCTGTTAGTCACAACATAAAGGAGACTCAAGAGAGGAAGCTGTTGGGAATATTGGGACAGCATTGTTGTTTCAAGTTAACCACTTGAGTTTCCTTTCCCAGTTCAAAGAGTGTTGTTGATTTGTTATTTTACTGCCCAAACGTAGGCAGCATCACATTTATGGCCACTGTATTTCAATGCACAGGACTGCAAGTGAATATAAGGGAATATACCATTTTTATGGTCTGTTCTTTTAATGGTAAAAGGAACAAAGAAACGAAGAGAGAGGAGATCTGTATTTAAGATTTATTGTGTTTGCTGTTGTAATTTATATGGCTGTGACTTCAGTTGTAAATGTCTTGTTTGTTTTTTTAAGAAAAGCAAAAAAAAATAGAGACAGATTCCCCAAATGCCTTGGTCTTTTGTATTGTGAGATTTACTGTATGTTTTAGGGCAACTATTAATTATATTGGTAAGCGGTATTCTCCACCCTGCCACTTCCTCTCACACAATTTGTTTTAGTTCAAGCTTAATTTTAATGCATACGTATTTTGTATTCATTGCACTTTTTCCAGTTTTATTGCATTTATACTTGCTATTCAGCACTTCAGCACAACATGTACAGTATAACACAATGTTCTTGCCACATTTACTATTGACTAATGTCAATAGTGTCCCTCAATATCTAGTCAATGCTTCCCAAAACCACCATTTAACTCACTGGTACAAACATTCAACACTGATTCATCTGGACCAGTTGTCTGGGAAGTTTCAAGTTAAATTGGATTTTACACACGGTTCTATTAGTTCTATTAGGCTCTACACACCTGTCACCTGCACAGTGGTCATAAGAACCTTCAAGGGGGAAAAATCCAACATACAAAATGACAACATAGAAACAGAAAATTGCATGAAATAATAATACTGAGAAAAGGCATAATGAAAACCACAAAGGAAACTTTCAAAATGTCGATTGTCTCACTCCATGACTATTTTTAATCCTGACTATTTTGAAATCTGACTATTTCCTACTATCTCTTTTGCCAGAATTTACCAGAATGAGCTTAGTCACATGTAGATGACTGATTATGACTACGGTTAGAATTCCATGCACCTACATAACATAACATAACCAGTTAGACAGTGGCCCCAGGGCTACATTCAGTTGATCCAGTGTTGCACTACTTCTCTCACAACAATTGGCAACTTTCTTGGAAGCTGTTTGCTCCTGGTTGGTGGGCATGGTGGAGTGTTCTGGCTGACTAAAATCATGATGCAGCACACGCCCAAAGCAACTTGGATTCTGTGCCTCTTCACTCTTCCTCCAGACACTGGGACCTTGATTTCCAAATGAAATGCTACATTTACTTTCACCTGAAAAGAGGACTTTGGACCACTGACCAATGGTCCAGCTCTTTTTCTCCTCTGGTTCAGGAGTTGCTTGACACTAGGAACGTGACACTTGTAGCCCTGTTCCTGTGTATGTCTCTCCATGGTGGTTCTTGAAGCACTGACTCCAGCCTCACTCCTTGTGAAGCTCCCCCAAGGTCGACATTTCTGTATTATAAATCCTTTTTTTGATTGGTCTTATGTAATATTCAAATATTTTGAGATACTGGATTTTTGACTTTCATGAGCTGTAAGCCATAATCATCAACATTAGAACAAAAAGGCTTGAAATATTTCACTTTATGTGTAATGGATCTAGAATATATGGAAGTTTCACTTTTTGAATACAATTACGGAAAATACAGAACCTTTCCACGATAACATTTATGGAGATGCACCTGTACTCTATTCTCCATTCTCATACCTCTCTCTCTCTCTACTCTATTATCATACCTCTCTACTCTCTCTCTCTACTCTATTATCATACCTCTCTACTCTTGTTCTCCTCTCTCTCCCTCTCTATTCTCATTCCTCTCCCTTTTTAACAGCCTCTACCTCCCTCCCTCTCTCCTCCCTTCACCTCCTCTCCTCTCCTCCCTTACCATGCCTAATAGGCTCAACAGTCTGTGAGTGAGGTATAGCGTGAAAAGCTGAAAAGCAACAGCGGGGAGAAGAGGGGGGTTTAGCCAGCTCCTATTAGGCCACTGTGATCGTGGCTATGTGAAACCCTAAAGCCCATTATGTGGATAATAGGATAAAGCGCTACTGCATGACTGGCAATGAGCAGGCCAAGGGTTGTTAATACAGCTAGGATCAGTTCTCACTGCTTAACCACACACCCCAGCGGACGACTCTATTACTCTGGATGTTATGTCCATGTACAGTATGTGCTTTTCAGCCACTGTCTCCTGCCCCAATTAGCTATCTTGCTAAATCCGGGGCAATGACATGTTATACCTGGTCCCTGACAAATAAACATAAATAGTCAGCAAAAGGTCCTACTTTAAACAAAGATGAGGTCTTCATAAACCCTTTATAACGCTGACATATACTTAGAGGCTTCCCAAATAATTTAAAAGCAAACTTGAGCTATAAAGGGTGTTATAACAAGTCATTGCATGTGGCACTTTCCTCACACTTCATCGAAAAACATTTGCTTTTAAATAGTGTGAAGGATAGAGTAGTAATGTTGGCTATGCCTCGCAGGAGAAGGCCACCAGTGAAGGGTATAGTTGTGATTGGTCAATGCCTCGCAGGAGAAGACCACCAGAGAAGGGTATAGTTGTGATTGGTCTATGCCCCGCATGAGAAGACCACTATACCTTGTGGGAGACCACTATTAGTGAAGTGTGTCATATTGCCTTATGTTCATTGACACTGCACAAGCCTCAGGGCATTCAGAGATGGACTGAATATGTACGGCTCCTATTGCTGACTAGTTTACCTGAGATTGTTCATTCCTGTTAGCAGATACAACAGGGTATAGTTGTGATTTGGCTAAGCCTCGCAGAAGAAGACCACTAATATAGATTAGATTTTTGAATTGCAGCTAACCAGGGACTCTACACAACACATTTACCCTTAACCCAGTAATCCCGGTCCTGGAGAATCCTATTTTGTGTATGCTTTGTTACAGCCCAGCTCAATTACACTTTACTCAACTGGTCATTGTCGAGTACCTGATCTGAATCGATCAATGTAGTGATATGGTAACACTGGCATAGAGCAAGTCTGACCCGAACCCTAAATGAGCAGGGTTTAATAATGCTACTGTAACTACAGTATACTCATATTTTCATGTTCATATCCGGCTTTGAGTTTTCAGCCAAACATGACTGGGTAAATCAAACCTCACAATGGAGGCATCCTCCGTTTCCCACTTAGTTACCAAAAATAAGACTTTGCTAGCAAATAGCATTCCATGGTTTGCTTAGTTGCCTTTGTCTATGTGAATTATGTCAGCAAAGATTATCTTGAACTGTTGTATGAAGTGTATTAAAGCCTTATAAACAGTCATAGCACTATTATGTATTGCTATCGATTGAGCGATTGATCGGTTAGTGTGGGGATATAGGCTACAGTCAATTGTTTGTCAATTGATTTTGACTAGCATTTCTGCCACAGATGTGTTATCCCACGCTATGGCATTGTGACATTGGTGAAGTTGTCCTGGTAAGTGGCCGTTTGACACATCTTGCCAATACTATGAATAGTTAAGGCAGGAGAGGGTCCTTGTCTGTGATATGTTCACAATATATCTCAGTATCTTGAGCCTTACTACTTAACATACATCTCATAATGCTCTTTGACTGCATCTATAGGGTTTTACGAATGTGTCTAAGGTTATATGAGACTTTGTAACCCTTCATGAAAGGGGTCTGTTTGCAAAGTTAGTTTACCAGAATGTAGTTGGAGAATGCTTTAGTTTAGAGTGTTTAATACAGACAGATGCAATACAGTGCTGCCATCCAGACCTTCAACCAAAAGAGTGAATTCACTTTTTCAGCCAAAGCCTTTATTTAACACATGAGCAATGTGTGCACACAGAAAATCTGTATAGGTTATTCAAATAAAAGTTGCCTTATGTCACTGCAAAGTCAGAATCAGTCTGAATGGTTGCCTTTGATATGAATTTCACTGTAGATGGTTTTGTTGCTTATCAAGTGGTCATTATCATAGCCCTTTACCCTTTCTCTAGATCTCTGCCAGACATAATTCTGAAACAAAGGTAAACACATGTGACTGCATTGCATATGGCTTTTTGGTGTCTGCAGTCCCTGAAATGCTACCGTACTTAAATGCCATAATTTAGGGATTGAATTGACAAAAATAACTCAAAAAGAACAAAATTGACAAAAAGAACAGCATAAGCATGTATACTGTTCACGGTGTTAACCGGGTCATTTTTTTTTAATACGGTGCCATTTGGACTTCATAACTTAAAAATAAATTGTTGATTTATCTATATTTTAATGTTCTATTATATAAAGGACATATCTAGCTTGCTGAAAAACATAGTGGTCGAGCTCAGGCACCTACATTTTATTTTATTTAGAATACCCTCTGTAGTTGAATAGGGCGAGTGTCTCCAGAACAGAGTGGACACATAACAGGGTGGACACTAACAGGGTGGACATTTTGAGTTAAAGTTAGCCTTTAGCCTGCCTGTGTTAGCATAATGCCTAGAATGACCATGAATACTTGATGAGGAATCTAATTTGCACTAAATCGTTTTTTTGAAATTATTCAATTTGATTGATCTCCTCAATATTTAGGCATAACAGGGTGGACACGTTATGGTCAACCACATTAAACTCACTGGATAAAAACATAAAAATCAGATGGTAAAAGAGGTAGAAAATCACACAGCTTACCACATTTGAAATCCCCTCCACTGATGTGATGTCACCTCATGAGAGTGATGTGATTGAGAAATATGGTTTTCTTTTAAAAGGGACATACACAAACACAGCATAACAGGGTGGACAGTGATCGCAGGGACAAGCAATATTGTAAGCAAAACCTTAATTTTTTGTACAAAATAAAAAAATGGATAAAAACTATATTTGATTTCAATAGATATTGATCAGGAAAATGAAATAATAATAACATATTTGGAAATGTATATGTTTTTAATAGTTATTTTTGGGATTGAAGTTGAATGAACAACACTGGGGACATCCCAAATCCCATGCAAAATCCAATTTACATCTTTAACCAAAGCTTTTAAAATGTAGAAAACAACAACTTAGAAGCCCATATCATTGTATTCATAATAAATAACAATTGACTATACATGAAAAACCTAATGGAATTAGTATTTGTCCAAATTTAGACAAAATACAACATGATTTAGTACTGGGGACGGAAAAGGCACCGTATAAAAAAAATGACCCAACCGCCCAGCTCAGCATGTGACGTTTTATAGCTCTTTAAGTTAATAAATGCAGCTAACGTCATCATCAGTTCTACCATTAAGAACCATGTTTAAACTTACCATTTCTAGCTCAATTCATGTTAAATATGAAAAAATAACATTAACATAAAATCAATGATGAGAGTTTTTCATGAGAGTATGCGACTGAAATACTGAAAATGCACATACTGTATGAACAAAGTTAATCTTAAAGGAAATACATTTCACAGGTTAGGGTTAGGGCTTATGAAATAGCATACTGTGTAACAATATAGTAACATTTATTTTGCACATACTGTTTTAGATTCCGCTATGTACATTGACTCTAAAATACTTGATGGTGGAAGTGCCTCTAACCATCCCCAGTACATCCATAGCATGCCCTTTACTCAATCCTGAATCAAAAGTCACTGTAGAGTGTGAATGTTCTTTATTCAAACCCCAAATCAAATGTCACTGTAGAGTGTGAATCTTTTATTGAGTGTGAATTAATTTATTGCAGTGTCCCGAAAACAGGAAGATTCACTGGTCAGTGGCATGTTCCACTGACAATGTGGTAGGAACAACCACCCTCGAGCGCTCTGCTCTTAACCATTCTGTCCTCTTTGGCAACACACTTTAATAGCTAGATTGTGGCGATATATGAGGTCAGGTTCTTTGTCCTTATCCAACTAGATCATGGTTTTATAGGGTACATAAATGCTTTCACTCCCACACAGGACTAAACCATTACATTGAGGTTGCAAGGATGGTACATGCTTTATACCTATAGGGATATGTGTACTTGCTCACGAGTTGTGGTATATGAGATTTTGTAAGACAGTGAATTTGGTATATTAGGGTGACATTAATTAAGTGTTGGTCCTAAAATGGCTGCCCAAAGATGACTATACTACCCATAAACCCCCTGCTCAACTGGTGACTTGGCCAATTAAGGAGCAATTGGCTGGATGATCAGATACACTGAAAGCAGCTCCTCCAGGAACTCCATTTTATTTGTGTTTGCAAGGAGAACTATAGCTCTACTAATTTTAAATCAAACAATGATGGGGTCAAAGAACAGACTCTAAGCTTTAATTCAATGTTTTTCAGATCGGGTTCACCAAGTACAACATTTTTTAAACATCAAACATTTAACAATATCTACTGTATTTAAGGGCTACAAAGGTACTGGGAAAAATGTATATAGGCCTAATGTCCATACTCATGTTCATCATTTGATTGACCTTTCGATCCTTTGCATCCAATAACTGCCTGAAGTCTGCAACCCATTGACCCTACCAGGCGCTGGGTATCTTCCGTTGGGGCGGCTGTGGCTCAGCCGGTAGAGCCAGCTCGCAGCGGTTCAAATCCCCGGGTGGCCACTGTAATATTGTAAGAAGTCACACGGGAGACCGACATGAGATAGACCATCACTTTACTGAATTAGCTTATTTGGTTATCATACAGGTTATATGCTTGTATCTAATTAGGGTAGGGAGCGCCACCTACTGGTTAGGCGTATTCATATATTTCACAATACATCACATCTTCCCCTTTAAGAAATATTACTTACAAACAAATTAACTAGAATGTTCCTGTTTTCTTAACTTTACGTTTCAACACATTACAATATATATATATATATATATATATATATATATATGTATTTGTTTTCTTTTCTTTTAACATTCCAACCAATAGTTACTTTCAAACTTATGTTATCTTTAAACTTAAAATCAATTTTAAACTATAACTTAAATCAGGTCTTTCTTTCTGATGACAGAATGTTATACACACAATTACACAATGCTTTTCTTTTAGCCTACTACTAAACTAAATGTTGCTATTTAAGTAGAATAACGTTCTGGTGGTCTAATCAGTCTTCCACACCTTGACCTCTTGACTGGTTCTCCCCTGTCCCCAGTTGGTGTCACAGTCCCTTTCACTGGTGACTGTGCAGGTGATGGCACTGGTGTGTCACTTTCTGCAGGTGCACTAGTTGACTGAAGGAAAGTCTTCCACGTCTACACAGCGTGGTTGTGGAAAAGTCATTTCTCTGGTCTTCAGCAGGACGTCGCCGATTCCTCCTGTAGATATTTCCATCAGGTGTTTGGATTACCAAGGATCTGGGTTTGTCGTGACTTCTCACCACGATCGCTGGTTGCCAGTTGTTCTTGACTCTTACTCTCACTTTCTCTCCATCCGCCAGAAGTGGTAACTGTTTTGCTCCTTGATCAAAGTAGCGCTTTTGTTTCAGCTGCCTTTCCTTGATGCTCTTATGCACGTCGTCGTACAGCTGTGCTGACGTTGGCAGTTTCCTCTGCAGTCTTCGACCCATGAGCAGCTGTGCAGGAGACAGTTTCACTCCATCCAGAGGTGAGTTTCTGTATTCCAACAGAGCAATGTAGGGATCACTCTGGCTTTCCTGTGCTTTCTTTAGCATGTTCTTCACTGTCTGGATAGCCCGTTCACTTTGTCAATTGGACTGTGGGTATCCAGGACTTGATGTGGAAGGTACAAACTCCCAACTCTCTGTGAATCTCCTGAATTCTGCACTTGAGAATTGTGGACCATTGTCTGACACAACCTCATCCGGAATCCCACTGCTGACACCATGTAATATTGTAAGAACTCGGAGACCGACATGAGATAGACCATCACGTTACTGAACTAGCTTATTCGGTTATCATACAGGTTATATGCTTGTATCCAATTAGGGTAGGGAGCGCCACCTACTGGTTAGGCATATTAATATATTTCACAATACATCACAGCCACGTGTCTAAGTGTTCCTGAGCAAGGCACTGAACCCCTAATTGCTCCAGAGTAATTTCGTGTTCGATATATATAGTATATACCTTATGTATATATTGTTAAATATCTATTTTGAATCATAATTTACATTTTCTTGTGTTAATGACTAAATTTACTATTGATTAAATAAAAAAACATTGTCATCAATCCACATGTAGAGATCGGAAAAATGTGTGCATAAGCAGAAATTAAAAGAGTGTATTTTCTTTTGTTAGTGAATTAATAAGAATGCCATGTTCGTGTTACATTTTATTATTTTGTATTTCTGGAGAAAATACCGTGGCCTTGTTTGTTTGAATGATGTGCTCTAAGCCAATCAGATCACTTTAGAAGAGATATGTTGAGAGTTGGAGGAAGTGCACGCGACTGGCACAAATTAATAGACACCTGTGGCAGAAGGGCTGTGTTTGGAGAGCATGCGGTAACACCAAAAGTTTAATGACGACGTACTATATTGCTATTAAGTTGGTACTATTGTTTGACACGAGAGGAAAAAGCAGTCGATGGGACAACATCATCTCAGTCACTATAAAGTTGGTACAACCAAGTGGCCAAAAAGAGTCCCTTAATGGAAAGATAATCTCTCATATCCACAATTGTGTTTGCAACAAGGAATTCAAGTGATACAGCAAAGAAAGTGGTTGGAAATGTGTTTTTACTACTACTATTTGGTTTTTACTACAAAGCTTTAATTTGAGTCTAAACTTCAACAGCCACATAAACTCAGCCTACCACCTAGCAAGCAAATCTTCCTTTTCTAGCCTTTATATTAGTATTAGGGAGGATGCTGTTGTTTCTAACTTAATCGCCACGGTGGTGCCACCATTGACCACCATGGCAGTCATTGTCTCATGGTGAGACATGTCAGATAGTGCTACTCCGTCTGCATTGATCTGTCTCATATGTCGCAAACGGTCATGAGAGAGATCAAAAGTAGCCAGGATAAAATGTGACGGTCTGGTAAAAAAGGTTAATTTTTCAGTTTTTGACAGATTATGAAAGGGCAGATTGTAAGCTTCAAATGATGTCATACATTGAAATCTGGAAAAGTTGAAGATGATATGCATATTTGAATGTTGGTACACCTCAAGTCAACTAACAGACCTCAAGTCAACTAACATCAAAATCATCCTCAAAATGTTCACACTTTTCACAGGCAGGTAATGGGTTGGAACCATAGCTGGTTAACTCCACCGCCAACCACTCCCCCAGGACAACCACTCCCCCATTACACTACCTGTCATTATCTGACACTGGAGTTGTCAGTTTACCCTAAAGAAAATCCAGGCTTATTTTGATCATTTTCATGAGACTGACACATGTAACTCAGTTAACTTAACCCAAGTACAAAGCAGAAGGTATGTCGGCAAAATCCCATAAATTTATTGATGAAACCTTCGTTTCGTAGATACTTTATTTTTATTGGAGTTATGGTGCTCAATTGAATTTCCTGTCTAATCTCTATATGGCTCATTGGCTATATTAGTTGCTCTGTGATCATACCTCATCCGGTTCCTCACCCTGGCTCATGATCACCCTGGTTCCCAGCAGTCTCACAGCATATCGTTGATGGAAAGTTTGAAATACTGTATCACATATTCGTGCTGTGTCGGCTTACATAAAAAGAAAAAACGGCGTATATGATTGTTACCTGCTCTATATGCGCTCTATATGGCTCGGCTACTATACTATACTATACTATACTATACTTCTGGGAACCAGGGTGATCATGAGCCAGGGTGAGGAACCGGATGAGGTATGATCACTGAGCAACTAATATAGCCAATGAGCTAGTTAGAAGTAATAAGATGAAACAATAGATATAAATAAATACTGTAAATATAATAAATAGTACTGTATGTGAGTGGAGAAACTGTGCCTCTTTCAAAACCCTCAAGTGTATAGAAATGTCCTTTTCTGGGAAATTGTGTCCTTAGAGACTTGTGTCTCGAGAGTGAAGCCACAGAGAATAGAACTGAGGTCTGAGTGAAGCTGTCTCATGAGTGTCAACTCCTGAGTCTTTGTAGAAGCATATCTACAACAACGCTTTTTTTTTTTTTTTTAAGATTGCTTACTAACATTGAAGTGGCACATTGTCAATGATGCTGCAGCCAACGGCTGTGAGTAAAAGGTTGGTGTCCGATTGCAGAATAGAACTTTAATTAAATGGCCATTATATGGCTATTATTGGGAATATGGAAAGAACAACATTCATACTGATTTGATATTGTGAGAACCAGGCTTATTATGAAAGGAATATTGACTGAGTAACTCACTAATGAGTTAGTTAATGAACAAGACTACAAAAGGTGTGTGTGAGATCGTGCATGTGTGTATCTACCCTCAGATGCATAGGGTCAATATGCATCTCTATGCTGTAGCCCTCCTCTCTCTCCTCCCAGCCCCCATCTTGCATGTTGATATCTTCTTCGTTATACATCTAAGTCAGTCCCTCATGGACCCGATCCCTAATTAGATCTGTTTTGCATGTCCTTTTGGAAAGACCAGAACAGAAGACCACCTAATGAAAAGCACACTGCTCCCCACCCTGTTGTTCTCAGTCTATAAGGGGCACCTATTGTGCGTGTATAGGGGCGTCCTGCTGTGTACGCTGATGCCTGTTAATTGGCTGTTCGGTCATGCTGTGCACCGCGTAGCATTCCAATAGCTTGGCCATCGAGCCACTTCCCTTTCATAACTCATAATAAGAAACCGTTGGGGCCAAAGGGTGGTTGAAAGTGTTTGTTTTCTTTCTAAAATTGAGTTTTTCTAACCAGGGTTGAGTCTCTTTGAGGCTCACAAGGCTGAGATGATTAGATGGTTTGAGGTTGCATGTGTCGCTGCACTGAATGGTCTTTGGAGAGACTTTCAACTTGCAGCTCGTGGCTGTAGTATTGATGTGGTTTTAGTAACGACACATGGCGCTTCATGTGCTTCACTGTGTCATTGTCAAGAAGGTTTGAACATCAACAACAAAAACTTTTAGATTCTTTTAGATTAGAACTTCTCATGATATGTTACTGTGTTAGGCCTATCGATGTTCTATATGCATAGGCTCTGCATGCAGAGTTATTTGTTTGCTGTTATGGATTATGCACTGTGTAGCTCTATGTATAGGCTGTATCATCTCAGTCTCACAGCATATCGTTGATGGAAAGTTTGAAATACTGTATCACATATTCGTGCTGTGTCGGCTTACATAAAAAGAAAAAACTGCTTATATGATTGTTACCTGAAGTCACAGACATGATAAAAGACAGTTTGAGGACCAAAAAACTGCTCTTGAATTGACTGGTGATGGGAATCAGAGTGTGTTTTAATTGGCTATACATTTCCACATTTCATAGGGCAATCTGGGACTAGTACATACATTTTTAAACGTTTAAATATATAGTCATTCGATTCTTGAAGAATATAACTCATTACCACATCAGAACAGGAACCTCTATGGTGATAATGATTATGTTTATTGGCTGTTGTGGTTGTTAATGCCAGCGATGAAAATAGGGATTATTTTTGTTGTTGTTGTTGTTTGTTTTTTCTTCTTTTACTTTATTGTTATTATTTATTTTTAAGAAAGATATTCATGGACTGTTATTCTTTTGTGACTTACCCGTGACACCTTTATGTAACATCAATATGTTGTGACATATTGTTTGACTGCACTTGATAAAAGAAAAATTATAATAAAAAACATTTAAAGTAAAAAAAAAAAAAAGAACAGGAACCTCTGTTGAAAAGCGGCTATTGGGAGCTCTCTTATGCCTACACAAATGATGACAGAACACACCTAACCAGAAATACCTGTCAAGCCAATAGTTACTTTTTTTACCATTACTTTTGGTGCCCTGAAATAGGGGGACTATATATTTTTAAATGGTGAAACCAATATGTACACTGAAATAAACACTGAGGATCTCGACTTACCCCATATTGATTTAAAATCTAACCATAACTTTCACTTCACTGTCCCATTACTTTCACAAGGCAATGAAAAATGTGAATGAGCTTCAACAAAAATGAGACCAGCAAAAGGAGTCAGTTTTAGTACCTAAATTGTAAGCTTTCCGAAGCCTTAATGTTCTATATGATATACAGCAATAAGCATGAAGTGTTTTGGAGGTGACTCACCTCAAGGTGAGGTTTAGGGAACTCATGCGTGCTCCTCTCTCATGCTGGTTTTACTCAGTGTCCCTGGGATGCCTTGGGGATGCGAAGGGGCCCCGCCTTTTGACTGGCCCCCGTCCTGTCAGGCTCGTTTACATAACCCAGCCTCCTCTTATATCAGTGTCCATTCATTGCCCGTGGTGTCAGCGGGGACAACAATACCTTACGCATAACTAATAACCCCCGTCCTCTGCCTGGGCCCTTCTATTATAGCAAACACCTCATTCACAAAGCAGCCTTGAAGGAGTCCACAAGCCAGCCCGTTCGCTGGACAGGGGGACTGAAAACGGAAATGTTTTGTTGAGATTCGGTGTGATATTCTTATATAGGCTATATATGATATATATTGCATTATTTTACGGACTTGCAGTAAAGCAAGGGGGATTTTTTTCCGACTTTTAACAACAAGCAACAATCAAATAGAGAGCAGATGAATTCCAGTTAACGGTTTGCAACGTCAACTAAAGATCAAACTAAAAACGGATTAACACCAAACCATGAACCAGAAGAGGATATTTCAGCTTTTTCTACTGGTGGTAATTTCTTCAGGTAAATATGCTGTTACTGATCTTTAAATTGGTATGGATATTGTTTCATGGTATTGTTTATCTGGGCATGCCGTAGCCTACTAATATATTGGATATAGCGTAGTCCATGTGCAAATGTTTATAACAGATACATTGCATTTGCACTTTTATAAGAAAGTGTTCCGCTTGTTCTAAATTACTGGCTGCTATTATCTTATATCATTGTTAGTTCTTATGTGTAGTTTGAGTGATTATGGGCACAATAAAGTACACGTCAGCAATGTCACAGCATTCATTTAGTCAGTCCGAGGGCGTCAGTTGTATGGAGAAAGTTTGTAAAAATGAATAAATAATAATATAGGCTATACCAAAAAATATGAGTTCGCTACAAGTATCCTAATCTAGTGGTCCACCCGAGACGCACGGAGGATTTGGTCTACACCAAAGGGTTTGAATGTTGCATTACAAAAACAATAGGGCTATTCTTTTTTTGTCATGACCGTCTCTATTTGGTGGATACAGGTAGACTGAACGTTAACCTATTAATGTTTTTAGGGTGTTTGAGGAATAGACTACTAGACTATAGACCTGCTGTGGATTAGTATGTGTGTTCACACCAACTGACGATATCAAATTGATTGCTGCTTTTGCTGGGATATTTGAGATGTGTTCTATCATTGTTTATTTTTTTGTTATTTGGTGAGCTTAGAATGATAAGGTTCTATCTCAGTTTAGAATGATAAGGTTCTATCTCCGTTTAGGGTAGTTCAGAGATATTGAGCGTCAAAGTTTTTACATTCCCTTATGTTTTGTGAGATGGAAATTTCAACATTTTAAAAATAAAACACCACACAGACATTAATAAACACCTAATGGATCAGATTATGTAGAAAACTCAATTTTGACCAAAAGTGGAGATAGAACCTTATAATTCTAACGTCACGATTTGTCAAGCGCGCATGTGGTGTGAGTTAAACGGGAGCCATGCAGTGTGTAGCTGCAATAATGTCATGCGTAAAAGCACTCCTTCGTCTTCTCTGAACTCCACAACTTCTGCGGTTTCTATTATTTAAAGCCAGTCAAACTACTGTCGATAAGGGATCGTGTGTAGTATACTACCCCTAGGAAAGGATGGATGTAATTAGTGATAATCAATGGGGCGTCAAGTCGCGCGTAAAGATAAATGGCCATGTTTTGATCCATTGGGGTATTTACAACTTTTTGGAGGTGGGCGTTTGACCTTGAAAATACGGGTTTATTTTACATCATGCACGGACCGACTGTGTCATGAATGTTTTGTCTATATACGTCTTTATTTCGACGTGAGTATGGTAGAGCCACAACGTTTTCCAGCGCTTTTAATGACCGACAATAATGTCTTCTGTTTGATGTTGTGACATGCAATGAAGCGATACTGTAAATACTTTATTTTATGCGCAAGATCATTTACATATCCACAGACCCAACCTTATTTTCACTAATTACTCAACTTAAGCCATGCACATTTGTTCAGTAATAGTACAGCACAGTGTTTTATTTGTATAGTATAGTATAGTGGATAGTGTACATAACCTTCATTTATGTAAACCAGCTCTTTTCTAGCACCAGGGGAGCCCAAATTTCGTTGTGTGGTACCTGTACTATATCAATGACAATAAAGACCATTCATTCATTCATTCATTCATTCATTCATTCATAATACATGCCAGCGGTGTATGAAACACAGAATGAGATAGTGAACAACACAACCGGTCACCAACAGACTCTCTCTCTCCAACCGTTTTCCTTAATAGGTTTCCCCTAGTTTTATTATTGCCAAACCAGTATCAGCTTGGAGTAAATTCTGACACAGGGTTTGCTGGATAAATCGTACTTGAAGATGTGTAACATACCCTCGGATTGAATCTGTGAACAGGTATTTTCAGTCAAAATGCTCAAAGCTTTGGTAACAAACGTGTATTTCTATAGTCAGCAGTAGTTTTTTTCACACACACACACACACACACACACACACACACACACACACACACACAAACACAAACACACACTTATAACATGTAAATTATCCAGGGCTTTTTGGCCAGCCCATCCCTGTATACCCCTCACGGTCATGGTCAAACAGAACAGCCAGCCGTTAACCCTGAGGGCAGAATGATTGACCTCCAACTAGACAGACCAACACCAGACCCACAGCTGCCTCAGACACCCCTGCAGACACCTCTGCACGTTTCTCTCTCTCACACACACACACACACACACACACACGGCTGTGGCGCAGGAGGTAGAGCCACCGTCTAATGATCGCAAGGTTGGCAGATCGGCGGTTCGAGCCCCGGCTGGCCACATGTCGAAGTGTCCTTGGGCAAGACACTGAACCCCAAATTGCTCCCAGTGAGCGGGCCGGCGCCTTGCATGGTAGCTTGCCGCCATTGGTGTGTGAATGTGTGTGTGAATGGGTGAATGAGAGCTCATTGTAAAGCGCTTTGGATAAAGGCGCTATATAAGTGCAGTCCATTTACACACACACAACCTCTCTCTCTCTCTCTCTCTCTCTCTCTCTCTCTCTCTCTCTCTCTCTCTCTCTCTCTCTCTCTTCCTAGCACAGACAGGCCAAGCACAGATTCTTAATTCCTAACAAGACACCCCTCGGACTCACGATAATCCCAAACATCTACAATGAGAATGAACTACAACTAATGCGCTCCCCTACCATGAGGTTCCGATTGCCTCCTTTTGTCCCTGTGCCTTAGTCCCCCACTCCTGTCTAAAAGAGCGCTGGGAGGAGGCCATTGACTCCATCGACTTCTCGCACTCCAGCCGTAAGGCATGGAGTATCATGAACAATCTCACTGGTAGGTCCAGACACTCCCCCCGTCACTGCCCCATCTCTGCAAATAAAATCGCATCACAATTTGTGAAAAGTGGGTCATACGAGGGCAAAGACCGCGAGTCGTCTCGACTTGTGGCAAAAGAAGTGTCAGACCTCTGGAGGGCCCCAACACCTAGCAGTGACTACATCTCCGGTGAATTCACCCCGGAGGAGTTCGCTGCTGCCCTCCAGCATCTAAAGCCAGGGAAAGCTCCGGGGCCTGATTCCATCTGCCCGGAGCTTATTCTCCATGCCGCACCCGCCTTGAAGTCCTGGCTGAGAGCGTTCCTCACTTCCTGTTTGCGCCAACTCAAGATCCCCAGAATCTGGCGAAGAGCCCTAGTTGTTGCGATCCCTAAACCGAATAAGCCTGAAGGGGACCCTAAGAGTCACCGTCCCATCTCTCTGTTATGCATCCCCTTCAAGATCCTCGAGCGTCTCATCTACGCCCGCATAGAACCAATTGTCGACCCGCTGCTCCCACGTGAGCAGGCCGGGTTCCGACGCGGGAGGTCGACCGTAGATCAAGTCACCCTTATGACTCAAGACATCGAGGACTGCTTTTCGGCAAAAAAGAAGGCCGGGGCCGTCTTTATAGACCTGACGGCTGCCTACGATACCGTATGGCATCGCGGCCTCTCCTGCAAGCTGCTCCGCCTGCTGCCGGACAGGCACATGGTCAGAATGATCATGGAGCTCATCCGTAACCGCAGCTTTACCCTCACCACCGGTCGCGGACAGCTAAGCAGGCTTCGACGCCTTAAGAACGGCGTCCCTCAGGGATCGGTCCTGGCCCCCCTCCTCTATAATATCTACACCTATGACCTGCCCAACACACTCTCGCGGAAGTACGCCTACGCAGACGACCTCGCAGTGGTGTACTCTGCTGGAAATTGGCAGTCTGTGGAGGGGATTCTGAGCCAGGACATGCAGACACTAGTGGCATACTTCCGGAAATGGAGATTGAAGCTTAGCGAGGCAAAGACGGTGTCGGCTGCCTTCCACCTTAACAACAGGGAGGCTAAACGTGAGCTTAGAGTACACCTAGATGGAACTCCCCTGCCATGTTCCGCTGAGCCAATCTATCTCGGCGTGACATTGGACAGGACGCTCACGTTTCGCCGACACCTCGAGTCACTGCGCAAGAAGTTAACAGCTCGTGTGGCGTTGATGAGGCGACTGGTTGGCTCGGGCTGGGGCGCCGGCGCAAGGACCTTGCGCACGGCAGCCCTAGCCCTCGTTTATTCAACCAGTGAATACTGCGCCCCAGTATGGTGTCGCAGTGCCCACACCCGCCTCATCGACTCGCCTATAAACGAAGCCTTGCGCATTGTGACAGGATGCCTGCGTCCTACCCCCGTGGACAACCTTCCCATCCTAGCAGGCATCCAGCCCGCAGGCCTCCGCCGCATGGGAGCCACAGCACGTCTCGCCTGCCGGGCCGTGGAGCTTAATAACCATCTGCTCCATGATAGGCTCACTATAACAGAGGAGCCCTCCCGGCGTCTCAAGTCGAGACACCCATTTGTGCCTGCCGCACAGGATCTCAGGCAGCAATGCAGAGATCTCAACATCAGTGCGGCAGGATGGGCGGATTATATGTGGCGCGCGGAGTGGGAGGCTAACACCTCCAAACTCCGCGACCACATCTCAGTCGCCGGCGCTGAGCCCCTCGGGATGGACCTGCCAAGGCTATCCTGGGTGAGGCTCAATCGTCTTCGGACCGGCGTCGGGCGTTTCCGCTCATCAATGCACAGATGGGGCTTGGCCCCAAATGCGTCGTGCGAGTGTGGCGCAGAGGACCAAACCGCAGACCATGTTATCCTGGATTGCCCGGTGTACCACCCACCCAACGGGATGCATGGTCTGTCGGTATTAGATGACGAGACGATGACGTGGCTTCTGGAGGGGTGTCCAGAAATATAGCCCGGGTGAGCCCCTCAACCAGGTCTCGGGGTGGTAAAAGGATAGCCCCTCGGCCCCGAGCCTGGTGGAGTGGAGAGGAAAAACAACTACCCATACGCCGAAGAAGAAGAAGTCCCCCACTGGTGAGATCCATCTCAAGCTAATATAGCTGGACCCACCACAGTTGTATTTGGAATGGAATGGACTTTATTTGTATATCATGTAGGCCTACGACTAAAGTTGGTTTAAAGCAACAGTCTGAGTGGTTGTTTCTAGGTATGTATATTCAATGCATATAACCATGTTTCCCACAGTGCTATAGCTTAGAATAGGTAATCATATGCATAACTAGACTAGAATCAGAGTCTACAACTGATGATACCACTATATTATAGTAGAGATAGCAGAGTGTATTATAGTAGAGATAGCAGAGTGTATTATAGTAGAGATAGCAGAGTGTATTATAGTAGAGATAGCAGAGTGTATTATAGTAGAGATAGCAGAGTGTATTATAGTAGAGATAGCAGAGTGTATTATAGTAGAGATAGCAGAGTGTAGCAACTCTGCTTTGTGTTCTTAAAAGTCAAATATTTTAGTTGCCATTGTTCAATCAGAGCTGATTCTCTCGCTGTCACTCTCACTACCAGTGGTACAAGACAATGATAAGCAGCTCCAGTTCACACAATATCAATGCATTTTGATCCTGTTTCAGTTTTAAAGGCAGAAGTTGTACATTAACATCTTTCAAACCTCTGTATTCTCTAGATTCTCTGTTTTTGAGGAGAAGAAACAAGTGAAGACATAAGTTCAGTTCAAATTCTGTTAATTTGGGGTTAGATTCATTTTGATAGTGCAGCTTCTTACAATCTTCTTACAAGTTGCAGGGAAATTCAGATTTCTTGATCATTGGAAGTACACCCTTCAATAACCAACTTGCCAAATACGACTTTCAAACAGTACAGTAATTTGGTATAATATTTTATACCGCCACTGAAATAAGTAGAAACTGTTAATCCAAAATGCTCTTACCATAAAACAACTGTCTAACCCTAACCCTAAATGTGAATGCTCTCAACATATAGGTAGCAAAGCCAATTGAAGGTTTGGTTTGTTGCCAACATTACCCACATTGCCCCAGTGCCATCCAATGTAATTAATTGTCATTACATGCCCAAACCCCTCCCAAAAACACACCCATGGGTGTGTAAGGAAGTGTTTGTAAGCGTGTGAATTAATTAGCTCAATCGGAAATGAGTCCTGTGTTTCCACCAGCACCCCCAATTTGTCTGACGACTCTAATTAATGATAGAAGCAGGTCTAAACAATAGCAGGGGGGAAGCTACATTGCACAAGATCTGGTAGCGACTATCACCACCCCGGAGAAACAGAACGTGCCATAGAGCCAGCCAAGAGGGAAAGGAGGGGGTGGAGTTTAACTCCTATTAGTAGGACAATGGGCTCAGCCCTGAGATGCTGGTCTCCAAATCCACACACACCCTCACCACTACCCCCTTATCCCTATTTCCAGCTGGGCCCAGGACTCCCCCCTCATCTCCCATGTATAGGCCTATCTACCCCCCTCCATCCTCTCTCCCTGCTTGCTTGCCTGGTCCTTATTCAGCTTATTATTCAGCCTGTGCTTGGTTCTCCCTATGCTATGGTGAAGAGAGGGAGAGGTTAGAGAGAAGACGGTTCTGCTGTGTTTGTGTGTAGTATATATCACTAGATTGATGTAATTAGCAACCGTTAACCGTTTTACACATGAAACAATTTGATTTGATTTAAATCAATTGGTCAACTTTTGTCTCAAGAAAGCCAAATTCAGGAGATCCTGATGTATCTGAGGTGACATGTTGTTATCCCAATCAGTTATCCAAATCTTGGACGTGGAAACCGCAGTAACATTGAAGTATTTCATCCAATGGATTATTTGCAGTTCTATCAAGCTCATTGAACCATTGTCCATACCTATCTCATGTGTTTGACCTGATGGAACATTATAACACTGTAAAAATTGTATTTTGTGAGCAAACAATATAAATACAGTTGAATGCACACCAAAGATGTTCCTTTTAGGTATTAAGTCCATATAATCCCAAAGTCGGCTTTTCCCCTTCATGCTTGGGTTCCCAGGGTTGGACAGAAGAGATAGTATGGGACGTGTCAATTAAGGATTCTACTTCGCACTCGCTACTGGGCTTGACTCACTAACCACCACTACCGCACACACATACAACTGCCCACAAAGAAAGGAGGACGCAACCAATGAAGGGATTTAGCAGTGTTTGCCTTCTCTTGCCTTACCCCTGAACCCCCTTTTCACACTCCTGGGGGGCTTAGCCACCATTGCACCACCGTCTACAATGGAAACCGTGAAGTTCACGGCCAAGTCTAATGGGACAATAGACAAAGAGGAGGGGTTCAGAGGGTGGGTGGGTGGGTGGTTGGTGCTTTTGGTGGCGAGCGCAAGCTGTCGTCATCCCCCCCGTTCCCTTCACGCAACTCTCTCATGACCTCTTAGGGGCTAGGGTCACAGTTTGGGGGTGAGGGGTGGAGATTTGGGATTTTAAGGGGGGGGTAGAGTGGTGGGGGTGGGGGCTCTGTCCCCAGTGTTCTCCCCCCAAGACCCCGTCTCCTCATTATGAGCACCCAGATGGGTGGCGAATTTATCCCTAAACCTGAACACTCAGTCACACCCAGGGTCACAGGGGTGAACACAGGGGCTGCAGTGGTAGAGATGAGGGCTTTGCATTGGGACTGGGTGGAATACAGCTGGGAACTTAAGGCTGAGCAGGGTTAGTTTTGTATGAGATGCATATTTATTCTCATTTATTGTTATTACTACCCCCTATTTTGATAAGCAATAATTCAGTTTAAGTGCAAAACCAGTGCCTACCATTTTTCAACAGCTGCGTTTGACAGTGTACAGCCGCACTGTGTCATCATTGAAAGGCAGCATTAACTATTCCTCTCTTAAAAAAAACACCAGAAAATCGGTTCTGATCTTCCAACTTTATCTTCCCGAGTGCTACCAGTCACCCGAGTGCTACCAGTGTAGTCTTAAATCACACTTCCTATTACGATCACACACTCGTGACATCCCCAGTATAGAAGTCCCCAGGTATCCATAATCCAACATTTCCACCCACCAGATCTGACATTAAGATAATCCTTACCATGACTGACATCTTACTCTCTCTACGCCATGCAGAGTTCATCCCCAGGTATCCCATAATCCACTGCTCTCTGCTGGAAATCAGACGTTAAGCTTAGCCGGTATCTTATGGGGGCATGTTACCGCTACAAATTGTAGCTCTTTGTAAAGACAAAGACCCAAGGCCCCGGTGGTGCTGTTTTATGCAGTTGCACTTCAGGCAGAGTGGCTTTGGTTCTGGGCCTCTGCCTTGGCTGCTGTGATCTGCCCCTGAGGAGGTTGTATGCTTGCAGCTTTGTTTCTGAAACCTGGCCCCCCTGTCTTCTGTTCCAAGGCTGGCTTATTTAGTTACTGAAGGTTCAGACAAGAGTCCTCACTTGGCTGTACACCAGAGGGATTACGTGTGTTGTGGCTCTGTTTAAAGCATGCAGTTGTGCGCATAGCACTGTACCAAAACTGAGCTCTGCCCAAAGTGGCCCATCACTGCAGTTTCAGTTGATAGACGATGGTGTTCCCAAGATGTTCAAGAGCACCTTACACAGTTGTGATTACAACTTTGAAGTGTGGATGACTGAGTGGAAATCGCTGGTGATTACCTCTAAAGTGCCCGATAGATATGATACATGTATAATGATTTCATTCATGTGAGTGAGTTGAGGTCTAAATTGTGGTTGTAGCCTCAAGGGTTATTCTGTCAAACTACTACACTGTAGATATACTGCCCATGGACTGGACTTGGCTTGTTCCTTCTGGTTTGTAACGGCACAAGTCTACGGTGGTGGATTAAGGAGGTGCGATAAGGGAGGGAGAAAAGAGTCGGCTAATTGGACAAACAAAAAAACAACTGGAGGCATTGAATGTTACACAGCATGTGCTGGACCAGAGCCAAAAATGGGGAATTTAGCTGTAGGTCTCATAGGCTGATGTGTTGAGGAGGGGACTGTGGTTCGGGATAGGAGGAAGACTGAGGACAGATGGGGGGGGGGGGGGGGAGTGAAGAAAGAGGCAGAGAATGGATGGAGGAAAGAAGGAAAAAGGGCGAGCAGCTGCGTGACATGGTGTTTTGGTGGGATGTGGGATGGCTACAGAGGTTGTGTTGTTGGCAGCTGTGGTTGTTTTGATGTTGTGTCTGGGTCGTGTTTATTGTCGTTCCTTCAGATGAGGTGAAAGGTCAGAGAACCCAGACGTCAGACACTAACCATGGAAGGTGAACCCCCGTCTTGATTTCACATCTCGCCGCGTAAGCTCAAGAGACAGAAATTAAGCGAAACATTCCCATCGTTCTCTTCTTTTTATCTCGAACAGCTGGGAAAGGGGGATTGGACATTCGAATGGTGTCAGAGTGAGAGAGAGGGGGTGGGGGGTAGGGGGTAGGGGAACAGAGGGAGTCCCCCCTTAATGGTTGTGTAAAAATGGGGGCCTGGCGTGTCAGCAGCATCAGCGACGTGACTGAGGCCGAAGTCTGAGCGATGGGGGTGGCATGGGAAAGTCACCTCCAAGTTCAAGTGAAAGAAGGAAAGCGAGGGACAGAGGGGCGGGGCAGAGGGGTTGGCGAGAGGGGGGCAGATGTTGGCCCCTCCGAGTGGGTGATGACTAATGGGGACGGGGATGGGGGATGGGGGGGCAAAAGGGAAGGGGGGTTGCTATCACTAGACAAGTCCTCCACCCAGACTCAATTGAAGTCATCCAAACTTGACCCCTAGTCCCCCTCCTCTTCTGTCCTTCTTGCATTGTTTGAGCTCTCTCTTGCTTCAATGGCTGCATGGCATTCAGTTGTATTGTGGGGCAGTTTGGGGAATGAATTGTGTGTGTGGGGTATTGTGAAAGGGATAATGGGGTGGAGGGGTTGGTGGGGGGTGGGGGGAGGTAACTAACTAACAGAGCTATCAATCAGGCTGGAGCAAAGTCAAGTGCAAGTTCACCCCTTCTGAAAACTCTACCCTAAACAGGCTTCTCTACGGCTATTCTCCACCCCAACCCCCTCCCTCTGTGCTGTTGTTTCTCACTTTTCGCTTCAGTACCCCCTTCACACACACACACACACACACACACACACACACACACACACACAGCAGCCTGGCTGGAGAATGAAGCTGTCACCAGCACCCACAGTGTGGACTGCTCACCACTGAGAGAGGGAGTCCCACTTTTCATCCAGTATCATTGTAGGGGAAGAGTTAGGGCTTCACGCTGTTGCGCTCACTCAATAAACCTCCCTATATATCAGTGTGTGATTCCCAGCCCAGTGCTGTAAAACCCAGCCAAGGATGGCTCCAGCACACTCTTATTCCCCTCTAAATCCTTCATTAACAACCTTGTTATTCAGTGGTCATTAAAGTATTATTAAGCAAACAAGAGCCTAAATGTTGTCTAGCATGCAAGAGTGTGTGTGTAGATGAACAACACTATTAACTTTGTAGATTTCACATATATAATGACTTTGTACATCGTTATTGGCCTTTTTGTCAGTGGTGGCATTTTGCCTAGATGTACGGTACCTATACTGTATATTAAACAGCAAATTATCTGTAGTTCAGCTACTGTGGTTTAACAGCAGGGTGAAAGTGGAGAATAGTAGTAGAGAATATGGAAACTACTTGAGTGGTTTTGTGGAGGTAGGAATATCACTATAGCATGTTGAGAGAACCATAATTACATTTTTTCTCTGGAGGGCAGCAACTACCAAAAAGAACAGTCCAGTTACCCCCCACACACACTCAAGAAATGTATGTTTCCTACCTGATTTGCGTCACATGTCATTCTGAGAGGTCTGGCTATGGATTTTACTTAGGAGGTGCTTCCTTCTACATTATATTTCCCCAGAGCCAGATGGCCATATATTTTGTTGTGATTTGCGTCACATATCATTCTTACGAGAGGTCTGGCCATGGAATCTACTGAGGAGGTGCTTCCTCCTTCATTATATTTCCCCAGAGCCAATGGTCTATATATTTGAAATATCTGAACCTCCTAAAACTGCTAATTATCTGAGGAGCTTTGTTTTACAATGGTGATGTAAGACAAGGTGATACATGCTTGAGGTGCTACGTGAAACTTATGGGTTGGTCATTAACAGAGAAGAATTTATGAAAGGGAAGCCTACTTACAGTAGATCGATGATACCAGTACACTTGGATTGGCCGATCCTCTAGTGTCTCTCCAACCCCCTCCTTTCCTCACCTTAACAATGATTGGGCGTCATAAAATGTAGTGTTCGGTATGTTCATGACTCCATAAAGTCAGGACCACCACCCCAGCCAATTAACACTTCTTGGGTGTTGGCATTGTAAAGCCTACAGTATGAGCAGAGGGACTTTCAACCTCTGGACCGCAACACTGTCTAGCTGCCCTGGAGAGCTTCTGTGGAGGGATAAAGAGATGGTGGGTCAAAGAGGATAGGTAATCTCACTGATGTCAGTTCAGTCCCAAGAGTGTGCGAAAGTGTGTTTTTTTCATCTCTATAGTTTGTAGGAAATCCATTGAAAGTGGATTTATCAAGCTCTTTCCATGGTATCGCTGTTACTCATGTCAAATGGCCACTTTGGGAAAACTTGTTTTAAAAGTGAGGGGTTTGCATTTAGTTTTTCGATACCATTATTAGATAATACTGGAAAAGGTTTTTAGTATTGGCATTTCAGTCAACATGCTGTCTTTCCTTTGCTCTCTTTAACTTGTTTTTTCACCCTCTAGTTACCTTTGTTTAGTTATTGGTCATCATCTTTGTCAATATTACCCACAGGAACTCAGAGTCTTACTATCTAATTTTTACTCTCACCATTGTCCTAATCAAAATCTATTTTGTATCTCTATTATATTTGTTCTAATTTTCCATGCTTTAATTATCATTCTCATCTTCCTTTTCCTTGTCATTTTCCTCTTCATCAGCCCTCTAATCTCATCTCATCATCATCATCATCATCATCATCATCATCATCATCGTCATCATCATCATCATCATCATCATCATCAGTGGCCTGCATTGTATTCCTGAGGATCATCACCACCACCACCATCATCATCATCATCATCATCATCACTTCCAGCATCAACGTCCTCCATCTGAAAACACTCTACATCAACATCACCAGTACTGATGTGAGAGAGAATCGTTTTTTTATTGACCACAAAGTAACTGTATTACTTTATATTATATATCACAGCCACAGGCTGAATTGCGGACACAATTTACAATGTACTAATAACAATGTCTTCTCAATGTCTTCTCAATTCACAATGTACTAAGAACAATGTACTAAGAACAATGTACTAATACCAATGTCTTCTCAATTTACAATGTACTAATAACAATGTCTTCTCTCTCACAATGTACTAAGAACAATGTACTAATAACAATGTACTAATAACAATGTCTTCTCTCAGTGTTGGCCGCAGCCTCCGAGCTGGCCTTCCTGAAGGAACCCAATGATGTCATCGCTGTGCGGGACCGCCCCTTGATGCTGGACTGCGAGGTGGAAGGGGAGGGGCCTATCTCGGTGACATGGCGCCGCAATGGCGTGCCCGTGCCCACTGGGTCGAGGGCGAGTGTGTTGCCCAACGGGACACTTCTGATCAAGAACTTCCAGAAGAGGAGAGAGAGCAACGAGACGGACGCCGGGGAGTATGACTGTGCCGCCCAAAACCACTTTGGCATGTTGATCAGTCGCAAGGCCAGAGTGCAGCTGGCATGTAAGTGGCATACACACACACACACACACACACACACACACATTTTGGAAATATACGCAGCCGTCAACTAAAAATAGCAGATATCCTTTGAATGGTCTGCCGTGCTGGTCCTCCAAACTTCTTTGCAGTCCTTCCAAAGTTTTACTTATAATTAATTCCTTTCAAATAGTATAGCAATTAGAAGGAAACATACAATATTGTTCAGAAAGATATGTTCAAATTCTGAAATTCATTGGATGTTATAGATTGTAACTGTAACTAAGACACATTTAAGATGCATGGTAACAACCATCGTGTGTTATCGGTAGGAAATATAAGTAGACATAACCTATCCCATAAACTCTCCCATGTTGGTTAAGCCATTTTTGATGTGTGTGTGTGTGTGTGTGTGTGTGTGTGTGTGTGTGTGTGTGTGTGTGTGTGTGTGTGTGTGTGTGTGTGCGTGCGTGTGTGTGTGTCTGTGTGTCTCATTTGATACTGCCCAGCGTGCATTTAAATCATACCTGACGGTTTTAACCCCCCAACCCCCCACCTCCTCTCCTTTATCTAACCAGCTCCCCAGTTGGGACTGGACATTAATAACATCACCCCCCGCACACCCCATACCCCCTCTGAGTGAATGACCTTTCCCTCGCTCACACCCCTGACCCCTCCCTCCCCTGGCCAAATAAAACCAGAGGGGGGCCGCAGGGGGAGAATTATGGTCTTTGAGAGAATTTGTGTTGTTCTTCTGGCAAATGTGGTTACCATGGTGATGCACTTTAATTGAAGGATAAACACAGCACCCGTCATGATTATTATTGATTACGAAATCATCCAGGTTGATTGGACGTTGCTCTAAGCCAATCACAAACACTGATCTCTGGGGAGTTTGTTGTTTTTTTAATGTGTTTTGCTGGACCGCTCAGCATTCAGTTTTCTGAACACTTTTCTGGAACTCCTTCTCTCTTTCTCTCTCTCTCTCTCTCTCTCTCTCTCTCTCTCTCTCTCTCTCTCTCTCTCTCTCTCTCTCTCTCTCTCTCTCTCTCTCTGTCTCTCTGTGTGTCTCTCTATCACAGCCCTCCCTAAGTTCCATAAACACCCAGAGTCGATGACGGTGGATGAAGGTGGTGTAGCCAGGTTGACCTGTGAGGTAAATGGGATCCCAGAAGCCAGCATCGCCTGGGAGAGGAACGGATCCACTCTGAGTACTGACGACAACAGGTAACACACACACACACACACACACACACACACACACACACACAGGCATAATTAAAAGAGGGAAAAAAACAGAGTTGGGTAGATACAAAAAAAAGAGATTAGAATTAGGGAAAGCAAAAATGCATAATATTAAGTGATTCAGAACCCCATAAATGAATGCAGGCAATTGCACACTCACACACACACACACACACACACACACACACACTCACACACAGACTAAACATCTTTCTCCTGTCTCCAGGTACACTATCCTGCCCACTGGTATCCTGCAGATCACAGGGGTGAAGCGGGCTGACAGTGGTGTGTATCGCTGCGTAGCCAAAAACACTGCAAACATTCGCTACAGCCACGAGGCCCAGCTCACCGTCACTGGTAAGAGAGGCCTCCCTCTGTAAGTGTGTGTGTGTGTGTGTGTGTGTGTGTGTGTGTGTGTGTGTGTGTGTGTGTGCGTGTCATTGATTGCTATGTAGGTGTATGTGAACAGGTGAGTGAGTGTCTGTTTATGTGTAGTTGAGGGATCAAACCACTCAATAACACATTTGAGTCTGTCTGTCCATTGATATTTGTATTGTCTTACATTTGTCATCATTCCACTGTCTATCTCTACCCCCTCCCCCCCCCCCCCCCCCCTCCCCCTCCTCTCTCTACAGTGGCAGCCCCACGCCTCTACAAGGAGCCGGTGATCCTCTCAGGACCTCAGAACCTGACCATCATTGTTCATCAGACCGCCATCTTGGAATGTATCGCCACTGGCAACCCACGACCCATTGTGTCCTGGAGTCGACTGGGTAGGACCCGGTTACCCTAAATTCATTTCCAAATATCTTTTTCTTTTAAAGGTTATTTTTTGGAGTGTGGTAGTCCCCATGTTGTCCATTCTTGAATCATGTTTGGAGAATGGCCTACATGACCATCTAACTCTCCTTTATTTCTATTTCTATTTCTCTCTCACTCTCTCTCTCTCTCTCTCTTTCTCTCTCTCTCTTTCTCTCTCTCTCTTTCATCCTCCAGATGGGCGTTCCATTGGGGTGGAGGGCATCCAGGTGCTGGGCACGGGCAACCTGATGATCTCAGACGCCACGCTGCAGCATTCTGGGGTGTACGTGTGTTCTGCCAACCGCCCGGGGACCAGGATGAGACGTACGGCATTGGGGAGGCTGGTGGTGCAAGGTGAGTGATACTGTAGTGAGGAGCAGTGGTGTAGTCTACGTGATACGCAGGACTACGCCGTATACCCACTAGGAAAGGCCAAGGATTTCCATATACCCACTTAAAAATGTGTGAGGATACGTAACAGCGTTTTGTGACAGAACTTTCACTTTCATTCATAAAATTCTCTGTGTCTGTGTTACGAAGCACTTGAATTTTGGACCATTGGGACTGACTATAGCATCATATACCATCAACGGGGGGGGAGATGCGACATGAAATATGTCCAAATGCAGCACTATCATGCACAGATCAGCCTTATAACATGTAATGTTATATAACGTTAGACAGGGAGCGCAGATTTATTTTTATAGCGTTCCGAAATGAACGATATGAGGCTGGGAGGGAAAAATCACAGTATACCCACTAGAAAAAACTAGACTACACCACTGGTGAGGAGAGGGACTACACTAGAGAAACTATAGGTAGCTCAAGGTAGTCCCAGGTACAGGGTATTGTATTACGAGGGGATGGGAGAATAGCTGCACATTGCTCAAATATTTTCCCCACTCAGCACTCGCCTACTAATGTATGTTCCATTTATTTCACACTAGTCTACCTCCTTCAGAGAATACAGGGAAATATAGTACAACAATAGAGCAGAGATACATGGTGGTTGATTGGTTATCATCCCTACCTATTGAGTGTTTGTGCACTGGCATTGTACCTGCCTTAAACCTTGCACTATACTATTTTGAGCCTCTGGAGACTTAATCCACGTATAGCATACAATGTCTTAACACAGCACTGTCCAGATCCCTAGCATTAGCCTCCCCCAATAATATCCCACTATCCACCGCCCATTCTCAGCCCCCCTCTCAAACCACTGAACCGTCCCCCTCCACAGACCTCCATGCACCCTCTGCTTGGGCCAGGTCCTCAGGGAAACCCTTGACACTCACTGGGCTCTGTTTGGGGGTTGGAGATAGAGGGGGGATGGGAGGGGGAGATTGAGGGGGGGGGGGGGGGGGGGTGGGAGGGTAATGAGGATGGTGGAGTGTGTGTGTGTGTGTGTGTGTGTGTGTGTGTGTGTGTGTGTCGGTTATTTTGGGGAAGGTCAGACTATATTAACCTTTTGCTGGATTTGACCATGACCTTAAGGCTGAGCTGAGACCCATCCCCCTACTTTGGTCACCTTTGACCCCTGAGCAGAGAGGCCTTGGGGCTTTGTGCTCAGTGGCCATTTTGTAATGAGGGCTGGATATTGATATTGGGGGTCCAGCTGGCCATAGATGATGGACTAGGACTAGGATGACATGCATAACAGAAATGACCCCTTCTCTACCACCTCCCTGACACTTCCTTTGTCTACCAAAATGCCTATTCTGTGTCATGATGCTTTGTTTTGTTGTTTATTTCACTATAACCTAATAACCTTGGTTTGATTTACACCTACATATAGGAGACAATATATGTTTCCTCTACATGTTTAGATGAATATAAACACATGCATTTAAAACTCAAATGCACACACACACATCGATTTTATAGGTGTGTGTGTGTGTGTGTGTGTGTGTGTGTGTGTGTGTGTGTGTGTGTTTTATTAATGTCTTCTGGTACACACATTTTTTTATGTGTTTGGTCTTAGGTATAGCTGTGTATATCAGATAGATTACAAATCCCCCTGCCTCTTAATCCAACTCAATCAATCAATATCTGCTTTCTATCAGTCAGGATCTGGCTTGGTGGTCTAATATATTCATTAATTTATTGATTGACTTTGGAAAGGGAACAAAGAGACTTACCTGACCACCGTTGCCTTTGAGGACAAAGCAGTCAGACCTGACATAGTATTGTTAAAGTGTGGATGTTAGTGACATTGTCAGTACATTGTCATTCAGAAAATCAAGCAAGAATCTTGCATCATGGTTGAATATATATTTGCCCTTTTTTCTCAGACACTTCTCACACATATTTCATAGAACTCGCACCCGCTGAGAAATGCTAAGACTCTTTCATGGTTCAAGTTACAAATAAAGCATCAGAGCATCACAGAGTATTACATGAAATTCAGTAGACATGGTTCCAGACAACCATGATAAAACTTTGTTGACTTATTTATTGATATTCTATACTTTCCACATCTCATTGGCATATACAGTGTACTTGATAATAGTTTAGACAGATAGCCTAACATCTAATGTGATCCGTAGCTTTATATTGTAAGATAGTATTGTAAGATATGCATGAACATATCCTTAATTAAAGGTGACATTCTTTACTTTCACCACATATAGTATGTATCAGTTAATCTCAAACCCCCCTAAAAAGTGCTGCAGTATAGAGGTACAATACAATTTTTGGGCTAACCGTCCAAACACTTATGGAGGGCACCGTGTAACAAAACCACTCCATAATTCAGAACCATTTAGATCAGTACCAATCCAAATCTAAAATGAACATGAATTATGATTCCATATCAATGCTAGTTAGCCCTTAAGCTCTTGGTAAAATGCATAATGTCTTACTGTCTGTTCTATCATTAAAATAATCATCGTCATCATCATTACATCATTACCATCTGCTTTAGAGTGTCTGGACATCTTACAAGTTCAATGATTCTATTTGAACTTGACCACCTCGGCCTCCTGCACCCTTTTTCACTGTTTAACAGGCAAGTTTAGGGTCTAGACTTGCTTTAGCATATCATTGGATGCCCTTTCACACCCTGCACCCCAGTCTCCCTGGTCGCATCTGTCCTACCCCTCCCCTCCCCTCTAGCCCTCCCCTCTAGCCCTCCCCTAACCAATAATGTGGTCCAAGCTGATAGGGGCTGTGGAGGCGACCTACCAAGGGACTACCTGACCTGGACAGATGCAGGGACAGGGTTTAGGGTTTTAGACAATGGCTGGCCACCATCTGGGGAGAGGGAGAGAAAGAGAGAGAGTTATATGGATATATGCAAGTATAGAAAACATGCACATATAAAACATAGATAGATATAAAAGAGTTTTACTATCTTTTATATCTATCTATGTTTTATATGTAGATATACATAGATAGATGTACCACACACACACACACACACACACACACACACACACACACACACACACACACACACACACACACACACACACACTCTCTCTCTCACACACTCACACTCTCACACACACACACACACACACACACACACACACACACACACACACACACACACTCTCTCACACACACACACAGATGTTAAGAGAGGATGTATTATATATAGGGGATGATTAAAAGAGAAAACAGAATTTGAAACAGAAAGCAAAAAGGGTAGATGCAGGGGAAATATAAAGAAAAAAGGAGAATAGAAATCCGGAAAGCAAAAATGCATAATAATAAGCTATTGGTAGAAAAAAAGAAAAAAAAAAGACAATACTATCAAACCCCAAGTGGAGGAGGTGGGGGGAGCAGAATAATTGTGTCAGAGTGAGGGATCACCCCTGACCTCTCACCCCTGACCCCTCTCCCAGCAGGCCCCCAGGAAATGATGCATGAGAGGGGTGGGGGGTGGGGCTCTGAGTAATGGAGGTACGGAGGAGTGGGACTATATGATACAGCTACATTGGCTAGGGGCTTTGGTCTGGGGGCTATAGAGAGACACTTTGATTGGCATGGCTTGATGGAACAGCGAGACAGTCCCTTCTCTCTGTCCCCCTGTAAACCCCCCCCCCCTCTCTCTCTCTCTCTCTCTCTCTCTCTCTCTCACACACACACACACTCTCTGGCCTGTGGGGACACTTGTCCTTGTCACAGCTGCGAGCGACAGGCAAGAGAGGCAAGGCCGAGTTCAGGGGGGGACAGGGCAGGCAGACAGATAGACAGGGGGGGCTCAGGGGCGACTACAATGGGACATGGGCGGCCATTGTGTGTGCACAACAGCTTAATTCTATGGGACGTCTATCCATCCAAATCCGATTCCCATGGCTTCTTGGTTAGCATGCCTCATGCATAGGGAAAGCTGAGCATCATTCCTCATTCACAGAATCTGAATATATGTGCATATATATTTGCCGATGTTATGGCGATTGTTGTTGGATGTTGGGTTGAAACCCTAGGTGTCGGGTCAGGGAGTTCTCATGGTTTCTAGTTGTCTGAGGATAGATAGACAAACTGAATAACGTATTATAGGATATCATACCGATGGTGGTGAAGTGAGGAACTCATGCAGTATATTTGTGATTGATGTTCTGTATGTGTATACTGTTCAGCGGTATGGTAATCAATTGCCTTGCTAAACCAGATAATCCTTCGTTCTGTCCAATGAGGTCATTTTTGGACATTATTTTGGATGATTTAGAGGATCCTTTTAGCAAAATCTTCCATAATGTAACTTCAAATAGATAGATTTAGTCAACGGATAGAGTTAAATGATTAGGATTGTAAAATACCATTTGACAACCATGTGTGTATCTAAGATATGAAAGTATGCCGTTTGTTTCTAAAGAACAAAAGTGTTCTTCATTCATTCATTTAATTTTGGATGGTCTTACATGACAGTGACAGTGTTATAATGTAACAATGTGTGAATCAATGATCTATACTGTATGATGTACGTATATAGAGAAGGGGGTGTGAACTCTTTTCAGCCCTGATCTGATTCAACTGAACTCATCAGCAAGATCCTTGACGAGCTGAATCCGGCGTGGTGGTGCAAGGCTGAGACAAAGGCTCACACACCTTCATAACCAGGAGTGAAGTGAGCACTACTTTAGATGTGGTTTAGGCCCCACCTTTGGGAAACAGACAGAGAGACGGTCCTGGAGAAAAGCATTCACTGCTTTTTCCTCTCTTGGTTCGTTGAAATAATGAGAAACGCAGACCTTTGTTGAAATAGCTGGGTTTCTGTTGGCAATGGTCAACGGTCTTGATCAAAAGTTCAAGTATGGAGTGTACTCCAGCTCAGGAGATGGGGAGGTTCTCGGGCGTCGATTCATTACTCATATACACACACACACACACACACACACACACACACACACACACACACACACACTGAACGGTAGCATGGAGTAGCCCCCATTCACTCTCACAATGAGAACAATCTCTTTTGGCTGAAGTGTGTAAACTAGCAAACCTGCACCCTAACCCGTCACATCACCCCTCCTCCACCTCTCTCCCTCCTCCTCCTCTCTCCCTCCTCCACCTCTCTCCCTCCTCCTCCTCTCTCCCTCCACCTCTCTCCCTCCTCTACCTCTCTCCCTCCACCTCCTCTCTCCCTCCTCCTCTCCTCTCTCCCTCCTCCTCCTCTCTCCCTCCTCCTCTTCTCTCCCTCCTCCTCCTCTCTCCCTCCACCTCCTCTCTCCCTCCACCTCCTCTCTCCCTCCACCTCCTCTCTCCCTCCTCCTCCTCTCTCCCTCCTCCTCCTCTCTCCCTCCACCTCCTCTCTCCCTCCTCCACCTCTCTCCCTCCTCCTCTTCTCTCCATCCTCCTCCTCTCTCCCTCCTCCTCCTCTCTCCCTCCACCTCCTCTCTCCCTCCTCCTCTTCTCTCCCTCCACCTCCTCTCTCCCTCCTCCTCTTCTCTCCCTCCTCCTCTTCTCTCCCTCTTCCTCCTCTCTCCCTCCACCTCCTCTCTCCCTCCTCCTCTCTCTCCCTCCTCCTCCTCTCTCCCTCCACCTCCTCTCTCCCTCCACCTCCTCTCTCCCTCCACCTCCTCTCTCCCTCCTCCTCCTCTCTCCCTCCTCCTCCTCTCTCCCTCCTCCTCCTCTCTCCCTCCTCCTCTTCTCTCCCTCCTCCTCCTCTCTCCCTCCTCCTCCTCTCTCCCTCCACCTCCTCTCTCCCTCCACCTCCTCTCTCCCTCCTCCTCCTCTCTCCCTCCTCCTCCTCTCTCCCTCCTCCTCCTCTCTCCCTCCACCTCCTCTCTCCCTCCACCTCCTCTCTCCCTCCTCCTCCTCTCTCCCTCCTCCTCCTCTCTCCCTCCACCTCCTCTCTCCCTCCACCTCCTCTCTCCCTCCTCCTCCTCTCTCCCTCCTCCTCCTCTCTCCCTCCTCCTCCTCTCTCCCTCCACCTCCTCTCTCCCTCCTCCTCTCTCCCTCCACCTCCTCTCGCCCTCCTCCACCTCTCTCCCTCCTCCTCTTCTCTCCCTCCTCCTCCTCTCTCCCACCTCCTCCTCTCTCCCTCCACCTCCTCTCTCCCTCCACCTCCTCTCTCCCTCCTCCTCCTCTCTCCCTCCACCTCTTCTCTCCCTCCTCCTCCTCTCTCCCTCCTTCTCCTCTCTCCCTCCACCTCCTCTCTCCCTCCTCCTCCTCTCTCCCTCCTCCTCCTCTCTCCCTCCTCCTCTTCTCTCCCTCCTCCTCCTCTCTCCCTCCACCTCCTCTCTCCCTCCTCCTCCTCTCTCCCTCCACCTCCTCTCTCCCTCCTCCTTCTCTCTCCCTCCTCCTCCTCTCTCCCTCCACCTCCTCTCTCCCTCCTCCTCCTCTCTCCCTCCACCTCTTCTCTCCCTCCTCCTCCTCTCCCTCCTCCTCCTCTCTCCCTCCACCTCCTCTCTCCCTCATCCTCCTCTCTCCCTCCTCCTCCTCTCTCCCTCCACCTCTTTTCTCCCTCCTCCTCCTCTCTCCCTCCACCTCCTCTCTCCCTCCTCCTCCTCTCTCCCTCCTCCTCTTCTCTCCCTCCTCCTCCTCTCTCCCTCCACCTCCTCTCTCCCTCCTCCTCCTCTCTCCCTCCTCCTCCTCTCTCCCTCCACCTCCTCTCTCCCTCCTCCTCCTCTCTCCCTCCTCCTCCTCTCTCCCTCCACCTCCTCTCTCTCTCCTCCTCTTCTCTCCCTCCTCCTCCTCTTTCCCTCCTCCTCCTCTCTCCCTCCACCTCCTCTCTCCCTCCTCCTCCTCTCTCCCCCCTCCTCCTCTCTCCCTCCACCTCCTCTCTCCCTCCTCCTCCTCTCTCCCTCCTCCTCCTCTCTCCCTGGGACAGTCTGGGACAGCTGGGGGGCGTCTGCAAACACAATGACAATGACACTGACCTTGATGAGGGTTCTGTCAGCAGGCTCTCTGTCTCTCTCTCTCACACACACACACAACACCACCACAATTTACTCTAACTCAATTTCAGCTCTCCAAAATGCTTGAGCTGAAGTGACAGACATACATTCATGTTAGATTGTTCTGGAGTATCCCTGTCAGTCTAGGCGTAACGGGGTTGGTTAGTTGATACAAGAGTTGATAGTTGATAGGTGTACCGAGGAAAAAGACACTTCGAAAATAATAATTAGCTTTATGTATTTCTAATGTGTTATGATATCATATCTTCCTTAATTACCATGTGCAGTCCTAAAAGCCCATAGTTTTGACAATAATATATAAATCTTTGTAGGATCAAAAGAAAGTATTTTTCAGGAAAAGGTCTACATGGCCGTAAATCTTTACGGGCCCAGCTTGCGAAATCATCTTTTATTTTCCTCTTCCTTAATGAAAGAGATTGGGGGCCCCCGCTGCCCCCAGCAAGAAATAAAATCCATCCCCTTCCATTGATTAATGGTGCTCCTTTTCAAGCGGGCTCCTCCTCGGCCACCCCCTCCCCTAACTCCCTATGTCCCCTGCTCCTTAACCCCTACAGCCCACCCCCACCCTCTCCCCTTGGTCCCTTCCCAGAGACCTGACAATAGGTTTGTGAGCAGGCCCATTTTTACGAGAGGGGTGGGGGGGGAGGGTAGTAGATCAATGAGATACAAGGAGAGATAGATAGATGGGTGGGGGAGTGCACACAGACTTGGGCCATTGTGTCCCCGTGGAGGCGAAAGTGTCGGCGAGACTGCATCTGTCCCTCTCTGGTGTGACAGGAGAAGGGGACGAGCAGAGTGTCAGTTTAATTTGGGGACGGGACGCTGCTGTCACAGGTCACAAACTTGACTCCTAGTTATTAGGCCACATGTTTAGTCGTGGTCTGGGCTTGTCTGAAAAAAAATAATCTAGTTGGCGTTTAGAGGTGATGGGTAAGGGGGGTTTGTGAAAACCAACAGAACGAGCAGGAACAAAAAAACGCATACACACACTCTCTCTCTCTCTCTCTCTCTCTCTCACACACACAGACAGACAGACAGACAGACAGACAGACACACAGACACACAGACAGACACACAGACAGACAGGCACACAGACACACTGACAGACACACAGACAGACAGACACACAGACAGACAGACAGACAAAATCGGATGACATTTCACCCCTTTTAAAGGGTACCTGATATTTTCTATCCAAACTGAGTTTGATATTGACAGTGCATGACTATGAGGCTTAGACTCCCCTTTTGTTGAATCAAGATATTTTCCACTACCCCAACTTCCACTACCCCTCTCAACACTTTCATCTTCCATGTTCATGGCCATGCATGTTCATTGTCATTTCAAGAGCTCCATTGAAACAGCTTTGCTGCCCTCTACTGGGAATTGTTTGTAATCACAGGACGTAGCCAAGGCAGCCTCATAGACCCATTTGGAGTGCAGTCCTTCCTGTAGATATCATCCATCCTCTCTCTCTCTCTCTCTTTCTCTTTTTCCCCGATTTCTATCAATTCAATACACTACATTGGCATAGCATACAGCACAAGTGTAAAGGTGGACATTTTGACAGTGCTTTAAACGACATTGAAAAATCACACAAAACTAACTCCCTCTCACTTTCTCTCCCTCTCTCTCTCTCCATAGCTCCACCTGAGTTTCTCCAGTGGCCGCAATCTGTCTCCAGACCTGCGGGGGGCAGTGCTGTGTTCACCTGCATGGCCCAGGGCGTACCTGAGCCTCACCTCATCTGGTTGAAGAACGGCAAGATCCTGACGCCAGGAGACAACGTCAAGCTCACCACCAACAACAGGTACGCCACAGGAAACCAAGGATACCAGCCTAAAAAGGGTCGATATTGAGTACAGTATGTAGGCTGCCACATCACGCTGCTGCAATGCTATGCGTCATTCTATCCTACACATTTTTGAAGTTGTAGTTGAAGCCTGGTTGTCACATGACGACAGTGATTCCCAGACTCTGACTCTAAGAGACGTCTCTCCCCCTACAGTACGCTAGCGGTAACGCGCATCACCACAGAGGATGAGGCCATCTACCAGTGCATCGCTGAGAACACGGCCGGCACCAACCAGGCCAGCGCCCGCCTGGCCCTCACCCAGTCTACGGAGCTCCCTGAGGCCCCCGAGGACCTGTCAGCCACGGCCCTGTCCCCCACCTCAATGCAGCTGACCTGGGCACAGCCCGCCCCCGAGGTCACTGACGGCATCATCGGATACGTTCTGCACATCCGCATGCTGGGAGGTGAGGAGACGGTGTCGACACAGAGATGTTACTACTGCCCCATAGTGCATAGTTACTAGTCGTGGACATGCGGATAGTTACGTTTCTGCTTTTATGATCATTGCTTGTACTATCCCAGATTACCGCCATGGTCACTAGTGCTATACACACTACTACTACTACTAGAACTGATCACTACAACACCTTTTCCCTTTTCCACCTTTTCATGTCCAGCACGAAAGGTCTTCTTCATACAATTTGTAGGAATTGTTGACACATGTGACAGGGTCGGGTGAAAAAGTCCCCAAGTAGGGCAAGGTCATTTTTCTGTTCGTTTTTTTGAGTGGGCTCTTTAACACTTTCGTAATGAAAAAAACAGAAAACATATTTATTTTTTCTTTACAAAAATAAGCTTTTTGGTCATTTGCCCAACTTGAGAATTGCCTCCATGCAGACCTTTTCACCAGACCGTCCCAACAATCCTAAAAAGGGCAGTTGATCATCAGTCTAGACGGAAAAGTCATTTTTGGCATTTAGCAGACGCCTTATTCCAAAGCGCATCATAAGGTTCCTGGTTTGATTTTGACCCTGAACATATCGTGTATGTCATCCTTCTTCTCTGTCACCCATCCTTCCTATCAATCTCTACTGTGTCTATCCCAATAAAGTAGAAATGCCCTAAAACACTTATTTTAAGTCTATAGCCCCTCCTGACTCCCCTCCTGACTCCTCGTCTGACTCCTCTCCTGACTCCCCTCCTGAGAATATCTCACTTCCTGTTTATTGTCCTACTCCAGAGCCCGACAGCAGAGAGCTACAGGAGGCAGTCAGTAAGACCACCTTCCAGCACGAGTTCACCACCCTGGAGCCCGCCACCACCTACTCCATCTACCTGAAAGCCTACTCCCCCCTGGGCGCCAGCCAGCAGTCCAGCACCGTCATCGCCACAACACTAGGGGGCGGTAGGTCACGTTATATGTACACAAGGATGCAATGTTGGAAGGAGAAATAATCAATACAATACTGTGGATAATTTGCACATCTTTCTAATTTGCACATCTTTCGCATTCCTTCTTTTGTTTGTTTTGTTTCGTTCCTGTTTTTTTTTTGGAAGGGGGGGGGGGTTATTTTACTGATATCTTATATATTTTTTTGTATTCTTCTCCAATCTCTCTGTTAGTTTTATTCACATTTTGATTGTTTAATGTATGCCTTACTATCTCTTTCCCTTCTCTCTCTCTGTCTTCATCCAAACGGAATTCCATTTGTATGATAATTCACATATCCTCCTCTCTATCTCTTCTACCGCCCCACCTCTCTCTCTCTCTCTCCTCACAGTTCCCAGTTCTCCTAGTTTCTTCACCAAGGTATTGAACAAGACAGCCATGCAGGTGTTCTGGGAGCTGCCCAGTAAGCCGGGCAAGGTGGAGGGTTTCAAGCTGTCGTACCGCGAGGTCCCCCAGCCCGACTTCCAGAGGCAGGAAGTGTTCCCTGGCCACATCAACACCCACACCATCTCCCACCTGGGTGAGGCCACACACACACACACACACACACACACACACACACACACACACACATAGCAAAAGCCACTGGACTTTCTTGAAAATATTTGACATTTTCCATGGTCAATACCGAGGTGAAGTAGTACCAAATTCTTGAATTGAATCAATGGTATTTTGGATTCAATTGAGAGCTGTACATTAGGGTTTTGTTTAGATGTTAGTTAATACATTGAGATTTACTCTACATAAATGTAGTTTATTTAAGATTTACTGTACATGCATTTGTAATGCACAGGTTTTTGGATGCCCATTATTGACCAAGTATCACAAAACACAAAAATCTCTCGGAGTGGAAAGTCACTATCAGTCAGTCAGTTGAAAGAATCAGTATTTGCGTTTGATTCCCATTATCACTCATTTTGATTTTGATTTTAATTTCACACGTCAGAACCTGCTGCTGTGTATGAGATCCAGCTGGTGGCGTACAACGGCAACGGGGACGGTGCTGCCAACAAGCGCCTGGTCTCCCTGGCTGAGGGTGGAACCAGCGCCAAGAACAGTGCCGGTGAGACCTCAGAACACACGCTGCTACAGTATATCAACTATATCAAGCCAAAAACCTCTTGCATAAAAAAAATTCTACATTGACCTTGACAACAGCTGTAATAGTGATATTGGATGCCAGTAGAACAGACAAGAATTAATGAATGTAAGTGTGATGTGGGTCCCTACCTTAAAACAAGAAACTAAACTGAACTGAACAACTCTTGGATCATTTCCTATTTACTTTAAGCAAAACATAGTAATTTCAGGTTTGAAACACCAGGTGGTGATGTAGAGAGTGTGTGTGTGTGTGTGTGTGTGTGTGTGTGTGTGTGTGTGTGTGTGTGTGTGTGTGTGTGTGTGTGTGTGTGTTTGTGTGTGTGTGTGTGTGTGTGTGTGTGTGTGTGTGTGTGTGTGTGTGTGTGTGTGTGTGTGTGTGTGTGTGTGTGTGTGGACTAACTTATATACAACTAATAAGTTAATACTAATATCTGTATTTGTGTGTTTGAGCAGGTGGTCAGAGCCCATGCAACTGTGAGGCCGGTGAGGGGTCCATGACAGGCATCGTGGTTGGCATCCACATTGGCATGGCCTGCATCATCTTCTGTGTGCTCTTCCTTATGTTCGGTTACCGCCGCAGGTAAGGTCATAGGTCACTCTTCTATTCATTTTGTCTATGGGAGTTGATAATGGAACAAGGACATTTGTGCATTGCCTTATTAGTTATTAATGGTGGATATTGCATCAAGAACAAACTCACATGTTCCCTAACTGGACAAAACAAATGTGCCTTTTCTACACTTGACACTAAAACCCAGACTTCTGTTATCACAATCTGATCAGTATGTGCGTCTACACCTGGTATTCAAAATCAAATAATCTCTCCCATGCCCACAAAGAGCATGATGGCCTTTGCTCTGCAAGAGATTCAACGGCATAAGTCAAGTCATGCCCACAAAGAAGGTCTCCTGTGCCTGGGTGATGAAAAGTCTAAATGATCCTTTCTCTCCCCAGCTTCTTCTGTAGGAAAGGGACCCAAGATGGTTGGGGGCTACCCCAGTCAGGGGATGCAGGACACATGGCACATAGGGCTGGTGCCCCGAAAGAAGGGGTGATCCATATGCCCGAAGTCATAGAGTTAATGCCTCAGGTGAAACGATTTGATCCACACATACTCTCTCAAACACACACACAAACACACACACACACACAATTATTTAGAACCCCAGTACCCCAGGTATGTCAGGTAATGCACTTGTCCAAGCCTGCCAAATAGCAGTGCCACTAACTGACCCCTGAACGCCTCACACACAAACACGCATCCACGCACACACACACACACACACACACACACACACACACACACACACACACACACACACACACACACACACACACACACACACATAAAAACACACACACTCAAACGTTTGAATCCACTAGCATACACTACACACACAAGCGCATTTTTTTCATTTTAGGTGTACCTTTTGCTATTTGTTTTGTAATTCCTATGTATTAGTTACCATTAACTGTAAACATGTTCATCTTTGTCCTATCCACAGAGGTGTGACCCCACTGCCCCAGTGATGGTCGCGGGGGGGCAAAAAGCTCCGTCGGCTCAGTGCCAAGTCCTCATCGAGCAGCCTCCTGGCACAGGCACTGGCTAAAGCGCCCAAACACCTCTTTACCAACCCTCCCCATCCCTCCTTCCCCTCCTTCCCCCCTGGGAACAAACGGCTGATCGTTCGATGGTTCCTCCACCTCACCTGCCCACCAAAGCCTTATCCATAGCCTGACTACTTGCAGCTAGCAGACTTGGTTCTAGAAGTGAATGAGATTGAGATGGAGATTTTGAGATGTGTTTTACACAGTACACCACACACAAAAAACCTTTTATCATAAGCATCCAGCAACATGCGCATACCACCAGTTTATTGAATGATTGAAGTAATTCCAGGGATATCCAGTATTTAACCCCAATTCACAATGACTCATTGGTCATTGTGAATTGTCCTCTTTATCTGTTCTTTTTAACTCTTAAACCAAAGCTGAAAGTCTATTTTAGCTTGTTTTCACATGTGAACATTTCGAACTGCTCCTTTGTGAAAACTCACCAATGTAGTATGCATCTTTCCTGTGTGGTAGTAGACATTGTTAAGGCACTCCCTCAAGTCTCAAGGAAGCTTCCTATAAAACCAAAACCTTTTAGCCCCGTTTCATTTAACGTAGTTTAAGTTTGTTGCCGATAGTGCCATGTTTCAGCTTCTGCCAACTTCAGACAGACTGAGGCCCTTGACCAATTTGAACAGTGACCGTGTCCTTTAGATAAGTGGACGTCTTGAGTTGAGTTGACAGAAGAGATTAAATATATTGTTGTATTTTAGCCCAAGACTACTCCATTTAATACTGAGGCCAATACCAAAGTGATTCGTAGCTTTCATGTTTTCAGTAGATACGTTTTTAGCTCGGGTTAACTCTACAGGAGGGTTTACCTCAGGGCTACAGCCTGCCTTAGCCTTATCCGACCTCGACTGAGTGGATTGTTTGTCTCACCGAGTTAGCCTCGAGGCGGTCCGATGTGGAGGAATCAGAGACTCAGCCTGTTCTGTTATCCCAACCAACCTTCCCTTACCTTTCTGCTCCCCCACCAAAACTCTTTACCTCCAAAGATAGCTACCTCGGCCCGACGAGAAACGTCGGAGCTATCAAGGTAACCAATTTTGCCTGTTGTGCTGCTGGTCGAGCATACCTACCTCATAACCAAAAGGTTTCTTCGGATGCCCTCTTTCCCCTTTCCTATTTGGATGCCAATGCCAATTGTCCTGTGCCCGTCGCTGCTGCCGCTCTCTACATTCACAGGGGTGGTGCGCCCCTTTTTAGCCCCTTCCTGTGAAGAAAAGCAGGAAACTTCGATTGTGATTGTGTCACTGGGCCCCTCTCTCCCCAGAATGTATCTGGTTGGATCCGTCCCACACTGTCACAAAACAGTGGAAGGTTGATAGATTGACAGAGTGGAGGACGAATGCCAGTTCACCTTTATTTTGTAACTTTTGTATAATTCCCAACCACCGTTCCCTGTTTGAATCCACTGCCAGCTTCGAACTGTGCTATTGGGCTTTAAACACGTCACCCAAACCCTGGTTCTCTGCATTCACGTAGTACAGACCATCCAGAGTTGGGCAGCTCTATCCCCGTCCATACTACAGCATGGAGGCGCATGGCTATTATTCACCCTCTGCTCTGCAGCTTCTCAAATGGATGATGGAGAGGTTTCCATCTTTGATGACGTCACATAATGTCTTCAAACCCAGCTGCTGAGCTCGACTCAAACAACAAAACAACATGTCATCCTCAGTCAACATCGGAAGCATGAGATAAGAGAGGGATGTGTCTATATTTAAGCACCACCGGCTGCTCCCAAACTTCTCATCTCCTCGCCATGAAGGACGACTTGACATGGAATCGTGTGCTGGGAAATATAGAAAGCCTGACAGTGAGGGACAAACATAAATGCACATCTGAATATGTGCATTGCATGGACATTGTGATACCAGCTCCAAGTTTCGCTATTCTGTTATGGATGACATGGTGGATGTTCTAGCCCTTTCCTGCAGGACTCCATGATTTTTTATATTAGAAATGTGTATTGTTGCTGAGATGGCCACCTTCAGGAATCTTTCCGTCACCAAACAACAGGTGATTGGTTAGCAGTGCCTCTGAGGCCTTTGTTGTTATGGAAACCTGCTGTTGTTTTCAAGGTCGGTGGACCATGTTTCAGTTTCTCAAGTGACTCATTTATGTTGTTCTGTATTGAAATTATTTCCTTAAGTTCACATGGTGCGATACTAGCTTTTACTGTGTAGACCTTTGTTTCAACAAAACCTTCCAAATATTCCATGAAAACCAAGTTGAACGATATCCAAAGATGTACAATTGTTACGGTTTTCAGTCTTTTTTCCCATGATTAACATTCTTTCGCTGGGAACATTGTTGTTTTCAATTGGGTTCCTGTTTTAAGGGGTTGCCATTATGATGAGACAAACCAAGAAACACAGGAGCAGGACAACAGCTTACTGCCAACTAAACCAAAAAAGCAAATACTTAACAACAATAGTGTATTTCACCTTTAACACTGCAAGGGTGGTTTTCATGCATCTTCCTGGTAGGCTTCTTATGACATGGAACTCGACATATTTTCATTTTCCTTTCAATATAACATTTTACTTTGAAAACTGAAAAATGGGATATATATTTTCATACAATATACAAAAAGATCTCTCTTTATAAAGATGGAGTTGAAATTGCCAAATAACTGTCTTTTGAATTATAAAAACACTATGACCAAATACCTCATACATATTTTAACATATATATATTCAAATAATTTTTCAGTTACATTTATTCATGACTAAAGCACAGGGATATTCATGTGTGTGTACAGTATGTGTGGTTAAAATGTTTTATACTGTATGGGTGTGTTCCCTGAGTTACTGATAGTTGCTTAACCTTGAGCATACAGTGGTAGGCTACAGTTTACCTCTTACTATAGTTCTATTCTTCTGCTGAACAGATTCCTGATTCCAGTTTTGTTCATTCAAGCCAATGACTGTCCATCTATTTGAGACTCTTGGCAAGTATCTTTCAAGCATTCCATTTTAGTATTTTTTTTTTTTTTTAAACCTCAAAGTATGTTATGCTGCAAGTACTTGAATGTCTGTGACTTGGCTGCAATTCAGGTTTCTCTCTCTGAGTTTCCAGTAGGCCATCTCAATATTCTCTGCCCATCTTTTGTTGCCAATTTCTGCTTCTAGAATTTGGTGCAGAATATAATTAGACAATAGACAAAGACACTTAGTTACACTGTCCTCAAGGTTATAGTTCGACTATTGGAGCTGTAGGTTTCACCAATGCCTTCTCTTTTTACTGTGAATAGGCCTACCTCATCTAACATTCTTGCTTTTGTTTTTGTTTTTCTATTTGAGTATGAAAAACAAACCTGATACCAAGGGGCAAAATGAACAAAAAAAACATTACGGTCAATATTTTATTCTTTGACTTACAAGATGTTTAATTTGAGACTCAATATGTATTTGAACAAAACAAAAAATGTTGAAAAAAGAATATGATAATACGTTTGGCTGTTCTTTTTGTAAAACATTTCTTCTTTCATTTTTTGCTGTCCTGTAGAGGAAATATTGCCAAAATTAAGACCTATTAATAAGTTCATTTTTAAAATGTTATTGTTATTAATATTATAATTATTGCCAATTTTGATTTTCCTCCTCCCTTTGATTTTCATGTTGGTTGACTTTTTTATTTCTTAAATTGTAGTTGAATGATGTGAAAATGTTGGCTAGAAATTTGAGAATTCGAAAAAGGTGTGTTGTCGGCAAAAGGTAGAGTCATACATCGTAACGATACTTCAAACTGTCTTGCATTTTCCAAATGTATATTTCCACTGTCTTTGTCAGATCTCAACTTTTATGATCTTCGCAGCATCCACCATATTATTTAAATTATTTGCAAAGATGGACACTTGCCATACCATAGTAAGCCATATAGGAGTTTTCCTAAGCCATATTCTACACAACTGCTGTGTATTTTCGTCCATACTTTGATATCACGTCTAACAAATGCAGTATTACAGACTTTTGTATTGAAAACAATACCTATTAGCTGTTTAAGTACATAAAAAAAGTTTTCTATATTGATAGACCTACTGAATAGAAGCTATTAACTAAATATTTCTCAATGTCAGACAAACACCCTACCTCTTGCTTAACATTTACACTGAGTAGAAATAAACATATGAAATGTAGAGAAGTAGTGAATGAATGCTAGAACCAATGAGAAAAGCAATGCTTTAATCTTCAGAATTTTCTTTTCTCTCAAACCATTTACTTTGTCTGTGTGTCATACAAAAAGCCCCAAAGCTTTAAACTGCTTTTGAAACCCAATGGAAGAGAGGAGGACATGAGTTGAATGTGTTCTTTTTAAGTAATAACCAGAAACCTAAACATTGGCCATTTATTTTGGTTTTCTAACTGCACAAATGAGTCATTGTTGATTATGAAATGAATGGAACTATCAAGGAGTAAGATCGTATTTAGTTTTTCTCATCTCTATTAATCTCTGATGAATAGGTTTCTGGTTGATATGACTGTTTGAATATGTTAACTGAAGCAATATGCTTTTTCAGTCCTACCTTCTTTCAGATGAAATGACACCTGTCACAGTGTAAACCAAATAAAAATAAGACCATTAACTACGGTGTGTCGTGTCTGAGTATTTACAATACTGCCGATACCCTTGAGATGTGTTAAATCTGAAACATACTACTTTTGTGTTTGTTCGTAGGTCACACGTCTTTTCTCTGACACTACTAGGACAATTTTGTTGAAACTTGAACAACTTGATGATGAATGATGGGTCTTGCATACAGCTGCGGCATTTATTAAATGACACTGATTGGCACAATGTTGACGAAACTATGGTAAAAAATGTGTCTTGTCGTAGATTGTTTTAGGAGTTTCGAGGTGACACGATTCATCATCAAAAATATCATAATAGGGTGCAATGTGGAGAGCTAGGAGTGTAGCCTAGTGCATAGCCTTACGAATTTGGGCATAGCCTTACTTAATATTGTAATGTAATATTGGGAATAATATTTTGTCATTGAAGTCTGTTATGCAGCATAATTTAATACAGAGACTTGGCCTATATCAATACGAAAACCGGAGTTGTTTAACCTAGGTTTATTGCCATTTATAGCCGTTCTTAGTCGCATTTGCTGTGGAGTGTAGTTGATTGGTCAGAAACATTTAGAATTGGCTGTTGTCCCTCTCTTATCCAGATCAACACGCGTGCGCTGTTGTTTTCCTATGGACTGCCTCGGGCAGCGTTCTCACCAAAAGCGAAGCAAAGTGATGGATGCGTCGTTTGTAACCGGAGCGAAACCACCCTTTTCAAGCGGAGCATCCGTTGGTTCTGACGCAGAGCAAAGCAGACGCAGAGCAAAGCAAATTTTATCCTAAACTCTGTTTCAAGTGAAGCAAATGTTCTAGTGAGAATACCCCCTTAGACTTTAAGATAATCTTTCTAAGTTCACTACAAGTGAAAATATAGCCATTTCCTGATTTTCACCTAATTTACACCTAATTTATGCTAATTATGCTAATGAGAAAAAGTTGCATGACTGCACCATGGTACTAGATGACTTTCTGGATAACACAAACATGGACTTAGACTCTTAGGGTGTGTTCTCACTACTACATTTGCTTCACTTGGAATCGGAGCTGTCCAAGGCACTAAAATCCACATTAGCCTAAACAAAAAAAGCCTAGTCCCCTGTGCCAGAGCTCATGACAGACAGCTTCAATCAGTACCTGTTATTCATGATTGAGAGATAAGTTTGCAGGCAGAGTATCTGATTTGAACACTGGTGAGAATAAGAGAGAGAGGGCCAGCGATCCAGCCAGACATCAAGAACATGTGTGGACACCTTGATATCTCTCAGTGATATCTTATCTATCTTATCTTTCTCGTCACCCAAGTCCACCACCTCCTCTCTTCCCCCGTTTGATGCATTCTAGGGATCATATCAATTATTCATAAGTGCTATAAATACACACAGTGGAGTAGTCGTTATTCTCGGTGTTAAGTTGCATCATGAGGAAGAGACATGAGATAGAGGTGAGAACATGCTATGTTCATTCTGTCTTTGTTGGAAGCCTGATAAAGTATGATCATCATTAGCCATCATTATCCATCCCAGAATTTCAATGCAAAATTAGTATCTAAATGATTAATTTCACAAATCTGAATGTTGTGTGTACTGAGGTACTTAATCCCCCCATCATAGTGAATACTGCCCTATGGAGACATGTCAACATACTGACTGTTAATAGCACATTCAGACTGTTATTAGCTTATCATCTTGAAAGCGGGCAGCCACTAGAAGCATTGTGTTAGAAAACATCATGCTGGAATCAGTTTGCTGAAACAGCTGTCTGCTGCATATTAGCATACTACCACACCCTGCTGGGAAACATATCCAGGGAGGAAACTCAATCACAGCATGACCATGCTGTATGTAAAGATAAGGCAATTTCAGAAGGAAATGTGAACCTCTAATTTCATATTCAGGCGCACACAGCGAATGCATCTTAGTAATGGGTTATTTTCCCTGCCTCCTTTCCTTATCACATGTGAATGAACTGTATTGGTGAAACAAATACCTAATGTCCAATTCATTGCTGTAAATGTACTAAGGAGAAAACGCAGGAAGAGTAAGCCTCGTGGACTATTGTTCATCTGTAAATATCAACTGTTGTACTGACTTAACACTAGAAGTGCGACGGGTGGGGTCATGTGACTGAGTAAACATTTTTTTATACTTTTGCACTTGATCAAATTTCAGGATCCTCCTTTCATGACCTTTCCTAGATATGTGTGTTCTACCACCCAGTATACTTACATTTTTAAAAACTAGCTAGTATAAAGTTATTTTGCAGTATTTCTGTGTTTCTGTGTATGCTAGTATTTGGCCGCCATCTTTTTTTTCCAAGGCTGCAATGCTCTTCAATATTAGCCGAGGTCGCAGGGGGACACTAAGAAGTGAATAAGATGTGTTTATCTAATTGATTTGCTCCCATTCAGCCACAAGAGCATTAATGAGGTCGGGCACTGATGTTGGGCGAGAAGGACTGGCTCACAGTCGACGTTCCAATTAATCACAAAGGTGTTCGATGAGGTTGGGGTCAGAGCTTTGTGTGCAGGCCAATCATGTTCTCCCAGACCAAACTCGCAAACCATGTCATTATGGACCTCACTTTGTGTATGGGGGCATTGTCATGCTGAAACTGGAAAGGGCCTTCCCCAAACTGTTGCCACAAAGTTGGAAGCTAGAATCGCATTGTATGCTGTAGCATTAAGATTTCCCTTCACTGGAACTAAGGGGCCTAGCCCAAACCATGAAAACAGTCCCAGACAATAATTGTGTCCACATGCTTTTGTCCACATAGTAGCAGTAGTGATAGGATATTAAGATATGTACAGTGGGGCAAAAAAGTATTTAGTCAGCCACCAATTGTGCAACTTCTCCCACTTAAAGAGATGAGAGAGGCCTGTAATTTTGTCTGATTTTTAAAGAATTTATTTGCAAATATGGTGGAAAATAAGTATTTGGTCAATAACAAAAGTTAATCTCAATACTTTGTTATATACCCTTTGTTGGCAATGACAGAGGTCAAACGTTTTCTGTAAGTCTTCACAAGGTTTTCACACACTGTTGCTGGTATTTTGGCCCATTCCTCCATGCTGATCTCCTCTAGAGCAGTGATGTTTTGGGGCTGTCGCTGGGCAACACAGACTTTCAACTCCCTCCAAAGATTTTCTATGGGGTTGAGATCTGGAGACTGGCTAGGCCACTCCAGGACCTTGAAATGCTTCTTACGAAGCCACTCCTTCGTTGCCCGAGCGGTGTGTTTGGGATCATTGTCATGCTGAAAGACCCAGCCACGTTTCATCTTCAATGCCCTTGCTGATGGAAGGAGGTTTTCACTCAAAATATCACGATACATGGCCCCATTCATTCTTTCCTTTACACAGATCAGTCGTCCTGGTCCCTTTGCAGAAAAACAGCCCCAAAGCATGATGTGTCCACCCCCATGCTTCACAGTAGGTATGGTGTTCTTTGGATGCAACTCAGCATTCTTTCTCCTCCAAACACGACGAGTTGAGTTTTTACCAAAAAGTTCTATTTTGGTTTCATCTGACCATATGACATTCTCCCAATCCTCTTCTGGATCATCCAAATGCTCTCTAGCAAACTTCAGACGGGCCTGGACATGTACTGGCTTAAGCAGGGGGACACGTCTGGCACTGCAGGATTTGAGTCCCTGGCGGCGTAGTGTGTTACTGATGGTAGCCTTTGTTACTTTGGTCCCAGCTCTCTGCAGGTCATTCACTAGGTCCCCCCGTGTGGTTCTGGGATTTTTGCTCACCGTTCTTGTGATCATTTTGACCCCACGGGGTGAGATCTTGCGTGGAGCCCCAGATCGAGGGAGATTATCAGTGGTCTTGTATGTCTTCCATTTTCTAATAATTGCTCCCACAGTTGATTTCTTCACACCAAGCTGCTTACCTATTGCAGATTCAGTCTTCCCAGCCTGGTGCAGGTCTACAATTTTGTTTCTGGTGTCCTTTGACAGCTCTTTGGTCTTGGCCATAGTGGAGTTTGGAGTGTGACTGTTTGAGGTTGTGGACAGGTTTCTTTTATACTGATAACGAGTTCAAACAGGTGCCATTAATACAGGTAACAAGTGGAGGACAGAGGAGCCTCTTAAAGAAGAAGTTACAGGTCTGTAAGAGCCAGAAATCTTGCTTGTTTGTAGGTGACCAAATACTTATTTTACAGAGGAATTTACCAATGAATTCATAAAACATCTGACAATGTGATTTCCTGGATTCTTTCCCCCCATTCTGTCTCTCATAGTTGAAGTGTACCTATGATGAAAATTACAGGCATCTCTCATCTTTTTAAAATGGGAGAACCTGCACAATTGGTGGCTGACTAAATACTTTTTTGCCCCACTGTATATGTACAGACAGTTATGAAATGATAAACTGTACAGTATGTCTCCCAAATCCAATCCTTCGGATTTGAAATGTCGGAGCTGAAGCCAGCTTTCCACAGCAGGGTATACCCAAGTTACATACGCAATAGTGATAGGATATTAAGATACTGTATGTATGTGTAAGCTGGAGAGTGGGGTTTGAAACCTGCTTGGAGCGAGCGATCCCTCAGTGCCATCCACTGTAATTGCCCATCTACATAAATGTGTTATTTCTTATTGCTAAAGTTGATTGTTTTTATTACATCAATATAAAGGTACACAGAGTAAAATTCTTGGGTTGGTGAAAGGGGCAGTAGAGCAATAATTATGCAGGCTTTATATTAGCAAATGTAAAACTAATATAGATTACATTGTCAGTTGTGTGTGTGTGTGTGTGTGTGTGTGTGTGTGTGTGTGTGCGTGTGTGTGTGCGAGTGTGTGATTAACATGGGTTTAACTTGACAGAGACGACGAGTACTGTATGAGAATAGATGAATTCACAGAAACACAGCAATGATCATCATGAATGACAAATAAACGTTACGAATTATCAGAATTCTCTGCTTTTATTCCTTCAGACTCGTATGACAACTTTAGCAAACCAATCAACAAATCTCAATCCAGAAAACCTGAGAATGTTTGTAAACAGAGAACACAGTGCTTAATTTACATATAATAATAACAACAGGAACAAAACTTGTTCTTGAAAATTAGGCAAGAATGATTTATGATAATAAATCTAAGAATGATAATAAATCTAGCGTATTCTGCCATAATCTTTTTGCCATTGTTCTTCTCTTACTAGTCTGTCTGACTTGAATTATTAGAATTCTCTGCTTGTCCTGATAACATTTATTCATTTAGGATGTATGACAATAACATATGTTAAAGGCAGTAACTGGTTGATATGCGTGTGTCTCACGGCCAAAGCGTGAGACTTGGCAGCTCTGTTTATTACTATTATTTTTTAAGGATGATAATCAACTTGTGACCATTTTTCAGATTTAAGACATATCTGCCAATATCAGCTGACAAATACACTTGAAGCTTGATTACATTATATATAATTTAATTTGTTCCATGTTGCATGAAAATTAGTTTTCAGCCAACTCACGCTTATTCATGTCAGATTGCGCTAATCATTTCCCTGCTTCTCTGCGCATAGGAACATATGCATTTTTACAAGTAGCAATGTTGTCATTTTCTTTTTCTTTTTTTAGCTTTTCGTTCCTCAGCCATGACTCCTTGTTGCAAGTTTCAGAGTTTCAATTCAATTCAGGCTGCGGAGCCAGGCTAATGTACAAGCGGCGCCATCCAGCGATCTTTGCGCGTCAGTACACAGCTTCCCACTGTAAAGACTACTACGTCATTTGACCTCGAGGACGCGCAAAGAGTAGGTGAATATGGGTCCGCGCTCCTAGAGTTAATCGAATAAAAATACATCAGAAAGGATGCAATAATATGATGAATAGTCTGGTTTGGTGTCAAATCAGAGGTGAAAACAAACAGTAGAAATAATATTAGACTCAATCCAAGATGGGAGACAAAACAACTAATGATGGCTGTCGGCAGTTTATTTTGGTTGTGCTTGGTAATAAAATCCTGATTGGTGCTAAAACAAAGTTTTTTCTAATAGGATTACACACCATTTACCAATTCCATTACTCTCAAATGGGCTTAATGGCTTTGCAGGTCTGTGCCAAGTACATTAACCAAAACAATATTAGAGAGCTTTTGCAAAGATTTATTGCAGTGTTTGATTTCATGTGATTGTGCTCCGTTCACATTTCAGTAAAACAACTCGTCTAATCTTTCTTATTTTGATTAAAACTGACTTAGTCGTGAGATGACGCCTTCTAACGTCTTATTTTCAATTACCTTGTCAAAATCCTTTCAAATAAAGGAATAAGGAATCATTACATACAATCATTACAATCATTTTCTTTCCCCATAGCAGCCATCTTGTATTTGCATACAGTGTGTACTGTAATTCAAGCACATACCACAAGCCCTGATAGTCACCCAGTTAAACATTTTCTTAATCTTCCAGGTGAGAAAATGACACAAACTGATCCAGATTACAACTCCAAACAAAGACCATGGGGAAACAGTAAACCAAAGGGGAAAACAGACCAAAGTGTTCTGCCTGCATACTCGTCCATCTAATTTCCCATGAGCCATTTCACCTCCAACAGAGGTTTCTGATTGTTTCTGCTGCTATTTGGATGGTAGACAGATTGGAAAGATATGTTTATTTTTTTCTCCCAATAACAGGCTACGGGGTTGCCATTGTTACTTTACCTTGGCATTGGTGAGATCTGTGGTGAATATGATTCCTGATAGGATCCACACAGTAGCTGAGAGCCCAGAGAATTACCAGGGGACTGCAACAGTCGACATACCCCAGAGCTCTACGGTATATGTTTCATCCAAGTGACATTAGACTGGAATGGAAAGAGAAAGAGGAATACAGAGTGACTCGTGTGGAGAGAAAGATCTGTAAGAAAAGAGAAAAGGCCACTGGAGGATACTGTATGTCATTCAATATTTATTGGGGCTGCTCATATCGAGCACATAGGTATTTGGTATTTTGTTCGACAAGCTTCCGTTCACATAACACTGATTGTTCTTGGTGCTTGCCAGATGTTGTTAGCTGGCCTGGTACAAACATGAATGGAAACCTATGATGCTCTTTTCCCACAAGTTAATGTAGGTCTCTGGGATCCCATCATAGCATGCCTCTGCTCCAGTGCTTCTCTCGATAGGCTATTTTTGTGTCTGTCGCTTTAAATCCAAATGAGGTTCTTCTCCCCATGCCCCACTCCGTAATGGTTAGTTAGCTGTAGTGCTCAAGAAGGCCAGAGGAACAATATACATAAGGTGTGTGTGTGTGTGTGTGTGTGTATATGCCTACTCGCAGATGACTTGGATGAGACGTAGACTCCCGTAACTATCTCTAACATATTCATCACAGTATTTTGATTATGGATATCTATGGAACAGTCTTACCAGAACACGAGTCAACATTCACAATTCACAGGAATTGCCCCAGTTCTTGTTTATCTCTCCAACAAAACATACTGATAGTTCTGCCGTGGGCGGAGATACTCAGATGGGGGGGGGGGGGGGGCGGTATAAGACCCCAGCTTACGTAGGCAGCCGATCTGAATGGCTTGTGAATCACATATTTTCAGAAATATGCAGCCCACAAAAACCTGACTGAATTGGATTATTTCACAGTTTCTGTGTTAGTAGGGTCATCGGTTTCATAATATGGGATATTAAGTACTGTCTTGCATGTGTTGTTGGGTAAAGCTTTAGGCCTACTTGAAGCACCCAAGTCAGGAGCAAGTCATTCCAATGTCGCATTGTAATGTTGTATTACTGTTGTATTACATTGAAATCCATTAGCCATGTTATAGCTATTTCACTTTTCTCACATTCTCTTTCTCTACCAACTGCTTTCTGCTGAAATAAGAAAGTTACTTCATTGATTAGGCGTTCTCTCCCCCTCCTGGACTTGGCACAGGAGAGGCGAAGATCATTTGAAAGACCACAAATCAGTCAAGATGCACTAGATAGATAGCTAGTGTGAGCCCCTGAAAAAATCTCACTCACTCCAATGGTGTCATCCAAGGTCTGGGTGTTTTTTGCCTTCCACAAAAAAGGAAAATATCCCTTTTAGTTTATCAAGGCTAAGCATCAGACCTTTGTCAGGGTTGTCTGGTACATAAAATCTGTTTACCCAGTGTGTGTGTGTGTGTGTGTGTGTGTGTGTGTGTGTGTGTGTGTGTGTGTGTGTGGCCATCCCCCTCGCCTGTGCTTGTTGTTGTAAAGTTGACCTTTAGTTGACTGGACAAGATGAGCGGTTTATACCTCATCCATGACATTGATTTTCATTTCGGCTTGTGTCTTTCATGTCATCTCATGAGGGTTGTAACTAACTAACTAACTGAGCCAATGTAACCAATGAGGTTTGAACCGGAGAGAGGCAGAGAATACCAGCAGGTATAGCACAGATATATTATATTCTTTTGTTATTTTATTTTTCTCTTTGTTCTATGCCCCTTGGATTGTATGGTTTATTCTTGTTTTATTATGTAGTTTATATTATTGCTATTGTGTGTTTTATTGATTACTGTTGTTCTATTATTTGTATGCTGTGTGGATATGTTAAAGCACTTTGAGCTCCAACCCTTGCAGGAAAAGTGCTATACAAATAAAGGTTATTATTATTATTATCTCCAGAGAGACGTTACGCAACCACAGAGAAGACATGGGGAGAAAACTATAGTGCAGGATTATGGGAGCACCACGGGAGTGCATGGTGTATTTTATAACTGCTGCATTGCATTGGAAGTAGTGTGTGTGTGTGTGTGGGGGGGGGGGGGTTCTTACATCTACCAACCTTCCCTCCCCTGGGCCCCCTGTCAGCTATTCTCTGTTTGTCCAGGTCAAGTTCAAGGACAGCTCCTGTCTGTCCATTTTTCCTTGCATCCTATGGTCCCTCCCTTTTTTCTCCAATGCTTTTTGAGAAGGAAGAGAGATAAGAGGATGATAGAAAATAGTATTAGGACACAACCAGGAAGATGGCTCACTGGTGCTTATTCCTAAGAAGTTCAGTGCATTTGGAGACTCAAATTAGGAGCAAATTTAATTAATTAATCAAATTAGGAGCAAATTTAGAGCAAATTAGCTGTCACACCACTAAGGGTAAATTACCAGGAAAACTGATGTTGAGTTTTTGTAAAAGTAATTCTGACGGATCAAATATCAAACTCATTTAGATTCCAAAATGTATGGACTAGTCGTACGGCAACCACAGACTTAAAGTGCACTAGCAACTGAGTGGCTCATCCAGGTTTGATTTCCTTCCCCAATTCAAGAGCCATACTTCAATATTACTTTTATTTGGAGAGTTTTTTTCTCTGAACAGAGCTGAATGATGAAATATCCAAATTAGTATTCATGGCTCTGAACTAAAAGATTCAAAGGATTGTTTTAACTCTTTAGTCATTCTTTAATGGGTCCTGTTATCCTTGTGCTGAAAGCCCTATGTGACTAATTTCTACCTAACATAACATTAGAAATATGATGATCAGATGCAAAAGCAGGATGCCATTTGATAGGTAAAACCTTTAATTTGTTTGTGGATATGCTCAGATCATTGCTCAGAATAATATACTACACATGACATGGAGATAAAGTAATCAATAATAAAATTAATAATAAAATGAAAACATCATTTTGGCTCGTATATGGGCCCGTCCAAAAGAGTCAGCTCTGCCGGTGGCTGAGGCTGCTGTGGAGCTTCCTCTTAAGTACAGGTAAGAACATGTTACAAACTTAGAAACATAAAAGGTGCCATTTTCATTGGATGTCAACATGTACAGGGTAGGGCTCTCCTTTTTGTTAAAAGTTTCAGAATACATAATGAATGATCCTCTAGGTGTGCAGTAATAATCCCTTTAATTCCCACTTCCTCACGTTCATGTTCCATCTGATTACTCATAACTAGCTGGGGGGACGGGGGAGCTCACTTCTGAGGTGGATTTTCATATTTCAGTATGGAAGATCTTCCACACCTCTGGGAACATCATTCTGCCTCCCTGCTTGAAAATGAAGGTCATTTGCTACAGTAGAATACAGAGAGAACAAAGGAGAAAGAAAGGAAGAAACACACACCAGGGTGCCTTCTTTAATGAGCTGCCTCTTCATGGAGTGTCTGTGTGTGTGTGTGTGTGTGTGTGTGTGTGTGTGTGTGTGTGTGTGTGTGTGTGTTCGCGCACGTGTGCGTGCACGTGTGAGTTGGATGTAAACAATGCCGGGTGACAGTTGGAACCTTGAACAGGGTTGAGGAGCCATTATGGACCTTCCAAAAGATAAAATTGTCCTCTCTTGATTCTGTCCCTGGTTGATTAGAGTCTTTCAGCCAAGTACAGCTCTCCTGTTTCTCCTGCCTCACTGATTCACAGGATGAATGTCCCCCGCCCCTGTGACTGACAGCCACTACAGTGACACTGTATTTTTAACTATCTCTTTTGCTTTCTATCTTTCTGCCGCTTTTGTCTTCCTCTCTGTTAGTCTCTCTCTCTCTCTTGTTCTCTCTGTCTCCATCACTCTTGACACATTCATTTCTGGTATACCCTGGGGTCTATTTTCAGCAAGTGTGAAACGGATGAAAGTCCAAACACAAACATCGTCAATAAAAATACCACAGTGTTGAAGCGCTTTGTCGCCTGCACTCATGTGGGTGGAATAGCAGTAATAGAGGCGTGTCCATGACAATGAGCATCAGATGCACTGAAAGATTCTGGTCCTGAAAATAGCACAAATATTTCAGACACGCCCCATAGCGCCACAGCCATCACTCCTTGCCAGTGCCTGTGTTTGCGCAGACTGTTTTTTACACCGTTAAAATATACCTCCCTGTCTCCTTGTCTCTCTTTCTGGCTGATACAGCAAATAGAAGAGTCATTTATGTCTTCCCTGTCATACTACTTCATTCTGTCTGGGTAAAGAGGAGCAGACAAACCACGGTAAAATAACACATCCCTCCCTGTTATATTTCTCTTTTATCCTGTTACAGTACATTTTTCTCTTTTTTGGGCTGTTAGACAATCAGCAGTGCAGATTATCCTTATCCTTAGTGCCACCAAAGTTTCCTAGGGAAATGTCATTATGTTCATGACCAAACATTCCATTTTATGGGATATTAGGTGTTATCAAACTAAAGTAAATGATTATAGTAGCAAATTAATGGTGACATGTTTTTGGTATAATACACTGAACAAACAACAACTTTTTCTATGTACACAATGCTCCCTCAAAACTTGAGGCATTGTGCTGTGTGATAAAACTGCACATTTTAGAGTGGCCTTTTATTGTGACCAGCCTAAGTATGCTGTCTAATCAGCATCTGGATATGCCACACCTGTCAGGGGGATGGATTATCTCGGCAAAGGAGAAGTGCTCACTAACACAGATTTCAACAAACACAATTTGAGAGAAATAGGCCTTTTGTGTACATAGACAAAGTCTTAGGTCTTTGATTTCAACTCGTGAAAAATGTTGTTTATATTTTTGTTCAGTGTAATTGTTATACTTAGTCATTCCAAACAACAGCAAAAATACATTCAATTGAACACATTCAGAATAAGGTATGGTAGACTCCCAGGTCTACCCCATTGCACTCTACTGACAGTGACTAATGCATTATAATTATTGTTATTAGCACCAAAAAAAAGACATCACAAGTTGGTGCTAGGGAATGATAATGTGGTCTGATAATGGTCTATTTTAGTAAAGTGATACATACATCTTCATAAATAATCTCTTTGGATGAGTAACAATTCTTAACATAATCTCAGATTCGGCAAGTACAGGTACTGTGTGTTTTCCCCTAGAAGTTTGATCGATTAAATCCACAAATCAGACTTTCATGTTATAATGAGTTCTTTCTCAGACCCAACAATGAGGATTTGTTTTGGGAGTGCAATGTGCATTCATATCTCTGATTATTCATGAAGTGAGAATAATGTCAACGTGGTAACCAGAAGTCTCAGAGGTCATTGTAGCTAAAAGAAATGTAGCTAAATTGGATCTGTTGTTTACTCTCACACCAGGTATACTGTACATACCATTTCATGAAGGTATGAATCTTTGGTGTAACATGTGACAATATTCTCATGACATGCACCAAATTCAACAGTTCTCTGGACAGTATCTTTTTGGTGAAGCAGCCGATTAATTTACATTATCTTCTGTTACATCTGTGGAACGTGGTTTTTATTTGACGTTCTGCATAGTGTCTTGTGTGAATGTAAGACCCTCTTGTGCACTGTGGCAATGACAAGCCCCAGTGTTGCATGGAAAACCTGTGGGGAGATGGCAAGATGTGTGACTCACGCTGTCATGAGTATAAGGTAGGGCACACCAGGGGTTTAATTGGTGGCATTTTAGAGGTGTTGGTGGAACAGCACTAAAAATAACCTTTCATGTTAAGGTAATTGACACAGTGAATGTGATTATAGAGTACAGAATCTAACTCTTTCTACCCAACTGAACTCTTTATCCTATGATGCCAGCATCTGAATCTTGAACTGCCTCAGAAATCATGCTCATTATGTTCCAGTGAAATTGGACCCACTCAACGTAAAGTAGGCCTGAGTTTAGAAGTTGGCCGCTAGTGTGACAATGTCGCAAGAGTACTGTGACGGCACTAGTGAGTTTTATTTCAGGTCATTCACCTCGGCAACACAAGCACCAGGAAACACCGTTGAGCATAATGAATATGCTTTCAGCGTGTTATAGTGTGTTTGCAAACATTGCGTTATGTGAAGAGTAGCTTATGAGTTGTTGTTTCAATTTGGAAAAGGACATTATTGTCTGGTCTGAGAAATTTGAAATGATGCTCCTTGGATAAACCTTAACTTAGAACAAATCTCGTCTTCATGGACACTTCATGAAATGATGTCAGACATGGAATATGTGTGTCCGTGAAAATGAGATCAAAATGAATGAATCAAAAATGTTTACATGCCATGTGCAACAAGAATAAAACAAATTAAAGTGTCTTACTACGCACATCCAACAAGTAATTTGTAGTAGCCTTCTGTCCGTTTTTAACAGTTTTCTTTTCTGCTCCTGTCCGTTATGATGTATCATAGTTGGCTACAAATGAAGTACTTTCATATAAGTGTCATAATCTCTGTAGCCTTGGACAGCTGCTGATATGTGTGACATTCATGACTTGTAGACTACACATTTTGATTCAGCTCCTGTGTGCATGCTTGAGCTCCACTTACAACAAGCTCAAATTGTTGTTTGCCAATGTTTCCCATTAACAAACAAAAGCATGACAATTTATCCAGCCACTACTAGAGCAATACAATTCGAATGAGGAGCACAATCCAATTCCACTCCTCCCCTAGAACAATAACGTTTTTCATTTACCAAATTCCGTTGTGCATAGAAGATTGACATGCAAACATTGATTTTACTGTAGCCTTTATTGCGGCTGCTTCCCCCTCCTGGCGTTCCTTCCTGGTTGTTATCATTAAAAACAGTGAATGCATGGGGACTGTATGAATTTTCCGACAGACTGACTGCATAAACTTCCATCTTCCAATTTGGCTTCATTTGTCATTTGCCAATAAAGTGTGCATAGATTTGCCAGAGCCTATTGATGCTTAGTGATAACAACCTACAGTATATTGGACAGCAGAAGATGACATCAGCTCACATTTGCTGACAAATTCACTCACTTTCCCTGATTCCACACCTTCCCCCACCACTACATATATTGTAATTCATTGCCCATCATGACCCACTTATCAGGTGTTCATCATGGTTCTGTGATAAAGGTTGGCCATGTTATGATGCAGTAGGGAACATGAGTATTTGCCAATATGCGATCACTTTGAGTAGTGGTGCCCTTTGGCATAGGCTCCTACTAGATTGTAGTGCAGGTTTGGATGAGTTGAGATTGATATACTAACAAATATATGCAACGTGCAAATGTATTTAACACCTTATACTCAAGTGCCTCTGTCCAACAATGTTCTCAAAATTGTTAAAGATCACTGCAAACTAGGGGGACGCCATTTTGGCCACCCCACTGAAACCCTCACTGTCTCCATCTCACAGAATTGGTCTGGTCACTTAGCCCTGAGTGCCTCTTACTTCCAGGCTTGCTCGCCCCCTCAACCCTCAATACGTATAACCTCAGGGGGTGCTATTCTGGGCCCTGTTGATCCACACTGGGGGCATCCGACTCCTGTTCTCCGCTGTGGGGGCCGTGTTTGGCTGATAGGTGATCCAGAGACCTGGGCGAGGCGCCGGAGTCCCTGGTCCTAGTGCAGCACCTGGTCCTACTGCAGCCCAAGCACTTCGCAAGGTCCGCCCGGAAGGAGGGTGTGTAGAAGCCATAGATGACAGGGTCACAACATGTGTTGAGGTTGCCGAAGACGAACAGGGCATGGTGGACGTACTCAGGTGTAAGCTGCAGCATCTCTGGTTGGAACCAGTACCAGATGCCCAGCAGGTAATACGGAGTCCAGCACACAACAAAGGATACCACAATGATGATGGTCATCTTCAGCGTTTTCATGCGGGCCTTAGGTATCATGTCTGTGCCGCTGCGTCTCAGGCATGACTCTCCACCTGTGAAGGTGAATACATCTGTAACATTCTGTCCTCTACATGGTTAATACAATAAGGGCCGATCCTCGGACACAGATTAAGACTAGTCCTGTGCTAAATGATGCAGTCTGACTGTTTGAACCATTCGGATGCAATGTTGGCCCTACAATTGATCAGCTTAGATTCAACTTTATTGTCATTGCAGAGTACAAGTACCAGACAATGAAATGCAGTTTAGCATCTAACCAGAAGTGCAAATAGTGATATAAGAACATGATATAAAAAACATGACAATGATAGTGATAGGTACAGTATGGCATGTATGGTAGTTTAGAGGTATATACAGTTATGAGCACACCGTTAAAGTAGCTTATTGGTACAGTATGTAATGTACAGATGTATAAAAGAGGTATGTGCAATGTGCAATAATGCGGTATGTGAAAAGGTAGTATTGTAAACAGCACTAGTGCAAAGGGTAAAGAGAGATCACATTGACCAGGGGTGTGCAGCCAGCAGTAGTGAGGTGTAGTGAATTGCTAGGTTGAAGTACCTTTATTCTTGTGGAGTTGTTGATTGATCTCGATAAGAATCCGCGTGTAGCAGAAGCTCATGACCAGAAGAGGGAAAACGTAGAGTGTGACAAAGTGGAACATGTTGTAGGCCGTGGCCTGCCATCGCTCTTTGAAACTGCCATGGGTCACACACTGGGTGAAGTCCACACCCTCTGCCTTGATGGCCCGGAAGATGAACAGCTATCAAACGGGGGGATTAAAGGGCGGATTAGTAACAGCAACAAAAAAGAAACAGCAACATCTAAAATGTTTTCCAATGGCATTGAATTGGCGATCGATTGAACTGCCTTGGTGGTAGACATTTTGTGCCAGAGCATTGCTAATAAATTAGTGGTCTAATTGAAAGAGAAATTGCAGCAGCTGAGTCATGTCTGCAGCATTCTTTGTTTAATTACTGTACTGCAGTGGCCAACAGCAACCAACTGACACAACATCTCTTCTTTTTACTGAATGCTTGTCACAAATTAGATTCCAGGTGGATCCATCAAATGGATTTTATGTCACAGGAAGCAAGATGCTGAAATGGCTTTCAAAATAGTTCGCATTTTGTCTTATTTTAGAATTTGCAGAAATGTCTAAAAACTTGTTTTCACTTTGTCATTATGGGGTATTGTGTGTGGATTGATGCCCAAAAAAGTTATTTACTACATTTTAAATAACACAACAAAATGTGGAAAAAGGGGTGTGTTTGACTTTCGATAGCCACTGTATATGACTTTTTCCAATTCTTTTGGAGCTTTGAAATAGGGGAAGTCTATTTTAAAATTCTACTGAATTAAATCTGATAATCTTAATTTTGACTTTTGATCACTATTTTTCCATAGTAATTGTTTGATTCCAAATCCAAACTGATGGTGTATAGAGCTAAAATAAGACAAAATGAATCCTCTTTCCAATACTTATGGACGGCACTGTATCTATGACAGATACTGTAATTAATTATGTTAATTGTGTTTAAATCTTTTAATCTGAGTTTTTTAAAATTATTATTACTTTTTAATGAATATTGCAATAATGCAGTTGTACTTCTTCCTATAATACAACTTCCAATGTTTAATGAATGGTTAGAAAAATCAGTATGAATGAATGGACTTTATTGTCATTGCTACAGTACAGGTACCAAACAACGAAATTTAGGAGGGGTGGCTCCCCTGGTGTTAGGAAAGGGGGAAAAAAACACTTTTAGAAGAAAAGAAAAATCACAAGAAGGGAAGGAGCTGGTTTACATAAATAAAGGCTATATCCTATGATGTAAAGGCTATGTAGTATGATTACTGGACGCTATTTATACAGTACGCTGTGAAGTCTCACACAGGTAACCTCTTCATAGAGTGCCTTCATTTGTGTTCTAAATGGAGTCTTGCTGACTTAACCCCCCCACCACCCCCCCCAACAAAGAACACCTGCTTTTTCTAAACTTCACTGATCCTCAGTAATCCAAACAAAGCTCACAGTCCTTGGGGGACGCAATTAGCTAATGTCTGGATGGCAGGAGTCCAAAACATCATGCAGCTATTTCCCCTAACATGGGAGACGGTGGGAACATCTTCAGAAGGTATCTCCCCTCTCTCTAGCTCCTGTCCTTGTCCCTTCTGCTGCATCAAAGGGCTGTCACGTGGGGCCTCAGGCAGGGCCCATGGCTCCCATCGCCACGTCAACCCTGCCATTCCCTCTCTACGTCAGTACTGAATATTACATTACGGGGTAAGTGCCCTAAGGCGAGATGCTGGAGCTCCATGAATCACCTCCCGACAAATGCAGAGATTAAGCTCCCAGAAGCTTCGGTTCTGCCTTGACAGCAAATCAGGCTTATTTGTCTCTCTGGGTTCATGAATCTACCCTAATAAGGGATGCATGCTGCCTCTTTTCCTTTTCCCCCACCCTACCCCACCCACTCCTGACCACCCCATTTCTAAACTACACATTGATTCTCCCCTGCAGCATAAAGTATGGCACTTTACACTTGTTATCAAGCGTTATTGGCGCTTCTATTTGTGGCCAGGTGTACCTCAACTGTGGGTTGAGGTAGAAAGCATTTGGACTACTCTTTATAAAGTAAATAATTACTGCTATCAATAACTGACACTTAAAAATAGTGCAAAATGGATAAGGATATTGAAACCATACAAGTTGATATTGAAACCATTTACACTCTTTATCTCTGTAATTCATGAGCTGCTATAATAAACTTTGGCGATCTGACAAGCTGATAAGGCAAACCATCACCAACCATTCACACATTTTTATTTCCATGATTTGGCACTTCATACATCCTCACAGCTTGTGTTTGCTGCAGCATGGGAGTATGCACCTTTTTAACACTGGCCTATTGGATTCATTTTTTTTTTATTATATTTTTTTTTACTTCATACTGTACATCTGTATGGTAAGGGTATTATATAGCTTTGCAATATATGTAAGCTCTCACGTCTCTGCCTAAACCCCTCTGTAATGAGCTGAGGAAACGTTTGGTTTCCCAGTCAAACCCAATCAATGCACCCACAATCCTCTCTCCACCAGCTCCCCTCACACACCAGTGCACTGTTACTTCTTTATTTTACATAATCTTCAGAATACTCTTTTCTCGGGATCTCTAGCAGTGCTGTTTTGAATGACTCACAATGGCAGGACAGCAAATCATCCTTAAGGTGCAATGTGCAATTGGTACATCCATTTTCTTTGACTTTTAAATGATTCATATACTGTGTAGCCCTTGATTCTTGAAGAACAACATGGGGTCTTACTCCAACAGAACCTAAAATATAAGCTTGTTTATGGCATTGTTTGTAAACAATGTAATTGTAAACAAACACTGTATACAGTAACTTCAACATGATAGTTTTAACTATGTTTAAGATTGCCCCTTTAAAGGGTCCTTTGGGCAATGCGTCCACATCTGGTATCAAAAATTCAAAATGTCTCTTAAAGGTCATACTACCCATGCTGTATGTACGCTCAGGCTGTACACGTTTTCAGCGGTGTGAGGGAGAAAATAGTCTATAATAGTTAGTTAATAGACTCTAACTAAACTAACATTCTCAACCTGACTGTGTGAAGGTGTTAAAAACGCGGAAGTATAAACGTCAGCGTATGTGTTTGTCAAGCCTCAGAGTGACATGCACTCACCTACGCCTTACAACTTCTGTTCTCAGACCTGGGGGGTATTCCATCAACGCTGCTAAAGGAACATTTATTATATAAGGATTTTCCTTTAACGACATTGACGGAATACCCCCCTGCAGTGTTGACACTCACTACGCACTTGCTGTAAGACAATTACACAAGCGGGAAAACACACAAGGGCAGATAACGAAGAGACAGAAACAAAAAACTATGTGAGTAAAACAGGAAATCAAAGAATAACAAAAACAAAGACAAACGACACTAACGCACAGGACGGGACGTTACACTTGCCATGTGCCATGGCAGCCATGTTGGTGTCCAGGCCAGACTAGACATAGCATTGAGTAGAGGAAGCATGTGGGCCACACCCTTCTCTAAGTCAAGTAGTACAAATGGAGACCACTTCAGAGCAACACTGCCCCTGGGACTAGTGTGTAGTCAGTTATGTAGCAAAAACTAGTCTACCTAGAAACAGTGTGTGTGTGTGTGTGTGTGTGTGTGTGTGTGTGTGTGTGTGTGTGTGTGTGTGTGTGTGTGTGACATTGACAAGATGACTTGACCACAGAGATCCATCTTGCTCTCATTAAGAGTGCACACCAGTGTATGAAACATCTAGTGTGCACACCTGTCACTTAACTTAACCATAAACACAAACCAACACTCTCATACTGAAATCTTTCATTATTCTGGAGTTGATGCTTGTGAGAGATTTGCCTTGCGTTACCTGGAAACACGAGTGCACACTTTGGGTAAAGCCCTGCATTCAACCACTTCTCTTTCCTCTCTTTACTCCCACTCACCTGTGGGGACGCCAGCAGCAGGCTCAGACTCCAGGCCAGGGCCAGCATTTTTTTGTTCCTGTGGTGGGAGCTGAGTGAGTCTAGCGGGTGCAGGATGGCGTGGTGCCTGTCCAGACTGATCACCACCAGGATGAACGCCGAGGAGTGCATGGCAAACAGCTTGAGGAAACACAGCAGCTTACACATGGCGTCCCCTCCGTACCATTGCACTGTGATGTTCCACACCGCGTCCAGCGGCATCACCACAAACGTCATCATCAGGTCAGCCGTGGCCAGGCTCACGATGAGCGGCCGCAGGTGTGAGGCCAACCTTTGGCCACGCCCTCGGCACACACTGACCAACAGTGCAAGGTTACTGCATGCGGCAAATAGAAAGAGGATGAAGGTGGCTCCAACGCGAAACTGGGCGGCCCGGGTGAAGGTGGGTGCCTCCCAATCCGCCAGTGTCGGGAGAAGAGAGGTGTTGTCGAGGCGGAGAGCTGGCATCTCAGTAGCGCCCACTGGGGGAGGCCTCAGGATGGACAGGTTGCCAGACATCCTGAGGGAAAAGACATTGGGTGAGTCCCTTCCTAGCAATAAGAATCATCTGCAAATCCATTGGAGATCTATTGGTGCTTATTTTTCATGGAGATAAGACACCCGCAAGAGGACTACAACGCGACAAGATTCTAGTGTCTGATTGACTAATTGACGTCATTACTAATCCTGATGTCATTACTAATCCTGAACGCTAACTGTTTTAAGTTACAACTTGGTTAAGGCTATGGTTAGGGTAATGGCTTTAAGATAAGTTAAAAAACGTCTAACAAGTTGTCGCTGTGAATCAAAGCCATTGTTATGCCTCTCTTCAGGCTCTTGCTAAGCCCTCTGAAATATAAGAAAGATAATAATATAAGGACACTTTTATTTCCAAGTAAAAAAAGTTAGTTAACCTACAATACCATTAGTGAAAACCAGAATGACTTTTAGATGATTAAAGGATAATTATCAGTAAGTAATGGGACAGCTGTGAAGCATTTTTTTTAAATTGTATTATCCAATTGATCATGCATTTCCTGATGATGAAACAAACAACTAAAGATGACTGCAGTACAGACCTGGCAGAGGATCACCAGAGAAAATACCCAGCATCTGGTACAGTGGGGTGCAAAAAATGTGGCCACCCCTGGTTCAAATGTCTTAAAATTAATCTCTGATTGAAAGCAAACCTGAACACTAAATGCAAGGTTTCTTCTTATTTTAATTTAATTTAAATGATAAAAAAGGAAAAGGGCCCTGTGAAAAGGTTTGGGAACCCTTTTGGATTATTCTTTGTTACCTTTTGAGAAGATGATTACTAAGGCCCAGACCAAGGTGATTTACTCGTTAGGGCTTCAATGGACTTCAAAGGACTATATATTTTGAAGTAACTCCATGCCTTCTAAAGTATCAGACTGCGGTGGCTGTTGTGTCTAGTGTTAAAAACCATGGGTTCCTCTAAACAGTTGTCCAAGGATGTCAGAATCAAGATAGTTCACTACCACCATCAAGGAGAAGGCTACAATAAACTCTCGCAATGTTTCAAACTACCCATTTCCACTGTCAGAAACAATAACATCATGAGAAAATGGAAAATAAATGGAACAATGGAAGTCAAGGCAAGATCTGGAAGACCAAGAAAATATACAGCGTACCTTAAACAACTAAGACCTACAGAGTTGCCAGAAAGAAGCCTTTCCTACAACACAAAATTAAGCATCTGAAGCACGCAAACCTGAAGCCTATTGGAATAATGTGCTTTGGACTAACGAAACCAAAATGTAACTTTTTGGCCACAACCAAGAATGTGGAAAAATTCCCAAAACAAGAATGTAAAGACTCTTAGCTGGCTACAGGAAGCGTTTGCAAGCTTTTATAGTGGCTCGAGGAGGAGTTACAAAGTACTAGCTGACAGGGTTCCCAAACGTTTTCCTTTTTCCTTGTTTTATTATTTTGAAACTGTAAAAAGTAAAAAAATTAAATGAATCTTCCTTTAAAATGTGACGAAATGTGTACCACTTAGGTACGAAAACTTTGTACCATTTAGAGGTTAGGTTTGCTTCTTTTCAGATATTAATTGTAAAAGGCATTTTGACTAGGGGCGCCCACATTTTTGCACCACACTGTAAAGTCAATGGGTTGCAGACTTCAGGCAGTTATTGCATGCAAAGGATTGTCAACCAAATACTTAACATGAGTGCTTAGTTTCGACATTTCATAAATCACTTACCCTAAAATAGGGGGATTTTACATTGTAATTTCTGAATCAAGCAACATAAATACCAACAAATAAAAGATGAACATTTTATAATCTCAAATGTGACCTCATATTAATTGATTTAAAATACAAACTTTTGGAGTTTAGAGCCTAAAGAAGAACAAATGCTTCACTGTCCCATCACTTCACAGGGCACTGTATTATGTTCACCTCAAAGTGCTGAGAATATTCTGCAGCCCATTGCTTAACTTTATATACACAGAAAGCCACAGGAGATGTAAGTAACAGAACACCTCACCAGACGGTTATCTTCCTAATGAGGCATCAGAGGCAGTCTCCTTTGTTAATAACCAAACTCTGCAGTATAACTCACACAGTAATCACACCAGCGCTGCAACCTCCCGACTCATAAATCTGGACTTAGTCTTATTTATTGCACTCGTTGGCCTCACGAATATCCCTGACTCGCCCCGTGAAATAAATATAGTTGTTTCTGTCAGCTAACTCTTCCCCAGTGTTTATCTTTGTCCAAGCAATGATGTTGAACTCAGTGACAGTGGCTGTATATACCTTGAATGTCAGAATGTCAGTATTATGTGTAAGCACATACAAACCTCCCCACTTTCACTCACAAATGGAACATTATAATGTTCCATTTGTGAGTGAAAGTGGGGAGGTTTGTACGTGCTTACACATAATACTGACATTCATTCCATGGTGGTGGGCTTGGGTGTTAAGAGCTGAACTATGCAGTGACCCAGACCCTCCACTAACGGAGACAACACACCCTCCCATTCACATGTGTTGTATATCTCTGTACGTGGAATTGTATTTTGTGTCTGAAAAATAAAAAATAAAGTCCTAATAAAAAAAGAAAGAGGGCAGGTTTGTATACATAGGATGTACTGTATGCTCTGTGTGTTGCATTTGGAATAACAGCATTTCACTGAATCTAACCTATTAAAATGATATCTCATAGAATGTTACTTAGATGTAATTATAGATGTTTAGTGTCGCTCAAAAAAGGGAAATCACCTTGTAGATTTCCCACATAACATAAAACAAACATCACATATTACAATCCAATGTCCGATAACCATTTTACACACTTTTGCAATCAGTCTGTATTGGAGCTTTCTGATCGTTGACCCCCTATTGGGTTAAAGAAAAAAGGCTTACTGGTATAGGCAGTCAGGTTGACCATGAACATGATTGATCTGTTTTCATACCACTTTATAGCCAATTGTAATCAGTCCCCCACACACACAGAGTACAATAAGCCAGCCCGCCTAAGTGGTTGACATGACTGCCCTGAAGCATCTGTGTGTGTGCTGTTTGTAGGCTGTGATTCATAGGCACGGATCCATCCTCACACCTCTGGTTGGACAAACAGTCTTTAAAAAGCCTTACAGTTATGGGGTCCATTCTTCCAATCATTCAGAGGATGCATTTCCCACTCATTACGGATTGAGGTAACACTGGAGGGGTAGCAATAATGTGCTTGTTGTGGTGTGGGTGATACTGACACAGTTGTTGTTGTTGTTGTTGTTGTTGTTTTATGGTTGTGTTATTTAATTTTTGTCACTCTTTGTAAGTTGTTTTGTTGTTTAGTATTATGTCATTTGCCATTTCATTTTTGTCAAGTCTTTTCTACAGAGAGTACTTTTTTTTTTGTTTTGTATAAATGCTATGTTCACAATTGTATACTCTCGAAAAACAACACAAACTCACTAGTCAAGCCAAAATACTACAACGAAATGGATTCGGTGAGTAACCCCCACTGCTACCTAGTTAACTATAACACTACTTTACAAAACAAGCTGTGTTAGTTGACTAGCGATGTGTCATTGATTTTCAACAACGCGGAAATGTATTCTGATTTTTTTAAAGAAATGTCCGATCATTACATCGGAACCCGACATGAGGACCAAAGCATTAGAATGTGTCACATATTGTCAGCTTTTCTTCTCCAGTTCCAGAGAGCTGCATTGTATGGATTCATTCCAGCCCGATAACACATCAAACAAAACGAAACCAATCATACAAATGATGGTCTTCAGTTTGGGCCACCATTAGCTGAATCAGATGTGTTAGTTCAGAGATGAAACAAATGTCTGCACCCTGTGGCTTTCTTTGTTCAGAATTGAAGATACCTGGTATATGATAATGATCAAATGAGTCTCCAATCTCGCTTCTAAGTATATTGCTGCGGTGACCATGACCAGCCTTCTTCTCTGTCTCTCTTAAGGCCAATGCACACAGCGTGCGATTTCTGTTGCGCGTCAACATTCCATTTTGAAGTTTGAATGGAAGTCTATGAGAACATCGCATCTCAACACACACGGCCCCGATTTTTATCGCACGGCGAAAATTCGATTCCATTCATTTTGAATGGGACAAAGCACACTGCGTGCGAGTTTTGTCGCACTGTCAAATTTTGCAAATGTTAGCTTCAAAATGAATGGAATCGAATTTTCGCCGTGCGATTAAAATCGGGGCCGTGTGTGTTGAGATGCGATGTTCTCATAGACTTCCATTCAAACTTCAAAATGGAATGTTGACGCGCAACAGAAATCGCACGCTGTGTGCAGAGCCCTTTAGTGATAGCATACTGCATGTGTAATGGAGGTGGTTCAGAAAACCGTGATGAGTAATCTTGCCTTTTAGGACTTTCATAAGCTCCCCAAGCCAACACCTAGGCTTTACCTCAGTGGGCTAACCTACAGTGGCCTTCAGGAGAATCAGGATATGATATCAGTCGGTCACATACGGTAGATTTATGCTTCAACCAGAAATTGCCAAAGTAGTGTCAGTCTTCAAAGAGTAAAATCGAGAGCCATTGAACCTCAAGACAAGAAAAGCCTTTGTGTTGAAAGCTGCGACGGTGGAGGTCACCGTTGTTTATCCACCTCCTGACAAATATTGTCTCAAGAGTCGATGTGGAGGACTACAGAAGCTGCCCTTACACTTCACCAGTGCAGTCAACGCTCTCTCCACACATAGCTTTGTGAACACTAACAAAAATGCTGATGTGCAGAAAGCAGGGACAGTTCTTACCCCTGCATGAGCGAAATGTCACACTGAAATGTGGTGGAAAATGCCAGTACTTTGGTTAAATAAAATAATGGCATCAGAGCAAGAGTGTGCAGCTTGCTTTCTTTCTTGGAAATGCCAGAAGGAGATATTCCTCAGCTGGCCACAAGGACTAATGGGGGTTATACGTCTTCGGTGGACTAATAGTGTTCATAAACCAACATTGTCATTAGTGAGGACTCCTATGCAGAGGTGTGGGTTCACTCTTGGTTTATAACACAGGGAAAGAAACCTGCATTAGACGGTTGACTAGGATATTTCTGATAGTTTCAGAGTGATTTTTGAGACCAAACCATGTTAGAATTTTGTATTATATTATTATTATAATTTTAGAAATGTAGATTTTTTTTCTAATACAATAATACAATATATTTTCTGTCTCTGCCTTGTCATACAGTTTCTGTTAAGACTTCTGAGGATCAATGAGCAGATCAACATGTCCCGCTGGTACCATTTATGAAAAATGTATGCACTCACTCGCTTTGGTGTGTCAGCGAAATGTGTCAGCTAAATGGCATATATTATTATATATTATGTCACTATAAACACGTTACAACAAAGGTTTATTGTTACACCTATGTCTTTACAGTGTAACAATGTGTAATTACAGTACTTATAACAGCGTAATAATACGAACAGTGTAAAGTGTTTCCGCAACCATTCTCTTTGCAACCATTTAAACATCAATGAATGACTTTAAAAATTTTTTCCATTCCAATAGTTATTTTATCTAATGACATTGATGTTGATTAATGATTTAAACTCAAGGTCACTCTGACCTCAAGCAAAGAGGGTCAAGAGCAGGGGGCTGCTCCACTAACGTTGATTAGTATAGCGGCGATAAAAATAAATCAGGCAATCAGGCAACTCGGGATTGGAATTCAAGCCTCAGGTGATTCCTCGAACGAGGATCAGGCTTGTGTCATGAGTGTTCACAGAACACCGACTTAGAAATCCTCGATATGGGCGCGTGCAGATTCAGATTCAGATTCATATAACGTTTATTGCCATTATGCTTGACACATATAGGAATTTGTTTTGGCATTACAGTAGGTGCATTTATGCTTTTTTTCACATGTATATGAACAAAAACAAATACAAATACAAATACAAATGCAAAAACAGGACAGACAGTGCATTGGCTAGTGCTATATAAGTGCAGTGCAGTTTTTCAGAGGTCCAGTGCATATTCAGTCCTGGGCAGACTTGGGGGCGGGGGGGAGGGGGAAGCCAGAGTCATTTAGCAGCCTGGCGGCTGAGGGGAAAAAACTGAGCCTGTGGTGGGCCGTTACTGTTTTATTAGTGGATAGTGTACATAGCCTTTATTTATGTAAACCAGCTCCTTCCCTTCTTGTGTTTTTTTTTCATTTTTTAGTTTGTTTTTTTCTTCTTTCCTAGCACCAGGGGAGCCACCCCTCCTAAATTTCGTTGTTTGGTACCTGTACTATAGCAATGACAATAAAGACCATTCATTCATTCATTCATTTTAGGCAGCCGCAACCTTCTCCCAGAGGGTGCACGCAGACATAAAGAGCCCCGAAGAGTCAAACTGTCGAAATGAAGATACTCCACTCTGCAGGGGTCCTACTTTTGCGCAGCATTCCGACTTATTGATCTTTATGAAGATGGAAAAATAAGATGTAAAATAGTGCAATACTGCCGCAATTAACAAGGGGAGGGAAATGGTTTGGCATGGTATGTTGGTAACAGTGGGCAATCATTTTAAATGTACTGTCTTCTATTTGTATTACTGCTTTGATGCCCAGATGGGATGGTAAGGAACTACACAAGTCCCACTAGATGCATTATGGACTATAATTATTAGGGCTGTAGCGATGCACTCAACTCACGATTCAATACGATTCACATTGTTCGTTAATTTGGGGGTATCAGCATTAAAATATGCATAACTTCTTCTTTCAGATTTCAATGTTTGACACATCATTTGAAAGCTTATGTGGCCTTTCATGAACTGAAAGACTGAAAAATGGCCTTGCCCTACTGTGTGATAAGCACCCAGAAATGTCAGAGCCTTTTCTACAGTACCTCTAATGAGAACTGAAATTCCACTGTGAGAATTTGACTGTTGCTCACTACTGATTACTATAGAGCCTGTATAGTGATACTATATATATTTGTTTGTTAAATTGTTCATATACTTTGTTCTTTGTTCTATTTTATAGAACATGCATGTTTCTTTTATTTTCCCTTAAAATTAACCAAATAAAAAAGTTAATAAAGTTTATTGTTTAAATGTAAAAATCCTGCCTTCAGTGCACATCTTTGTCACAATTTCTCTTTCCCCCTCAAAAGGATCTGGCTCCGCCCCTGCTCTACAGATAACATTGACACTTGTATTCGGTGGAGCACAAAGCCAGCCGTCTTCCTCTTTGTCTCTGTGGTGCTGAATACCCAGCCCACCTCTTAGTTCAGATGACCTTATGACAAGTGTGTGTGTGTGTGTGTGTGTGTGTGTATAATTAATAATTAATAATTTTGCCATTTAGCAGACGCTTTTATCCAAAGCGACTTACAATTACGAATTACAGGGACATTCCCCCTGGAGTAACTGAGGGCTAAGTGCCTTACCCAAGGGCACACTAGTAGTGGTGTGGCTTCAGGCGGGATTTGAACTCACAACCTTCCGATCACAAGTCCAACTCACTATCCACTAGACCACCACTACCCCCCCCGTGTGTGTGTGTGTGTGTGTGTGTGTGTGTGTGTGTGTGGTGTGTGTGGTGGGTGTGGTGTGTGTGTGTGTGTGTGTGGTGTGTGTGGTGTGTGTGTGGTGGGTGTGGTGTGTGTGTGTGTGTGTGTGTGTGTGTGCGTGCGTGTGTGTGTGTGTCTCTCTCTGTCTGTCTGTTTATTTGTGTACGACGCATTCTTGCTTACAGCTTCATTATGAATCAAAGCTTAAAAACAAATAGTGGCAGGTGTGGCAATTTACAGTTAGGACTATGCAACGACTTGGATGTGTAACAGCAAGCTACCTGGAATTTGTTTGCTTATATTTGAATTAAAGCCACTGTCAGCAATAATATTTTACTTTCCTAAACTCATTGGGCCAATTGCAGCCAACATAGATAACGGATGATCGCGGGGATAATCACTTGTTAAACCAGGGTTGCATGATATACAATGCTCTACCCTTCTCCTGAAGTGTGCCCTTGTACACTCCCCCTCGTGGATTTAAAAGGAATAGACTGGTGTACATTAAGAAACATGGGGTAAACTCTATCCAGCCATACTTGCACCAATCCAATTATTGTAAATGCATGAGGAGAAGTGCATGAGTGCAAACTTCTGGGTGAAGAGTCAATAATTGGAACATGCCCTGGTTTAACAAGTAATCACCCGCTCTCTTCTTAATCTTACCCCACCTACAAATCAATAATACCCACATTCTGATTTCTCAGAAGACTGCTTTGTGATTTGTCACATTCCCTGACACTCTTGCACTGTTCATGCATGGTGTTGTGCTGGAAATCAGTATGGTGGAGATGCCTATAGGCATAGATTTCTCTGGTTTCACATTTCAGCATTTCTACTGCAATGGTTAAGCTGTACATCCCCCAACCCCCAACGACCAGACCTCCCCCCCCCAGCTCATCAACTAAGATGCCTATATCTTCTCTCCATACCTGTTAATGAATGTGAAAGGCTCTCCCATTAATGAAATGTCTTATACATTGCACTTGTCATGGTGTTAATTGCTCATCACAGTTAGCAAAGTTATTTTTAGTGGACGTGATTTGTTATCTCATCTTATCTCAGGCATCTCTGGCTTGCTTAGGTGTCTGAAGGACGTTGGTGGAATCACGTTTCAAGGTTTATATCCGTCATCCGAGAGCCAACATTACTAGTAATGACTTCTGTGTTTATTGTATACATTTTCAGGAATTCGTTTCGGCGTAAATGTTAACGGCGGTTGAGTTGTTACATTGTGTTGCTTTTGCTTGTTGGCGTGTGCAAGGAAAAATATCTATCGGTGGATTCAGAAACTGCTTCCCTCAGCAATCTCAGGCAGCAATGGGTCAATACGAGCAAAAAACTTTAAGTAGGGAAATTTCTTTATCCAACCTCGGAAAAATGTAAAGCAAGAACAATCCATATGTTTTGCCTTTTGAATTTGATATGGGTGCTTTTCGGTTTTTCAGTGTGGGACCACTAGTAGGCTATGGCTCATATGATGTTATTATCTCCTGATGTTATAATACTGCTGTAATGTAAATGTACAGTGATTTATGTGCCATGCTACAGTTGGATATCATGTGGTTATCTTATGAGATTCGAGTCTATCTCATCACATCCTCAATTCATCATAAGAGTCACATGCAGATAAATATGCTCACCCTTACCTCGTGCAATGCTCAACTCACTTCGAATGCATTTTGCAAGTTGAGGTTGCCTATGAATGGTTGCTGAATCAGCTAAGGCGCTAAGCCATCATGCAACGTGTTGTTTCATCATCTTCAATATCGCTCGTTCCACGGCATCCAAAATAATTGAAAACCAAGATTATGGAATATCAGTCTTCAAAGCAACACTCGTTTTTCCACTCTTTAAACTCGTTTTCTTTTTCTTTTTTTCTATTTTTCCCTCCTCGAAAATCTCCAAACCTCTTGATAAATGTCTATCACTCAAAGGTCCAATGTCCAATCAATTTCAGAGACATCCAACCATCCGTCTTCTCCGCGGCTGAAGAAAGACGCAACGCTGTTCGCTGCTCTCGTCACAGCGCTTTAGAGGGAGCTGACCACGTGCACAGGTGCTGAAGTGGTGGCGCGTCAATCTCTATTTCCCATTAGTTTGTCAAGAAAGTCAATGTTTCTTATAGCTTGGCTTTACATGTGGTTTAGTCCATTATTATCAGAAGTGATCAAATGTGTAGCGGTTAGGAGTTCGAGATAGAACAATCTTCTTGGCTACGTTCGCAGGACAGCAGGAACACTTCGCCAACATCTAGGTTGATTCATGGATGAATTCGGACATTCTAAATGCTATGAAAGTCAGAGACCTAAAATGCTCTGAAGTTCAAAAATACAAATCAAAATTAGTGAAACACTTAAACGAAGATCACAAAACCCACTTTGAGAAAATTAAAAAACAATGCAACAAACTATGCAATCAGGTAATTACCATGACCAAATCTGCTAAGAAAGAATACCTCGATAACAAAATCGAAGAAAACTTAAACAAACCACGTGACCTTTGGAAGCTACTTAATAGCCAACTAGGTTGCAGTCAAAAACTCAAAACCAGGTCTACAAACATCAGCATCAAATCTGGTGATTCTCTCCTTACAGACAAGCTGGATGTGGCTAAGTGCTTAAACACTTTCTTTACAACCATAGCCACTAAATTAGTTAACAATCTACCACCCCACTCAGGGCGTTATGGTGTAGAGCACATCCGTGAGTTCTACAATAAACTGGGTGTACGCAATGATGATTTTAAACTCTCCATGGTGTCAAACGATGAGGTGTTTAAAAAGCTAGGCGCTCTACACTCAGAAAAGGCCACGGGCCATGACAATATTCCAGCCAGATTTCTAAAAGACTCAGCTGCCTCCATTACCCCAATCATCACCCACATAATAAACCTCTCCATCAAACAGGGACACGTCCCCCTTGACTTTAAAATAGCAAGGGTAACCCCACTGTATAAAAAAGGAAGCAAATTAGACCCAGGCAACTACCGACCTGTTTCTATTCTTAATTCCATCTCGAAACTTATGGAAAAAATAGTTTATGAACAGGTCGATAGGTACCTTACCGAAAAAAAGCTGATGTATGAATTTCAATCAGGATTCAGAACATCCCATTCCACTGACACATGCCTTCTCTATTTGAACGACCACATCAACCATGAGGTGGACTCGGGCAAGTACTGCGGCATGGTCATGCTGGACCTCCAGAAGGCCTTCGACACAGTAGATCACCACATATTGTTAGATAAACTGAAAGCAATTGGGTTCGATAGAACATCGGTGAGCTGGATGCAATCCTACTTAGAGGGGAGGGAACAGGTGGTTAGTGTGAACGGAACACTGTCCCCCCCCCTCCCAGTGACCTGCGGCGTTCCACAAGGAAGCATTTTGGGACCTTTACTGTTCCTAATATATGTGAATGACATGTCATCAGCATGTGATTGCAATTTGTTCCTGTTCGCGGATGACTCGGCTCTGCTGGTCTCTGACAGGGACATATTGCAGGTGGAAAAAGCGCTAAGCACTGAACTGAGTAGAATCTGCATCTGGCTAGCTGACAATAAACTATCAATACACCTAGGTAAAACTGAAACCATCCTATACGGATCCCCATCTAAACTCAGAAAGGCTGAAAATTTTAAAATAAAAGTGGGTAACATTAATATCACAAGAAAAGAGGATATTACATACCTGGGCTCCATCTTAGAGGCAAATCTTTCCGGAGATAAAATGGCAGCAAAAGTAATCAAAAAAGTTAACCATAGAACTAGATTCTTGTACAGGATATCCTCACTTGTCAGTAAAAACACACTGAGGACCCTATCAGGAGCTCTCATTCAATGTCACTTCGACTATGCCGTAACATCATGGTACTATAGAACCACAAAGGCCCATAAAACAAGACTCCAGACAGCCCAAAATAAACTGGTTAGGCTTCTGCTAGGCCTCAACCCTAGGACACATCTAACCGCTGCTCATTTTTTGAGCCTTGATTGGCTACGAGTAGTTGACAGAGTGCAGCAGCTTGCACTGGGCCTGGTCTTCAAGATACGCTACACCACAAAGACACCCAAGTACCTGTCAACATACTTCCAAAAAGTGAACAACGTCCACACATACAACACCAGAGGAAGCTCCACGAACCACGTTCAACCGCGTTGCACCACAAACAAGGGGTTAAACTCGTTTGCAAACTATGCAGTAAAAATGTGGAACGCCCTTCCTATAATCTTAAAGGAGTGCAAAACACTGCCCACCTTCAAAACCACTCTCAAAAAACATTTACAGGAGGCTGCAATCCGTAACTGGACCCTCTAAATCAAAAATCAGATTAAAAGACCCGAACTACCCACTGTACATACTTTGTGTTTTGTCCCCCGCCCCCACCTGTGGTGTATGTCCCCACCTGTCCTACCCGCTGTACATACCTCATGTTTTGTTGTATTGTTCTTCCCATGATGGATGTGTGTTTATCTTGTATATAGTAATAGCTATTTGTCTGTATTATCTTGTAGATAGTACTAGCTTTTTTGTCTGTCTTACATGTAACGATGAATTGAGAATCAAGGACCCCAATTGAAATAAGCCAGTGGCTTTCTTGGGTTTTTATCCTGTTAGTTGACCTTGTATGTAATATGTACTTTCATGTACCTACTTCTGCAAATCTTCTAATAAAGTTTTCAATCAATCAATCAATAGGTGGGGGTTCAACTGATCAGCCGTTCAACTGATGACGCAAATGGTTCCCCGCGTTACAGGCGTCACTTACCACATTTCCATCAAAAGCAAAAGCGTCATTGGTCATACAGTACAGCACTGTTGTTTCAGTGGACAATGCTGAAATGTAGTGTCCACAAAAAGATCTTCATTCTACAATTGTATTACTGTGACAATAAACAGTGGCTTTGGCATTAGATATAAACCATCCTGATGCAAGATGACTAGAACGTTTTCTGAGAAATACTAAGCCACCAAGTCATAATTTGTCAAACAAAAATGTAACAAGATATTTACATTATAATTATAAGTTATGCTACAGCATATATCAATATTAACAACATGATAATGGTTGTAACACACTCCAAGTTGTAGGATTCATTGATTGTTGTTGTTGTTGTTGTTGTTGTTGTTGTTGTTGTTGTTGTTGTTGATGCGCTGTTTAAAACGCCACTTGCTCTCATCATGTATGCCGGTTAAAGTCACGTCCATGATGACGCAATTGGTTCCCCGCGTTCCAGGCGTTCCATCAAAAGCAATGAAGGACGTCATTGGTCGTACCGCACTGTCGTTTCAGTGGACAATGCTGAAATGTAGTGTCCACAAAAAGATCTTGATTCTACCATTTAATTACCGTGACAATAAACAGTGACTTCGGCTTTGGTTGAGACATGACAATGTTTCATTAGTGTCAAACAACTGTCGAAATCATGTTTAATTTGCCCACTGGTTGCATTTCATTAAAGCTCAGGCTTAATGGGCACATAATTGGCAATACAAATGAAAAATAGATTGAGCATTTACTCATCCCCTTGGGGTTGGGGGGCAGTGATGGGAATGTGGATGTGTGGGTATTGTACATATCTGATGAATGGGTCAATACTAGCAAAACTAGGGAGTAAGTAGGGAAGATTTTTTCTTCAAGCATAATCCATGTTTTGCCTATCGAATTTGATATGGGCGCTTTTCCCTGACTTGTACTTCTCAACAACTTTGTCTCGGACTTGTTTGGAGAGTTCCTTGGTCTTCATGGCAGTGTTTGGTTGGTGGTGCCTCTTGCTTAGGTGTTGCAGCCTCTGGGGCCTTTCAGAAAAGGTGTGTATACTGACAGATCATGTGACACTTAGATTGCATACAAGTGGACTTCATTTCACTAATTATGTGACTTCTGGAGGTAATTGGTTGCACCAGAAGTTTTTAGGGGCTTCATAACAAAGGGGGTGAATACATATGCACATGCCAATTTTCAGTTCTTTATTTTAAAAAATTCTTTTTATATATATATTTCTCATTTCATTTAAAAAACTAACACTATTTTGTGCAGATTCATCAAATAAAATTCTGATTAAAAAAATGTTTAAATTACAGGTTGTAATGTAATAAAATAGGTAAAAAGCCAAGGGGGGTGAATACTTTTGCAAGGCACTGTATCATCTTCATACTCGTATGTCACAGATGAGGTGGTATGCCGGCGATTGTGGGCAGTTCCTTTTTTTCTCCACATTTTACATTTACCATCACTCATACATGTTAGTCTGTGTCTCATCTGTCCACAAGACCTTTTTTCCAGAACTCTGCAGGCTCTTTTAGGTACTTTTTAGCAAACTGTAATCTAATCTGTTGCTAACACCTTGCAGTGTAGCCTCTCTAGTTCTGCTGGTGAAGTCTTCTGGGGATGGTAGTCTCTTACATACACGCCTACCTCCTGGAGAGTGTTCCCCATATGTGGGACTGTCGTTTTGGGGGATTTGTGTTTTTCTTCTTTTGGATGGTATTAGAAACTGTTGTTGGCAAGCCTACGGTTTTGGTTATGTTTATGATAGTTTGTTTCTGATTTCTCAGCCCAATAACGGCTTCCTTGACTTACAGTGACAACTCTCTGGTCTTCATGTTGACAGACACCAATAGCAGACTCCAAAAGAAAACGTAAAGGCTAGAATAAATACTAGACATTGACAGCTCTCTTATACCTGCACAAATCATGTGATGGAACACACCCGACTAAACAGAAACACATGTCAAGGCAATTTTCCAATACTACTGGTGGCTTTGTTTTCAGGATTTGGGTAAAGCTTCAATTTAGAAAATAAAATGACCAGTTAAATACTTTGGAGCCGTCTATTTTATTTAAAATATGTACAACTTTTATTCTGGTGAGATAACATAATCAACATGGTGAGACATTTACATACAATTTTAAGGTTCTTGACTGCCAAGGCATTTCAAATGTTAGAGACCAATAAGAAGGCAAAATGAGAGGTTGTCAATCATAAACAGGGTCAGAATATAAAAAAAGAAAAAAGGCCAAATGCCAATGATAAATTGGTAATGGCGAGATGAGAAGGAAATGGAACTTGTCTTTTTGCTCCCTTTAATAAAACGTTTGTTTTTGTCCCTAAATTGCATTTCAAAATATGGAATTGAGTGGCCACAGAGGGAAGTAAAGTGCAAAACGATATTCTGCAATTATAACCCTCTAACTATACTTATATAGTATCATATACCCTTCCCATCATTCATAGAGCTTAATAGATAAAGTCATTAGCAGTATTAAACTTTATAAAGAAGCAATAAAGCACGACTGGGAAATATTTGGAATTTATCACAAAAGGGGCCTTATTCCTTTAACGTTTCATACTGCTACTGTTCTGTGACTGCATCTATAAAAGTGTTATGAATATCTTTATAAGGCTTTATTACACTTCAAAAGAGGCGTGGCCTGGGGTGGTCCAATTATCTAGCACTGCGGTCTACAGATCAAATCAAATCATCACATTTTATTTGTATAGCGCATTTCTTACAAGATGCAACTCAATGCGCTTCACACAATGAACATTTTCAGTCAATCAGTCAATCAATCAATCAATACTGACAGAGCAGGCAAAAATAAAAACCTGTACACTATGTAGCCAGGAAAATTCCCTTGCAGTGCGCACATATGTCCATGTCGGCATGGGTTCGAATCCGGCCCATCCCCTGCTGACATGCCCGCTTCTCTTTTCATAAAATAAAAAATATGAGTGGGACTGCCTCACTCAGAAAAAAATTACTTAAAAAAAGATCGTGCTTACAGTGAAATATTACCCATATTTGCAGAGCAAATTGGACCCACATACAATACAATACTATTGAATACTTGTGCTTCAGGTCACATCACATGACCAAACAGATTTGAGACTTCCATTTCCTGAACAGTGGCATGGCCTCTTCATTATGAGACGCACCAGCGGGTGGCCCCTCTGAGCCCTGGGCCAACGGGGTCTCACTAAAACACACATAAGAACATTGTCAACAAGAGTAACACAGCATGCCATCATTCAGTCAGTATCCAGAATTCCTCAATCCAGACAAATCCGTGGAAAAAACGTTATAAAACAAACATAACTTAACCTACCTGCTGTCCTCGCTTTTAGTCTGTGTTGTCCTCGCTTTAATGCTTTCATACAAGTGTTCACCTACAGAAAAACAAACAGCCTACTGTAAATTAACAACAACATGCATTTGATAACATAAATGAAGAAACCTCATAACGATGGTCTGATCCCTGATTGGCAACTTCCCTTCGATATTGTTGTTCCATGGACTGACTGACATAGGGGGGTTATGCATAAAACGTGTCAAGTAATCTCTAAACGGTGAAACCAATATGCATACAAATACCATCAAATAAACACTGAATCACAGTGTTTTACCTCACAGTAATTGTTTGATGGGGGTGGTGACTGGGCTAAAAACAAGAAAAGAAAAGTGTAGCAGGTAAAATAACCCACGGTGACATCACACAAAGGTCGAGCTCCTGATGTTGCATCGCATCTACTTACTCTGCTGGGTGACTCCAAGCTTGTCTGACAGTGTCTGGTTCTGGTAATGGGCTTCTGGCTGCTCGTATGTATTATTCAGATTCCTGGAGGGCAGAGTGGAAGAGGCACGATCAACCATGACAGTTCTTTGACCTCCTCGATAGAACTTTTGAGGAATAATTAAAATGACACCAGCAACAACAGTGACATTGTGGTTACCTATACCAAAGGGTTCAGGTTCTTCGACATTGGCATTGCAGCAGAATACAAAATCAATATAAAAATAAAGCAGGATACAAAATCAACAAAATCAACAATCAACAATAGCAGCAATAATAAAATAAAGTAAATGAGTAAGGTGATAATAGAAACAAGTAGGATGAGGTAAGAAGGTGAAAACGTGATAGTAGTTGTACTGCTGTACGTGCTGTAGAACAGTAGTGCAAAAATGCTGTGCAGGTAACAATGACCTGAAATGCAATATCAAAAAGTCTTTAAAAACGGCAGAATAAACAAACTACTGCAATATTTCTGCCTAGCGCACCCAAACACAGCAGCCTTCCACAGCGCCATCTTGTCAGGCATCTTGTCATCTGGACAGGTGTGTGTGTGTGTGTGTATGTGTTCATAGGGGATAGTGGATAATCAATGTGGACGGTGGTTATCCTCCTGCACATTAACTGAGTGTGTGTGTGTGTGTGTGTGTGTGTGTGTGTGTGTGTGTGTGTGTGTGTGTGTGTGTGTGTGTGTGTGAATGTGTTTATAGTGGATAGTGGATAATCAATGTGGACGAAGGTTATCCTCCTGCACATTAACTGAGTGTGTGTGTGTGTGTGTGTGTGTGTGTGTGTGTGTATGTGTTCATAGGGGATAGTGGATAATCAATGTGGACGAAGGTTATCCTCCTGCACATTAACTAAGTGTGTGTGTATGTGTGTGTGCGCGTGTGTGTGTGTAGGTGTGATTGCACGCGTGTGCTCGCATGGTAGTGAGGTTTCTCTGCTTATGTTCTGATGATGGATCTGAATCTTAATTTTTCTGTTATTCCACTATTACATGGATGGATGGATACAGATATTCCCAAAGTTCCCTATATACAGTGCAAAGCAAGGCCAGAGGCACAGTATGAAGTTTTGGGGGATTTTGTGTTTGCATAGCGTGTAGTATATGTGTGCATGTTTTTGTTTATCTTTTTATGTGTGTGTTTGTGCATGTTTTTGCATTGCAGTTGTGTGTATGTGTATCACGTCTGTCCTTGCCTGTTGGCTGCCGGCAGCAGCGTCAGATAGGCCAGCTGCTCAGCGGGAGGCCCATTTACCGGTGACTCAGAGTCCCCCGTCTCTCCGGTAGCCTCTCCACGTGCCTCTTCTCTATCCGGCTCTGGGGCTCCCTCCTCCCTCCTCTGCTCCTGAGTCGACAGTGCCGCAGAGCCAGCTCCACTCCCTGGCCAACAACACAGCTGTCAGTCAATTGATACACATTTGTGTTATGGGTACACTTTCCAGGTTTAGTATAAATAAAAAAGGTTTTGTGAAAGGGGTAATTAAGTAAAGGTAATTTCAATTACTGACAGAGATTGATTGATTCTCGAAGAATATGACTACTGTACATGGCTAATGAGAAGTTCAGATAAATCCTGCATAGTTGACATGGCGTGATGAACATTTGAGTTACACAAACAAACACACTAGACTAAACTCTTAATGTTTGCAATGTTTGACCGGTCAATATACATTTAATTTCTTATTAGTGGGGCGGCTGTGGAACAGGAGGTAGAGCCACTGTCTAATGATCGGAATAACGCTCCAACAAAACTCTCTGTATTTGGATTTCACAGACAATGATATGAGACAGAGGGCTTGGCCTTACTCTGGGGCCTGTATTTCACCCTATGCCCATTTGGAACGCCTCTCCTGGGGTGTTGGTTGAATTCCAAGCCCTGGTTTTGGAGGCCTGGACCTGGCTTCACACCGTTCATGTCAGTTTGCCTGTGTGTTTTTGACATTTGAACATGTCAGCAGCAGTTACATTATTCCAACAATAAACCACATACTGTGCTATAGAATATATAAATTAATTGCACGTGTATATAATTGTACGTATAAATGTTAGAACATTTTACGGAAGTCACCAAAGAATATTGACGAGTATAGAACCTTACCTTACAGGCTGTCCAGAGCCAATCCCATTTTGAGTGGGTCGCCGAGGATGCTATACAGTAGTGACCCCCAAATGACCCGAAGAATGAATGAATGAATGAATGAAAGGTCGGTGGAATTTGTTGTCGGTACAGATGAAAAAGCTCAATACAGCAGTGTCATGAATGAACTATACATCCACCAGCAGTATGTACTGTACTGTATACAGCACCAGTCAAAAGTTTGGACACACTTTCCCATTCAATTGAATGGGGAAGTGTGTCCAAACTTTTGACTGGTACTGTATACAGTACAGTACATACTGCTGGTGGATGTATAGATATGGTAATGCTTTTGAAGATGTGTGATGATTGTGAAGGAGTGTACAGTAACTAACATGTGATCTTGCAGGGGTGGAGAGAGACAGCCTGTGTTGCAGCGCCTCACTCAGCTTGGTGACCAGGCGCTCCTGGACTGAGCTAGAGGAGTCCTGGTGATGGGGATGGTGGTTCACAGAAACAGACAGCCGCTTTTTACAGGTTCTAAATGCCAATATAGCACATTGATTTGAACGACATGCAGGGCTGATGTTTTGTTGTTGAATTATGGATGTTTTTTTAATGTAAAAACAATGATATACCTTAAAATAACCCGCCTATCGAGAATGTAATGTTAACCTATCCAAGGAAAATAAACTCTCTTGATTTGCTATGTTAAAGACCCCCCCCAGACGGGTGACAATGTGTCACATAGTAGTTGGCAAGAACCTTTTAGGTAAATTGACACTAATGAATATGCACAGATTCCACAGATGTGACAGATTCGGTCCATCATTGCTAAAATGTACACAACTCTGAAGCATTTTCCATTGGTGAAAGACAAATATGGCTATGTTATATTGCTGTTTCCTAATCAATACGTTTCCTGTTACCCTATTGAAAATGCATTTTGACAACGTAAAGTTTAAATGAAAATTCCTTTTATCAATGCTTTTACAATATAATTTGGTTGTTCATAGGAATTTACTGTGATGTAACAAAATCACCTTACCTGGTAAAATATGAAACAAATGAAGCAGGCTGTAATATAACATAGCCTTGTGGGCACAACGGTGGCTCTGCTCTGATCTTATTAGCTAGCAACACACTAGAAACTACTACTACTACTTCTGAGGGGGTTGTTTCATGTTTCCAAAAAAGGTTGGACATTGCGGGTAGAGAACTCACTTCATGATGACTTCAGATCAATTGCATATCATCGAAAGGACATATCTCAAATTATAACTAATTTGACTTTGTGTCTAAATATCATGTTTTAAATGGGTGTATATTGAAATGAACACATAAAATGTTCTTTTTTTATGTACCGGTATGGAGCTCCTCACCTTGCACTTTGAGAGTAACCCCAAGGCTTGCTTGTAGTAAAGTATGGCTTTCTCCAGGTCTCTCATCTTAAAGCGAGCCTCCCCCAAACCCTCACACGCCTGACACTGGCCCTTGTAGTCATCTAGAGAGAGAGGAGAGAGGAGAGATGAGAGACTCACACATACACACACACGCACGCGCACGCACAGAGACACACACACACACACACACACACACACAGACAGAATATGAGGAGAGGAAGCAATCAGAGAGGGTTATATAGAGAGATTAGAGACAAAGACAGAGGGAATGTAACAGTGTGAGGAACGGACGGAAGGACAGAGAGAGAGTATAAGAGTGAAAATGAGGTGAGTAAGCTCATTAGGGTACGCAGCATGGCTCAGCGGTGTGACAGAGACAAACGATCAGATACTGTAACACAGTACTACTATGCAAGGAGGAGAGGATATGGAGACGTTAGAGTCCATAGAGGTGGTGACGGCATCTGTCAAATATAAATCAAATGGAAATGGAGTCACCCAAAGTCATCTATTTACACTGCATATAGCCTACTGTACCACGCTACAGAAAACCTGCCATTGATCAATAAAAGTGATAAAGGAAATGAGAGAGAGAAAAAAAATATGACAGCTGAAGTCAATAAACTGTTGAGGGAGTATGATGGGAGGCCCCAAAATGACTGATATAGGGAGGAAGTGATAGAGGAAAAAATGTGGACAAAATATCGATAGAGAAAGGAAGCGAACAAACTCTTGCAAGATGATATGAGAGGATCTGAGAGATCCATCAACACACTAGCTATTGAGGATGTGTGCAACACATTTGCCCTAACAGATGTGGCACAGCAGATTATGTTATTCATGTGAACGCTCCAGAACGTTTACAGAATGTTTTTATAATTGCTGGGTTGTACAACGGCTGTGGCTCATCTGCTGACATCAGTTCTGTAAATGTTTCGGAGAGTTCACATTAATAAACATCCGTTGGGACCAATGTGTTTGTACAACTGTTTTAGAATCTCCAATGTGAAACATATTTGTGAATAATGTGAATAATGAGCCGTAATGATGACTGCTGCCAGCTCAAAGCCTAGTGTATTTCTTAAAGCCTTCAGGAGTGGGTGGCCTGGTCAAGGGATAAATCAGAGTAGGTAGCTGGCTTCCAGTTCATTCTCTATGAGTGGTCTGGACTTGGCAGCAGTACCAATCTCTGGCACTATCCAGTACCTGTGTCTCTAAAGGCCTGTAAGGCATGGAGGTAGTTCTCTGCTGCCTCCTCGTGTTGCTCCAGCTGACTGAGGGCGTAGGCCAGGTTACAGAAGCAGCGGCCCTGGGCGCGACGATTACCCAATGAACCTAGACACACACACACACACACAGACAGACAGACAGACACACACACACACGCAGATAGGGAGCGAGAGGAGACGATGAGAAAATTAGGGGATTTTCAAAGAAAATCATAAGGCTGTAATTCAAAGCTTATCCTCAAGGTGCCGCTGCATGCACTTCAACAGTTCTGACAGTTCCATGGTTACGTACCAGGCTTCCCGCAAGAAATAGACTGGACACGTCAACTATTTTTTCACGAGTTTGGAATTGTACAGATCAGGTATATTAACATGCAGTTCATACCGTAAAACTTGTTACATCTGAACATTGTGGCAGCAATGTTATTTTATATTTAATACAAAATAGTGATTCAGTGGTGAAATTGGTGTGTATACATATAATAATATTAACAATCCTTATAATGCTTTCTAGTGTGTGTGTGTGTGTGTGTGTGTGTGTGTGTGTGTGTGTGTGTGTGTGTGTGTGTGTCGCGCTGCAGACTGCACTCCCTGTCCTCTCTCTCTGCTGTGGGGCATCGGATGGAAACAAAAGAAGTAAACATGTGAAATACCAAAGCATTTGTAATTGCAACAACTTTCTGGGAGAAGTGGTGCATTATCGGACAGAAGTCCAGAGGTGCCAACATTTTTGCCCATGACTACATGGAAATGGCTTGGACAAACTGCCCTTTATGTGTACAGCCTTAGTTATAACATCAAGACAAACACGCATACTTACACTCCACATCACCATAGCATTGAGGCCATGCAAAACCTTCTGTAACACACCAGAGTAAGTCATTTACTGATGCTGAGTAAGCACTCTGGTAAGGCCTCTGGGTCTCAGCCCCCCACAGACACACACTTCTGTCTCTAATGAGAATCTCGCTAATGGGAGCCACACGCACACGCACATGCACACACACACTCTAGTGAAAGATAAATGAGGATGTGTCATGAAATGATATTATGTCTCTCCCCCCCCACACACACACATACGCACACATATCGATGAGCACAAATCTTGCACCACAAATATACATTTTCTCTCAATATGTAAGCTACATTGATAGCCTGGATAGCTTAGATACATGTTTTTGGAATACAGCACAGAATCTGTCCCTCCATCCCTGTTTTCTGTTTCTCTTTCATTACCATCAATCTCTTCACCATGTAGACTGGCTGCCTCTCTTCCCACCTCATCGTAAGGGCTACATCCCTTTCCTAGAGGCTAGCTGCATCTCTCTCTCTTGTCTCTCTCCCATCATCATGTGGTGGTAGTGTCCCCCCCCCCCCCCTCACTCCTTCTACACCCTAACCCACCATGCAGGCTGGCTAGCCTTCTGTCTCTCTTTCCCCGCCCCCCCTCCCCTCACCATGCAGGATGGCTAGCCTTCTGTCTCTCTTTCTCCCCCTCCCCTCACCATGCAGGCTGGCAGCCTGGCAGTGGTAGTCCAGGGCCGTGCTGTGCTGGCCCATGGTGTTGTGTGCAGCGCCCAGGTTCTGAAGTACCACGGCCAGCCGGCGGGGCTGGTCTCTGGCCAGGGGCAGGGCCCGCTCGTAGCACCCTGCAGCCTCCTGGAACAGCTTCAGCTGAGAGAAGCTCAGGCCCAGGTCGTTGTACAGCTCACCTGGGATAAGGGGGGAAGGGAGAGAGGGAGGAAAGGGGGAAGGAGCACAGAGGGAGGTGAGTAAGGAGAGGGGCGGAGCAGGGAGAAAGGAATACATTGGATGAAGGGAGAGGATGAAAATGTTAGGAGGAAGACAAGATAGACAAGAGAGGGAGACAGAAGGGAAGAAAAAAGGTTCCAAGGTAAACATCGATTGAACATAACCATACACCAGCTGTCGTGTCGTGTTGGCATAATCTTATGTATACTATTTCTCTAACTCAGCAAATAATTGCACAGTCGTGTCATATGAAACCCTACATATTTCTGTTTCCGATCATTTCCCTTAAATGCAGCGATTCACCACTTACCGAGCGCCTCGGGGTTTGTGAGGTTGTCGCTCAGTTCAATACACTCCGTGAGTACAGGGAGGATGTCATCAATGGTGAAGTCGTCCGACTGGAGCATGTGACTTCCTGCCTGTTTCAGGGCCGTGGCTGCATAGTCCAGCCTGTCTGCCACCCTGTAGCTCTCTCCGGCCCGCTGGAAGCTCTGTGCTGCTTGGGTCCAGTCCTGCCCGATTCAATTCAATTAATAGGATATAGTGTATTCAATGTACCAAAATGGTTGGGGAAAGCTAACTCTTCCACAATACAACAATCAACTGACAACAATCAACTATGTAAATGCAATATAATAATAATAATAATAATAATAATAATAATAATTAAAACAATAACAATAACATAAGGTGGCAATTGTGTAGCAGCAGAACACAACAACAGTATTGGGTCTGTAGACACACATCTCAAATCAGAGCCATCTCTATTGAGAAGCTACAGTTATTGCCATACGGTCATCTGCTTGTGGCAATACACTATGTGCTCAAATAGAATAGAATCTCACCGACTATCATATCTTGATAATACATAGGCTTTTATTCAAAGTACAGAAAGTGCACACCTAAACAAATAATGATTCCAGAGGGAATAGCCTAAACGTTATTGCACCATGCCCTAGCAACTAAGTCAATTGCTCAGTGCTTACAATGGGGTTTAACTCAAGACACTGATAAGAGTCCATCAAGACTGGAAGCTCAATATCAGAGAAACGGAGGGAGGCGAAAACTTTAAAGGTAATGCCATTCTTCTTTGTAATAATATTCTTGACAACCCAATCGACTGACATCAATGATTGTGTTTTGGACACTGGAGCATGTTCTCAGTGCAGAACTTGAGCATTTTCTAAACAGAGACATTTTTCCATATTAAATCATTGTGCTTGCTTACATAAAACGTATTTTCAGTCCGGTCACGTATTCCAGGCATGAGCTTAAAGAATGTCATTGCGTTGCAGGAGATACAGGGTTGGCTTTAAAAATGCTACCTCAGCATGTTCTTAAATGTGCCTGAGGATGAAGAGGTCCTGGTAATCCCTCATTTATATATATATATATATATAAAAACTCCTCCTTTGGACTTAGCAGAAATATCATACTTCAGGACAGTATGCCACCTGAGTAATGGGGGATAGAGGGGAAATAGAGGAGGATGAATGATATGGGATAGACAGACTTCTCTTTTTGGGTCCGATACTGATATTGTTGGTTGGGGTTTGTTTGATTGCCGTGGAAATTAAGTATCCACATACTCTTACTGTGCAGATTTTTTACTGTTTTTAACTATCCAATAAAGACCAAAAATAAACAAATGCTGAACTGATAATTTTGTAAAATAAGCTCTGACAGTAATTCAGTGATATAATAGTGAAGCATATTATTGACAATCTTAACACAGTCAATGCTTGAGCTATAGCTGTTCAGATCAACAGTAGAGACAAAACTATTTTTTCAAATGTTGTAAAATGTTGGATAGTTTGAAACAAAGGCTTAATGGCTTAACCAATTAGTTTAGGAGAAAACAACTGCCCATGTTCGCTAGCCAATACGTTAGCTATTAACGTTTGAGATAGTGGTGGCCTAGTGGATAGTGACTTGGAGGTCTTGGAGGTGATCAGAAGGTCATGAGTTCAAATCCCACCTGGGAACACCACCACCACTAGTATGCCCTTGAGTAAGGCACTCAGCCCTAAATTACTCCAGGGAGACTGTCCCTGTCATCTCTAATTGTAAGTATGCTAAAAGGTTCAAATGTATCCTAATCGCTGAAAATCAACCGTGAGTAGTGTTATCATGGCAAAAAAGGCTTTGTTCCGTCACTTTACCGACTTTATTATCCATAAGGAAAAGTGAATGAATAAACAACAGCCAGAGATATGGTTCTCCCCCCCCCTCCCCCCCTGCAGCTCCCTGTGTATGTTAGCACAGCCTCTCTACCTAGTGTTGTCATACAGCTGATAAGAAAAACCACAACTCACTGTATCGGACAAACTAAAGCAACATCGGCTGATCACGGATTTCATATTCAGCACAAAAATCGACTGATCTCTATAAATTACATATCGTACCTTTTTATGTGCCCATGTGCCTTCTGAATTGAACAATCTTTTATTGTATTTTGTGTGTGATATGTGATGTTGTGTCTGTTCCATGGAAGCTGAATACAAATGTAGTTTCTTTTCAACAAATAAAGCTTTTGAACTTGACTTTCCCTGCCCCAAAATTGACATTAATGGTTCCTCAAGTCACCTTCTACCCGGGGCTGTCTACAATATAATAAATATATATACATATATATCATATGATATCATGTCTTTTGCACTATGCCACTGGGGTCAGATGCCAAAACTACATTGTGTTGTCTCAGTACTTATACTCAGTGTAAATGGCAACAAAGTTGAATCTGATCTGACCTGTAGCAGTATGTGACAGTCAGCCATCTTCATACACGTGTCCCCCTCGCTGGCCCCGTCCCCCTGGGAGCGGTAGAGCTGGGCAGCCTGGAGGTAGTGTCCTGCCGCACGCCCGGGCTCCCCGAGGGCCTCGTGCGCCACGGCCAGGTTAAACTGGAGGTCTGCCACCCGCTCGCCCCTCTCACTCGGCTGGGCCCGCCTCAGGAAGTCCAACCCTTTCTGGGCTTTGCCCGCCTCCACGTAGGCCGCGCCCAGGTTGAAGGCACACGCCTGCTGCACCCTGGTCTCCTTTAGCTGTGTGGGGGACGAGCAGAGAGCAGAGTTCACCAACCTGGTGCTGGAGAGCTACAGGGTGTGCGGGGGTTTTGTTAATGCACTACTACATCACCGGGTTGTGTACAGTACGGCACATCGTAGCACATTTGACTGTGGGTGTTTATTTCAGCTGTGACGGGCATGTTTGTGCTGAACCTTATATTACAGCACTGCAGTAATCAGCAGCTTGATGTGTCGGTAGTGTTGTCGACAACTTAACAGGCCGTAGAAGGCCAGTCTATTATAAACCGACACAAACCGTGAGTCCAGCTCTTTCTCTCTATTAAAAAAGGGCGGGAAGATGTAGGTAACACATACTCTCTACTTATGTCCCAAAAACCCCGAAAATAGGGACTAGTTGCCTATCTAGGCTAAAGAGTAGCCTCACCTCTATGGAAGCTTTGAAGGCTTTTTTGAAGCAGCTGAGGGCTTCTTCACAATGTCCACGTTGCAGGGCACTGTTCCCCGAGGCTGTGAGCTCTTCAATGTCCACCTGGAACTCCGGGACCTCAGCAGCACCATTGTCTTTACTCTTCACAGCCTTGTCACTCTTCTTTTTTCTCTTCTTGCCCTCATGTAATGGGGAGTTATCAGATGCCATGTTGGGCTCACCGAGGAGAGGCTGCACAGGAGAGCATTATGAACTTGTGGAGACTGTGACCAAGAGCGGACAGAGAAAAAAGGGAGGGGGTGACAGGTTTAAAAAAACACCACCACCATCATTATATAGGCCTATATATTAATATCCATACTGTTTACACTGGGAGAGCTCAAAATGATATGAGACATACTGCCCTCCTTTGGTCGTGTCATGGTGACTCACATATCGCTTGTCCTCTTCAATAAATGTGAAATGATCACCATAATATACATAATAATACATACCATAATGGTTGTATGCACCTGCTGACTGTCTTGAGAGGCAGAGGCACACTCACACACTTCACAGCTTTTTTCCCTTCTTGTTTTTAGTTTTTTTTTTTCCTTTCCTAGCACCAGGGGAGCCCCCCCTCCCAAATTTCGTTGTTTGGTACCTGTACTATATCAATGACAATAAAGACCATTCATTCATTCATTTATTGTTGATCCGATCGTTTTAAAGTATATCATGCAGCAACATAGCTTTCTATAATTATTTAGTTCCTGGCTACAATTCACACACACGTCTTCTCTCTTGTTAGCTAGCTAGACATCGCCATATGTTGTGAAAACAATGAAACTAACGTTTTCCAGGTGGGGTCGTGTCCCAGGCGCTAGCTCCTCAACAGAGAACAGCCATCCACGACATTTGACTGCCCGTTACCATTTGTTGCAGATTGGAAATACCTTTTACCGGTACCTTCTGACAGCTAGCTTGGAGACAAGAAAGTAAAGACAAAAAGTAAAGACAAAAAGTCGGCACATGTTTAACATGGTTGTAGCTGTAGTGATGCAGCCAGGGAAACGATATAGCTAGCTCGTGAGTGACTCCGTTTCCATGGCAACATTCAACCGGAAGTGAAAAAGAATTAAATTATTATTTTTAGAAACGCCAACATAAAAAAGACCGAAGCAGTAAACATAATCTCTTACTGTTAGATATTACTATTTTAAAACACTCTGCTAACATGTGAAACGCTATTAATTAAAAGTGAACACCCGGAACGCTTTAATAGTGAACACGTGGTGTGTTGAAGTTTTATTTCTCGAAAGTAAACTGCATATACCACAATGCAAAGCGGCTGTCCGATTAGCCAACGACAGGCTGGCGGGATATTTCAAATTTGACGGAACAGAACTGGACGTATACAGGCGAGAAAGATTCAGCAGTTAGTTTTACTTGGCTTACTTGGAGATGTATGTCTCAGGAAATGTATAAACTTGTAATGCATATACAACAGCAACTATCTCATTAAAATAGTTTTTGCATGGGAGCAGGAAGAGCATTGTTTGAAAGAGGTCAGTGTTTTCGTACGAGAGAAGCCAGCTTGACGCCAGGCAGTTGACAGCAAGAAGAGATCAAGGAAGTGGACTGACTGACAACACAAAGCTGCCAGAAAAAGACCACACTGGAAAAATGGGAGAATCGGCCGGACAAACGCGTTCAGGCTGTAAGTTTGCCACCTATGCTATCTGGTTATTCGTGACGTTAGAATTCTATCTCCATTTTTGGTCAAAATTTAGTTTTTTACATAATCTGATCCATTAGGTGTTTATTAATGCCTGTGTGGTGTTATTTTTAAAATGTAGATTTTTTTTTGGGTTAGTAATTCATCAAATACAAAGGTTCCATCTCACAAAACATAATGGAATGTAAAAACTTTGACGCTCAATATCTCTGAACTGCCCTAAACGGAGATAGAACCTTATCATTCTAAGCTCACGTATTGTTATTATTAAGCTGTTAGTAAGCCATCGTAGATCTTAGCTAGCCATTTTAACTACCTACACGCATGATTGACACTTGACTTCACAGATGAGCGCTTGACTGCTGAGGAGATGGACGAACAACGCGTTCAGAATGTGGTTTACCAATACCTCTGCCGTCTGGAAGAGGCTAAGAGGTCGGTTATCACATTATTTTCTGAATCTAGGCTTGTTTCCCGGACACACACACACACACACACACACACACACACACACACACACACACATAAACACACACACACACACACACACACACACACACACACACACACACACACACACACACACACACACACACACACACACACACACACACACAGACAGACTCACGCACACACACACACACACACACACACACACACACACACACACACACACACACACACACACACACACACACACACGGGTGTAGCACTAACTGCTTCAGCCTGAGTAAGTGGTCAATATACAGTACAGGAACATCTAACCCGTTTGACCGGATCGTAGCTATTTCATGTGTTGTAATTTTTAAATGTTGTGTGCAAGGATGTGTGTCAAAGGATGTTCACTTTTACTTTAAGAACTGTGCAGCTTTAAAAACCTCTCCGTTTTTTTTTGTTACCCATGTTTCCGCAAAACTAGAAAATATCTTCTCAAATGAGGTATTTCCACTCTCCCTTGACAGGTGGATGGAAGCCTGTCTCCATGAGGAGCTGCCTGCCCCGGTGGAGCTGGAAGAGGGACTGAGGAACGGGGTGCTGCTGGCCAAGCTGGGTCACTGCTTCGCTCCCAAGATGGTCCCCCTCAAAAAGATCTATGACCTGGACCAGGGGCGCTACAAGGTCTGCTATTTACCCTACATTTAACACATTTAAAAATATGTATGCCATAATAAGCTTTCATGTCTTTTTTCATTAGCTTTTGTATTCAGATGTAATGCGTTTGCGGTCAAACTCCTACTACTAGTGCTTATTTTGTTTTTCTGCAGCAAGCATAGTACTTTATTTCAGGGTAGTGACAATGTTTGAAAAGCTCAAGGAAGTGTCATCATGCAAATTCCTCAAATAGCTCATACTCTTCCCTCAGGCTAATGGACTGCAGTTTCGCCACACAGACAACATCAACCATTGGCGCAGTGCGATGGTGGAGGTGGGACTGCCAACGGTAAATGATTTTATTGATTGGGCACTCCTTGTAAATCTGAAAGGGTTGAACTCGCTGTTATCAATGTGGTAGTAGTTCCACCTAACCCTGTATTGTCTCCTTTGCTGTATGTCAGTAGAGCTCCCCACTATGCTGTACTGAATAGGAATTCCACCAACCTTGGTTGTGTGTGTACAATAAAAGGATCTTTTATCTTTGTCGCTGTGTTATCAAAAGTCCCTCCAATCAAAGTTATGAAATGTGACACCACTAGTCACATTGGGCATAATTATGTACAAAACACACCAAATTACATGTTATCAAAATGTTCTCCAGTTCTACGTTTTCACATGGCCCCTGGGTAGAGGTCAATGGTCAATTTCTGAATCAACCAAGACTAATCATTCCCTTTTTTGTCAGCTCTTCCAGCCAGAGACCACAGACATCTATGACAAGAAGAACATGCCCCGTGCTGTATACTGCATACATGCTCTCAGGTCAGTCTTCTCTAAAGGCAGTAGAATGCTTTGCAAGGGACAAACCTGTGTACTGTGACTCGTTCAAATGCAAGCATCTCCAAATTCAATCACAACCCATAATTGCACTGTGAAACAAATGGTACGTTTGTTTCTTCTCCTACAGCATGTACCTCTTCCGTCTGGGTTTGGCCCCTCCAATCCATGACCTCTGTGGCAAGGTCAAGTTTACTGGTATGTTTCTGCTTAGTTAGTTGAGTTACTGAAAACACATCATATTCTGTTTTTACAGAATGTTTTTCATTTCCACACAGTTGAGTTTGACGCTTTTTATTTGGTTTTACAGGGGTGCAAACTTGTCACCTTTGAGCTGTTTTTACCTCAAAATATATAGGTCAACAGTTTTCATAAATGTTCTTTGTTTTCACGCCAAACATTTTTTTGTCATGTTTTATGCCCAAAAAAACTTTTTGGGCCATCACCGGTTTGCATCCCTGGGTTTAACTGTGTCTCGATTTGGGCCATGGTTTTTAAATCCGTATCAAATTGAAGTGATATGCTGTAGCTTTAGTGTCATGGAAATGGGGAAATTATGGGATGTTTTGTTACCTTTTTCCTCACAGAGGAGGAGATCAACAACATGAAACGGGAACTGGACAAATATGGCATCCAGATGCCTGCCTTCAGTAAGATCGGGGGAATCTTGGCCAATGAACTCTCTGTAGATGAGGCTGCAGGTAGGTGGTGCTACATTGTCTTCCTTTGTTGTCATTTTGTCTCATGTTGTGCTTTTAACGTTCATGGAAATGCAAATTCATCTGATACTGTTGCACTTCTTAAGAAAGCACTTTATTTCATAATGGGCCGGTTTCTAAGACAAAGCTTAAGCCTAGTCCTGGACTAAATCACACTTTCAATGTAAAATCTCCATTGAAGATGCTTTTTAGTCTAGGATTAGGATTAAGCCTTGTCTGTGAAACCGGCCCAATGTCTGTCTTCACCTCTTGTCCACCGCATCTTGTCCTCCCTGTCCATGGTAAAAAAAACTGTTACTTCACGTCTCTCCCACTTCTCCAGTCCACGCAGCGGTCATAGCCATCAACGAGGCGGTGGAGAGGGGCCACACGGAGGGCACCGGCCAGGCCCTGCGTAACCCCAACGCCATGCTGGCTGACCTGCAGCAGGACCTGACAGCTGTCTACCAGGAGATGCTGCAGCAGGCGCGGGCCCAGAAGGCTGCCATGGCCTACACCCAGCGTCACGCTACAGAGGAAAAAGACATCTACGAGGAGTACTTGAGCCAGAAAGAGATTCAAAAAAACATCAACAAAGTGAACGGTGAGTATTGAGTAGGCTTGCACTTTCTGTTTCTCTCTCTTACTCTCTCTCTCTCTCTCTCTCTCTCTCTCTCTCTCTCTCTCTCTCTCTCTCTCTTCTTGTCGTTCTGTGTCTTCCTCTCTGTCTTTCTCTCACTCGTCTTCTCTGTCTCTCACTCACTCTCTCTATCGTCCACTAGATGGTAGTGTGTAGGTGCAAAAAAAAACACACCAAACATACCCAAATCTGTGACAGAAGTGGTAAAAAAAAATGAAAGCTTCAGGACTGTTCAATAATCTTTAATGCTGCGTTTGAGTGAAGTATGAGCATTAAAGGTTATTAAAAGGAATCAAGTGGACCTTTTTTCACCACTTCTATTTACATATTCCTATGAGCACCCCTTCAGTGGTCCTGCCCTGCCCGGTCAGAGCAGCAGCATGTCTCCAAGCCCAAATCCATGTGGTCACTGTGCTGCGTTGCCTCTCCAGTGCGTGCGGCCGTGGAGCAGGTGGACGAGGCTCTGGAGTGTGCGGACCCCCTGGTCCTCCTTTCCTGCCTCCAGCTCCCCTGTCTGGCCCTCAGAGGTCTCCATAGAGACCACGCGCCCTGGTACCTGGAACAGCTGGCCAGTGACCGTGAGCAGAAGGCCCTGGTAAGAGACAAATACACACTCCCTCCTGTCAAACACTTTAAAGAACACACACACACACACAACTATATACTGTAAGCGCATGATTCACATGCACATCTCCTGGGGGTTTCTGTTTAGACATTTAAAACACACCACCACTTTTTTTCTTCTTCTTTTGACTCTATACTCCAAAATGTTTTATTTTAAATCAAACAATTATTATGATGTTAAAGTACAGACTCTGCTTTTATCTGATGGTGTTTGTGTTATATATAATATATACTGTATAAACACGTAGTTTTATACATGGTCCCCCTATTTTAGGGTACCCTAAAATAATGGAACAATTGGCTTGACAGGTTCCGTCACATCATTTGCGCAAGCGTAAGAGAGCTGTCGCTGTCTGGTATTGATTATAGACTTTGTGTTTGCTATTGGTGTCTGTTGGCAAGTGCTTCAATGTCATTACTTAAGTATACATATATGCTTACTGCAACCACCTGTAAATAGACTGCACTTATATTGCGCCTTATTCCAAAGTGCTTTTCAATGGCCTCTCATTCTCACACACACACACACACACACACACACACACACACACACACACACACACATACACATACCAATGACTGACATTTACCCTCTGACCTGTGGCAGGACCTGGGGTGTGTGGACCCTCTGGATGAGGATGAGCTGCAAGAGGGGGTGTGTGTGGCCAACGCGGAGGCCCAGAGCTCACTGACAAGTTAGTTATGCACACACACCTGTATATATAAAAATATGTTGTCTGGCCTGTATGGGACATGTATTATAGTGTCACAGAGACTCAATCAAGACATCAATCAAGTAATTGATGCATTTGAATTTGCCTGGTCTCACCTTGGCCTCTCTGAGATTCAAAGATGGAGGTGGGACTCCAAATGCTAACAGGGCACTCAAAAAAGCTCAAGTTAAATTTGTATTCATCACATTTCTTTGCCATCATTACCAACTGCTACCAAGGTATATCAGCTATTTGCATGTTGAAGAAGCGGGGTTTGAGAACCGAAGTAGAGAAGTGAGGATAACCGCAGATTGCAAGGCAGAAATGGGATTATGATACTACAATGAATAGACTGTTAAATGCTGAATTATTCGTAACATGTTACATTTCGGATGGATTTCAACTTTGTGCGTGTGCGGGTACACAGTGCAGGAAGCAGTGAACTCCATCAACGTGGCCCTGTGTCATGGGGATCCCAGACAGACGGCCCGTGCGCTCATGAACCCTGAAGCCCAACTTCCTGACGTCTACCCCTTTGCCTCTGCACTGTACCAGAGCGAACTGGCCTCACTGCAGCAGCAAAGCCCTGAGGTGTGTGTGATTTCATAAAAATAAGAAAATCATTTTCAAGAGTCATGTCTTTTTTTATTATAACTATTTTATTTAATCGGTTGTAGAAATCTATTTTATCATAAACTTAAAACATCAGGGTTTATGTAGTTATAAAAATGTTCTACTTTCATCAACCTTCCAAACAATATTATAAAACATATTAAATCGGTTACTGTCGTAGAAAATACAATTACAGTAATTTGAGGAAGATGCATTCTTCAAAAATGGTTCCTCTGTTCCTGCAGGGAGTGCTGCAGCAGGAAGAGCTGTATGTGGCGGTGGAGATGCTCTCTTCTGTGGCTCTCATCAACCAGGCTGTGGAGGCCAAAGACACGGGGGCTTTCTGTGTCACCCTGGTCAGCCCAGCCGCTGGGTTATCTGACATAGATGACAGCTTGGTCCAAAGGTGTGTGTGTTCGTGTCCACTCTAGATGTCCCAGAAGTGTGTGGGAGGGAGGGCAATATGAGAGGCTGTGAGTGTGTTTGTGTGAGGGAGAGGCACAGCAATGCGTGATGCTGTGAAAATGTGTTAGTGTTTTTCAAGGGAGAAAGGGGCTCAGTATATGACGATGTGAGAATATGAGTGTATAAGCTGTCATGTATCAACAAGGGGTGTGCTGTGCCACACTTAGGTACTTTGAGGAGCTGGATGACTTGAAGAGGAAGGCAGGGAGAGTCCTGCTGACGTGGAACCAGCTTCAGGGAGGACTTAACTCTGTGAACGCCGCAGCTCAGGTGGAGCATGACCGTACGTGTCAGGGAATCAACCTGTTGTAATGGTTAGTAAAGTTAGTGTAGCTATTTTGAACAGTTAACATACCTTTCTCTCTGCTGGACCTCAGAGATCCTCACCATCGGGCTGATCAATCAGGCCTTGTGCTGCGATGACCCCCAGAAGACTCTGGCTGCGCTGCTGCTGCCCTCCAGTGGCCTAGGGGACGTCGAGCCAATCAATGCCCGCCACTACCATCACGTGCTAACCAACGCCAGGAAGTGCAAGGCTGAGGTACAGTTTGACAAGCTAAAGAGACACTTGAACCAGGAGTGAGCCGCATCTCTGCTTGCTTTGTTTTTGATGGGTGTCATTTAAGAGACTTTGGATCCATCACAACAACCGGCTCATGTTATACTCAAATAGGATATGTGTTCTGTGTAGTAAAACAATAAAATAAACTGCGCGATTTTTTTCGCGTGCACGCGCATGAAACGCGCACGCGCGCTCAAAACAACGTTTTTTTTTTTTTTTTTTCTAATCACAGCCAAAACTAGAGGATGGCCAAAAAAAAAAAATTATGAATATACAGAATATAAACTTGTGACTGACAGTCACATACACACACAAAGATCATCAGCTATAATATAATACGAAGTAGGCCTACATGAGCACAAAAGCGGCTAACGTTACTGATTAACTGTTTACTGTAGTGCAGAGAGATGGTAGTCGTAGGCGGCGTATCAAATGACAAAGCTAAACGTTTAATGAAGGACATGAACGATTGTCAACAACACACTCAAGCAGTAAATAGAACAGTCTAAACAACTTGGGTACTACGGACGGAACAATAGTCTCAACCTATAGTTCCGTGCGTGAATTATGTCAACCCACCACATTACAGAAGTAAAATCACAGTCAGATGGAGCATTCGGTAAACAGCTGAGTATCAGCTGAGTTAAAGAAAACAAACTCTTACCTTTGATGAGACCCACATGAGCCCTGTTTTCCCGTACTTCTCCCGTGTGTCTCTTATTGTCCAAATGTTCCCTGAATTTTAGCTGCATGTTTTTCCAGCATGTAATTCCGTTGTCAATAAAAAAATCGTCTCCCCTTCTTTTCCCCTTGACAATACTGTGTCGTTGCTAAAGTGACGGCACATAAGAATCGTTTTTTGACTTGCTAATGTCTGCTAACGTAGCACTTGAAACTGGCGCCGTTCTCTGGACTGCAGCTGCTCCCACGTTAGCATTAGCATCCATCTTTTCTTCTCCCTTCTCACCGTCACGAGCTCAAATGACACTTGTCGGCCGATCTAACTCTTAACACTCACTTACAGGACTTCTGACACCATGTCGTGTTATTCTATTAAACATACACGTGAGTCCTTCTGTATTTCAATGTAAGTGTCTTTATTTTAACTCGCTCTGTAAGCTCTACAATACCGGTCTCTTGTTGTCTCGTCGTAACCTGCCCACCTGACCTGGGGGGTATTCCATCAACGTCGCTAAAGGAAAATCCTGGCTTATTTTTGATAACTCTCGCGAGACCTATCAGAATATGCCTGGATATTTGTAAGAACTCTCGCGAGATTTATCAGACTAAACCTGGATTTTCCCTTTAGCGATGTTGATGGAATACCCCCCGGATGTCACTACGGTGGCCTGTACACAATAACAATAATACCACAGTTCACATTTAGACCAATCAGGAGCCCTTGTGTCACGTCGTCAACTGAATGTCATTAATCTGATTTTGGATCAGCGGTTAGAGAGAGATGGGCGTGGATTTAGGTGCACTTTTAGTCAACATCCATTATAGCGCTGATCTAGGATCAGATATATTTTAATCAGCTAAAATGTTCCTTTTTTTTTTTTTTTTTTTGAGATTTTTTTTTTTTTTTTTTTTTTGAGAAATCTGAATGGTGGCGGAGGAAATTCCATCGTGGCGGCCCGCCACGATGAAATGCATGTAGAGGAAACACTATATTTTGCATCCCTCCCATTTCAGCCAGTACTAACAATGTACAGTGTCAGCCCCAGGCAGGGACAGATAACAGCTCAGACTAGATGAAAGTGGCCATTTATTAAGTAAAATGCAGCATAACAGTTCAGAATGCAAAGAAATTGTGGAGCTAAAGTTAGATCTTGTACAGTGTTGTATTTTGCAAGCTCAAAAAACAACCTGTTTGCTAATTTAGTGGAGTTGCTAAGAATATTACGAAGCTAGCTTTAAAGTAACTTGCCAAAAATGTAATAGCTTCCACCTACAAACAGAATGGCTGCATAAATCCATATAAGAGGCACTGTAGACTGCTAACAAATTAGTCACCATTAGATTCAGCTAAAAGATAATCATTTAACTTAGGAATGAAAGGCTCACAAGATGAACTGTCAATCAAAAATCTTAGCGTCACACCCAGTCAACCTGTAATCTGTTTCAAATTATGATAAATATGTTACGTCTTGCTTCATTTTGAGCATTTTAATTCTAAACAAATGAAGTATGTAACATAACATTTACCCAGAAATGATTTGATATGGAAATCAAAGTCACATCAGTGGGCCTTTTAAAGGTGCAGTTGTGCAATTGGGAAATGGTACTTGAAAAAAGTGACCGCTCTCAAATTCGTCAACAGGCCTCTAGATGCCGGGACCATGACATTGAACTACACATTTTAAAGCATGCTGTTGGTTTACAATGACATTTTTTTATAAAAAGAAAGTCAAACAGCCTTATATTTTGGGTTATGATAGGGTATGACAGTACTACTATGGTTATTGCTAAAACAATATATGGTTATATAATCATATCATAATTTGAAATGATTGAACAGCAGAACAGCTGTGCCTTTTTAGAGAGTCTTTTAATAGGAGGCAAGAAGGAAACAAGCTTAAATCTGTGCAGCCTTTGATGAAACCATTTGAAGCCAAAAGAGGGGATGTCAACAATGCCGTGTCCTGTTCTATCTTATTTAGGTGAGCCGTGACCCAGGAGCTGAGTTGTGGCTGGCTGACATCCAGGAGGGCGTCAGAAGAGCCAATCAGGACACTCAGAGAGCCCTAAAGAGTGAGTCAGCATATTATCTCCACAGCGTGAATCTGTAGCCGTCAGATATATTATACCAGTTATTTCTAGAAAAGGAGACCACATTGTGACAGGCTGTGTGCGTGATGTGTGTTTCCCCCTGCCAGTGTCCCTAGGCATGGCGGCAGTCAACCAGGCGGTGAAGGAGGGCAAGGCGTCCCAGACACTGCGCGTTCTGCGTCTACCAGAGGTGGCGCTGCGGAGCCTGGTGGCAGAGTGTGCCGGTGGCTATCAGGCGGAACTCAGTGCCCTTCTCAGAGCCAAAGGCATGGGAGGTCTGTGTTCGTCTAATACGTTCAAGTCCATTGGTACTGTATTAGTGTGTTAGAATGAAAGCCTCTCAGTAAGGTTACTCTGTAGGTCACAATCAAATAGGGCCAAAGTTTGACTTGAGTATCAAGCAAATTAACGGACAGAACTAATGTCGGTTCTGTAGCACTAGTAGTTGTTTTTGTATTAATCATGCACAGAAAAACTATATACACAATACACAAGCATATATAGTTCAGTAATTATTATTATTTATGACTTATGAGTGTGGAACGGGACGAGAGTCTGACGTCATTCAACTGTGCGTTGTGTAAGTTAGTTTACAGAGCAGAGGCCGCAGCTGGACCCTTCTCTTACAGAGTGCTGTTGGAATAGGCTAACAATAACAATAGACAATCGTGTCCAGTGTGGGATATGTGGGTAGACCAAAATTATCTTACCATGGCTCCACGTCAACGATGCTATCGTAAGCGAAGCCCTATCGGCAACAACGGACTAACAATTAATATCTCATGGTCATTACCTGAGATAGCCTTTACATGTCTTATTCAATGCAGATAGGCTCATAGCTTATCCTACAGCCGACTGAAATTCGAGCAATTTGATATTATGTGAGATAGGCCTTATCCATATCTGACATTTCATATAAAATTATCTTCTCATGGATCGCAAAACTCAGTCTGTCAGCTGCCACTTGCTATTCAAATATACATGTCATAATCACAAACATATTCAATCATAACAATGACGATAAGACACACAGGTCGCTTTGTAAAAATGTCAAATATTCCTGCAAATCACCACCAGGAATACAGCTGGAGAACAGGTAAAAAACATGCGCCGTTCACCCACAGAGCGAGAGAGAGGGTATAGAAGAGGGAGACGGGAAAAAAGTTGCCCCCTATGAATTAGTTTCTTTCTAATCAATAAAAAGAAAAGCTCTGCCCCGCGTACAATAAATCATTAAGACCGATATTTCTCTGTCCATCTCTCTCTCCCCTCAGTCTCCCTATGACACTAACATGGGTAAGTATAGTCTCTCCGAAATTTTACCGGACTCTTTCGGGTTTTGAATTTAAACAGAAATGGAAGATAATTGAGAAGGTGAGGCATGTGACAGAACCCGCAGCTAAAAAAACTACTGCCCTAATTGCCAACATGGTGGCTAAAGATATGCTGCTGACATGAGTACACGGTTCCAATTTGAAAAACCAGCACTTCACCTCTCGAATAGATGCATGCTGAGTCCGTTCACATAGCCAAAACTGACCTGAGTAGCTATTACCACAAATTCCATTTAATCTTTATAATTGTTTGTGTGTAATTGGCCGTTTTGATATCGGGTAGGCTATAGCTAGACCACAGGTAAACATTGTAATTCGAAATGGCTGGACAGCTATACATAATGGGTTATTTGCCTTTTTTCTGTTCTGCATTATTGTTATGTTAGCTTAAGTATTCAGAAGAAGAAATTCATGAGGATTAATACCAGAACAAATTAGATTGTTCACTGTTAAAGGTGGGTTTTTTTGCGTTAAAGATATTAAGTGATTTCTTGACGATGATCCATGGCTGTCTGTGAATGTTGGCACACATCGAAAAATCTATTAATCGTTCATACCACCCACTGATTAATCGAGTTACGCACATCCCTAGCATTCATCAACTTCTCTGGCTTTTTAATGCAAAAAAGACATGAATAAGTGTCTGCATAAGTAATCAAATCAAATCAAATCAAATTTTATTTGTATAGCGCATTTCTTACAAGATGCAACTCAATGCGCTTCACACAATGAAAATGTTCAGTCAATCAGTCAATCAATCAATCAATACTGACAGAGCCGCGAGCAGGCAAAAGTAAAAAACCTGTATACTATGTAGCCAGGAAAAAATTCCCTTGCAGCCCTCTACCAATAGAGCGACTACTAGCCAGTTTGCTTACCAGTACCCAGCGGTCCCCCAGGGGAGGCTAGGACCACCGGCACAAAGCAAGCAAGCAAGGGCAAAAACCTGTACACCATGTATCCAGGAAAAATTCCTTGCATATTATCGGCGTACACACTGTCCATAAATTTTGTGTTGTATTTGCATCGTTCTGCATCCAGTATGGTCACAGGTCCTGCCAAAAGAGAAACTTAAGCACAGTTATAATGCAACAACACAATAGAGACAGTAAAGATGACAGCAATACAACCTGATGGTGGTCCTGGTACACTCTTGTACCGGTTCCAGTACTGCTCTAGGTGCTATTTGGAGCTGACAGTGCCTCATCAGCACCCGGGTCCATTTTCCTGTCAATACAAATCTCAAAAACACGAGTATGGTGTAGTGGCCTAGTGATCCTAGTTCTATAATGTCCAATGTCTCCCGTAGTATCAAAAGGCGACATTGAATAAGTAGGTTTTGAGGTCACGCTTAAAAATGTCCTGAGTTTTAGACAACCTCAGGCCCTCAGGTAGGGTGTTCCACAATCTAGGAGCATATATGCTAAAAGCTGATCCTCCAAATCTCTTTGTCCTAGCCTCTGGCACTATTAAAAGTTCCGTGCCACTAGACCGTAAGGGTCTAGCTGGTGTGTATCTTATGAGCATGTCCACCATGTAATTGGGTGCATCACAGTGAAGTGATTTATAAACTAGTAAAAGGATCTTGAAGTCTATTCTATGACTGACAGGGAGCCAGTGTAGTGATCTCAAGACAGGTGTGATGTGCGCTCTCCGTTTGGTCCTAGTAAGGACACGAGCAGCAGCATTTTGAACCATTTGTAGTCTATTTATCATTTTTTTGGGGAGACCTGTCAGGAGAGCATTACAGTAATCTAGCCTACTAGTAACAAACGCATGCATTAATTTTTCAGTGTCTGCCTGGGAGAGAAATGATTGTACCTTAGTGATGTTTCTTAGATGGTAGAAGGATGTTTTAATAGTGTTATTTATATGAGTTTCAAAATTTAGATCTGGGTCAATTATGACACCAAGATTCCTGGCCTGACACTTAGTGTTAAGAGCTAGTGTTTTCAAGTGTGCAGATAATTTCTCTCTCCCAGTTTTCTCGCCAATGATCAATACCTCTGTTTTTTCTTGATTGAGTTGGAGAAAGTTTTGTGTCATCCAAATATTAATATCGGCAATACAGTCTATCAGGTGGTCGATCATCTTGTAGTCGTTGGGAGTTACTGAGATATAAAGCTGAGTGTCGTCAGCATAGCTGTGGTAGTTAACGCTATGCTTCTTGATAACAGAACTGAGGGGTAGCATGTATAGGCTAAAAAGCAACGGTCCTAAAATGGACCCCTGGGGAACTCCACAGGTTGTGCTATAATTTTTTGACTTATGGTCACCAAGGGCTACAAAGTAGTCACGGTCAGCCAGGTAGGTCCTGAACCAGTTTAAGACCGGACCTGAGAGGCCAACCCAGTTTTCAAGTCTCTCAATAAGTATGGAGTGGTCTACCGTATCAAAGGCTGCACTTAAGTCTAAGAGTACAAGAATCGAGAGTTTTTTCGAGTCTGCATTTATCCTAAGGTCATTAGTTACTTTAAGCAAAGCGGTTTCTGTGCTGTGGTATGATCGGAAACCTGACTGAAGTGGGTCATACCTATTATTTAGGACTAAGAATTCATGAAGCTGTCTATACGCTGCCTTTTCTAAAATTTTGCTTAGAAAAGTAAGATTGGATATTGGTCTACAGTTTTTTGGATCAGAAGGATCTAGGTTACTTTTCTTCAGGGTGGGTCTAACCAGGGCAGTTTTTAGCGCCGCAGGAAATATCCCTTTAAGTAGGGAGTGATTTACAATGCCTAGTATGTCATCAGACACAGATTCAAAAATGTCCTTAAAAAAGGTGGTAGGAATAGGGTCAAGAGGACACGTAGACGGTTTAAGCTGTGACACAATTTTACCTAGTGTTTCCGTACTAATCATGGTGAACATGCTCATAGTCATGTTCTGTGGTGGCGGATCTGTGGTGCTACACAAACCTAGTCTTTCCTGAGTAATACACATTCTAATATTTGTTATCTTATCCCTGAAGTGGGCTGCAAATTCCTCGCATTTGGTGACAGAGGCTGCGCCGTCTAGAGTCCTAGGAGCAGGGTTTACAAGGCAATCAATTGTCGAGAACAAGACCCTGGGGTTATTCTTGTTTGTAGATATTATCTTTGAGAAGTGATTTTTCCTAGCATTTCGCATTGCCAAGTTAAAGGCAGATAGATGTTCTTTAAAAGTATTCTGATCAATCTGTAGTTTGCTCTTTCTCCATCTGCGCTCAGCTTTTCTACATGTTCTCTTTAAGAGATTTATTTCACTGTTTCGCCATGGTGCTCTCCTCTTGGCTCCAACCTTTTTTAGTTTGGTAGGTGCCAGGGAGTCTAGGGCCATTTTTACTTTATTGTTAAAGGTAATTACTAAGTCGTTTTCACATAACGTGGGAGTTGTGTGATTACTGTTCATTAAAGCTTTGAAATGTTCAGCCACTGCAGGGGTAAGATAACGTTTTTTAACAACACGTTCAGCATTGCTTTCAGCTTTATGTGTTACAATGGTAAAGAAAATACAGAAATGGTCAGAGAGGGCCAGGTCGCTGATACCTGATATTGAGACCTCAAGACCCTTTGTAATCACAAGATCAAGGGTATGGCCATGATTGTGGGTGGGTTCATTGACATGTTGGACAAAATCCATGGATTCCAAGAGGTCAATAAATTCCCTAGCCCTCAAGTCAGCCTCATTATCAACATGAAAGTTAAAATCACCAGTGATAATAATCCTATCATAGTTGGGATGGATAATGGATAGGAACTCAGAGAAGTCAGGTAGGAAGGTAGGGGCTGGTTTCGGCGGCCTGTATACAGTTACCGTAAGAATAGGTGGTTGGCATGCCATAACTGTGGCATGATATTCAAAGGAGGAGAATATATCAAAGGATATGCTCCTGCAGTTTAGGTTATTTGAAGCTATGGTAGCTGTTCCTCCCCCCTTTTTTCCATTTCTGATTGATTGGAAAAAACTGTAGTTGGGGGGAGATGCCTCAATAAGGGCTGCTGCTCCATTTGTATCTAGCCAGGTTTCTGTGAGTAGCATGCAGTCGAGTTTTCTATCACAAATGAGCTCATTTATGATAAATGTTTTTTTGTTAGATAGGGACCTGATATTCAAAATTGCCATGGAGATGTCATTTTGACACTGGGGCTGACTCGTGGGCATACTTAATGAAATGGGTAATAGATTTCTCAAATTTGCGCCATGTATTGCCTTATTTGTGGTGGAGGGAGTCCGATGGGAGACAATAGTCTGGATGGCATGTTTGGTGTTAGAGGAATGGATCGGACTCATCCCACATCAGCGTTGACAGGGCACCGGCCAATGACATCGGACAGCGAGGTCCATGGACATCGACAGCAGGCGGGCACCATACCTGTTTGGGTGAAATCTATCTCTCGCAAACAGCTCACTACGGTTAAAGAACGTGGTGAAATTGTCTATAAATGGGATTTGCATAAGACAGCAGTATCCCTGTAGCCAAAGGTGAAGACTTCGAATTCTACTGTATTTGGTGTCGCCATACCTGGGACTCGGGAAGGGGCCCGAGATGATGCAGGTCTTACCTGTGCCCCTGACGGTGGCGATGAGGGCTCGGAAGTCGACCTTCAGCTCCTCCGACCTCTCCCGTCCGATGTCGTTGGCACCCACGTGGACGATGACGGAGGTGACCTGGGGGGGGGCATCCTTCATCAGCATCGGGACTGCCATGGCGATGTCCCTCACCTTGGCACCTGGGATGCAGTGGGTTTTGGCCTTCGGGACTACAACATGGCGGACCATGGACGAGCCTATTACAAGCACAGAGGGGGGGGGGGGGGGGGAGAAGAGCGGGTGCGGGGGGGGGAGGAGACGCGAACTGTAGTCTCCTCTGCCGGTGGCGTGATGGACCTGTAGGGGGCCCAGGGTGGGAGAGGGGGAGAGAGAGAGGGGGGGCGTGTGGTCTCTGGGGCGGGGGCGGGGCCAGGCATGTGGTCTCTGGGGCGGGGGTGGTGACAGGCGTGTGGTCTCTAGGGGCGGGGGCGGGGCCATGCGTGTGGTCTCTAGGGGCGGGGGCGGGGCCATGCGTGTGGTCTCTAGGGGCGGGGGCGGGGCCAGGCGTGTGGCCTCTAGGGGCGGGGGCGGGGCCAGGCGTGTGGTCTCTAGGGGCGGGGGCGGGGTCAGGCGTGTGGTCTCTGGGGGTGGGGGTGCAGGCCCTGGCTCTCTTCGGCTTCGGTGTGGACTGGTGGCTCTGCAGCGCCTCGAAGCTGTTCCGCAGCAGGAGGGCCTCATGGGGGTTGGCGCCAGAGGAGTCGTGGGTACGACTCCTCTTCCTGACGGTGATCCAAGTCTCTGGTGATATAGGGGCAGTGTGAGTTACACCTGGAATTGGGCTTACAGGTGGAGACTTTGATGTTGATGTTGTGGTTTGTGTGCTTTCTATGTCTGTAATTATTATATGGTGTAGATTCGAGATTCGACCCTTCATCTCCTCAACCTGGAAGCTAAGCTCCAGGCAGCGCTGGCAGGCCATGAAAGAGAAAAATGGTGTTATTTGCAGAGAGAGAGAAAAACAATTTGATAGTGATCAATCAGTGTTTCAGAGATATGTGATATAAAAGTGTATAAGGTTCTAGTAGGGGTAGTGATGGTCTAGTAGAGGTAGTAGTAGGGGTAGTGTTGGTCTAGTGGGGGTAGTGGTGGTCTAGTAGAGGGGTAGTGGTGGTCAAGTAGGGGTAGTAGTGGTCTAGTCGGGGTAGTGGTGGTCTAGTAGGGGTAGTGGTGGTCTAGTGGGGGTAGTTAGTAGTTCGGGGAGGTATCCCGATAGAAAAAAGTCCGTTTAAAAAGTGTAGAGGTGGCTAGCTGGTTAGCCGCGGTAGCTAACTAATAACGTTGGTAATCCCGATTCAGCCTCCCGGCGTCGGATTCGGTGGAACGAGGTCCCGATGTTATATAGGATAGGAAAGCTATTTATTGTAGTTAGTAGTTCGTGGAGGTATCCCAATAGAAAAAAGTCCGTTTAAAAAGTGTAAAGATGGCTAGCTGGTTAGCCGCGGCAGCTAACTAATAACGCTGGTAATCCCGATTTAGCCTCCCGGCGTCGGATTCGGCGGAACGAGGTCCCGATGTTATATAGGATAGGAAAGCTATTTATTTATAGGAAATGCTTTCTCAATAGAGTTTAGTATAGATAGCAGTTTTTAAGATTCTAGCGCTGTCCAGCAGCAGCAGCAAAACAAACATTCGTCGTAACCCGGAAACGGGTTAAGTAATGGGACAGGCCGTAGTTTCCTTTCGTGAATTGATCATGTACAGACATTTTACCAGGTGTTTAAATACATTGTTGCCTATATGCAACATTGGGCCTTATCGTGATACGGCTGTTGATATCCCTTTTAAGACATTGAGTAGTTGAATGCGGTGTGTTTCAGTGCTTTGCTGGGACTAAACACACTGCGGCCCACACTAGGAACAAATGTGAAGAACACTCTCTGTGCAAGCTGCTTCTAGAACCTCAAGTAGTAACACCAACCCTGCTGGTCTGTTGATGTGTTGGGGCTTCAGGAGACAACAGGAGCCCCTGGCTGAGAACCAAGAATGATGATGGGACCTCCTACTACTTCCACCTGCAGAGACTGGAGGGCACCTGGGATCGGCCTCAGGGCTTCCTCCAGAGCAGCGTGTTCCTGACCCGCCACGAGATACAGGTCAGACTTGACTTACTGACTTGACCCTAAAACCCTTATACTCAGTAAACAGCATAGCTTCGGCACTGTTATTCTCCGCACTCTGTTTTGGGCTAGTTTAAATTCCTTCTATATGTATTTAAAGAGGAAGTTTATCCAAAATCCATTTCATGTGTATTTCTAGTCAATCTAGTTGTAGGAATTGAATCAAATGGAACATTCAGGACTGATGACTGCACAGGATTGTCCAAGGGACCATTTGGAATTCAGAATGTGTCTGGGACCTTCGGTGGGCTTCTCTACAGCAGAATGTAGTCCTTAAACTTTAGTAGTCCATGAACTTGGGTGTACATTTTCTTATCAACTTTATTTAATGATTATCGCTTGGTTCTAGTCGCTCCGAATTGAATGTTACAAAAAGCTTATATTAGGAATACAAATATTGGACAGAAGCAAGTACAATGTTGATGGCACGCTTCAAAGCTGCCCTTTTTTTTATTTTTATATATAGGTTACAGTGTTTCCTCCAGGAATTTTTACAATGGTGGCGGGTAGTGCTGCGCGCTCGCGAATTTTTCGCGTGCACGCGCATGAAACGCGCACGCGCGCTCAAAACAACGACGCAATTTCAGCCAAAACTCGAGGATGGATGGCCCAAAAAAATAAAATGTTTTCCTGTACTTCTCCCGTGTGTCTCTTATTGTCTGTGTCTGCATGTTTTTCCAGCATGTAATTCCGTTGTCAATAAAAACAAAAACACTGATCTGACGGGTTTTTTCACAACGTTATTACTTGTCACTTTAAGCCCAGGAGGGAGTTAGCGATTAGCGATGTTTAGCTTAGCTTAGTTTAACAGAAGTATCTTCACTTTTAACATGACTTCCCGTGGTCGTAGAGGGCTGGTCGACGGCTTAAAATGACCGTGTAGACCTATAGACCTTATCCAGCTATAGTCTTGTGTTTCTACCCCGGGCATAGCCGGTGTTATTCACGGACAAACACTCCTGTTAGAGTGGTTCTAGTACACTGGACATAGTGTTTTTTATTGGTTTTTATAAAAACGCAACACCGTGTATACAATCAATTAATCAAACAATCAGACATTTAAGACATTACATTCAACAACAACCAACATTAAACTAACTAAAGTGCTCAGTGTTCAGTGTATTGTCCAGTGTAGTGTAATGTTCAGTGTTCAGTGTTCAGTGTCCAGGTTCCAGTGTCGGTAGGAGGCAGGGGTAAAAAACCTGTTCGCTGTGCATCCGGGAAAAAATTCCCCTGCAGCCCTCTAGTTGTAGAGCGACTACTATCCAGTTTGCCCACCAGTGCAAAGCCGTGGCTCCCCCACCTCCCTCCCCCGAGGGACCCCACACACCCGACTCACCCGACCCACCACCGGCGCGTCCGGCCCAGCCCACCAGGCTCAGACTCCTGTAGCCCTTCACGAGGCTAGCCGGACCAGGTGCCCCAGCGGCGGAGCAGATCGAGCACGCAGGCCAACCGGAGGCCCCTGAGGAGAGGCCCAGAGAGCTCGGCGCATGGCAGGCAAGCAGAGGCGAAAAACCTGTACACAGCTTATCCAGGGAAAAAGCTCCCTGGCTCTTCTCAGCTTGTTCCGGGCTGGGGGTTGGGGGTTGGCGGGTAGGGGACTGGGCCTGTAGCTGGGGGCCTGGAGTTGGGGGGGGGGGGCCCGGAACAGGGGGTTTGGGGTCGCTGAGTTGGAACCTGGGGTTGGTGCTGGGGTGACGTGGTGGTTCCCGCCGGTCTCTGCTCCTGGGTCTGGAAGCCTGGGTAGGTGTCAGAGCTGGATATGACATGTGCCTGAAAAGATACAGGAGTGAGAGAAGGGAGGTGTGCATGGTTTGTGTAGTGTGCATTTTGGTGTCAGGCGGGTGATCAGTACTTCCCTGTGACCCAGTGGTGTTGGTCATCCTGGTGCTGGTGGTGCTGGCAGAGACGGCTGGTTCGGCTGTGGGTTGTGTGTGTTGATATTCTGGTGAGAGTAGGAAGTGGGTCAGTGCTGTGTACATGTGTAGGTGGTGGAAGGTGCAGTAAACTTCCCTGTTGGTGTTGTGCGCTGCTCCTCTCCTGGTCCTTGTGATGGTGATACTGCTGACCAGGGCTTGTGCTGGAACAGTGGTGAAGGTGATAGTGCAGGAACTGGTGGTGTAGTGAGGTAGGCCCGGGGTGGGGGGGGGGTTGGTCGATGCGGCGCGGCATGGGGGGGGGTTTAGAGGATGACGTCCTTCCATCTCTCCACCCCCCACACCGCTCTTGCTTGATCCGGGTTATTTTTAAAGTCAACAATAGCATGGTCCCTGAGGCAGAGGGTGATTCTCCTCCTCAGGGTTGTCAGGTGGACGCTCTGTTTCTGATAGACCCTGATGTTCCTCGTCTCCCAGAGTACCTGCTTGACGGCGCTGATGATCCTCCACTCTTGTTGTAGTTGGGGGGTTGTGCACCCCCCGGGAGGACCATACAGGATGTTATCGCCCGTCAAGCGGGGCAGGGTCAGCAGGCTGTTTAGGGAGACAGAGGGAACAAACAGGGCCCAGACCCGCCTGGCCACGGAGCACTCACAGAACAGGTGGTTAATGTGTTCTGTGTCCGTGCATCCGTGGGGGCATTTATCAGTCGTTGCGATGTGCCGCCTATGCAAGAATTCCCTAGTGGGGAGACAACCATGAGCAGCCATCCAGGCAATGTCTTTTTGTTTATTGTTAGTACATTTATGATTAATGTTTTTCCATACCTGTTTGGAGTCCACGGCTGTGCTGGCCTTGGGGTGAGTAATGGTTTCCTTCGACCTTATGAAGGTCATAATGTCTTTGTATTTCCATGAGGCCAGCCCAGCCGCGGACAATCCTGTCTTGAAGGCAAAGTCCCTCCATATCTTGTAGACAGGAGGGGGGTCCCAGCTGTAGGGCACAGTGTGATTTATTGATGCGGTCACCCTGAGTGTCCGGAGGATGGGTGTGGCATAGTATATTTCAAAGAACCTGGCTTTCCTATCTTTGTTGTTGATGTTGTTGATGAGGTTGGAGAGTCCCTGTGCCCTAATGATGTTTAGGATGTCTGGGACCCCTTTCCCCCCATTCTCCACTGTTTTGTACAGGGTGGTGCGTTTTAGTTTTTCCATCTGGCTCCCCCAGACAAAGGTAAACATGATCCTTTCGATGGTTTTGGATACTGCTCTGTCTGGGGGAAACACCCTGCCCAGGTAAAGGAGAATGGGAAGAACAATAGCCTTCAGGACCAGGATCTTGCCTGTCATTGTGAGAGGCCGTGCACTCCACTCACAGATCTTCTTTTGGACCTGGCGGATGGTCTCCTTCCAGCTGCCGGAGGCTCCTCCATCTTTCTGGTAGGTGATCCCCAGCAGCTTAATGTTTTCCGTCTTTACAGGGAAGGAGGTTGCCAGGTTCTCCTGCCAGTGCTGCGACAGAAACAGCTCACACTTACTCCTATTGATCAGGGCGCCAGTGGCTGCACAGTAGTCCTCCACCACTTTCGTTGCTGTGGAAATGGAGCGACTATCCGTGCCGACGATGGTAATGTCGTCCATGTACGCCACCACCTTGAGCCTCTCCCCCCGGGCCCCTGGTAGAGGGTAGCCCATGATGTTGGGGGAGCTCCTGATCTTCCGTAGGAACGGCTCCAGGTAGATGACGTACAGTAGAGGGGCCAAGGGGCATCCCTGCCGTACTCCAGCTTTGATGGGGAAGGGGTCTGTCAACTGGTTGTTGATCCGAACTCTGCTCGTGATGTTGTTGTAGCAGAGTTCGGTCCAGTTGAGCAGGTGCTGGGGGAAGTTCATGCCTCTCAGCACCCTCTGCAGGAAACCATGGTTAACCCTGTCAAAGGCCTTCTCCTGATCCAGGCTGAGAAGGCCTAAAGGGGACCTCCGCTCCTGGGAGTGCAGGATGAGGTCTCTCACCAGGAGCAGGTTGTCATTGATGGACCTACCGGGGACGCTACAGGTCTGGTCAGGGGCTATAACTGAGGGGAGGAGGGTTTGAAACCGTTGGGTGAGGGCTTTTGTCATAATTTTATAGTCCACTGGGAGGAGATTGATGGGGCGCCAGTTCCGGAGGTCCTTGAGGTCCCCTTTCTTGGGGATCAGTGTGACCGTACTCTGTCTCATTGACTCTCCAAGCCTCCCTTCCCTGTAGACGGCTTTGAAGACCTCCGCCAAGTCCTCCTTGAGGAGATCCCAGAGAGTCTTGTAGAACTCTGCTGGGATCCCATCCGGTCCAGGGGCCTTGTGTGTATTCAAGGAGTGCACGGCCCGGGTGAGCTCCTCCGTGGTCAGCTCTGGGTTCTCACTCTCACCACCCTCGGGGACCCGGTCCAGACCATCCAGGAAGGTGGCCATGAGAGTCTCGTCGGTTGTCTTGATGTTGTAGAGACTCTCGTAGAACTCTCTTGCCACCCCCGGGATGTTGCCTCTGTCTGACACGGTGTCCCCATTGGTGTCGTATAGGGACAGGATAGGCTTGTGTTTTGACCGTGCCTTGCGGAAGAAGTGGCGTGTGCATTTCTCCTCCTCCTCCAGGCCCTGGAGTTTTTCCCTGAACTGTTTCTTTTGTTGTTGCTCCCGGTAGAGGGTGGCAAGGTGTTGTTTGGTCTCAGCCAGTTCTCGGGCCACATCCAGACCACCCAGTTGTAGGAGACTTAGGCGTTGGAGGGCCGCGTTGTGGTGTTGAAACCTGGCCCTCTGTTCTGCCGCTTTCCTCCTTCCGACTGACCCGAAGTAGCCCTTTGTCCTGGCCTTAACCATCTCCCACCACTCTATCGGGGAGTCGAACAGTTCTTTTAGGGTCCTCCACTCCAGGTAGCGCCTGGAGAAGGAATGCACCACTGTTGGGTCCTGAAGGATCGATGTATTCATCCTCCAGGTACCCCTACCCGCTCTTGTTTGGCCATCCCATTCCAGGGACACTGTCAACATCCTGTGGTCCGAGAAGTGGGCCGCCTGGCTGGTCAGGGTTCCCATCCTCAGACCTGGCGAGAGCAAGAACATGTCTATCCTGGAGGAAGAATTCCCGGAGGAACTCACCCTTGTGTGTGTCGGCGGGGAGGTGCCACCGGCGTCTACCAGTTGGAAGTCGTCTATGATGGACTGAAGTTCTGTAGTGGATCGGTCTCTCCTGGGCCTGCTGCGGTCCTCATCCCGGAGGGCACAGTTGAAATCTCCCCCCACTAGGACTGGTGTGGGGATGAGGAGGAGAGACCGAAGTTTCTTGAAAAGGGAGACTCTCTTGGCCACGTTGGTTGGGCCGTACACATTGATGACCCTCAGCGGCGAAAGTACACTGGACATAGGTAACACATAGAGAGGCTTCTCGTCTCTCTCTCCATCCTACACTACACTACACTACGCATCCTATACTACACTACACTACGCTAGCTCGCGGTGTTCGGGTGACAGCCAGGGCGCGTTCGTAAATACGCTCTGGAAATCTGATCAGCACTCACGGAATGCCTCTTGTCCAATCAAATGACTTGGTCCCTTTATGACGTTGAACCCAGTGTGCGCTCCGGGGCTCTCAGAGCGAATTTACGAACGCAGCCTCAAGTTCAATACTCGCGACACACACGGACTGGTCCAGTTTCAGCGCTTGTGGGTGTGTCTAGCGCTGTGAAGGTCTGAAAAGCGGCCTAAACTTTTTTTTGGGTTGAGAAATCTGAATGGTGGCGGAGGAAATTCCATCGTGGCGGACCGCCACAATGAAATGCATGTAGAGGAAACACTGGGTTATTTTTTTCAGAGTGGGGCAGTCCCACTCATATTTTTCATTTTATTGGATAGAGATAGTGAAGGTAGACAGGAGAGTAAGGAGGAGAAGGCATGTCAGCAGGGCATGGGCCGGATTCGAACCCATGCCGACATGGGCATATGTGTGCACTGTAGACCACGGTGCTAGACCACTGCACCACCCCAGGCCACAAGCTACCCTTTTCTAAACTCTCCATCACCCCCTGCAGTCGGTGCTGAGCAGCGTGACGTCGAAACACAGTCGGCAGGGCCAATGGAAGGCCAGCGAGGGCCTGGTGGTGAGTCTGCAGGCCAGGGTCCGGGGCTTCCTACTCAGGCAGAGGCTTGGGGCCCGCTTGCACTTCCTCAACACCCAGCTCCCGGCTGTCCTCACCATCCAGGTCAGTAGCCTCTTAACCAGTCCTTACAGACACCTCTTAACCAGTCCTTACAGACACCTCTTAACCAGTCCTTACAGTCACCTCTTAACCAGTCCTTACAGTCACCTCTTAACCAGTCCTTACAGACACAATCTGTCATTGGTAAAAGCCTTTTTTGATGGGCTGATGTTTTGTTGTTTTTCAAATGACAGATAGTGTCTTCACCACACAAAACCCTACAACACTAGTACAGAACAGATTACACTTTCCTAAGTGTTCATGGTGTTCGTGTGTGTCTGTCCGTGTGTCTGTCCGTGTGTCTGTCCGTGCGTCTGTGTTTCCAGTCCCACTGGAGGAGGTTCGTTCAGGAGAGGGCCTACAGAAGAAGGCTGCAGTACCTCTACCAGAACTGGAGAGCTGTGGTTAAGGTTTGTTTAACTATCTATTCACTACTGTATACGTCTCCTTCTTACACATTCGATTGAAAGTCTAGTGGTGTCGTAAAATGTAGGTGCCACTCATTATGCAGTATAGTTACATAGTCTGTGATCCACATCCCAAGTTCTATTGTTTGTTTGATTTCTGCTTGTGTGCGCGTCTCATAGATCCAGGCCACTGTGAAGATGTGGCTGGCTCGTAAGAAATACAAGTCCCGCCAACGCTTCTTCAGACGACATGTGAGCGTGCATCCGTCCGTCCCATCGAACTAATCAACAAACATTCCATCTCCTCATTTGTCTTAATTAGGTCTAGGTTTTTACCACTAACCTAGTGTTTCTCAGGAAATTAAAGTGACGGGAAATAAATGTAACCTCTCCTCTTGACCCTACAGGTTGGTGCCATTGTAAAGATCCAGGCGTTCTTCCGAGCCAACCGGGCCCGCGGGGAATACAGAATGCTTGGTAAGATACCAGCCAAGTTTGCGGCAGCTCAGGGCTGGTGTATACCTATGCTAGTGGAACTGGTAGGGAAACCTAACTTGACCTGACACAAGCACAGAAATGACTCTATGGAAATTCCTGTTCTCTCCTAGTAGACATGGTCAGAAGGAAACCCAAAGGAACACTTTCACAACAGTTGTGGTTCAGTTCAACAGTAACCGCCTCAGCGTTAGGGGAAGGACATTTGGGAAATGTTGTTATCCTACTCTTAAAGGCTTGATGATAAGATGACTAATGGAACCGGATGTGTGTTATTGAAGGGTGAGAACAAAAACGTGCAATTCTGCAATTCTCCTCGGGCCTGTCGTTGAGAAACCCTGCTTTAAACCCTCCCCTCTCCCCTCTCCCCTCTCTCTTTCTCTAGTCCACTCCACTACCCCTCCCCTGTCGGTGGTGCGCAAGTTTGCCCATCTGCTAGACATGGGCGACAATGACATCCGCCAGGAGGGGGAACTGCTGCGGCTGCGGGAGGAGGTGGTGAGGACCATCCGCTCCAACCGCCAGCTAGAGACCGATCTGGACCTCATGGACCTCAAGATAGGCCTGCTGGTCCGCAACCGCGTCACGCTGCAGGTAGGGATGAACATGTTACAGACACACCTACATACACACACCTAGACTGTACATGCATGGTCCCCACATCTGTTTATGCTAGGAGCTAACTCCTATCACTGCTGTTTATTCTTTTTTTTTTTACAATGACAGTAAACATGTTGGCTAATAGAAACAAACAGATCTAGAGCGACCCATCTGTACATTCACTACGCTCTTACATATACTCACACACACACACACACACACACGCTCACACACACACACACGCTCACTCGAGTGCTGCAGGACACAAGCATGTTGGCCTCAAACATCATGTCTCGTTTTACCTGAAGTATACTTTGTTTTCTCACTCCTGTGTCTGTCAACCTCTGTGAGTACAGGAGGTGGTTTCCCACTGCAAGAAACTGACCAAGAAGAACAAGGAGCAACTGTCAGACATGATGTCTTTGGACAAGGGCAAGGGGCTCAAGGCCTTGAACAAAGAGCGGAGGGGGAAACTAGAGGCCTACCAGCACCTCTTCTACCTGCTCCAGGTGAGCGGAGGGCCACACTCACCCTCCCCCCACATAAGAAAAGGGATATGAAATGACAAAGATGGGATGCTTGAAAACCACGAAAACCTTAAAATGCAAGAGTTTTTAGAGTCAAGATTAGGACGTTTTATTTGTGCTGTGACATGACTTCTTCTGCTGACTTCAAGTTCTATCTGCATGGGGCAGATATATGTACAGTATCTCTGTAGGGACTTTGAAGTGTTCTGAACTGTGCAGAAACAGCTTGTCTGCTCGTACAAGCAAATGCCTCCAAATTCATTGGATTTTACTTCCTCATACAGTAAGACAATGGCCCAAAACATACGGTAGTACTGCCATAACAACTATTGATATTTTTTAGGGCCAAAAAGTCTTGACTGGTCAAGTCAATCTTTGGATTTAAATCCACTTAAACATGCATTTAATTTCCTGCTTTTACGGTATATACTTTTTAGTAAACTGCAACTTGAGGATAACTAGTGGTTGGCACCATGCAGTGAAGCCTTTATAGTTCGGCTGGTGACGTATTCTGTGGATGGTAGTCTCTGTCTGATACATTCACATATACCTCGTACAGAGTGTTCCTGATCAGTGGGATAGTTGTTTTGGGGGTATTTCTTAATCATGTTGAGCGTTCTTCGGTCATCCGCTGTGGAAGTCTTCCTTGGCATACCCAGACAGTTTGCCATTGCTGAGCTCACCAGTGCTTTCTTTCTTATTTAATTATGTTTTGTTTTTTTTGCATCTACCTTCACCTATGTTTCTGATTGATCTTTTAAAATGTCAGCCTCATTATGGTTTCCTTGACCTTATAGAAGACTCCAAAGGCAAATACAAAGTCTAGAATCAATACTAGATGTAATTTGTGTAGGCATAAGAGAGCTGTCAGTGATGGTTCTGACTAACCAGAAACTGTCATGCCAATTGTCCCATTACGGTACTTGGTGCCCTAAAATAGTGTGTATACATAGTGTTTCTGTTTCTAAATGATAAAACCAATATATACCGGTACACAAATACCACAAAATAAAAGCTGTGAATCTATATTTTAACTTTTTGGAGTATAGAGCCAAAAAAAAGAAACAATGCTTCACTGTCCCTGAACTGAACTGTATATATAACTTGTATGTGTTTTCTTTTTCATTCAGACCCAACCCCTGTACTTGGCCCAGCTCATCTTCCTGATGCCCCAGAACAAGACCACTCGTTTCATGGAGACGGTCATCTTCACACTGTTCAACTACGGCTCTGACTGCAGGGAGGCATACCTGCTGCTGCAGCTGTTCACCACTGCCTTGCGTCATGAGATCAAGTCAGTACACACACACACACACACGCACACACACGCGCACACACACACACACACACACACACACACACACACATATATATTGTGTATATTATACTACATATATATATATATACCAGTGGCGGGCGGTGCATTTCACACCTAGGCCTTCAGTGATGTCCGACACATTCCTACCTGAATTATTCTACCTCTTAATACCATCGTTATGACGCCATGGCTCTAGAAACTAGACAGAAACACAGTATAACCGGGCGTTGCATCACCTTAACATAGTCAGACAAGTACAACAGAGTTATATTAATATTTCCGAAGCATTTTTAATCAATAAATCCGCATTTACAATGAAGAGTGTTAAACTAACATCTTTAAGATCGCTACATTACCCACGTCTGTCGTCTCGTCCACCATAATAGCGACAAAGGGTGCCTTTTTAATCTCCATTTTGATCTCTTCTCCCACTTCAGCAATAGCAAAAATCAGGTCGTTTTGTATTTTGCCTGACGTCCCAGTAAACACTTTGTTTGTGGACAGGTGGTAATGTAAATCTGGGTTGTTTTCAGCCAGAAAAGAAAGAAGCTCAACGTAGTTTCCTGTTTGTGGACTCGGCACTTTTATCGTGTCCCCTAAATGAAAGTTATTGTTTACCCAAAAACAGGACACAATCGATCAGTATTATCGATCAGTCAACGAAAGCTTTCGTTGTGGCGCTCCGTTTCCCTGGCACTTTCAAAAGTTTCACATCTACCGGCATAGTTACACATCTCAATAGTGAATATCAATAGTGCGTATCAATAGTGCGTATCAATAGTGCGTATCCAATCAAAAGACGTGCTGGGTGCTGACATCATTGAGCCTTACAGCAGGCGCCGTTGTTGCTTTTGCTCGCATCTACGTAGGTTAACTAGGAACGCCACAGGTTTTCTCGTTCCAACGTTAAGTTACAGGTCGAATCCGCGGCACCGTTTAGCGTGCAGGCTGGGCAGATTTTGGAGCCCCCTAGCAAAACATTTTGATTGGATAAAAGCTCTAACATAAAGGCCAGCCCTCCAAATCTCAATCGGAGACTGGAAGCAGCGCAACCAAGAGGAAAGCTATGAAATGAAGAGAATAGACTATGGGGAATCATTAATACATATTTGTGGAAAAAATATATTAAAATAAAATGTATATTCTGATGATGTTTAGGCCAGCAGAGAAGGCCTTGCTGGCCCTGACGGCACACCACTGATATATACAGAGTATTATCAGCCAGTACACTTGCTGACCTGTGCAATGTACACACTTACATACACAGTTAAATAAATACTGTTACACATTCCTTGCCCTGCACCAAGAGATCCGTCTGACTGCTCTACCATTCTCTGCATCTAATTATCACTCACAAAGTTCCTATTTCTCACATCCAACTTTCTCTCTCTCTCTCTCTCTCTCTCTCTCTCTCTCTCTCTCTTTCTATCCCTCCCTTAGACTGAATGTAGACCAGCCCCGGGATGTGGTGATGGGGAACCCTACAGTGATTAAGATGCTGGTGAGTTTCTACCGCAATGCGCGTGGTCAGAACGCCCTGAAGGAGATCCTGGGCCCGGCTATCCAAGAGGTGCTGCAGGACCGCACGCTCAGCATCCGCACGGACCCTGTCGATATCTATAAGAGCTGGATCAACCACACCGAGACCCAGACCGGCCACAAGAGGTCAGCACAGAGCAAGACAAACTCATAGATGTAGATTTACACACACACACACACACACACACACACACACACACACACACACACACTCTGTTGATTGTTTTCTTGGGTGACCAGTGAAGAGACGCCACACGTTCCTCTGTCTTTAGTGACAGTTTCTGATGCAGTTGACTGTCCCATATGGGTACCTTGTGGGAGGTGGTGTTGGAGCACCACCTGCGCTGTGGCCCTTTTTATTTTATTTAGTATTCTCTTTTTTGTCACTTTTTTGTTTTAATTGGACAGAGACAGTACAAAAAGACAGGAAGTAAGGAGGAGAGTGTATGTCAGCAGGATATGGGCCGTTTTGTAGCCAGCTAGCGCTTTTGTTGTCTGCTGTGTTGCTTGTTGTTGCACTTGTCATTGTGATGCAGACAGCTAAGCGTTGTTGTTGTTTGCAATGTTGTGTTGCACGCTACTGTTGTGTAGCTGCGTTTTGTGTTTAATACATTGCACGTCGTTTGTGTATTTAGGGGTCGTCTTTTGTAGGTTGAGCATGAGAAAGAGATGAAGCATCTGGAGGTGAATGCTATTAGCGCAGGGGTAAGGTTACAGGAGAGCGATGGTAAACTTTACGGAGGTAGGAATATCATAATGGTACTCCCTTTCCGTGAGGCAGAGATAAATAATAATAAGATAAATAGCCGCCTTCTCCGCTTTTGAGCGGATTGCCTTGTCGCTGAAATAGCCAAAAGATGCCTGGACGATGTTGTTACATTGTGTATTAGACTGGTAAAGCACAGGAGGTGTATTTTCCTCTGGAGATTTTTCCTCTGGACACTGGAACAGAGCCACGACTATGAGATGACAATGCCTTAGGATGTCACCACGGAACAATAAATGGAACCCAATAAGGTTATTGACATGCAACAGATTTACAGTGACCGTGCACAGGCTTACTGTTTAAAAAAAAATAAAACACGCACACACAGCTTTAGACTGGCAGGTAAGACCGATGCAGACGCAGACGCACACTGATATTGGATGGCTGTTTTAACTGGTGCTGTGATCTTCTCAGCTCCCTGCCCTATGAGGTGAGTGCGGAACAGGCCCTGGCCCACCCTGAAGTGCACCGCCGTCTGGACATCGCCATCGTTAACCTTAAGAACCTCACGGACCGCGTGCTCAACGCCATCACCAACAACCTGGACAGACTTCCGTAAGTGTCGTTACCATAAGAAAAGTAAATATTCAACCATAACATTCCATTATGGATGTAGTCTCACATCATAACGTTTATGTATTGCAGTTCACCCACCCACCCACAATCTACTCCATTTAAATACAATGCCCTTCAATCATCTCCAGTAACCTGCACTTTTAAATGCTCATTTGTAAGAATTCCACACTTGATTCAACAAGACTGATTCCTGATGTTCTAGGTATGGGATGCGCTACACAGCCAAGGTCCTCAGAGATGTTCTCCATGAGAAGTTCCCGCAGACAAGCGAAGAGGAGCTGTATAAGGTACATTGACTCTACACTATTTACAAATCAAAGATTTCTATTATTTATTTTTTGCTTGAAAGAATGCCACTAGGCTGGCTAGCATCTGATGATGAACATTTTGATTTAAAACATTCTTACCATAAATATAGGTATAAATAAATAAAACCCTAATACCATAAATATTTAACGTGCTACATAAGTGGTCCTTAGAAAATCAAACATACATTTTGTTACGCCCTTTGTAGTGATTTATGTCTGTTTGTTTGATTGGCAGATTGTGGGGAATCTGGTATATTACCGCTACATGAACCCTGCTGTGGTGGCACCGGACGGCTTTGACGTGGTGGACTTCTCGGTCGGTTCCACCCTTCTACCAGAACAGCGTCGTATTTTGGGTTCAATAGCCCGCATCCTGCAGCATGCCGCAGCCCACAAACACTTCCACGGAGACAGTGCCCATCTGCGCTCCCTCAACGAATACATTACCATGACCCATGCCAAATTCAGGTACGGGGTCCCACAGGGGTGTGTTTAAGGGCCTTTCCACATTTGTCAGCGAGAACAGTGTTTTTTCAATCCAGGGCCTGGGGAGGCTTTCTTTTGTTATTATTAGCTTAACCTTTTTTCATTTTCAAAGTAAATTATGTTTTACCCAAAAGCCGTTTCTGTCGTTGATGTTGGTGAGAACTGTCAGATTAGTTAATATATTTGATTAATAATTGGCACTGCCCCTCCTTTCAAATGTGAGCCACACAGCTCTACTTAATATTAGCATAAACATAGATTTTTTTTTATTTTAACATCCTTTTGAATGCTACCAACACCCTCTTTAAGCATTTGCATAAAGCCACTGTCAGACACCACTCATGTACTGTATATGTTCCAGTAAGTTCCTCCGTGCCGCCTGTGATGTGCCAGAGCCAGGGGAGCGCTTCAGCATTGATGAGTACTCTGAAATGGTCATCCTCAACAAGCCTGTTATCTACATCTCCATCAGTGAGCTGCTCAACACCCACAAGGTCTGGATGGAACTGTGGTAGAATTCACTATCACAGAATACCAAACTTCTGATTTAAGAGAATAAGAGTCACCATCGTATACAGTAGGGCTGGGACGACGCGTCGACGTAGAGCCTTATATTGCATTATATTACATTATATTTTGAATGGTCATCTGGTGCCTGAATATTGTGTTTTCCTTTACATAAATAATGACATTTCCACCATAAATTGATGCAGAAAGGGCACAAATTGGTGCATATCAATTCACCAGAATGCAAGAAATTAAGTGTTTGATGTTTAAGGACCCCCAGACAGCCCTGCTTCATGGGTCCCCCCCGATGTCAAACACCACTGGTACCACCTCCGCCTCATTTTGAGCCAGGCAAAACCCTGATGGCCATGTTGGCATTCAAGTTGGCTAAACATAGCAGTGAGTCTGCCCTGTGTATGGGGCTGTTTGACAGAGGCAGTTACAGTAGTAGTAGTAGTAGTAGTAGTAGTAGTAGTAGTAGTAGTAGTAGTAGTAGTAGTAGTAGTAGTAGTAGCAGCAGGTCGCCGAATTAAAGGTGACTGTGTTTAATTGCGGGCCCACAGACAGCCCCCATACATCAGCTGATCATTTAAAGGGGCGGCCGTCTGAGTAATGTGCATGTCACACGCTGCTTTGTTTTATAAGAGCAGCAGCTATTACCCAGAGTGCTTTATAAAGACACTGTTAAACAGAGAGAGACAATACAGCCATTATTTTGGGAAAAATTAAGTGATACATTAACCGAACAGTAAAAAAAATAATCCTTAGACTAATCGTTAAATTAGTCGTTAGACTAATCGACTAACCGGAAAATAATCGCTAGATTAATCGTTAGAAAAATAGTCGTTTGGGACAGCCCTAGTATACAGACATCTAATTGTTCTCTTAAAGACCCGTGGACCTGTGGATTGTAACACGTGTGTTGCTCATTGTGTCTGTGTTTGTGTCTCCAGCTTCTGCTCGAGCACCAGGACGCCCTGTGCTCAGGCCCCTCTGACCCACTGCTGGCTCTGTTGACAGACCTCGGGAAGGTGCCTACTATCCAGGCTCTGGTTGGTAAGTGTTGAAGTTCAATGTGTTATTGTCATATGTACTGGGGTACAGGAGGGTGTATGACTGTATAATGGAATTCTTTACTGGCAAGCCTGCCTCTTCTTTCTTTCATTCTCTCCCTGCCTGTCTCTTCATTCCTTTTCTTCCCTGCCTGCCTGCCTCTTCATCCCTTTATTCCCACCCTGCCTGCTTCTTCTTCCCTTCTACCTTCTTCCTATTCCCACCCTGACAGCAGAACTGAAGACTTATCACAGCTTTGAATCATAATATGTAAAATGTGCTTTTCCATTGATGTCAGGTCCTTACTGCTATAACAAGCAGTAAGTTATCATTTCTTTAAAGGAATATATACAGTGGGGGAAAATAAGTATTCTTCTTCAATACTTTTTTAATTCAACATATTTGAATTATATATATCTCCATTGCAGCAGGGAATGTAAAAATGTCTGGTCTAAATTTCATGTGAATAGCTGCAATGGAAATATGTTGAATTTACAAATTGTTCATGTTTTGAAAACGTATTTCTCCCCACTGTATATATATCTCTGTTTCTTATTGTATCGGATGTTTACATGTTCCTTGAAACACTGTACGATTTTTGTACATCTCAGATTGCAATAGATGCATTGCAATACATGTTTGGTTAACTGTTATGTATTGAGCTTTACTGGTCCATGAAGCATGTGTGATTGTGCCATGGCAGGGGAGGGTGCACTGAACCCAGGCGACCCCCAGACGGAGCAGACGCTGGCCCAGTACAGCAAGATGGAGGTGTCCCTCACCCTCACCAGCAGGTTTGATGTGTTTAGGGGCTCAGACGACCGGCCCGACGCTAAGGGGATCCTACTCAGGTAGGGAACACGAACACACACACACACACACACCAGGCTGTCAAAATGTCCCAAAAACTAGATTAGAATATTTGTTTATATATAATATTTCAAATATCTACATTTAAGTGTATGTGTGAAAAATCAATGTCAAACCGTCTCCCGAGTGTAGAAGAATGTAACATGTATCTCAGGCACTGAGTTACATAATCCAAGGGGGGTTGGGTGGCAGCAGCACATTGTAATTGTTTTCAGTTGTTCCTGAAAACCTGATTGATAGTTAGTATCCGCCCGGTTACCTCCGTTACATTAGCAGAAACAAAACACATCATTCACCAATCAGGTGGTCTTATGATATTCACGCTGGCTTTTTCCCTGTTGCAAATTTAGATACTGTAGAGAAACATATAAACTGCCGGGTCTTCTCTTGTTCAAGTGGGAACGTGCAAGTGGGGGAGAGAGTGAACTGGGGTGCGACTCCAGTCTCTCGCTACCGCAAATAGTTTGTCAAAACGTCACACATGCAATGCTTCAAGAGAGGAGCCGTCTGGTTCGGGTTAAGAACCGAGCTCTACGCTGGCCTCCACATTAAGCTCTGAGCTCTCAGCCATGTTGATGGATAGATTTGATGTCAGCGGCAGTAGAAGAAAATAAATGATTGCCTGGGAATGAGCGCTTGGGGAAGTAACCAGGCAGGGGACAGACTGACTCACTGAGAGCACATATGAGATTTCACATACAGAAACACATAAAGAATATTCAAATATTGCATTTAGCGTTTTGTTTTTACAAACACAAACACAAACACACACACACACACACACACACACACACACACACACACACACAGGTTGCATGACATTAGCAACGGATGTCTTGTAAGATAATTTGGAAAAATAGGTTCTCGTCGGCCTGGGTCGCTGGAATCGAAAAGCATTTTGTAATGCTCTTTATAAATCATCAGGTCTTTATAGAATTGTTAGGGATGTTTGTGATATTTCTTTATTTAGGGTACGGTACTTAATGTAAAATGTATGTGTTTTAGCACCAAGCAGCTGATCCTTGATGTGATCCGAACCCAACCCGGAGACACACTGAGTGAGGTGCTCAGAGCCTCCACCTCACAGGATCAGGTACATTTCACTGGCTCTTTCACTTCCCCTCCTTCTCTTTCATCCCTCCATGTCTCTTTAGAGCTTCTACGACAGTTTCAGCCCTCTCTCTGGTTGTGTTGAACATGTCCCTTTCTTCATCTGGGTCTGCCTTTATAACCACAGATCTGAGAACCGAATAGATTCAAAACGAATCCAGACACCCGAAGCTCTTTGTTAAGTGGGAGAAGTCACTACCAATGGGTAGCACCCACAAGTGATGCAGTGTTTCCCCTACCATTGCCTTGGGGGGGCGGGCCGGCCCCCCAACGGAACCCCCCGCCCCCCCAAGAAAGAGGAACTATTACAGACGTAGACACCAAACATCTGACAAGTAGGCTAAAATATCTGCTTTTTTTTAAATGCCCCCACCCGAATCTGGCAAGTGGCAAGTCCATAGGCTCGTTGGTAACGTTAGTCCGCCAGTAGTCTCGCATAGCCAAACCTATCTCTCCACACTTCGCTTCGCGCTGGACACACTCGCACACTCGCGTACAAGATTGTGCGCGAATGTGTGCGCGCGACGCGAGACAGTTTTTGCAGGGTGACATGTCTGCAGATGAAAGTAAGCAAGTTGAAACGTTAGCAAATATAATTGCTGAGTGTTCTAGAGCAAGTTGGTTCAAATTGGTCGTTATTATTATGACTAGAAAGTGTCTGATTATAGTTCCATGGTATGTAAAATAGTGTCAAAGAACTAGCAAGCTAACTAGCTAGTTCAGAGGTGATTAGATGAGCTAGTCTGCTGCACACATGCCAGCTAAAGAGCTAACTGGATGCACTTTATTATTTTACTTAAAGTAGATATACTATCTTTCTTATTCTGCTAGAATTGGGCTTTATGGTAATACCATAATGGCATATTTACAGTACATGGTCAGTGGATTGAAGCATTGGAAATGTCTGTTTTTTATAGTTGGACATACGATTTTTTTTTCAGGTGAGAGAGTAAAGTCAAAATGACATTATCTGACTGCATTGCCCACAGCAATCCAATATTCAATTATAATTATGTTATAAATTGATATGGATCAATGTATACCTCTTATTAGATTATAAATACTCTGGTTGTTATGTTTGCCTTTTGGTTGACAGCAAAATAGAGAGAGGAGGATAGAGAGGGAGAGAAGGAGAGAGAGCAGGATGGTGCACCAGAGAGAGAGAGAGAGCAAGAACCAGGTGAGAAAGTGGACAGGTAGTCAAGACCACATAAGTAAGTAGCCTTAAGAACCGATGGTTCTCCAGCCTAATGGCCCATAGGGCAGGAGCCTATCTCCTGTTTCAGTAGCGTGAGGCGGCTTAATGTACAAGTTAGTACACCCCTGGACATGACGCTGGTATGTCGCAGGGTCTTACCCCCTGGGGGGGGGTGTCCATGCCACCCCCCCAAGGCAGCAAACCTAGGGGAAACACTGTGATGCCACGACAGCCTTTAGGCACCAGAACGTTTACCACATCAGCTGTCAATGCTGAGTTGAGGAGAATCATTCCAATAAGCAGGGCTTAAAGTACTCCGGCACAGTGCCGGATTTCCGGCGCGGGAGAATAAAATAAAAATAAAAGTGCAATTGCGGCATTGCGCCGACGTGGTGGCGGGGGCGCTGTTTCACAAATAACTTAGCTTTCGTGTTTGCTAGCGAAACAGCTGATAGTTGATGTTGACTGCTCAAGGAGAATACATATTTGAAAGTACAGAATGCCTGAGAGCCTTATATTGCATTATATTACATTATATTTTGAATGGCCATCTGGTGCCTGAATATTGTTTTTTCCTTTACATATATAATGACATTTCCACCATAAATTGATGGCGAAAGGGCACAAATTGGTGCATATCAATTCACCAGAATGCAAGAAATTAAGTGTTTGATGCTCGTTTAAGGACCCCCAGACAGCCCTGCTTCATGGGTCCCCCCCGATGTCAAACACCACTGGTACCACCTCCGCCTCATTTTGAGCCAGGAAAACCCCTGAGTAGTGACGGGAAGCCTTATGGGACGTGGTGCCAAGAAGGAGAATATAAGTGATAGTGGCTTAATATTTACTTTAAAAAAGTAATCAGTTTGTTCTTTTAAAGACATGTATATATTTTATTCTGTATTGTTATAGTGATAGTGGCTTAATAAGTGATGCAATCAGTTTGGCCTTTTAAAGACATCTAATTTTATTTTATTTTTATTAAGTATAAAACAGTATTATGAATGAATGAATGAATGGTCTTTATTGTCATTACAGTTTTTCCCAATTGCTAAAACACAAAAGCCAATTCTCTAAACCAAATGACCAGTTCTCTAAACACATTTAATAAAACTACGGTAGCTCCCATTTGCCAAAACCATAAACACATTTCACATGAAGACACAATTCACAAAACACAATCCTCCTTTTCTCATAAATCTAAACACATTTTGTCTTGCTAAAACACAAGTTGCAAAAAACTCTGCTCAAAATGTCAAATTCTCAAATTAAAGCTCATGTGATGCAAAATGCTTGCCATAGTCAGCAAAATGTTAACACAATGAACACACCTGGCTTCATTCATTAAACATAACAACTCAAAATGTAAGACACTTGTTGCAAATGATTGTGGTGTGTGTGTGTGTGTGTGTGTGCGTGTGTGTGTGTGGTATAGTTCCATAAATAAATAAAAAAACATCACACTCTGAACATTGTTTTCAGTGAGTATTGTTGTGTGTAATGGATCCTCTGTAGTGTTTGCATTGAGTTGTGATACAGTACAGTATTGTACATGTTACGGTACATGTGGGAATACGGTAACATTTTTCAAACCTTTATTTACGTAAAACTCGATAGGACAACAGTGCAACAACTTCGCGGCTGAACTTTAGTAAAATTTCGGACATCATATGCCATTTAAAGGGGGGAAATAGATATCTAAAAATGCATGACTATCATGCAAAATCAGCCTTACTGTAATGTAAAATATGTAATGTTAGATATAACGTTAGACAGGGAGCGCAGATTTATTTTTATGCATGACTATCATACATGTGGGAAAACTAGGGTTAGGGTTAGGTGCTAGGGTTACAGTAAGGTTAGGGTTAGGATTAGGGGTAGGGTTTGAGTTTGAGTTTTGAAGAGAGAAGGTGTGGTTTTGCTTATGTAGCTTTAGAAAAGTGTGTTGTGTTTAGAGTTTTGGGGAAATGGAGGAAAGTTTTGTGAAATGTGTTTTAGCAATTGAGAAAAACTGTAATACAGTACAGGTACCATACAACGCCATTTAGGAGGGGGGGCTCCCTTGGTGCTTGGAAAAAGACTAAAAACACGAGGGCCAAGGGTAAAATAAAAAAGGGAAAAGAGCTGGTTTACATAAATAAAGGCTATGTACACTATCTACTATACTACTATACAATACAATAAAACACTGTGCTGTACTCTATGCTATGCTATAAATATCCTAACTTTTCCTATATCTGAACCTTATGTACACAAGGGTTGTCATATTGCACATAGTATTGTTGCACATTCATTTAAAGTATTAATGCATTTTAACATTGAGACATATATTTTGTATTGACTATAAAATAGTATTAATGCATTTAAACATTGAGACAAGAAGCTGTCTTCTGTACCCGCTCTCCCAATATCTCAAACTGTGACCCCCCTCCCCAAGAAAAAGTTTCAGGCACAGGATTTTTTCCCACTTTAAGCCCTGAATAAGTAATCAGGTGTTCAAAATAATTTCATTTTGTAAAACTCGGATGAAAATGAAAAACAACACTGTGGAGGAGGAGGTTCTTCAGGCTCAATAGAATTGTCTATTCGATGGATCCAATCACTTTGCGTAATTTTTTGGTGGTTAGAGAAACATTGGCTGTGAAAAGACAATAGGTAGCCATGAAGGATTGAGGCAGGATTGGGAATTTAGCTGGGACAACGGCTGGATTCAGAATTTAGCCAGGACACCCGTGTTACTACCGTCACTGCTGTCCCGTACCGTAGCAGAACCCGTGCTCCCGCTTTGTTTTGCTTTTTCCACTCCCAACCGGGCCGTAGTACCCGCACTGATTTTAGCTACCCTTTCTGACTTGGAGCGAAAGGTACTATCCGTGCTACGATGTGACGCTGCAGACCGCTGATTGGTTTGATAAGTGACGCGTCATACAGCTGTTGTTTACAATGGTCCGAGAGCCTTGAGACCGAAAGCTTTGAGTGTGCAAATGCTGCTTTTTTGCACTCTATTTGATACTTCAGCTGCAGCACCCCAGCTAAGTCTGATCACGGATGAGCGGTGGTATTTTCATTATATTGGGAATTTACATGGTGAAATGCATTATTTTCTTAGACATGACTACATCGTCATGATTACAGAGATGCCACTTGAAATGCATTAAACCCAAGTTTATTTGTGTCTTACACACGTTCGCCTAGTGTTTGACAGCCTGTAGCCTAGTCACGAATGGTCCCAGTATTGTAGCTTCAGACGGAACAATTTGGTTGTTATTGTGCTTGCTGTAGCAAGCCCACGATATGTTATTGCTCATATATAGCCTATTTATTTTAATCCTGTTCTTTTACCAACTGCTAAGACCACAATATAGTAAACTAGTTACTTTAGCTAGCTAAAGATATTGGCCCCCCAAATCATTTTACAACTTGTTTAGCAATTATGTTACAATGTTTCTGTCGAACCCCGCAGTGAAGGTATCTAAGCAATGTAATGTAGCTAGCGAACTGAAGTGGGGGGAAAATGTCAGATCAGATATATAAACGGGACACATTTTGGGAATATATATGGTAACTTTCTCACCTGAAAACATATTAAAACAACAACAACAAAAAAAGGATGTTAACACTTGTAGAGCCAAAATTACAGCTTTTAGCCAATGGAGGTTTAAAATTGAGGATTTAAAATCCACGCTGCCGGCCGGTGCGAAATACATTCTAGGAGGCAGGTCTGTTGTGTATAATGGAGAAACGTTTCTGAAAATACTGTACGGGTAAGGTACAAATGCGTGCCGTCCTGTACCGTACCCGGTCTGGTCAATGGAGAAGCGCCATATCAGTACTACAGTGCCCTCCATAAGTATTGGAAAAAGGACGCATCTTGTCTTCTTTTAGCTCTGTACTCTAACAGTTAAAAGACAAGAGTTTTTGAGTTACACAAAGTATAGTGTAAAAAGATACATTTAAGCAACTCAAGTTTGATTGGTGTGAATAGCTTAAAAGCTGTAGCATACTGAACATTTTGAAGAATAAGTATGAGCAATAACAATAGTTGGACTTGCTGAAGCAAGCCCACTAATTCAACTTGTATTAAAACCATGGGAGGTCAAAACAAAGACCAAGAGAGGCCTGTAGGGCTAATGCATTGTGTTCTATCGCACCCTCATCAACAGGAAGTGCAGCACGGGTGGATGATGCACCGTCGCGCCCAGCAAGACGCCCGCACTCCGGAGAAGATGAAGAGAAACAAGTCGCTCGTTGCCGACGGCAACCTGACTCTGGAGGAGAAGAAGAGGAAGATCCAGAGGAGCCTGAGGAGGCTGGAGAGTCTGGGAGTCCTGACCCCACCAGACTCAGAGACCCAGATACTACAGCTCATAGCCAAGGTATACACACACACATACCCCTAGATTCCATTAAGAATAACAGGGTATCCGCAGTGTCTTGAAAAGTATTAAAAGTTGATAAATCAATTTTGAGAAAATCAAGACCCTTAATAAGTATTAAAAAGTCTTATCACGATTTTATGAGGTCTTGAATTTTGTTGGTATTTTTCTGAATTAGACTCTGTCCAAAGAGTTTGAGTCCTAAAAACTTGTAGTAAAAGTTCGTGAATTTATTAGTTTTATTAAAAAAACAAAGATGAACCGGAAATTCTGTTGTATGATAGTGGGTCTAGTCTATTGCAAACTAAAACTTTTAAGTTAAAGGCGTCACTGATGTCAACGGTTACAGCTCGAAGTGGTCGTGAGGTCTGGAAAGGTCTTTAAAAAGTCTTAGAAAGGTATTGAAATTAACCTCAAGATTCCTGTATATACCCTGAATAACCAAAATGCTATTTTACCATGCTCTTAAGTTAAGATAAATTGGATTTCAAGGAGTTTACGCTCAGGCCAATATCTGAAACTCACTCTACGTGTCATTAACGCTGCATGTGAACCGTAGACATTAAATGGGAGAACCTGGTGACGATTATGTCGTGCGGTATTAACAGACCCTTTATCTAGCCCACAATATCACATTAATGCACATAGGAAGAATGAGAATAGAGTAGAGTTTCAAAGAAAAACCCTGACTAAGTCTAATCATACGTGTCCATACGTGTCAAGGACAACACAGGAGAGAAGCTCAAAAGCCGCCTTGCTCGGATGCGCAAGTGAGGTAGCATACTACGGCACATGCCATATCATCATGGTTCCTGGTTCTGTTCTGGCCATCGACATATCCTGTGTGTCATCCCCCGTCTCTCTCACCCATCATTCCTGTCAATCTCTACTGTCTCTATCCCGATAAAGCAGAAATGCCCTAGAAACATTTATATATATATATATTATAAGACCGAGCTGTGCTGAGATTGTGCTGTCCTAATCTCCTTAAATATCATTCCCCTTGCCAACAAAAGGACACAAGTATGAGACACATCAGGTATGAGATTACAATCTGAAAGTAATTGACAAGAGGCAAGGTGCCATTTCTTCAGGATGTCCATCAGGCATGGACATTCAACTGTCGATCAAACTATCACTGTCTGTCATCAAATCCATCTACAATGCTACAGCTCATAGCCACACACACACACACACACACACACACACACACACACACACACACATGTTTGGAGAAAAAAGGATATGCCCAAGATTTACAGCATGCCACCTCATCTCAGAAATGTGGTTTGGGCATGTATAGCTTCCACTAGAACTTAGTTAACTGGTCTTAATTTATGAAGCTACTAGTGCTGACAGCAGCAGAAGAATGTATTTTGATGTGTACAGAAACATCTTGTCTGCTCGAGAACAAAGAAAGGCCTCCAAATTCACTGGATGGTGCTTCATCATACAGTGATCCCAAACATACTGCCATAGCAACTACTAGTAGGGATGCACCGATACCAGTACTCGTACCCGATACTGTACTCGTAAAATTACATACATTACATGTACAGATACATCTGCTCCCGATACCACTTTATGGTAACGTACTCTCTTGTAGCAGGTAGCCAGAGGAGGAGCCATGTCAGCAGTTAAAAAAAAAAAAAAAAATTTTTATTGTTTTCCTTTTTTTTTTTTTTATATATATACTGTATATTACGAAGGTTTAAGTGTTGAAGAGCCGACTCAATATAACAAACCACGGTTTTAGGACCACTAAACACTGAACAAACACAATTTGTTATGGAGGGCACTGTGTACCTTCATCCTGTCTGAGCATAAAGAAGAGTGTTTTCTGAACCCTGACCCTCCCACCCCTCAGGACATCCGTCATCAGCGTCTGTACCGCCAGCGTCGTCAGGCAGAGCTGGTGAAGCTCAGACCCACCCTGATCAGCTTGCACTCCAAGAGCTCCTTCCACAGCGAACAGGTGGACTACTATAGCCAGTACATCACCACCTGTCTGGACAACCTCACCGCGAAGCACAGGTACGCACACACACACACACACACACACACACACTACACTCCTCTGACAGCAGCACCCAGCCACCATCACTTGTCTGGACAACCTGACCACCAAATATAAGTACATACACACACTTCTTAAACTTCAGGTGGATCGCCCATGCTTGCAGCAATTTCACTTTGTTGCTTCTGCTGACTCTCTCTCTCTCTCTCTCTCTCTCTCTCTCTCTCTCTCTCTCTCTCTCTCTCTCTCAGTAAGGTGAATGGAAAGAAGGCAACAGAGAGCAAAGGGAAGAAGAGCAAGCAGGCCACTCTCACCTACACCGCCGCCCGCTTACACGAGAAAGGGGTCCTGCTTGAGATTGAGGACCTGCCAGTCACACAGTGAGAATGCATGCACACACACACACACACACACACACACACACACACACACACACACACACACACACACACACACACAGTCCTCTTACCTACTGCCTCCCTGTTGTCCCCAGAAAGGAGCCTAAACATAAATGTGTGTCCCCCCTCAGGTTTAAGAATGTGATCTTTGACATTGTGCCCAGCGAGGAGGGAGGCACGTTCCAGGTGAAGGCTCGCTTCATGGGAGTGGACATGGAGAAGTTCCCTCTCAAATACCAGGTGAGTCAATCAGTTGCTTCATTTTATAAATCATGATTTAGTTCAAGTAAGGTGGAGCTCCAAATTCATGAAAGGATACTAGGAAAGTCTAGGGCCAAAAGAGATGATTGTGGAAACCAAGCTACTGATGATGATGATGATGATGATGATAATGAGTATTCTGGATATACAGTATATGTGTGATAAATGTGTGTGCTCATGCAGGACCTGCTGCAGCTGCAGTACGAGGGTGTGGCTGTGATGAAGATGTTCGACAAGGCCAAAGTCAATGTCAACCTTCTCATCTTCCTCCTCAACAAGAAGTTCTTCAAAAAGTGAGGCAACACATGGGAGAAGGCACCACCAGAATCTAAAGGATACCGGCATGATATGGCTAAACACTAATATCAAACTCAAACCTTCGTATCCAACTACATTTATCCAATCAATTCACCTTAAACAATGTCAGTCCTCGTTTTGTTTCTCATGATAGCACGAGTATATATGCACCAAAAGGCGTTGAGAATTGTATTCATCTATATCTTTTTTTTTCTTTCCTTTTATCTTTTTATTATTATCACACTCCTGTTAAACAATTGTGTTCATATCAATACATATTAGGGCAGCTTTACATTAATAAGGGAGTAGCTTCATCTGTTGTCTTTTTTGTTAATCCCCTCTGTTACACACCAATATTATCCTAATGTTATTTTCAGTTGGCTAGTTTCACCACCCTGCTCCCTTTCTAAAAATATATAAGTATTATAGATTGTGTATGGATTGTGCTTGAATAGACACAATCCAGAATTCATATAGCAGGCTGCTGTTTACACAGACTCTAAGTATTCCTGCACTTCCTGCACAGGACCTCTGCTACACTGTGTGTTTGCCTCCCACTCCACATGCATACAGTATGCTCTATGTAATACATTGGGCACCTTATTTAATTTCTCTCCTTTTCTAGCCAGCCGACAGTAAAATGCTACTGTAAAATTCTAAGTGACAGTCCCACTTTCAAAGGAATTCATGTTATTGGTGAAAAAAGAGTACCGTACAAACAAAATGTGAGACTCCATTGTCTAGCCTCATATCAATCAATGTGTGGTGTGGATGACTGGTGGTTCAATCTTGGACCTTGCTGAAACTGTCTTTGATCGATGTAAATATTTTCTGTCCATTTCTTGTATTTGTTTTCTCTTCTACTGCTATCTTTCCATGCCTATTCTTCTATTCAACTTGTTTTGTTTGTTTGTGTCATCAATGTATCATTGTTTTTCAACACTAGCTCTTTTGCTAAGCTGGATATATACTTTTTTAACTCATTCTTTTTAAATTCACATGTGTGGCTAAATGTATGCATCCCTGAAATATTATTTACTTATCACTACTTGGTTATAGCTATAAGGGAAAGGTATAAGTGCAACTAGACTAAAACGACTTGCTGTGCAAGGTTTTTCTCTGATCTTACTATGCAATTGCAACTCTTAACACTCCTGTTTTTACTTTTACATCAATAAAAATTTGAATTACCGTATGTATGTTCACATTGCCTCTGTATCTACGTATATTAAATAGGACCCAGTCAAAGAAAAACTAGCATTTCTTTTTTTAATCAAAGTTCTGATTGTGGTTTAGAGTTGAAATTAAACAATTACTATGAAGTAGAGATTTTCCCCTTTTATTTGGGGCTATTTGTGCACAAAGATTTGTGTTCAACCGTTAAGAAATAACACATTTAAAAAATATATTCCCCCTATTTTAGGGCACCCAAAGTAATGGGTCGATTGGCTTCACAATTGGTGTTTCTGGTAAGTCAGGTGTGTCACATCATTTGTGCAAGCATAAGAGAGCTGTCAATGTCTAGTACTGATTCTAGGCTTTGGGTTTGCCTTTGGAGTCTGCTATTGGTGTCTGTCAACAAGAGGACTAAGAGGTGTCAATGAAAGTTAAGGAAGCCATTGTTAGGCTGATATCAGAAACAGCCAAAACCTTATGCTTGCAAAAATCTATATTTTGGAACATCATTCAAAAGGCAATCATAAACAGGCTGGTAGACCAAGGAGGACTTCTACAGTGGATGTCCAAACATACAATGCTCACCATAATTAAGAAAAATCACAAAACAACTGTCCCACAGGTAACACGGTAGGTGTGAATGTATGTGACCAGCCAAATGACGGGCTTCACTGCAAGTTGCAAACCACTAGTCATTCTCAAAAAGGAAAGTCATGTTACAGTTGGCTAAAAGGCCAACAGAGGGTTTGAAAAATGCCATGTGGACATATAACATTTATATTTTCATGTACAGTATCAGAGTAATTGGAAGTGGAACGTTTGTAGAAAAAAGGATCTGCCCAAGATTTATAGCATGCCATCTCATATGTGAAACATGGTAAATGGACTGCACTTATATACTGTAGCACCTTTTTTGCTGCTCCAAAGCGCTTTACAACGGCCTCTCATTCACCCATTCACACACATTCACACACCAATGGCGGCAAGCTGCCATGCAAGGCGCTGGCCCGCTCGCTGGGAGCAATTTTGGGGTTCAGTGTCTTGCCCAAGGACACTTCGACATGTGGCCAGCCGGGGCTCAAACCGCTGATCTGCCAACCTTGTGATCGTTAGACGGCGACTCTACCTCCTGCGCCACAGCCGTGGGGGTGTTGTGGTTATGGCATGTAGTATAGCTGCCAATAGAACTGCTAATGTGTCTTAATTGATGATGTAATTGCTGATAGCAGCAGCAAAATGTATTCTGAAGTGAACAGAAACATCTTTGGATGGCGCTTCATCATGCAGTTTTTTCAGGGTCAAAAAGTGGAAAGTCAATCTTCAGATTTAAATCCAATTGAACCAGCATTCCATTTCCCGATGATAAGATTTTAGGCAAGAATGCATCAAAACAAACAACTGAAGATGGCTGCAATACAGATGATGTATGATGCACTCGTATTTCATCAATGTCGCTAAAGGAAAATCCAGGCTTATTTTATCAATAAGAGAGATCAAAATAAGCCTGGATTTTCCTTTAGCGACGTTGATGGAATACCTTCCAGGCCTGGCAGAGCATCACCAGAGAATATACCCAGCCTCTGATGGGGTCAATGGGTCACAGACTTCAGGCAGTCATTGCATGCAAAGGATTGTCAACCAAAACTAGTGCAGGCCCTGTGCCAGGGGAAAGTAACTAACGGGCCACAACTATTTGAGCAAAACAAGCAAACAAAAAAGAAACGATTTGAGCTTGGTCATAACGCAGGTTGGATAATTGATCATACAACGACATACCCTCCCAAATTTCGTTGTTTGGTACCTGTACTATAGCAATGACAATAAAGACCATTCATTCATTCATTCATTCATTCATACAATGTGTTTGCAGCCATAGACGAGTGGGCTACTCTATGCTGCTTTACAAAGAGACCGCTTTTCAACAACGTTTAATATTGTGTTAATATGACCAAGTGGGAGCATATCAGGGGAGTATGTTTTTTAAATGGATGAGGAGGTCAACACTGTCTTCATCCAATGTGGACACCTGAACACAGTCACTAAATTCTATTAGCATTTCATACTTTACTATTATATCACTACCCTGGTTTTCACAGACAGAACAAATAGTATGGGAACAATTATATCTGACTGACTGATTGATTAATCAATTGATGTGAGATATATACGACTATACAAATGTGAGTTAGACAACATTATGAGGTTATGGATAAGTGGGCCTGTATATGGTTCTATTACTTCTACGGGTCACAGTGTTACATAACATTATATTTCTATTATACAACAACAAATATATTGTACAACAAATATCTTCTGGGCACCATATTTTATTTGTTTTATGTGCATCCACCTAATATGCTTGCAATTAAACAAATAAAACCTGAAAAAGAGAGCTCCTTTTGTGGATGTGTGTCTGGTTGTCTGGCTGCCATGTGCAGTTTTTGACCATACGAAAAACTAGTTATTGTTAGACTTACTACACAGATACATATCAGTAACTAAACAGACAGTTATAGTTCATTCGTTCATGCAATACTATGAAATGGCCGCTAGAGGTTGATATTGAGGTCAACCGATGCCATTGAGCATCCAGTACAATGGCTTTACAGTATTAGTGAAATAAATTACATGGAAGATAACTCGATGATGATTTTTTTTTTTCTACTGCTTTTAAATGTTAAATATGACATGCGGTTTGTAAGCCAATGTTAGCTATGGGTTTTAAGGCCAATGAACAAAAAAAAATAGCGTTGATTAATGTAGTGCAATTTTTTCCTTTATTGTTGATGCATGTTAATATGCAGGCACATTATGTATGCTGATCTAGGACTATAGCCTACAACTGTAGTCTTTAAATGAGTCGAATAATGCGATCGGTTACAGGCTAACACACACTTTCTTTTCAAATAAGTTGTGTGAATCAAGAGATTGTTTAAAAAAACAGAAATAAAAAAAACATCATTAGCCCTACGCTACAAGACACACCGTTTAGGTGCCATATTGCAATCTTGAGATGTTGGCCATCTCGATCTGACTGTCTGTATTGGTTCTCATGATTCCGCCGCTCTTCTCCCCTCCCCTCCCCTCCAGTCAGACAACAACACACACCTTCGGAGGCGCGTCAGCGACACAACCGCGGACCAATAATGTGTTCGTGTCTGGCTCCGGTCTGAGAGCATGAGGCCGCGTCAGGACCCAATCAGCGCTTTTGTGTTGCCAGCCGGTGCCGGAGACTGACTGGTCGCGAGGAGTTACTGCAGCCCTCAGGATCCTCGAAGCCAAACCCGAAGCCCGTGGAACCTGCGGGGGTGAAAGGGAGTCAGGTGAGACCGGGGATTGAGTCGCGGCCCTGTCTGAACTGAAGTTGAACTGAAAAAAAGCCTCCATGCCCACAGCCACTTCACGGTTCTGGGGTTAGATTTGATAACGAGACTTGATCCCACCGGCGAAGTAGTTAGAGACGATGTTAGTAGAATGAGTACCGAAATAACGGTACACGGCGTAGAGTGGAGCAGTTCTTAGTGGTGGTAGGTTTAGGTTACGCTTTGCTTGCTTTGCCACCGTTATTTTTTTTTAGTTCCAAAATTAAGGTGATAAAGATGTCTGATGAACCGTCAGACGATACAAAGATGCGTTTGATGTGTTCGGCGCGTTGCAAAGTTGCAACATTTGTAGCAAATAAATGATCCCGCGAGCCGATCATAGTGATACAGAGAACGGAATCCGCTTTATTGTTTAATCTGGAGAGAGTCCCTGGGGTTAACTACAGATTGGTCGGGGGGAGAAAAAAAAAAACCTGCGTCTTCGTGGTGTCGGTGCGAACTGAACAAAAATGCAAATCCGCGACCCACGGTCGTCAATTAAATGGTTGAAATAAATTTATGATGGGTTTTTTATGAACGTTACTGTTGAATTTCTGAAACGGGGTGGTAGTGTAGTGCTGACTGTGGAGAGACAGTCGTTCTGAAGTGTTGTGTGCAAATGTCATACAATGGAATGAATTCAAATGCATCAGCCATTTACGTAAGTGAAGACGTGTTCGCCCTCTCAACTTGTTTCGTATGCATGCAAATGGCCACCGTGCTTTGCGATGATGACAAGTGCTGTTGCATGAATCACTGAATGCATGACTACTGAGACACCCATGAGGAAGAGCCATTATTAGTCCTGATGATGAACAAGGATGGAGTTTTAGCTCAGCCCGAATTATGTCTTTTGTTGTGTCAAGTTTGTCTTTGGTTTTAGTTTATTTATTTTTTGTCAGCTCAGAACACATATTCAAATGCACCTGGTGTCTTAATGCACATTATTATACCTCAAATGTTGCTCGTGCAGAACCAATAGAAGCACATTCCAATATGTTTGTGTACATTTTTCATTCACTTTCATTTTCATTGTGCCTTTTCCCTAGAGGACAGGCCATGAACTAATGCATGAACTTGACCTCTTTTGTGACATTTTTCACAGAGGCTCACTGTATTGTAGCAGTATGCTACTTTCTCCTGGAATTCCAAAGTAAATCTTTTCCTATCCGGAAGATCCACTAACAATACTAGGGGATTGAGTGATGGAGGCCACACTAGGCTAACAGAGTTCAGTTCATTTTAACTCAGTGATGCCAATGCTTGCTAATTTGTGATCATTGTATACAAACCCACTTTTTGGTAGCTGACTAGTACCGGGGTCGACATTTACAGACTGCAGACCTTCTCTAGATGAGGTACATTTGTAATTCGGGTGACCTGTTCCCTGACCCTTGACATTAAGCTGCTCTTATGTCATGGGTCAACTAAAACGACCCAATACTGAGATATTCAAGTTCCCGTTAACTTACTGGTATATGTGCAATTGAATGCAAACTCTTTGAGTTTATGATACAGCGCTTAACTCACTTATGTACAGCTTGAACATGTTCTCCTGCGTACAGTAGCAGTAGTAGTAGAAGTGTATTTCAGTAATAGAAAAATACATATCACGAAAGCAATGAAATAGAAAATAAAACAGAAAATCATCAAAAAGGTGTAGGCTGAAGCAAATAGCCTACCCTTTTTTATATTTATATATAACAAAACATAATTTTTTATTTTTTTTAATGAAATCTATTCATGAATTATTTTCTCATCAGCAAATCATTAATTTAATGCACTTTTCCATTAAGAACCTTAGCGTGCTTGACTACTGTAGGTGAAAATGAGTCCTCTAATGCTTTATTTTTCGGTGAATGTAACTGGCAGTGAAGGAATGTCGTGGTGACTGTCGTTGAGCATGGCTTGTTTTGTCTCCTTTTCTGGTGTTCAATTGTGTATTTTTACAATATATGAAATAGCCTAGATATAGACTGGCTCAACCTTATTCTGAACTATCATTATATCAGGAGATATGTTGCTGCCAATGGACCTCATTGGTCTGATCAATGAAGAGGTAGAAAATACATCTGAGCGAGTGTCACAGAGAAATGCATCCGAGTGAGTGTCACATCGCTGTGTGTGTGTGTTTAGATATTGATGAAGAATTATTCCTTGAATTAATTTCATCAGATAATACTCTACATGCCACATGACACAATCATTCCATATGAAATATCCTCTACCCTGTTCTTGACTACTCTGAGGTAACCAAGCTTCATTGTTTCCCCTCCCCCCTGTATGTCCCATGGTCTGGTATGCCATGTTAAGGTGCCAGGTTTAGTTGTTTTGACCACCCTCTTTAATCCCAAACAGTGGTTTTCTTCTTCCTATCCATATTCTTTCTCTTAATCCCTTTTTGACCCACCTTCTGACCCCCCCCCCCACACACACACACACACACACCCCGACACCCCGATCCCTCTCACTTTTCTCTCTCTCTCTCTTTCTCTCTCTCTCTCTTTCTCGTTCTCTCTCTGTCTCTGTGTGAGACGTCATGAAGGGCTACACATTAAGAGATAATTCCATATCCTGAGGTTACAAACCGGCTCAGACTGGCTGGCGCGTTAGGACTGCGCTTGGCACAGAGGGGAGGGGGGATAGAGAGAGAGAGGGAGAGAACGGGGCACTCCTGCTCTTAAAGGGACAGGGGGGCAACTCTTTGACATGATGCCCCTATGTTCTTTAAGAATGACTTCCCTGGCCTTGCTAAGGTGACAGACACTTTCTCAGCAAGGCCAACAGGCCAACAATTCCATTTTAGTTTCCATCTCAGCGAGGCATATGCTGGTTTAGGAAACGCAAGATAGTATAGTACCTCAACCAGAAACGCATTCTTGTTGATCATGTCGTTTAGTTTTCAAGACAAATGTGGGCCTATTTTGAATTGATAACTTTTGGCACTTTCAAGGTGATGTTACCAAGCAATCCATGCAAGTCCCAAAGTCATAATGGGGGCATCGTGGTGGAGGCCTACTGCATAAAAGTAATGGGTCAGCCACAACTAAGCATTCTCCGTTGCGCTACTCTGCATTCGTATGAAGACTGGGTGCCTTCGCCGATTGTCAGTCATAGCTTAAAAACTACCCCCCATCAATCATGCTTCCATACCATCTGAAAACAGGACATCTGTTTTTGGAGACAAAGCGTCTCTACTGTACTCTCAACATGACCCTCTCTTCTCTGACATCACGGCTCTCCGCTTCTCGTTTTGCTCCCTTTGTCCCTTGCTCCCTTCTTTTTCTTAGGCAACCGCAGAAATTAAATTGATTAGTAGTGCAGTCTATAAATAGACAGGCTGTGGTTGCCCTGGCAACGGTGTGATAAGTGTTGTGTGATGAAGACCTGATCCTGTAAGTGTTGTTGCATAGAGAAGGATGGGTGTTTGCGTGCGTGTGTGTCCATTCACATGTCTTGATTCTTCATATATCTTGATTTTCTGTGTGTGTGTGTTGCATTGGCCTGGACCCAGCCAGTATATGATGAAAAAAAATGTGTAAATATGACAGCCTCAGCCTGATAAGAACTTCATAGATTCTCACACACACATATATATATATATATAATATATTTGTTGGCCTATGTTTTACGTGAACACCTACCCCTTGGTTTCCATGGACACTGTTTCCTGATCAGTCTCATTAATGTCAGGAACTCTCTGTACCCACTCAGCTGTGTGTGTGTGTGTGTGTGTGTGTGTGTGTGTGTGTGTGTGTGTGTGTGTGTGCGCGCGTGCATGTTTGTGTGTGTGGGTTTATCGTGTTGAACGGCTATTGGTTGGAGACTGCAGCCCATGGTGCCATATCTACGTCCTTGTGTGTTTTTCACCTCATTCCAATCAATACAGACGTCCTCAGGCTCCAGTTAATGAGGTAGAAAGAGTTAAGGCCCTGTTAATGATACAATTGTGTCCTCACTTCCCCTCCTTAGAAACGCACTGATCTTGGATTATAATAGGAAGATGATCGTTGAGTAGATTAGATTGCATTTTGTTCCTCCCTGAATGACCACAGAGTGACCCAGCCTGAACCACCCACACCCCATGTGAACGGGTTATGTGCAATTATAGTATGTGATACGTTCCAAAGAAACATCTGTGTTTATTGAGCTTATTTTGGAAATTAACTTTAATTTCTGATAACACATTTGTTCCAGGTTGTAGGCAGCATCCTACTACCAAACAACAAGGTGTGCCAATGTTAATGTTAGTATTGTTGTGTGACGTCACCACAGATTCTGTCTATTGTTTTCAACAGAAGTTGTCACTTACCGTATGAAATTAATTAATATTCCATGTCAAAGCTCTAACGATTATAAAGAAGATGCATACCATTTTTTTAAACGCCATAGTCACCCTTCACACCAGCCACACATGACCTGTGTAGCGAGCACAAAGGTGCTACTCAATGCTGCCATCCACAGCAAAGCTATCCTGATCGATTTTAATGTGGACATATAAAAACGATGGTAGCTCATCCATCGCTGCTTGTGTGCGAGGAATGTTGGTCTTGTCATTGTCAAAGAGGACCATCAATATTTGGTTTGAGATGTATTTATTATTTTGAGTTTTATTTATTCAGTGTGACTATTGAGCTCTGGGGCACTCCTTGAGGAACCCCAGGGCTCAATGTTCAGCCCCTTCCTGTTCTCTCTTTAACTAGTCTCATTTTTATCAGCATGAAATTAACTGTCCCGGATCACATGCTGTGTACATATTAGCTGATGACAATGAGTGCGGGGCTGAGCTATAGGTGATGCTATATGTGATGAACATTGTGTAAAAAACAGCTGGGTGTTCCACATGCGATGTTGAAGTAAAGGATAAACCCAAATGTTGGTTCGGGATCTAGTGAGAGACTGGGATATCTTGAGGAAAGTATGGTTCGCTTATTCAGTAGACATGCTCAGGAAACACTTGGGGGGACAATGCATTGTCTCCAATTGTACTGTATGATGTGACGCCATTACGAAGCATGTCAAGATCTTCCTGCAGGTGGCACCTTTCTCTGGGGGGTTAATGGTTGAATGGTGGGGGATCACCTGGGTCTCTTGGAATGTAAAGGCTTTACCAAGTTAAAGGAAGGTTTAGTTGTGGAAACGAGATGGCCAAATTCACATCTCCCTATTTTTCCCCTCCCTCACACACACACACACACGCACCGACATACTTTGTCCTTTTCTAAATCAAAGCCCTCGGGGATGGTGTTGCTAACAATACAACAGAAGCCCTTATTCGTCACAATCTCCTCCCGGGTCCTGCAAAGCCAACTACGCAGCATACTCTTACCACCAATTACTTATTTATTTATTTTTAAAAAGAAAAGAAAATGTACCCCCCCACCCCCCCCCCACCCACCCAGTGCTTTTGGAGGGTTGGATGGAGGGAAGTGGAGTCAGTAGAAGGAGGGGGAGGGAGAAAGGAGAAGGGGAGGGAGTGTTTATACGGGGGCTTTGTTGGCATCGCACAACTGTAGTAAAATGGAGGAGGGGTGGGGGTTGAGGAAAAGGGAACAAAGGAGCCTTATGTTGGCATGGTCTCTGAAATCTGTGCGTGTGTGTGTGTGTGTAAGTGTGTGTGCGCGCACGTGTCTGCGTATGCGTGCATGTGCGTGCGTGTGTGGGGATTTTGTGTGTGTGTGTGCAGGGCTTGGTAGAGCTGAGGAATACTGTACAGTACGTGTCGTTATCTCTTACACACGACGTAGTCTCTTCCGATGTATTTCTGACATGTAACCTATGCCAACATGTGCTGTCGCTGGAATGTATTGAATATTTTTCTTTTATGTCTCCGTGAGATCTTAGGCCTATTGTTTGAATGCCAATATGATTTATGTAAAAAAATAAAAAAAGGATATAGGTAGGATGCCATTGTGTTCAGCGGTGAGTCCTTTATCTGAGGAGCTGATCATGGCAAGAACCGCAAAAGAGTAGAATGCTTAAACAATACCGTACAATTCTTAATCGCATTGGTAGTAGCTAACCTTTGTGTAACAAGTACTGTATGTGTGTATTTTGGGGGACTGTCTGTGTTTTTCAGTGTGTCTGTTCCTATGCTAATCAACCATCTCCTTTACCATCCTTCCATCTTAGCACCCCCTTTTTCTTCCTCTTCCTCTCGCGGTATGGAGGCGTCTGGCTATGGGCCCAGAGGTGTGTGTGTGTGTGTGTGTGTGTGTGTGTGTGTGTGTGTGTGTGTAAACTGGGTTTGAGTAGGGTGGGGTTAGAGAGAGAGTCTGGTTTGTGTTGCAGCTGAGGGAAACAGTCATCATATTATGTAATGGGGAATGGGGACAGAGAGGGGGGGAAAGAGGTGCTGGGTAAAGATGGTCGTACGTATATACACACACACACACACACACACACACACAGAGATACACACCACTGAACAATTCTGATTGGCTTGTTGGAGCCTCATTTGGTTTTGCAAATGCTCTCTCTCTCGCTGTGGGTTGTTCGACTCAAAGGTTTTCAGAGCTTATATGGCGGCTTTTTCTCTCCTACTTTACCCAACTTAGACAAGGAAATGGTAACTTTTGTGACTTGTGACCTCTGAATGCCAAGCTACTGTAAATAATGAAAACCTGTGTGTGTGTGTGTAAATGTGCATATTTCTCTGTGTACGAGAGTGCTAACATTGCTAACCTAACGAGACATTGTGCTCTAATTATAACCAGCCTCCCATCCCAGTCTCCTGCCGCCCCCTCTCCTAGCCTCTCCTAGCCAATCCTCACCTCTCTCCCACGTCTTCAACTCTATCACTGGACCAAGTTGCGGGGCAAACTAGCCCTCTGTGGTTTAACCTATGTTGCTTCCCTGTGCATCTTCCACCGAACCTCTCAACCCTGTGATTCAACCCAGCAATCGGATTTTGCACACGCACAACAGTCACACACTCAGTTAACCGTTTCAGGCTCCGATACAGAACATGACACATGAGAACCCATTCACCCACATCAGCATGTGTGTGCATGTTTAAGTCATCATGCGCCCGTGCATGTAGCACACACCAATATACACACACACACACACACACACACACACACACACACACGCGTGTACATACATCAAGCCCTCAAGCATGTTCTGTCCTGGGTACATATCACATTACATACCCCCCCCCCCCCTCATTCAACTCCGGCAGGCAAAGGAGGTCAAGGAAGTCCATGTTCATGTGTGCGTGTGTGTCGTCTGTGTCTTGCAGACGCGCTGCTGGTATAGTACAGAGCTAGAATTTGGGCTTCATACAATTGTAATTCTGTCAACAGTCAATTGTTGATAACAGCACTTCAGAGGAATGAACTGCAGCACTGTCTACTAGCCCCTACAGTAACTCAAATGCATCATATGTACTTGCTCCTGATATCTGCAACATGCTCCATTTGAGGTTCCACATTAGCGTCAGGCCCGAGCCGTCGCATGTATCAGGAGTCGACTATAAATACAGTCGCCACGAATTGCTCTTAGGGCCCAAATTCTTTAATTGCAAATCACACGTTATAACACAAAAGCAGGATTCTTTCTGGCGCAGCACTAATGAATGGGTGGATTCATGGCCTCATTCCTCAACTAAACAGTGATTACAGTGTGGAACTAAAACACTGATAACTGCATTCCAAAATGAACCCAACAAGAGTGATCCTCTTTGAGTTGTCCTGGAAACACACGACATTAACTGCAATCGGTGGAATTTTGGGCCTTGGTTCAGTAGGTTAACGGGTTAGCACTCTATAGTGTGTTAGCCTTCCCTGTATTGGACAGGGTTGATGACAGCTAACTATTAGCGCTGTCTTAGGTGGCAAAGCAAGCAATGGAGAACAGTAGACCTGCTGTGACTCTCCAATCCAACTCAATTTATTACACTACAGACTACGGATAATAGTCTAATATAGTGAGAATGTCTGCAGAAGGGGCTGTGAATCAGTAGAAGAATAACTTGGCCGTGTCTGTACCTTTTTGATATTTCAGAATGATTCCCATACAGTATTTCAGAAGGGCCCTATACATCTAAGGGCCAAACTATACCAGCGCCGCTATCGTACCGTAATGTGAAGCACAGTTTAACAACAATGGTGATCTATGAGACATGCTAGACAGCATCCATGCAGTACATCTGCAAAGCGAGGCTCACTCGAAGGCTAGCAGTGTTGTAGAGGCGTAGATGCATGGAAATTAGCACATAATCTCATATGAATTCACAAATAATCCAAATCACACTAAAACTATGTTGAAAAATAACAATAATCACCCTCCTGTAAATGTTCAGTGTTGCATTTTAGGCTTGGAATCCAAAACAGATAAACAGTGTTGACGCAATTGTTGATGTTACATAGGCTACTTCAAATTGCCGATTAGTTGTTGAGATTTCAAGAATATAGCCTCCCGTTATGAAGTGTAGCCGAAATCATTTTCAGATAGCTTCCCTATATGAAATATAGCCTATTTTGTCATCAGATCAACGTTTGTGGCAGTGCATCTCGTCTCACTCTTGGTGCCACACTCTGAAAACCACGTTGACGTTACGGAGACGTTGTGGTGCCATAACGCCGTTGGTATAGTTTGGCTGTAAGTAAGCGACATTTGTGCCTGCAAATCATCTACAGGCTAACAACTAAAGTGTAAAACCACCCAAAAAATTGTAACATCCTTTTTTAAAATCATGTTTAAAGTTAACTCTCTCCCTCCCCCCTCCCTACCCCCCTACCATCTCTTTCTACCATCACACCCTCCTCTCTTTCTCCCCCTTCCTCTCTCTCCCTCCATCCCTCCAGTCCGGTCATGGAGAGGCTGAACGAGGAGGCGGTGCGACTAAGCCTGCTGAAGCGCAGCCTGGACTCATCCTCCTCTTCCACCACCGCTACACCAGGCGGTGGCACCTCCACCAGCAGCGGAGGCAGCGAGCGAGACGAGCTTCTCTCCAAGCGCATCAAGATGGAGGGTCACCAGGCCATGGAGCGCCTCAAGATGCTGGCCTATCTCAAGCGCAAGGACCTGGCCGGCAGCCTGGAGGCTGGGGGATTGGTCGGCCTCTCCGGGGGCGACGTCAAAGGGCACGGCTCCTCAGGGGGGATGGGGGGAGGAGCCTACGAGGAGAAGACCAACGGGAGCATGCGTGGTCCAGTGGTCGGAGTCTCCCACGGGGCGACCCACCACGGGCTGGTGGCTGGGCGCAGCGGCAAGGAGAACATGGGGGAGGAGCCTGTGGACATGAGCTCCAAGAGGAGGTGAGTGGAGGAGAGGGGGAGGCAAAGGTGAGAAGGGGGAAAGGGTGAAGACAGAGAGGAGAGGTGGCTCAGTTGGTAAAGCCTGGTGCTAGTAATGCAATAGTTTTGGGGTTCGATTCTCACTAAGACCATACAAAAAAAAGTATGCACTACAGGGTTCGACAGTAACACTTGCCCGGAGCAAGTAAAACATTCGCGGGGTTTGTTTGCGCGAGCACGACGACGCTGCTAGATCCCGGATATTTTTACCTGTGTGCAGGAAAAGACATATTTTTTACCTGTGTGCAGGAACAGACGGCGCAGGCGCGAGACTAGACTAGATGATCGTGAGTGAAGATATTATCAAAGCGTACGGGTGATCGACGCTTTGATAATATCTTCTCACTATCATCTAGTCTAGTCTCGCGCCTGCGCCGGCTGTTGTTCTTCCTGCACACAGGTAAAAATATCCGGGATATAGCAGCGTCGTCGTGCTCGCGCAAACAAACCCCGCGAATGTTTTACTTGCTCCAGGCAAGTAAAACGGCATTACTGTCGAACCCTGCACTAACTGTACTGCATACATGTCCATGTCACTTTGAATTAAACCGTCTTTCAAATGGCATGCAGATACTGTGTCTGTGTCTGTGTCTGTGTGTGTGTGTGTGTGTGTGTGTGTGTGTGTGTGTGTGTGTGTGTGTGTGTGTGTGTGTGTGTGTGTGGAAAGAGAGAGGTTTGTGGGAGAAAAGCTGCCATTAGGCGCAAGTCTAGTGTATGCAGAACTAGAATGTGTGTGTTCCTCCTCAGCGACATGGACAGGGAGCGTCACACACCTTCCCCTGACGTGATCGTCTTGTCAGACAACGAAGCGTCCAGCCCAAGAGGCCCCAGCCGAGGAGAAGAGAGGGAGAGGCTGAGGGCAGCCAATCTGGAGATGTTTAAGGTGTGTATGACAGAACGTATTTTAAACTTCTGTGTGTGTCCAGGGTCAAATAAAAATGTCAGAGGTGTTTGTATTTGTTTATACAGTCCCCTCCAAGTGTTTGGACCATTAGCCTAACATTGAGCAGAGAAGATACCATTTTTTAATTCATTCTGATGACTTGATTATGAAAAGTGAATGCATGAATAATGAGAGTTCCTAGAGACTTGGAACAGAAGATGCTGACCTCTGCAATATGTGTGTTGCATAAGCGTGTTTTGGTCCAGCCTTTCATTGTGTATCATGTGTTGCAGGGTAAGACTGGCGAGGAGAGACAGAAGATGATCCGAGCTTTAAGAGAGGAACTGAGACTGGAGGAGGCCAGGCTGGTGCTGCTGAAGAAGCTCCGCCAGAGCCAGATGCAGAAGGAGAACCTAGCACAGAAGGTCAACAACATTTCTATCTACACACTCATCCCCTTCAGCCTCTTGTCCCTCAGTCGTCCACTACAATCATCCCTCCTCCCCTTCACACACTCATCCACTACTACTCACTCATTAGTCCCGCACTCATCCATTATACAAATCCTCTCTCTCTCTCTCTCCTCCTACTCAACCATCATGCTTCCACTACCTATCCGTCATCCACTAGACTCACTCATCCCTTAACCTTACTCACTCATCCCTGCCAATGGCCCCTGGTCTGAGCATTAGATTTGTTTTTCTTGATGACTGGTGTATAGATAAATTCACTTACAACAAGTATATTTGTCTAAAGTAGGTCGCTTTGGATAAAGGCGTCTGCTAAATGTAAAACAACAACTCACTCATGACTTGCTTATTAAACCGCTCATGCACTCGGACCTCACGCATCCAATACCCGTTCGTTCCTTCACTGGCCATTCCATTTGTCCTCCTTTCCCCCTCATTCATTCACTCATTCATCCATCGATTCCCTACCCTGTGGTCCTCCTTTATAATAAAGGCTATCCCCTTTTTTACCATGTGTCACAGCAGTTGGTGAAAGAGGGAACAAGTCGGCAATCGACCAAATCTTCGGACTTTTATTCTGAAAAATGCTCTTTACTAGCGAGTGTGTCATTGATTTTCAACAACGTTGAAAATTATTTACATTTTTCAGAATAAAAGTCTGAACATTTTGATTGGTTGCCGACTTGTTCCCTCTTTCACCAGCTGCTGTCACATATGTTTGGTATCTGACCATTGGTCATGTGTACATACAATGTGTTATTGTATTCTCATATGTACATTGCATATGTGACCCTTCTCTAACCTTTAAAGTGGAATTTTATCCTGTAATCCAGTTGATTTGTTCTTCTATGATAGTAGACACAAAGTGTGTTTTGAAACTATCTCTGAGTCAAGATATCTTGCTTTGAATGCCCTGATCAATCCAAGTACCGGTAGTTCATTTGAGTAAATTCCTACATCTCCCAAGATTCTCTTCTCTCTCCCACGAGAAGGTCATTCTGTTTTTGATTGATTGATTGAAAACTTTATTAGTAGATTTGCAGAAGTAGGTACATGAAAGTACATATTACATACAAGGTCAACTAACAGGATAAAAACCCAAGAAAGCCACTGGCTTATTTCAATTGGGGTCCTTGATTCTCAATTCATCGTTACATGTAAGACAGACAGAAAAAAAACTAGCACTATCTACAAGATAATACAGACAAATAACTAGTACTATCTACAAGATAAATACATCCATCATGGGAAGAACAATACAACAAAACATTAGGTATGTACAGCGGGTAGGACAGGTGGGGACATACACCACAGGTGGGGGCGGGGGACAAAACACAAAGTATGTACAGTGGGTAGTTCGGGAACAGCACTGTAGTTGTTGAACAGCACTGTTAAGCTAGCGCGTGCTGATCTCTGGGAATCACTTAGTGGAGCAGGTTCAGAGTACAAAAACTTTTGTCTGATGTATTTTTACGCAGTATGACAGTTTTTTTTAGGAAGTTAACAAAGACCTCGCATTTTCAATAGCTATGATGCTGCTGCATATAAAGTGATGATATTTTCAGATGGTATGCATTGTGGATTGACCAGAAATACACATGAAAATGGATTCTGAGTAAACTTCCGCTTTTAACCTCATCCCACCCAGGTCCCTGTGGTCCAGAACACAGCATCTACCATCCAGACAGGCTCTGTCCACGGCCCTCAGGGCATGAGCAAGATGGCTGCCCGCCCTGGCCTGCACACCCCTGAGCCCCAGAACCTGCGTACTGTCCAGGCAAGACTACAGCAAAGCTTCCCTGAGGGTGGTTCTACCCGGGCCCTCTGCCATCACAGCTAAAGGCTCACTCATGGCTTGCTGGCTGGGTTGAGGTCGATAGCATTTCAACTCTACCAATTAAGGAAATGACATACCTGAATTGAAATGGAATTGACCCCAATTCAGTTTCCTGTCAAGAGTATATAACTTTCTTTTATTTAGTATCCTGCCAACTCAGATTGTCATTGAATGATGTTGTTTCTTTTTCACAGGTCACTTTATTCACTTGAGGCCTGTTTTGTTATAGCTCTGTACAGAGTGCCACACACTGGGCTCAGAGTTCCTCGATGTGGTGATTTCATCCATAGCATAGTGAGGCCACCTGGTGGCAGGGAGAGGCATTATGCCTTTGTCCGATGGAGATAAGACGCACACTGAAGGCCTCATTTGATGGTTAACTTATTGCCATTTGATCTAATGAAGATACTAACACAGTACATAGGTTTTGTTTAATTTCATGAATTACGTTAGTTGTTGTGCACTGAAGTTTGTTCACAAGAGTTGCCCACTACAGTATAATTCAGACTGAAAAACAAGGATAGCTTAAGTCTTATTTGTATCTTGGCTCAGTGTGTCTCTTTCTTGTCCTCTTCATCCTTCCCTTCATTCTCCTCTTATTCTCTCCTCAGGGTCACTCAGTGATCAGGTCTGCAGCCAACAGCGCGATGCCTCAGATGATGATGTCACCGAGGGTCATAGCGCCCAACCCCTCCCAGCTGCAGGGCCAGAGGCTGATCCAGAAGCAGGGCGGCATGCGCACCCCCACTGGCAGTGGCAACAACAGCGTGAGCTACCAGCAGGTACAACCCTGACCACATCCCCCTCACAGTGTACTTAATGAGCTACCAGCAGGTACAACCCTGACCGAACCCCCCTCACAGTGTACTTTAGGGGTGGGCATCGACGATCGATAATTGATCGATAAGGATCTTGGTCGATCACAAAATAAAACATTTGGTCGATCACAAAAAAAAAAAAAAAAAAGACGAGAAATTGATCGACCAAGATCCTTATCGATCAATTATCGATCGTCGATGCCCACCCCTAGTGTACTTAATCAGGAATCATGTTAGACTGATAAGTATAGAAAAGTTATATTTTATTTAGAGCATGACAGATCTATCCGGAGCACTGGAGCATATCAGCCAATATTGGCGTCTCGCGACAGAAATCGCGAGAAATATCAATGCAGAAATATCTGCATTGGCACATATATTGGTACAATAATGCACCAAAACTGCCTCGCATTTCAAATGTATGGAAATCAGTGTCATTGGCTTCATCCAGAGCAATATAGACATGTACATTTGTTTATTGGCTTTTGCTGTTACTGGAGTGCCTACTGAAGTGGCTGAATTGACTCGAGCAAAGTAACGTTAGCTCTTTGGACTGAGTCAATTAGCACAGTTGCTAACCAAAAGGTTGTTGACTGAACACAAGAGTTATTCAGCAGAAGGAGTCACACAGTAAGACATTTACCAATTAACATGGCTAGCTTTTATTCATGGATTTCAGAGTCAGATGTTCTAGCTAACTTGTCACAAGCAGCTTGGTGTGTAGTTCCGATCAACCGTATCGGCATGCATGACACAAGTTTGTTTAGTCTAGTAGTGAAGAGAGCTGAATTGACCACTTTGATAAAATTGTCTGGGGGAGAGGGAGGGCTGGAATAAACCATTACTGGAAATGACAGTGGTTGGCAACAAGCAAATGCAGTCTAAAGGACTGCTTTTTATCATGCATTTTGTATACCGTATGTTATGTAAATTAAATATAATGTAACTGTATAACAACACATCTTTAGTGGATGATCAAACTGTGTCACAACAAGTTAGATTGAACGGCAAATCACTGATATCAATATGCAGTGCACTGAACAATGTGAAATTCTCATTTGGCATAGTACAAGAAACTGTGCACGTAAAATCAAAAGATGTTGCTCTATTTATCAATGGAGATCAGTTCAGGTCCTCCTTGAGATGTGGATTTTTGTTTTATCAGCATTGAGGATCTTTTTGCCATTGTTTTCTTATGAAAACTGTGCTGAAAAGGAACTGTATATGCCGATATTATTTATATATATATATATATATATATATATATACACACACACATATCAGAAGATACAGCGCCCTGCGTAAGTAATGGGACTTTTGACTCTACACTAAAAGTTTGGATTTTAAATCAAACAATTATAACACCTTTTATGTATAGCCCACCTCAGGTGTGTTTCATCACATGTGCAGGTGTGAGAGAGCTGCATTTGCCTTTGGAGTCTGTCAACATGAGGACCAAAGAGGTGTCAAATAAAGCCATTATCAGGCTGGAAAAATCTAGAAAACAAATCTGAAACACAGTCTGAACCTTAGGCATGCCAAAGTCCCCACAGTCCCACAGATCAGGAACTCTGGTGGAGGGTGGGATATGGAGAAGTAGGATGGACTGAGAGCAGCTGAGGGGTGGGATTCTTAAGAACTTAATCAGTTAAAACGAAAAATATCTCCATATCTGCATATACTCCATAAATGGTACCAAATCTACCATAAATGACTGAAATTACCTTGTGTTTTTATTTATTTTTTCAAATAATGTGTATAAATATAAATAAATAAATAATAATTTCAAATAATATATTACAGAAATAAAAGTACCTTTTAGATCAAATCTACATGTATAAACAAAGTGCTTCAGTCCTTCGATGAGGGGGGATTGTAAGTGTTGTTTGTGTTGCATGTAAGAGGATTATTTGTACAGAAATGTTCTGATTAGCCTGGTTTATACGATGCCACAGGCGACTAAAGAAAGGCTTATGAGAAACGGGCTGCTCATAAACGAATCCAATGATGAGTAGTTTGCATAAGGTAATTTAATTTCAACCATTAAACCACTGAAGCATTGCACTGGTATGCTGATTAATCATTTGTGTGTAATTCCAGTCCCCCCACCAGCAGGTGTCAGCCTCTCAACGCTCCTCCGGATCCTCCTCCTCATCCTCCTCCGCTATGTACATGAACTTGGCCCACATGCAGGCTGTGGGGGGCACCGGTGGGGTCCCAGGGGTGGGGGCGGTCAGCCCCTCGGCCATGCACAGCCCTGGGGGCGCGGCAGCAGCGGCGGCCTCCATGGCGGACACAGCCAGCAGCCAGGCAGCGGCCAAGCTTGCCCTCCGCAAGCAGCTGGAGAAGACACTGCTGGAGATCCCGCCCCCCAAGCCGCCGGCACCACTCCTCCACTTCCTGCCCTCGGCAGCCAACAGCGAGTTCATCTACATGGTGGGCCTGGAGGAAGTGGTGCAGAGCGTCATCGACAGCCAGGGTAAGTGTTGGGATCGGGGCAACAGTTCTGTGTGTTGTATTACTATCCGTACTGTTCCCAACTGAATGTAGTGGAAACGCCTAGCCTACAAGCCTTGAGGTGGTGCTGTTAACATGATGAGGATGTTCGAAATGCATGCCCACAATTCAGACTCATAGCAACTCCTATGATCTTCTATGATTCTAGATCTTCCGAGCGTGATTAGACAAGCACTCGTCTGCCGTAACACGTTTTGCGGTTGACTGTTGGCAGTGTTTCCCATACATAGTCTAATTTGTCCCTCCATAGTGTCAAGTATTTTTAGCAATTTTTTTACATTTATTTTTTCCCACATCCTTCAAGCGCTGCTCACGGAAAGTGTTCGAGCAGGTTCGCGGAAAGGCCGGAGCTAGGGCTTTGGTCCACCTTTCACCAGCCGCTGTCATATATTCATAATTAGAAATCGGCGGCTCCCTCAAAGTCCTACAACGTGATTTTTTCATCCCACAGTAATACCGCGGTTAAATTTGGGGACGGTGTCAAAAATGTTATACCATCCAACCCTAGCGTGTAGTCAGGGGCTAGATATTAGTTTGAGGTCCTTCAGGATCATGTACAATCTCTGTTTTAAGGATGCTTTTTTAGTCCAGGATAAGATCACTCTAGGTCCAGAAAACAAGTTTGAAGGGCGCACGGTCAGTTGGTCATGTGAGGGTAGGCTGGATGTCATGTGAAGGTAGGCTGGATGTCATGTGAAGGTAGGCTGGATGTCATGTGAAGGTAGGCTGGATGTCATGTGAGCTGAGGACAATGGCACTCCTCTATTCCCTGACTGTCCATTCCTCCTCTCTATCTAGGTAAGCTGCGTTTGCCCTTCTCCTCCATGGAGCCCTTCATGTGCGCCCAGTGCCAGACAGACTTCACCCCCCACTGGAAGCAAGAGAAGGGGGGCCGCATCCTCTGCGAGACCTGCATGACGTCCAATCAGAAGAAGGCCCTGAAGGCAGAGCACACCAATCGGCTGAAGAACGCCTTTGTCAAGGCTCTGCAGCAGGAGCAGGTCAGCCTCTCTCATTGGCTCTCGACCGGTTTACGATTGATCTGGCATCCGCAGAGAAAATGGAAGTGGGCTTTGGGCAAAATTAGGGTGCATGTACCTCCCAAATGTTGTAATAATGCGGGTGCCTCCACATTTCGATACACAGATGATGATTGATTCACAGTTGGGGGGGGGGGGGGGGGAGTACTTTCTTTACCGTCATTACCTCCCTTCACTCCACTCCGCAGAGCGCAAAAGGCATAACTGCCCTGTTTGCGGAGCTTGCGTGTGGACCCTCTGTGCTGTACTTGCGCGGACACCAGATTGACCATAAATTGGCTTTTACTGCGGTAGCTGCTACTTATAATAGATTTACGATGGTGGCTCTCTAGGTTGCCGACAAGTCTAGGTGTGCCAGGTCACTAGATTAGCAGATCTCACAACGCCTGGAGTCATGTTAACTCACCAACTGCCATCGATTTCCGGGAACACTCACCACCTAGAGTGCCATGTTGTATTTACCTAGCAACAATACCATGATTGGCTACAAAATGATATCATCATTTATTAATGTTAGGTGAATAAAGTCACCCGTGGCACTCTAGAATGTTGACTATTTGGGTGACTTTATTTACCCTTAGAACTACATAAGATAAACACGCAATCTGCTGATCTGGTCAGACCAACTGTGCTGGAACTCCACTTCCGTGTTTTATAAGGGATTGGTGGAACCTTTGGTAATGTAAAGTAATTAACTTTTATTAGGCGCTATCTATCATGATCATTGGAATTCTGTCTGGATGTGAAGAATCGGTCTGTAAAAATAGGCTATTCGTGACATGACGCATCAGTTAAACGTCTTTCACTGTGTACCACCATAGGAGATTGAGCAGAGAATCCAGTTGCAAGCTGCTCTCTCCACCAGTGCTGCTCAGACTGTCGCCAGTGTCAGTAAGCCTGACTCCATGGGCCGACACCACACACACAGACAGGTACGTCCACACCAGCACCACATGCTGTCATGACTGCAACATCCACAATGTCACAACACGGCATGTAGTATCCACTGTTGTCACTGGACACATTTAACACCATGTCCTCAAAGTCACTGTGCACACTTTCACATGTGCCTACTGTCAACATGGTGGGGCAAGAGTATATTCTAACTGTCGTCTGACAAACACATGGAGGAGCTGGACTCCTCTGCAGGGTTCGACAGTAACAGCGTTTTACTTGCCCGGACCAAGTAAAACATTCGCCGGGGCTGTTTGCGCGAGCCTGTCGATGCTGCTGGATGCTGGATATTTTTACCTGTGTGCAGGAAGAACAACAGACGGCGCAGGCGCGAGACTAGACTAGATGATCGTGAGTGAAGATATTATCAAAGCGTACGGGTGATCGACAGGCACGTACACTTTGATAATATCTTCACTCACGATCATCTAGTCTAGTCTCGCGCCTGCGCCGTCTGTTGTTCTTCCTGCACACAGGTAAAAATATCCGGGATCTAGCAGCGTCGTCGGCCTCACGCAAACAACCTCTGCGAATGTTTTACTTAGTCCGGGCAAGTAAAACGGCGTTACTGTCGAACCCTGCTCTGTCTCACTCACACACACACACACACACACACATAAACACACACACACACACGCACACACACACACACACACACACACACACAGACTGTTCTGTAATAACACATTGACAGACTCCTTGTCCTCTTTGTCACTGTCGAGTAATATATAACTCCCAACAACTCTGTAGTAGTATGTCTGGTGTGTGTCTGTCTGTTTGTCCGTCTGACCCAGGTACCTCAGTCCCTGTTGATAATGTGTGTGTGTGTGTGTGTGTGTCCCAGGTACCCCAGCCCCAGCAGGTGACTCAGTCCCAGGCCTCCCTCCAGCGGGGTCTGTCTGGCTCAGCCAGGGGTGTTCTGTCCAACTTTGCCCAGGCCTCCCAGCTCTCCGTGGCCAGCAGCCTCCTGGGCATGACAGGCAAGCGCTGCGGGCAGGCGGGCACCAGCGGGCACAGCAGGCCACAGCAGCAGCAGCACGACAACCGCCGCCAGATCTACAGCATCCCTGGTAAGTGTGTGTGTGTTGGGGGCGGGGAGAGGGGGGTAGGCCATTGCAGTTTCATCACATTCTAAGTATCATAGGGATACATAGTTTTGTGGCAGCCATAGTAGCACCTCTTTAGAAAAATGTGCCAATTGCTCAGCTAGTAGTAGATTTAGAATCCAATTACTCATCGTGAATGGAATGCTCAGAGGTGGCAACATGGCTCTCTAAACATGGCTCTGGGTGAGATGGCTACTGAGGCATTCTTTACCCACAGGTGGCATCAATCCTACATGATGCTGGTCTTGTTAGACATGGTACCAATCTCTAAAAAATAAAGATTGGAAAGCATAACTGTTCTGTCAATGTTAATTGTTAACTGTTAATGATGAGATTATGAAGTGCTTTACATTATAAATGGGAAAATCACACACAATGGTGTTCAGTCTGTCCTGTGCTACAACTTGTGTTGAGGTGTGCCAGTCTCTCACTCCCTGCCCCTCTCCATCGCCCCCTAGGTGTCAACATTGCCTATCTGAACCCGGGGAACGTGGGCGGCCACAAGGGGTCCAGCCTGGCCGACCGGCAGAGGGAGTACCTCCTGGACATGATCCCTCCTCGCTCCATATCCCAGTCCATTTCCGGACAGAAATGAGCCCTCTATCCTGATGCAATACCAATACACGCACCCTTTCCCCCTGAAAACCCTTAACCGACCCACCGTCGCATGCAGTGCCTGTTAGTGTGCCTACCAACCTGTATGAAGAACACAATCAACGACTCGAGAGGCCAAACCCTCACCTAAAATTACTTTTCATTTGACCATGTAACGCAAAGCCCTTTGAAGAGTCTGCCTATTATTAATATTGTCATTAGTGCTATGGGTGTTGGTATCACTTCACCGCTACCATTTAAGATCTGTCTTTGTCGACCCCCCTCCCCCCCCCGTCTTTCAATGCTGGTGGCGCTGGGGTGTTTTTTGTTTTGTGTTGGTGTGCTTGTTTTGAAAGCAATATTTTGTCTGGCATGATCGTTCCTGACTGGACTCAATTCTGTTATGTCTGGGACTACAATGCAGTCTGTCTTTTTTCTGGCTTAACTACACCCCGCTCTCCAATCCTTGCTCTTTCCCTTTTGGTTTTCTACAATTTGTTGTGGAATGCTTGAGGAGGAATTCTACCCAACATGGTGGATTCTGCCCAAGACAGACACACAGAGAGATAACCTTTGTTTTAAAAGGGTGATTGTGGTAGTTTGACTTTGCCCTCATTCTATGAAGCCTTAGCTTGGGTTTTGGCTGAACAGGGAAGGAAGTGTAACTTTGTGGGGATAAAACAGGGCATTTTAAATCCTTGTGGCGTTGTCCAGTGCTGGAGGAAACCACTGAAAGCGGACTGTCCCAATTGGAGATTGATGCATAGAAATGCAACCTTTAGCAGAGCTGCCCCATACCCCAGTGCAGTAGAGAGGGCTGTAATTTAGTGGTGTTTGAATTGAACGGTGAATAACCAAACTTATTTGATTGTGTAATTTCTAGTCCAAACAACACCCCTATCAGCGGGACTGAAGTGAACATCTGATCATGTGGAGGAATTTGAATGGAAGGGAGATCAGGTGGAGGTATGTGATACGATGGGACACCAGGTGGAGGAATTGCATTGGATATCAGGGATTAGGCTGGATTAGAGATCAGGTGGCAGATTTTTTTTTTTATTGGATTAGGAGAGAATGGTAAGGGATTGAGTTGTAGTGATATGTCCATTGACGCAAGATTGAAAGGGGTTCATGTAGGTCCATGGCTTGTACTTATTTTGTAGTGAAAATGGGGGGTACAGGTGTTGCTCTCTCTTTCCGCTTTTCTTTTCGCTAAGGGTTTGATAGTGAGTGTTCACCCTACCCTGACATCTACTTTTATTTTAAGTTTAGATGCCATTTTTAGACTATTTGAACTGTAGTGTCAATATACCTTCTTCCCACAATGTCTTTGATGCATTTCAAAACAGCAGGGAAAGTGGCTAGCTGCTAGCCTGCTTTAAGCTATTCAGATGAGCGGCGTCTTCTAATGAACGGGTAGTGTATCTCAAAGATACCTTGCCCAGGAGACGATAAATGATCAACTAATTCAGCTATTGAATATTTACATGAACCGAACAGTTACTGTATATAGAAAGAAACATTTACAGAATATACATCAGGGGTTATGGCAATGCACAGGATTGTACACTCAAGGAGCACTTAGGTACAGATAGTTTGACATTTCATGAACAGAATTTGTTTTTGTCCACTCCAAATTAAGAGTGAATAGGTTTCATTTCTTAATGGTGTTGACTTCACAAACGTATTTGGCTGAGGTGATTGGAACTGCTTCTGTTCATGTGCAGTACCTAGGGAGGTTGCTATTCGGTTGTTAAGGCTGACGTCAAACGTGACGTTTTGCAATTTCCGGGTCCAAACCAGAAATTCTCTGCACCAGAATACCAGTGTACTACAGCGGTAGAATGACAGTTTAATCGTTTTTTCGACTCGGATCTATTCATACAACGAGGGACACAGCACTTTCCCGTTTTCCCCATTTTGTCAGGGTCTTTGAGCCTCGGAAAAGCGCTATATAAATATAATTAATTATTATTATTATTGCGGCATTTCGAAGACAGCGCCTCAGCCAACTTTGGACCCGGAAACACGTCACGACTTAACAACCGGATAGTGTACTGTAGATGTCAGAGAGAATGGACTAACCCTAAGAGCTAGCAGGAAAAACAGTGTTACAGAATTTGAATTTCTGTGAACATGACCAGATCTCTCTCGTCATGTAGTGTAGCTGCCCACTTAGTTACCCTCTGGAAGTTGTCCGCTTCTTCCCGCTATGAGTTGCCTCTTTTACTTAGTTATTATTTTTACACTGCAGTTTTGTTCTATTTCAGTGTTCAAATAATATTACTAGAGAGCAGTGGCTTACTCAAAACCCTTAGATAAGCTTGGACAGCAGCAATAAATGAAGACAGAGAAGATAAAGCTCATGAGTTTTAATGCTGAATTTGACTATGGTTAGGTAGCCATAGTCCCATATACAGTGGTCGCAGTTGAGTTTTTTTTTTTCTTCTCTCTTTTCAACGGATGTGGCACTTAACAGATATTGTCCTGTGTATAACCAGTACAGGAGGAAACATTTTGATATGAAGGAGGTAATACCTGAATTTGTGAGAGCTCATTTCCACTGAAGAGTAAACAATTGACTAAGGTTTTCTCCTGTTTGTGCCCTATGAATATGACCCAGGTTTTATATGGCAGTCTAAAAATGGAGAACGCAATATAGTTCTGGGGATGGATGACAGTGTTGGTTGGGTGACTTTCACCCATTTAATTGTTTTTATTGTCCTCTTCGCTCTCTCTTTTTCTCCAACAATGCCAGTTGCATCCATTAACAAGGTTATTGTAGAAAAAGAAAAGAAAAGCACTGGGGAAAAGATCATTTTTCAGATGTCATTTTTGTAAGGTTTTAAACATAAACTACCTTTTGCTGATCTGTCAATCCAATTTAATTTCTGACCATTTTTATAGAAAAAAAATAAATTAAAAAAGTAATTAACTTAAGAAACTGATTGTCAGAGCTATGAAATGATACAGTACTTGCTTGAACAGATGTAATAATAATGACTTATTGTACATAAGCTTTTTCTCCTTTGTGGACTACGACACATGAATTCAAGATGGGTATTCATTGTGTAGAAAAGCAAACAAAAAGCCATGGATATTGTAAAGCTTGTCATTTTGTTTTGTGATCTGTGTATTCCTGTGCCACAAATGTGCAAAACTATGTGGGGGTTGTGATTCTACCTTTTCAATTTACTATCAATTACATTCTCACCTTTCTGTATATTGTTTTGTAGTACTTAAAGACTGTAGGATCATCTTTTATCATGAAGAGTTGTTTGATCTATCCCAGGACCACTTTGTCTGTAAATTGTATACATGCTTTTATTACTTAATTTTCATTCAGCAACATTGGTGTTCAGTTAGCCTCAGTTATTATTGTTGTTACGCTTTTTTTTTCTCTTTTTTTTGTATCTGAGTTAAACACTTGCAAGGCATGGAGTAGATCAAACAACTGAATTGGGATATTATTTTTTCCCAGCATAACTGTTTCCAGGGAAAGACAGCGCATGGTCCACATATACTGTAAGTAAAGAAAAGACTCTCACAGGAAACTGTCCACTGTGTGTTTTTAAATACACAGTAGTATAATTGCTAAGCTGTATGCAAATTTAGCCATTCTCATAAGGAGAGCGAAGGTATCCTTGATGGAGTACAAGGTGTTGGGTCAAGCAGACCTTGGAGAACATTTGACAACACAATTCTGTCATGATATGACTCGAAACAAAGTATGGCTTGTATCAGATTCTGTCAATAAATTTTAAGCAATGTTTAAGTATTTCTTGTGGTCAAATGATATGGTCTTCGTTTGCATATTGTACAACATAAAACATCAAAGATGCACTCATAGCTTTTTGAATAAAATACAAGTAAACGCAAACATACATGCCTGTATGTACTGTCGGCGATGTTGACACCATGAATTAACTTGCGTCCTATGACCTTAATACGTATGAGGTGTGTTCCTAACAATTAGCAGATCAAAGCAAGTTGTTATTATTACTCTTTTTTTTTTTTGCTCATCATGAAGACAGACGATTATCTGAATTGCCGAACAGTAGCCTGTAGCTGAGTATATTTATTTAGGCCTGGGCCACATTGCTCCCCCCGAAAACTGACGGAAACTGTATACATATGTGACATGGTCTGGTGAAAGTTACCCCTTTCACCAGACCGTGTCATATATGATATCACTATCTGTTTTGAAACCTATGAAATCATGAAAATCAATCTGGCTAAAAGAGTTTAGGCTAATAACAGAAATAGTGAAACTATGACAAGTAGAAGCAGGTGAAAACTGTACTATGGATGGAACATTTTGTAAAAAAAAGTACTTGAATGAATGAATGGTCTTTATTGTCATTTATACAGTACAGGTACCAAACAATGAAATTTGGGAGGGGGGGGCTCCCCTGGTGCTAGGAAAAAAAAACTAAAAACAAGAAGGGAAAAGAGCTGGTTTACATAAATAAAGGCTATGTACACTATCCACTATACTATACTATACAAATAAAACACTGTGCTGTACTCTATGCTATGCTATACCTATTCTAACATTTCCTATCTCTGAACCTTGTGTACCCGAGGGTTGTCAAATTGCACATAGTGTTATTTCACATTCATTTAAAGTGTCGCAGTTTGCAGGTTTGAAATGTTCACAGTTGTGTTTCAGTATTGCACTTGATTACAATCTAGTAGCTGCCATCAATTTGTTTAGATTGTCCAGGGCCTAGAACCAAGGTCTTTGCTGTGTTCAGGGCCTGAATGGCCCTGGGGTAGAAGCTGAGCTTCAGTCTGTTTGTCCTTGCGAACATGGTCCTGAACCGCCTGTTCGAGGGCAGCCGAGCAAAGTGTTCGTACCCAGGGTGGGATGGGTACTTGAACATCATCTTTGACTTTCACGTAAGCACATTTTTCTAAACGGACGTAAGCATGCATTATTTATAAAACGAGCTGCGCTTGTTTAACATTGCGTACGTGCTTCCTTCTATAAATACCAAATATACTTTAAATTGAACGCAGGTGAATAGCGGCTCAATTATAGCGGCTGAATTAAGCCAAGTGCTATAATCAGTGGAGCCCCTAGACTTTTGGGGGCCCTAAGCAAACAACATTATGGAGGCCCCTGGTAAGGGTCTTAGGCGGGTGACGATGTGGACATTTTAAAATGTATTTATTTCCCTGACACTAAAATATAATACGGTTTTACGAAGTTCGCGCATATGCGCGCGCTCGTGTGTGTGTAAGTAAAAAAACTGTCTGAAAGACTAGCGTCTCTTTTACAAAGGAGCCCTGGCCAAGACAGCCACAATACAACAATTACATTTGACATAATAAAAGCACATAAAAACATGCAAAGCACATTACATAAAAACAGTAAAAACAGTAGAAACAGTAAAAACAGTACATGACCACAGGTACAGTAGCACACCTAGTACACATTGCGACATACTGGACCACAAGTAGCATACAAATTACATGCAACATGGAGCATGTAAATGATATTTATATAACGTACTTTTCATCTCAGCGGATTGTTTGGCGCGTCATACAATTACCAGCCAGACCCTGGTTGCGTCTCTCAGCGACTTTTTACTTTTGGCTCTATCTATCTATCTCGCTACAGGTGTCATATAACCCTAACCCATATCCTGTCATATAAAAGTACCTTATTGAATCTCCAGGTAATGTATTTCTGACATCCATCACTTTTGCTGTCGTTAAGATACTTAATTTTTCTGTTTTGGTAGTCTGTCCAATGTGACAATTGCCCTCCTCCACCGGCCCTAGTTTTGGATCTAGCTTGCTGTTAATTATTTTCATGATAAAACGTCATAACATCTTCATATACACCATACAGTAGACACTGAACAGTAGACATAAGACATGTTCATAAATGTTTATCTTATATGTGTATATGTTTGTGAATATGTTTTCTGTTTTTTTGCACCTTCGGAAGAGCCACTACAATTTCATTGTATAGGCAACTGTACAACGACAATAACGTCTATTCTATTCTATACAGGATAAATACTGATTAACAGTAGGCTACTTTGGCAAATGCCCATTGAACAGATTTATTTAATATAGGGTAGGCGTTCGTCTGGAAGCGGGAGAGGGCAGAGAAGGGTGATTTAACGTTTGATCATGACAACTAACCAGGCAAATGCTTATACTCAAGTTGTAAAAAGAAAATCAGGGGAGGTGGTGGATTTTATCATATGAGGACAATTTTAGCATCCCCTCAGCGTCATTGACTTCGTAACTTGGTAAAAAATATCATTGCATGTGTGCGTGCCCCCTCGCCCCCTCAACTTGAGTGCTGCTTATACTGTAATAATATAATGGTCTTATTCTTATCAGGTGACAAGAATAATCCAGTATAATTTAGCGCGTGGCCGGGCAAGGTCCGTTGTGGAACGCACTAGGCATGTTGAAGGGGAGATTGACAGCTCCTGAGGGATATGATGAAAGACTGAAATACAATCATAAACATCAGTTCCCTTTAAATCTTGATTTAAACTAATTTTCTCGGCTGATAACTACATCGTTAATTTTATTACGAGCCACATTCACTTCGCATGAATTACAGTATAGGCAGTGCGGCTCACATGCCTGTAATAACTCTGCATAACCAGTAGGTAATGTGCGTACGCAAGGTCAATACACGACGTAGAGCTACTACGTTGACGTGGTTTTCTACGTACGACACGGGTAAGACCAAATTTGATCCAAAGTACTTTCTATAAATGAGGCCCCTGCTCTGGTACTTACATACTTGCTTTGGTGCAAATGAAAGCAACAACAGGTGGACAGGAGAGGCAACAGCAAGACAACCCCCCCAAATGTATTAAATGTTTTGCATGTGGTGGCCACTGGCCACAGACCATTTCCCTCTCCTTATCCTTCCTGACTGATTTTTCTCTAGTTTTGCATTTAGCTAATGCCCATGTCACTACTGGTAGCATGCAGTGGTACCTGCAGCCCATTCAGGTTGCACAGGTAGTCCAGCTCCTCCAGGATGGCACATACATACGTGCCGTCTCAAGAGCATAGAGGAGATACCGGGAGACGGGCCATTACACAAGGAGAGCTGGACAGGGCCGTAGAAGGGCAACAACCCAGCAGCAGGACCAGTATCTGCTCCTTTGTGTGAGGAGGAACAGGAGGAACTCTGCCAAAGCCCTACAAAATTATCTCCAATGGGCTACTTGTGTGCATGTTTCTGACCATATTGTCAGAGACAGACGCCATGAGGGCCCGACGTCCTCTAGTGGGACTTGTGCTCACAGCCCAGCACCGTGCAGCTCGATTGGCATTTATCAGAGAACACCAGAATTGGCAGGTTCGCCATTGGCGCCCCCCGTTCTCTTCACAGATGAGAGCAGGTTCACACTGAGCACGTGACAGACGTGAAAGAGTCTGGAGACGCCGTGGCGACCATCCAGCATGACCAGTTTGGCGTGTCAGTGATGGTCTGGGGGGGCATATCCTTGAAGTGTTCCCTTCATTTCTTTGAGCAGTGTATATGGCACAAGGAAACCAAGAGGGGGTGGTGTATAGAGAGAGGTACGTAGGATGAGAGAGTAGTTGAAGGGTGGAATTAAAAATAATTTCAAATGAAAAATATATTTTTGTACACATGTAGGCCTACACAAGAAATAATACCAACTATACCACAATAATACAAATAATATTGATTCTGATAAGCAACTAAAAGGAAACTCCCCAGAGGCACACTCCAAACCGAGTGTTATGACAAATCTCCCAGAATGCTCTGCGAATCATTGGCAAGATAGTGGTGCATGTAACAAAAGAAAACTACAAATGTAATTATTTTCTTCATTAATAAAGATGTGTGTGTCAGGCGTACCACTATTTCGGAATACAGCTAGCAATCATTTAATCTGAGCTACCCCATGCTTACTCCCCTCTAGTAGTCCTTTTTAACATGGGATAACCTGCTTTTAACTGATTTGAATGCTTTGTATTGTTGTTTTGTATAGTTGTATAGTTTTGTATCTGTTTGTTCATTTAAACTGAACTTAACTCTGGGGAAGTCAAAGAATATTGGGTCTCCCACCCTACATTTGGAAGTGGCGTAGTAACAGGAACACATCATATAAATGGCACCCATGCGACTACTTGATGGGTGAAATAAATAATTAATCACTTGGAAACTTAAAGAGAAAAGGCAAGCATCAACGAGATCTACACGTTCAACTACTATCCTACGGTAAACGCTTCTGGATCGTTAGCGTACAGAGGCCGAGTTAACTAGATATCTGTGGAAATGCACGGAGTGTGTGTGTGTGTGTGTGTGTGTGTGTGTGTGTGTGTGTGTGTGTGTGTGCGTGCGTGCGTGTGTGCGTGTGCGTGTGCGTGTGTGTGTGTGTGTGTGTGTGTGTGTGTGTGTGTGTGTAGAGAACATCCGTGTCGGTCTCGTGCGGAAATGACGCAGCAATTGCAATACAGATTTGCAAGTCTGCCATGAACCGTAAGGGTATGTATGGTCATGAACCGTAAAAGTCTCTGGCAGTCTAAATCTATGGCCTTGAACCGCAAACGTCTATACGTCTCTGTAGGCTACTCGTTTAAGGATGAATACGCTTGTCATGACAACTAACTCAATAATGCTCCGTCTCAACATCAGTCACTGTTGGAGCGGACTGAAACAAGCCTGTCAACTTATAGGGGTCATTTAATTATTTTATTTTTTAAATTAAAATGTTTAAAAAATGTGTAATCATGAATCAAAAGCATCAGAGGAAGCAGGACAATGTATGGCAATTGAATGCCATTTCATTGCTCATGTGATATATAAAAAAAATAAATAAAAAGAAATAAATAAAGGCATATATATATATATATATATATATATATATATATATATAATAACGTTTCCGTAGTGTGTAATACGCAATAGGTACGTACTATTTCGTTAATTCATGAAAATATAATTAAATGTTGACATTGATCTATTGCCTCGCGCTTTTATTTTTAAGTCTCGAAGACGAAAACGGGAAGTATTATTGTCGGAACCTACTGGTTATTGTCATTCAGAGAACACAACTTTGAGATTCGTCCTCAGTCCCATGACCGTAATATATTATTGTATGATTGATCATAATTAATTTTCAATCTATAATAAATATGCAACGGTGTGAGCGCCGTTTTGATGTGGTTGTTTGTTTCTGCGTTATAAAGATGATATGTATTCCTTGTAAATGGGTGGATGTCTCCTGGTTCTTTGTGACGCTGAGATATTCAAGCGATCGGCCTGAGTCACATCCACTTGATACACACTACCCTGAACACGCCTCCCATAAGCTTTTCACAACTTCCACCAGTAGAGGGCACTATTCCATCCTTTTAACAACTGGAACTATATCATATTTGTTACTGGACTGTTACTATCATACTTGTTACCGGTCTGCAGTTCCTCGACATTGCAGTGACAAGATAAATAAAGTGGCAATAGTTATAAAAGACAAGTTAGACAGATAAGACACATGGCAATAGTTGTAAAAGACAAATAAGACAAGAGACAAATTGAGAAAAAAAAAAAAAATCTATTACAAATAATAGAAAAAGCAGTATTGCACCCAGTGGCAGTGGATGGTAGAGATAGGCTAGTATTTGAATAAAGTGACTGTGTTCTTAAGGGTAGGTAGTCTGTGTGTGTGTGGGGTGTGCTTAAGGATAAATAGTCACTTGCGCTCAGTAGGCTTGTTTATAAACCTGATTGCCTGCTGGAAGTAGCTGTTGGTTAGCCTCTAAGTTTTGGCCCTGATGCTACGGTAGAAGCTTCGTCTCTTGGTCGACATCAGCTCGAACAGACTGTGGTTGGGGAGGCTGGGGTCCTTGATAATCCTGTGAGCTTTGCTGACACATCGTTTGTAGTATACAGTATATCCTGGATAGAGGGAAGCTCACATCCACTGATGTGTTCTGCTATCCGCACCACCCTCTGCATCACTTTGCAGTTGAGGGCAGTGCACTTACCATGCCAGACAGTGATGCACCCAGTCACCATGCTCTCAGTTGTGCCTCTGTAGAAGGCCCGTAGGATCTCGGACCCCATGCCGGTTTTTCAGTTGCCTGAGGTGAAAGAGGCGCTGCTGTGGTGGTTGTCGGTGATGTGGATGCCAAGGAACTTAAAACTGCTGACCCTCTCTACCATGGACCCATTGATGGTGATGGGGTCCTGTTCCTGTCCTTTCTTCCTGAAGTCCACCACCAGCTCCTTGGTCTTGTCAGTTTTGAGAGAGGTTGTTCTCCTGGCTGTACTGAGCCAGGCGGTTGACCTCTCTCCTGTAGGCCATCTCATTGCTGTCGGTGATCAGGCCAATCACTGTTGTATCGTCAGCGAACTTAGTCACTGAGTTGGAACTGTGTAGATACTAAGTCATGTCAAACTGTGTAGAATTGCGTTTCTAAGGGTCAATATTTTCTGCTATCATGGTGAGCTAAATTCAACTGTCTTACAGCATCAGGACTCAAAATATAAGCTTGTTTTACACCATTGTTTCTAGACAATGTAATTCCAATCAAAGTGTTTATTATATTTATATATTATATAAACAGTATACAGCCATAGACGGTGCAATGAAATACTCAAGGCAAACTAATAATAATAATAAGAATTAACAGAAACAACAATAGTGGGGTGGATAGCAGTAATAGTAGTAAGTAATAGTACACATGTATGTGTGTCAGTGTATATGTGTGTGTGTGCAATGTCATTAGGAAAGTCAGTGGTGCACAGGTAGTGCAGTTGGGGCAAGGGGTGCTTGCATCCATAACTCCTAGCTCAGAATAGTGGCCTTTCACAGGATAGTATTCTGTCAATTGATGCTGAATTACATTTGGTTTTACCTACAAAAGACCATACAGGACCGAATGGGACGAGTAAAACCCACAAACTCTTTCACTCCTAGTACTATATACTGTATTTACAATTCTTCTCTACTCTAACCTCATAGTACATTTTTGGAGTATAGAACCAAAAGAAGAAAAATGCATAATGGTCCCATTACTTTGGCAGTTCTCTGTATATCACAGTCTCAAGTGCCTTATTGTTTTTATGAAACGGTTCCTCAAACTGTACATAATATAATGAAAATGTTGTCTTTTTTTGCACTTGCCAAACATTGCTCGGTCATTGCTGAGGGTTGGTCTAAACTCTGGATTGTGGATATCGGCATGGCACCTCATAAAACAATGATTTTAGAGTTTCTTTGTGACAGGTTTTATTAGTTTGAGCCTGATCTGCCCAGATGTGCAAATTGTGAATACGTAAGATAAAAGGGGTGGTGTGAATTACCTGGCTTGAAGCAGTAATACAGAAAAGAAAACCATTTGAATGAGATAAACAAAATTGTTATCTACAAAAGGCTTGTCTCACGAAAACAGATGTATTCTTTCAAAGGCTTTCAAAGAGCAGCCTCTCAAGCAATGGTAGCCGTGTACTGGGGTGGTAGGTTGTTCTGTGGAACAGCTGTACACACCGCCTCTGGACCTTTAGGGTATCCAACAGTCTGCAGTAACATAGATAGAGCATCATAGGCCATTATATTTATAACCATTATTATGAGATACATGTTACAGTATCCAAGAGATTCATATTACATTCACATTTTATTTTATTTTTGGGAGGCATTTAGCAGACACCTTTATCCAAAGCAACTTCCAACAAATACATTTGACTGAATAAGTGAATCATCTATCTAAAGAAAAAACTAAAAGAGAAAAAGAGAAAATTGATATTTCAGATATTGATCAACCATATTTCAGATATTGATCAATCTTTTGCTGATTTAACTAGTTTTACCGTGTAGTGTTGTGGGTGGTAAGGTGTGACGTTTGGAGTCATAGTGCTGCCTTGAGGTATCTGATTCCCAATAATGAACACTTGCTAAAAGACAGACATGAAAGAATTTATTGTCAGTGAATTCATACAAATGAAGCACATTTCAACTAGCTTGATTTGTTCGAGATTCACCAGACCAGGCTACGTTTTTTTCCAGTTTACAACTGTCCAGTTTTGATGAGCCTGTGCCCACTGCCGCCTCAGCTTTCAGTTATTGGCTGATAGACGTGGAACCTGACGTGGACTTCTGCTTTTGTAGCCCATCCGCCTCAAGGTTCGATGCATTGTGCATTCTGAGATGCTTTTCTGCTCACCACAATTGTACAGAGTGGTTATCTGAGTTGCCGTAGCCTTTTCTGTCAGCTCGAACCAGTCTGGCCATTCTCTGTTGACCTCTCTCATCAACAAGGCGTTTCCGTCTGCAGAACCACCGTTCACTGGATGTTCTTTCTTTATTGTATCATTCTAAGTAAACTATAGAGACTGTTGTACGTGAAAATCCTAGGAGATCAGCATTTTTAGAAATAGTCAAGCCATGACTTTTTACTCACCTCAGGCTCAGGCATGGGGGTGCAGACATCTTTGCAGACAGCTTTGCAGGCAAACGATGAGACGTAGATGGAGACGACCAACTCAAGAAAGTTCAAAACAGCCATGACACCTGAAATGCCCTTGAGAGTGCGCTGTGGTCAGGAAGGCACAAGAAATAGCCCATTAAGATAATCAAACATTAATCCATTAACTCCAATAAAAATGTGTTCCATTTGCCGATGTGTAAAGAATGAATGAACTATAAACATACAGATGTCTATGCACTCAAGCATGTAGACACTGATATGGTCCTGGAGATAACCAATTTGAGCAAACATTTTTTGGAAGTGCTCATGTAAGCTTTTACTTGGTAAAAATGTATTGAAAGTGTATTGTATTCAAACACAATTTCATCATGTAAAGACTTTAGCAAACACATTGGAAATACATGTGTTGCTTATTGCAAATGCATTGACAATTAATTGAATATATCTTATCACTCACCCTGACCAATGTGTTATAGAAATGTTCATTTGCACATTTCCAGTATGGAAACAGCAATGATGCAAGTTAATGTGGCTTGCACCACTTTACTGATATGATAAAACATTTATCAGTAACTGGGCAAATAAAAACCACAAGTTTTTTTTAGATTGCATACCATATATTGGTGACACAACCAACTTTCTCCCTCATAATAGCAGTATTGATAAGACAGATTCACACCAGACGCGTCAATAGAATAAAGGGTGGTGCCGATGGAAGCAGTTATGGCGGCAATAATATTCATTCCCAGTGAGCCATTCACCTGTGGGATAGAGAGACAGAGAGAGAGAGAGATTATTTTTCCTGCTATGACTGGTGGATAGATGATTCACTTACTTAGTCAAATGTATTTGTTGTAAGTCGCTTTGTAAATGTAACCGATAATACAATTGACCATTGGAAGTCAATAAACACAACTGATGGATATGCTAACAATCATTGACATACACTATCTACAAGATGTTGATGATTATATATCCTGGCATATCCTAACCCTAACCCAAACATTATTAACCAAAAACTTAAAGGTTAGAAAAGTAGATACTGACCAGACATTTATTCAGTTTTTTGTCTGCAGTAACAGTGAGAGAGCCTGCAATGATATACTGGGAAGGAATAAACAATATTCAGACTTTATCAATGTCATAGTCATTTAATTACAGTATAATAAAGTATACATCGCTGCAGTGGTAAGGCAGACTTCAAAGACATCTTACATCTGTCCAGAAAACCAAACCCATAGTTACAAATAGTTAATGAGGAGCGAACTGTAACTAACTGTACAGTGACTAACTGTAACTAAAGATCTGTAGATTTGTAGAAAACCAATTTACCTGTATAATAAAGTACCCTAATTGATTTTAAATGTTCTAACTTAATCTAACATAATTAAAATATTAGGATATTGTACTTTGTATTATTTCAATAATATAGAAAGCTGGGCAGGTGATTTAAAAAAAGAAAATAGAAGATAAGATAAAGATAACATTTTTGACTTACAAAAGTACTCCCCCAGATAAAGATTCCACTGTCTACTACCAGTCCCAAAGTGCCCCAACCGATTCCTGTCAACGCCATCATCAACCCAATCATTATTTGTACGGTCTGTGGGAGAAAAATGTTTTCTAGTTTCTGTCTGCCAATGCTAACTCATAAATACTATGACTATGACTAACTATAAACAACTACATAGTATCATAACACTATGCATTGGAACTATCTTGCCAAAGCCACCTAAAAACTATTTTAAATGATTGAAAACAGCAATTCTTACCCCCAATGCTTTTGGATCCCCCTTCCGGAAGCGTACGAGTGTTGATGGTATGACCTGTCCCAGAGTGTGAGGGGGAGAAGCGGCACCAGTCCCATTCACAGTAGGGTACACATGGGTGACCACTACCACCCCGTTAATGGTTGTTACAGCACTGGACATCTTCAGAGAGGAAGCTAATGTGGGTATTAAAAAGAACTGTTCTGCCTGTGCTATGTTATTGAGCCTGGGTTTTTATACTGTACCAGTCAGGGCAGTCCCACCCCTCCCCTCCCGAAGGAAGATGTCAGGGCAACAGAGAGCGCATCTGTAAGTCAGTGACAGTAAGTCATGATAGAGAAAGTCCTAAAAGACAATCCAAAGTTCATTCAGCGTGATTAAAAAAAGTTATTCCAGTAAACACATACAAGGAACAGAGGTAGTTCGGAGCTCATACTTTGACTTCTCGCTCACCTTCTTGTCCCCAGTTCTTTCTGTGACCATGCACATTTTTTAATGCACATAATACATACATATAGAAACTGCATTTATTATAGTGTTTCAACCAGGATTTAGTTATGTAGCAGTGGTGGTAAGCTGGGTTAGTTCTATGCCCCCTGCCACCTTGGGCCCAGGGATAAACTGTAGCTGGTAGACATCATGAAATCAACAGTGGGTTAATCATTGCCAAACAAGAGCAGACTGCATATTTCACCTGCAACAATACAGTATGAGTGCCAGCTAGATTTGATCACATTGCCCATGTTGGACCTTGGTACACAATAAAAACTATGAATGATGTTTCACTTTACCAGTGTCACATTTTTATTTATTATTATTACTATGTATGTATAGTATTTATACTATACAGTGCCCTCCACAATTATTGGTAAAGATGAGTAAAAAAGGTTGTAAAAAAAAAAAAAAAAAACTTTTGGGGAAAACACCCAACCTTTAATTGTAAATGTATTCTGAAAAAACCTGTCATCTGTCATCAAGAAATTATTTTTAACAAAATCACGTGTGCCACAATTATTGGCACCCCTAGAAAGTCTTCTGAACAAAATGTAACTGAAGCATTTTTCCCATTTATATTTTACCTTTTTAAGTTGATCAGAGTGTTTAGGAACTTTAAAGCAGTAATCCATGACTTTCTGTTTCACTGGGTTATAAATATGAGGCCATGTGAATGGGTCTGGTTAATAAGTTGTCACGTCCTTATGGTCATTTTTCAGGTCTTTCCAGATTATGAAAGTGCAGATTGTAGGCTTTCAAATGATATGTCATACATTGAAATGGGAGTAGAAATAGTGGAGAAACGCACTCTGAATCAAAACACAGGCAAAATAAAATAAAGCTGCTAATAGCTAGCACTAAAAAGGAACTTCACTACGAACATCTAACTGCATCTTTAGCACATCACAATATTCTGATAGAACATCAACATGCTAAAAACACATAACTACATAGTTACTAGTACTACTAAACGATCACACAGTACTTGTTTTTGAACACGTCCTAAAACGTATGTTAGTTTACAAGCCATATATCACTTACCAGTAGCCTACGGCAGAGGAGACAGTGAATCCAATTCACAAATTAGAAGTATTTAGTGATCCTAAAACTGTTCTTTTTTCGGGTGGGCTCTTCAACACTTGCGTCCCTTTTCACCAGATGGTGTCACATATTCCCTTATTCAACATGGGAAAGATAAGAGAACACAAATCAAATGAGGGAAAAGTGTGTTGGGAATGGCTATAAAAAATAGGCTCACTTGGGATTCTTTCCAGAGTGACTGGATTGGGCTGCAATGTGAGAAGAACTTGCTTTGCCAGGGGCAAGCTAATATAGCTCTATTGTGTGTAAAACCATAACATACCAACATTTTGTCATATTACCAATGTTGATGTTACAACAAAACAATTTGAGAGGGAACGTCATTATATAAAGACTGATACTGGCCTACCTTGGACCTATATTTACATCTGAATGTTCACTTCAATCTGCCACTTGATAGTACCATGCCATTTCAAAATCCATTTCTAATGTCTATAGGTGTTTTATTTCTCGCCTCTCATCTGTACGTTATATTGTTATTTAGCATGAACTCTTTCTATTGATGTAACCATCCTAAAGGAATACAGAAATACCTCATTTTATTCAATTAGCTACATCATAACAATTCAAGTAATCCACTTCAATTATCAGTGATCATTTTTATTGATCCTGAGAACAATAGAAACATTTTTCATCACAAGAAAACAAAATAAATTCTGCTCTGGAAAGTGCTGGAAAGTTAGTGCCTGCTGAATTCATTCACCTGACCGATGTCCCACTGGACGCATTCCGGGCACAGCTGCCACATGACCTCCACGTGACCTTCTTGGTTGTCAGCTTCTTCTCAGAGACAAATACAAAGAAGTCATTTCCAACATGTCTGTTGCCACGCTGTTGTATGCTTTCATCATAGAAATGGTGGGATTTTACCAAACTAGAAGCAATTCTGAAGCTTAAACATCTTGCATATAAAGTTTGATCACACTGATTTTGTGAGTTCACCCCCTTAGAATGAAATGAACAGAATTATATGAATTTTGAAAAATGATTTGTGTTTTATTGAGTAAAATAAGTATTTCTCCCCCTACCAACCAGCAAGAATTCTGGCTCCCACAGACCAGTTATGTGACCACACAGATTAGTCCTCTCACTTTAAGAAAGTACCCCTAATCTCAACTTGTTACTTGTATAAAAGACACCTGTCCACAGAATCAATCAATCAATCACTCAATCAATCAATCAATCAGATTCCAACCTCTCCACATGGGCAAGACCAAAGAGTTGTTTAATGACATCAGGGACAAGATTGAATTAATTAAAGATTAAATTAATTAATGAATTAATTAATGAATACATTTGCATTTGATCATTTGTGTTGGCCTTGGTGGGGAACACATACCAGTAAGAAACTCTTTACGAAGAGCGCCTTCGTCAATTCTGTTTTCTCCAATGAAGGAGGCCCGGCGGGGATTCTTTGGGAAGGCCTGTTTCTGCCTTGCCCACTGTTTGACCCCCCTTTCAAAGAAGTCCTCCACTTATTTTGAACAACTAGGACATGTCAACTTTTTTCTCAAGTGACTCCAGGGCCCTATTCCACGAAGGGCGATTAGAGATAATCAAGACTAGTTTTGATAATTCGCGATAATTTCAGCTCGAGTTCCGTTCCATGAATGTGGCTCAAATACATTGCTTCTTGGTTGCTATGCAACCAATCCTTCAGAACAAACCTGGTAGCAACCAGGTTTACAGTCTGGTTTAAGTAAGATGTGTGTCAAACATGTCTCACGAGACTTTGCTTTTAATCGTGAATATACTAATCAACGTATGTGGAATACCCCCCAGGATCTTCCAAATTGATGATGTCATCATCAGAGGGGGTCTATACAATTAAACATCAAAATATTCTGTTTTAGTATGGGTTGGCTATATTTTGTGCAAATTTCCTTATGGCCAGCATCATCAGGGACATTTACGGTCCTTCTTCCCAACCCAGCCTGTAACAGCATAAGGTCCTCAGTGTGTTTGGGGGTTTTCTCAGAGGAGCAGTTCAGCAGGAAAAACTGCACTGGCCATGTTTTGGGGCCTGTCCTCTTTTTCGAGCGTGAGACAGGCCTAACATTTTGGCCAGGGAAACACCTGCGAGAAAGGGTGTAGAGGAAATTCGAATTAAATCAATTATGACCTCAACTGTCAAATAATCTGTTTTATTTCCCCCTGCTTTTATCCTTTACAGATAAGACAAGAAAAGCTGGAAAATAAACTTCCAGTGGGACTTATTAATTTAATTTAAATAATAATATAAAATATACTGTATATAATATCTAAAATATAATAAAATGTAAAGGACTTGGGCTAAAAAATATCATCCAAATGCATCCTTTGAATCCAAACCTGGCCATGTTCTGTTGAACAGCTGTCCCCGAAGCCCCCAAAGTCCCCAATTGTGCCTGCCCTGGTAATTGAGGTGTGACCTGCCTGATGCCCTTTTTAGGGTGGGGTTTGTTGGTGACTCACGTTTAAATGTTATAAATCACTACTTTGACGTGGTTTTCTACATACGCCACGGGTAAGATCAAATTTGATCCAAAGTACTTTCTATAAATGAGGCCCCAGGCCATTTCGTGGCCTTTGTGTTCCTTTTCCACCTTTGTGTCTCTAAGAGAAAGTGGGGGCCAACTCCCCATAATCTCTTTATAATTTGCATCACAGCTAGCGAACGGAGACCCCCTCCTCATTACAGATGTAGACAGGAAATCCCTGTGATTGGCTTGTATTTTACCTGAGGGCGTGACTGTTACCTGTGCTGTACATAAAAAGCTAGGCTCTGTGCCTTGAACTTCACTTTTCTGAGGACGTTTGACTGTCAGACCTTTGTCTGTCATGCTTGTAAACTGTTCTCCTTTTGCAAAAGATAATTACGGTAAATACCTTTTCTATACAATCTGAAGAAAACAGGCTGCCTTTTGCTATTTTATATTTAGATACTTAAATACTTAAATTATTCCATAACAAATTCCATTACAAAGAAGCGATTTGGTGAGGCTGCGTTCTCATTTTATGCACCCAAATTGTGGAATGCACTGCCAGGGATGCAACCTCAGCAAATATGTTCAAGTCAAGACAAAAACCCCATCTTTTTAATATTGCCTTTAAATAACTAAATAATTAAATGATGATTATATAATGATTAAAGCACTTTGAGCTCCAACGTTTGCAGGAAAAGTGCTTGTGGGGGGCATGTCGCGTCTGGCCTGCAGGGGAAGCTGCAGGACGTTGGTGAAGGGGATTGGGGACGTAATTGGCACCGGCTGATGCCAATTGAGTCCCCATCTGACGGCTTCTTAATGTGTGTGTTTGTTTCCCCCGGGAGATCAGTAGGTGGAGGAGAGAGAGAGAAGGAGAACGAGAAGGAGTACGAGAACGAGAACGGGCGAGAGAATCTGTAAGAGAGAGAGACTGGGAGAGAGAGTGGCGAAAAGCACTGCGAACCAGCCGCGACCGAAAGGGTTGGGGCGAGAGAAGCGAGTGCGTGGAGAAGAGCTCCCCTGAGCGAGGCTCAGCATAAGAGACATTTACTAACCCAATGTGTGAAATAAACTGGGCTCCCGCCTGTTCTTATACCCCGGCAGTACTATTGTCCGGCTCCCTCTGTGCACGAACTTGTTACCGTGGCGCCCAACGTGGGGGCACAGGAGGTGAGCCGGGCAAGTAAGCGGAGTCAGGACGAGCAGCTACAGGGGGCGGGGACATGGAGTCGCCCCTTGGACATATCCTGGGGCACCTGGCCCAGCTCCAGGAACAGCAGGCGGCCATGTAGCGGCTACATCACGAGGCGCTGCTGGACATGAGGCGGGCCCATGCAGAGGACCGGGCAGAGCTCCGCCTCCGGGCGCGGGCAGGGGACGGGGACAGCGGCGTGGCAGGCGGCGGTCCGCGGATCCGCCTGCGGCGCATTACAGAGTTGGACGACGCAGAGGCCTTCCTGGCCACCTTCAAGGGGGTGGCTCGGGCGAGTGGCTGGTCAGAGGATGAGTGGGCGTACCAGCTGTGGCCCCTGCTGACAGAGGAGACCCAGCTGGCAGCAACACAGCCTCCCGGCGGCCGTCCAGTCCAATTATCCAATCGTCGTCAGGGCGATCCGGGACCGGCTTAGGCTCAGCCCCGAGGAGCACCAGCGCCGGTTCCGGGCTCTGACGTATGAGGCCGCTGGGAGGCCCTTCCTCTGTGGCCAGCGGCTGCTGGACCAGGCTCTGCTGCTGGAGCAGGTCGCCCTGGAGCGATTCATGGGGCGGCCGACCTCGCCACCACCGTGGGCCAGTCCCACTTAGTCCCACAGCCTATGTTCATGTCTACATAGTGCAAAAACTGTGGGAGGAGTAGCCGTGGCTATAATAATAAATAAATAAATCCATATATGTGAAATATAGTTATTTGTTATTTGTTATTAACAACATTGTTATTGTTAAAAGTCAGAAGAGCGACTTGTTCCAGGTTTCACCAGCTGCTGTCACAATTATATTTATATTAACCATAATACTGTATACTGTCATACGTACGTACTGTCTACATAATCATTTCTTTTGCACTATGCCACTATTTGCACTGGTTAGATGCCAAACTAGGTTGTGTTGTCTTAGTACTTGTACTCAATGACAATAAAGTTGAATCTAATCTAATCCATCCGCCCTCCCCCGAGCTGGAAAGTTGTTGTTTCATAAAAGTTCATAAAATCATAGAAGATTATTAAATTATATAGGACTTTTTATTATTATCTTTTTGACTACGTCTGAGAACATATTTTCACTATTTATAGCAACTTTATATTGTTAGACAGCTCTACTACAGAAACTGGAGAATCTAGTTGCCCTAGCCTACATCATGTACTCCATTTTTATTTTCTACCACACACTGAAGGGCTTGTGTTAGTGGGTATATACTGAGGACAAGCATGGCTGTTCAAAATGCTCATGCCCTTTTTAGGGTGGGGTTTGACACATGTGTTTGTGTAGCAACTACTGGTATGAACCATTAACACTTGTCAGCTTTGCTAAAGACTGTATGTGTGCGTGCATGTGTGTGTGTGTGTGTGTGTGCGCTTTCCCTAAAATTAGCCACTCTTTCCATTCTGCTCTGGTTCTTCCTCTGCGGTTCTCACAGGATGATAGAGAATAGCACCCTGTCTGTTGTCTCCATGGTAATAGAGTTGTTTATGAGTGTGGTGCCAGAAACAGAACCCTGTTGCTGCAAAGTTCCAAGATCTGAGGAAGTCCTTTCCTTTCCTGGTTCAGTCAGCCATTACTTCAGCGCCACTGATGGAATTCCTATTTCAGAACTTGGGCACTACCTTCTTATTTCTATTTTGTTATGTAACAACATGATGACCTAAGACAATTTGGCAAGAACCAGTAACTGTGTGTGTGTGTGTGTGTGTGTGTGTGTGTGTGTGTGTGTGTGTGTGTGTGTGTGTGTGTGCTTAAAGACACTGAATCTATTTGAGATGCTGGAGAATGAGTGCAGTTGTTTTTGGGCACAATGGCACACACCTTTTAGCAACTCTTAGTTACTACATGGTTACTACAGCCTTTTTACACTTGGTCGCCAGCTTGCTATGCCACTACATAGACCTGAAGCCTCTAAAGATGATTAAACAGCACTCAGCTCACTGACATGCTGCTATGTCTAATGGGCAGTTATTCCTTTCAGCTCCAGTGAAATATTACAGTATGTACAGTATGTAATGTGACACACATTTTGATTTAGCCTTAACATAACACAGGAAAATATTTGTTTGTGGTTTAACATAGCACTAGTATACGCTAGAGGCTAGACGGATTCCACTTTTCCTTGTGGACAAAGACTGTGTAGCCAAAAATACATGGGAAACCCCACCCCAGAACTGGGCCTGGTGCCACAATCAGCTAGAATATGACTACCTCTAGCTTTAAAACATAACTTAAAGCTGTATATGATTTGTTTAAACACAAATCACTAGTATAAGTCCCTTATCATACAAAAAAAGTGTTTCATCAAAACCACAAGGACCTTGTTTGTGTTTGTTTTCAAAGGAGATTTTTTTTAAACAAATCATATACAGCTTTAAATCATATACAGATTTTGTCGATCACTCCATTGTTTGTTTTTGTTGTCATAATACAACACACATATTATACACACATTCATATTACATATTAAACAACACATGCATTATGTATCATGTTTTAAAGCTAGATTCCATAACATTGATTTCTACATGCTAATCTAGTTTTTAGTGCAAGCCTGTCAATTATGAAAATAATATAAAGTAGGCCTAGATTGCTTTCTGCCACTTCTGTGCTTTTTATGTTATAGCTACAAGCTAGGTAATATCTTTTTTTTTTTTTTTGAGTTTTTGAACCACGTCAATATTCATTTTGAGTATTTGATCTGGCTATGAAACCAAAGAAGAATAGAACTTCATGAGCTCGATTGTCATAACATATCAGAAGAGAAGCCAAAATATAAACTTGTAAACAATGTAATTGTAAACAAACAATTTAGGATTGGAAAACGTGTTGTGGTGGGAGACTGAAGTCACTAATAAGTGGGGCATTAGGTCTGAATATAGGACATGTTAAGTAAATAGTGTTTTTTTGTTTTGTTTTGTTTTTTCTTGTTTTTGTTTTGTTTTTTCTTGTTTTTGTTTTGTCTTTTGTTGTTATAACTATTTCTTTTCACATGTTCGAAATAAAGCTTTCATTCATTCATAGGCGAAGTGCGTGATTCTGTTATCAATTCCACGTAGCCCCCCATGCTCTGAACCAGGCGGTGCGGTAGAAACAGCCCTTGCATGACTGATTTGCGGACAACGGGCTGTTTTGATAGCAGCCTTTTCTCCTGTAGGCCTATGAGCCCTCGTGGTGGCCAGCCAGCAGAGTCAAGTCAACATCGCTGAGTTTGGAAACTGCTTGTTTCCTGCAAGCCCCACCCCTAACACACACACACACACACGCGCACACACACACACACACACACACACACACACACACACACACACACACACACACACACACACACACACACACACACACACACACACACACGCACACCCTACAGTCATAGAATGAAGTAGCCGGAGCTCAACTCTGTATTTCGGTGACCAGGGGAAATTTGTTTAATAGTCCGCTTACAGTGTATTTAATTTATAGCTATTATCAAAATGTCTCATACCGTTGTTACCACATCTACTTCCACTACGACATCGAGTTCAGACGGAGGTTTTCTAAACCTGGGATACGCTCGTTCCATACAAGGACTGCTGAAAATCGCTCAAGTGGTAAAGTGCAGTTTTTCTATCACGCACAATTTTAACATGGAAATGCCTCCAACACGGAGCACAAAGCATGTTAGTTAGTTAATAATGCAACGCTGCCTTGATTTAAAAAAAAAAGGGGGGGAAAAGAAGAAGAAGAAGGCAAAACCGGAATTGCTTTGGTTCTGATTCGTAATGTAATAGTCATTCATAGTTGTCGTTTACTGAATAAGCTCCATCCACACACACTAGTATAAAGTAACAAGCCAAAGAGCACACAGACAGGCTAAACACACAACCTCTGCGAAGCATCGACATCACAGCTGGGATAGGCTGGACGGAAAGAGATGTACTTTCACTGGATGTTGCCATGTATGGCCCGATGTGGCCGCTCTTTGCGCTTCATACAGCCGACGTATACCCTTCCTTTTTTCTGTTAGACATTTATTTACATTTTACATGGCAAACAAATGTGTTAAATCAGTTGAATTCTTACAAATCTATTCAGTAAAAGAGAAATAACACACTGAAAGAGCAATTATCTTCTATCAATTCAAAGCACTGTCTATGAAGGCCAAGATGGGTTTAAATTGACTGGTATATTTCAAGAAGCAACAGTGCAGCGTTGATGCTCAGACAGGCATGCTTTCCAAGCGAAAAGAAGCTACCACACCGAAATCTTTGAAAGAAGTGCCTTGCAAAAGTAGGCTATACAGCCCCTGCACACTTTCACATTGTGTTGCAACAAGACCCTGAGCAAATGCCTGAATTTAATTTATTCAATTTCAGGCTTTGAGGTAACACACTGTGAGAGCTTATAGCTCTTCAACATAGCCAGGACACCACAGCTAACCTATGTTACCTATGTTAGACCACAGCTAACCTATGCTGAGCTGAAAGACTGCTACTATTGTCAACTCCCCCCTGGTGGCTGGACTATGGAATTGCATAAACAATGCATGCTTCCTCTCTGAAGGACTAGTGAGTAATAAAAAAAAAAGGTCTAGACTCTAGCCCAAGTAATATACAGGAAAAGCCCTGAGGGTATTCTGTACCTTTAACAACAATGACTTTTTTCATAAGGTTGAGGAAGCTAACAAAGGGTGTTATTTCCTGTTGAAACATGTTAAGTGGCTCAGCTTTTCCCTTGAGTTTTATTAATGGCAGTTTTGTTGTTCCAAACACCATTCTGCCGCCTTTATGTTATGAATCAATAAGGTGAATGTATGCGAGCTGTGGCCTCTTTCACAATTGGTATTTTGTTTTCAAATACAATTACATTTAAAACAAAACATACCTAACACAAAACAACCATGTGACAAGGACAATATACAGTACATACTATAAGAGTAAACGTGAAACATTTTAGATATAAACTTTATAATGCAGCCCTGGTGCATTTCTTGGTTTTAATGGTTATGGTTATAATGCTGCTTCACAAGTATGTTGTGATCGTTTGACATGGTATTGAATCCAACCTCGAGCAAGGTGTGTTGTAGGCTACCTGTTACACAAAGTACAGAACTTCAAACCAGTGTTCCCATTGTTGGAATAAAGGAGTAACAGTAACAGGCCCAAACACTACAGGATCGAATCAGACTGTGATGTATGTTAACCACCATGTGTGTCTCCAGGTGGCCCTCCTGATTGCTTACCTGTGTGTGCACTGTTCTGCACACTGGACTGACACCTCAGCCTTCCGATACTTTGAGGTGGTGACTCTGTGGTTCCTCATAGCCTTCCTGATCTTCTTCCTCATGTATGTGCTCAGACTGCAAAGCAAGGTGCCTTGCATTAACTGGACTCTGACAGTGAGTGGCCCTGCAAATGACACACTCACACACTCACCCACTCACTACAACCCTTGCTCTTTTTCTCTCTCTGTCACTCACTTTTTTACTCATTCGGTCTCTTACTCACATACACAAACACACACATGCGCTCACACACACACACACACACACACACACACACACACACACACACACACACACACACACACACACACACACTCAGGCACACACGCTCAGGCACATACAAATAGGCTTCAGAGTTGTATACTGTACATGAGGGCATTCAGCAGAGCTAAAATATGGTGGAGACACAAACCTTAAATGCACCCTTTGTGTTCCAGGAGTTTCTGCATTATGCTGTTGGGACCATCCTGGTCTTCATTGCCTCCATTGTGGCAGCTGTCAAAAGCGGAGGAATGTCTGAACTAGTTGCTGGTTCGGTGAGTGACATCACAGATACTCTCTAATTATGTCTAAGCTCCCTTTCAGAGCTTGGGAATATTAATTAATTGTATCGGTCCTAGCTGTGTTCTCTCTTTCTATATCAGATATCTCATGACAATCCCAACATGAATGTACAAACATTTCAATGAGCAAAGAGTGATTTTAGGAGTATGTTGGATGACATAGAAATAAACACAACAATGAAAGCATGCAAAACTTTGCCCCTGTGGTTTAATTGTTAATGCATTTGATACATTACTTTACTCTTTGACTAGTGTCTGGGTATTTCATAAAGTGTTGGTTATGAAGCTAAATCACTGTAAAAAAAATAATAATAAGCATGCAGCACGATAAATAAATAAATTATGCATTGTAAATGGTGAATGTTCATCTGCAATACATTTCAAATGCACATTAGCATTTTTACTGTGTTTTGGCGAGTAACTGTGTCAAAAAGATTTGTAGTTGTGTTTTCTGGAGCTGCTAATGTGGAGATTTGCTAGCAGGCACCAGAGCACAGGCTCTAGCCGTGCCCCCAACTCTGGTAGAAGCTGGTATTACGCTGTCTCATCTCTCCATACGCAGCTAAATAGCACTTTGAATACAAATGGAGTTGGCAAGCTATCATAGTAGACAGGATTGTGTGCAGAAACTCATATGCAGATACCTTCAAATACGACGTAGTAGCCTGCTTAGTTTTGAGCTTGCCATCAATGTGTCTCTGGTCTAGGCTCTAATGTGACCAGACGGACAGTTTACGATTCATTATCATTAAATACATTAAATGTTTTTTTTATGAAATTATCACTATAATGCAGGAAAAACTCAAATAACTTGTGAATGGATAATGACAAAGATTAACGATAAACATTGAATTATTATCAAGCACTTATGTTCAGGTGTTTAGATAACCAGAACATATGGTTACAGGTGGATATGAATGCTCACTATTCTGTTCTTATACAGGTATTTGGCTTCATCGCAACGTTTCTGCTGGCTGTCAGCATATGGACATCCTATAAGGTCACATGTGGTTCCCAGCCGACCAGTAAGTCTGAGACATGGTCCACACTCTTGAAAGTCAGAAAGATTCAGTGGTGTAATGCAATCATATTATGAAATTACACTACATTGCCAAAAGTATGTGGACACAATTATGGGGCTGTTTTTCATAGGGCTTGGCCCCTTATTTCCAGTGAAGGGAAATCTTAATGCTACCGCATACAATGATATTCTAGCGAATTGTATGCTTCCAACTTTGTGTCAACAGTTTGGGGCCCTTTCCTGTTTCAACATGACAATGCCCCCATGCACAAAGGTCCATAATGACATGGTTTGGTATGGAAGAACTTGACTGGCCTGCACAGAGCACTGACCTCAACCCCATCGAACCCACCTTTGGGATGAATTGGAACGCTGACTGCAAGCCAGGCTTTTGCGCACCAACATCAGAGCCCAACCTCAGTAATGCTCTTGAGGCTGAATGTGAGCAAATCCCTGCAACCATGTTCCAAAATCTAGTGGAAAGCCTTCCCAAAAGAGTGGAGGCTGTTATAGCAGCAAGGGGGGGACCAACTCCATAATAATGACCATGGTTTTGGAATGAGATGTTCAACAATGTTTGGGTGTCCACATTCTTTTGGCCATGTAGTGTATGTCCTCCTTTTCACCAGTGGCAGACAGGATATGACCACATCTTGGTTACAGTGTGAGCTTTACTGTGTACAGTGACAGATCAGGGGTTCAGTCGCTGGTTTTGCCTGCTGGCAAGTACAGATTCATTATCACAAGGGTTTGTTGACTGAACTTTGGTTAACTAGTGTTTCTCCATCCCTCTTTTCATTTCTCTCTCTCTCCTTCTCTCAATCTATTTTAGGTGCAGCTGTGTAAAAGCGATCAAGCATTTCTTTCCCTGAAGTAAACAGAAGTTTTACTGTTTAAGACAGTATGAAGAGTTTTTTTTATAACAAACAGTGTTAGTGTGCTGTGTGATGTTTTGCACATAACAACTGTTACTGGGCCAATGTTCCTCTTTGACTGTGAATCAGTCCCTCCAGGATCAGGGTCAAGAAGTTTCACTGCAGCTTTAATGAAATTATCACTATAATTCAGGTAATCAAATGCAGGAAAAAACTCAAATAACTTGTGAATGGATAATGACAAAGATACGGTTTGTACCATTTTGGGATAATCAACATATTCTCAATACTCTACTACTAGTGTCCAAATACATTTGATTGGCTGTTTTCTGTGATAATAGTGAATTGATTGATCAAATTTGCAATCCCTCACATATTATATTGGGAATGGCTAATTATGTGTTGAATCGTGTTATTGCAAAATGGCTAATTCCTGGAGGAACTGATCAATTCAGTTGGCAAAGACTGGGATTGGGAGAGCTGAATTGGATTTTACAAAGCAGGATCAACAAGTTTGTAAATTTACTCTAATAGATGCTAATTTCTAACCATTCGATTTATGGTTTATGAAGGCAGCAGAAATTCATAACATGTTACTGAGTGCTATTGCCATTTCAAGTGAATTTTCTTAAACTTGTACTAAGTATGCTGGCTAAGGCATTTCTCCTGCTTTGTGAAATACCACCCTGATTCCAGCATAGTTGTTAGGGGTCATAAGTGTGTGCTGTGAATAGCACTGTTGCTGTTAATTGTTTTAAGTGCCTCAAAAAGTGTTTGAAATGAAGGACATGACTAAGAACCAGCCCAAACCATCTCTCTATTTTGAATGGTTGGACTGTTTATATTTTTCAATCAAAAGATTGTTCACAGTCCAGTCTCAGAATCAGAATAAAGTTTATTGTTATATCACATTTTACAAGTATAAGAGAGTACAATTCTTAAGCCCAATGCACACGGCGTGTGAGTGGGTGTGAATGGAGAATCGAATGTTGTCGTGCGACAATATCGCATTGCAATGCACACGGCGTGCGATGCGATATTGTCGCTCGACAACATTCGATTCTCCATTCACACCCACTCACTTTGGTGGTGTGAATTGAGAATCGAATGTTGTCGTGCGACAAAATCGCACGCCGTGTGCATTGGGCTTTAGGCTTTAGTTCCTCGATATTGCAGCAACAATTCTTACTGTTAGGAGAAAATGCATGATTTTAGAGTTAGGTATGCACCACGCAGCTAAAGCCACCATGTTTACATTATTTATTTGAGAACATACGATTTTTGTGATGATAAATAAAGCCTTGGAAAATTCTTGACCATCTGACAGTGTTTTCGGTAGTTTAAAGGTCATCCTAAAGATACCATGACATCACACACAGTCCCTACTGCTCCAGTCTTCCTTCAGCGCATGCAGTGATTTTAGTTTTGTTTACATCCAAATAGACTGGACATGCCAACTGATTGGAATTGGAAACTTACTGTGAGCAACACACTTTTACACTGTTTACTTTAAATGTACATAATCATCCATAACGAAGTAAACTGTGTGAGTTGATCCTGTAAAACATATTGTAAAACCATTGGCTGTAATCTTATTGTAGTTATTGGAAATCACATAATTTATTTTCTTCTAATTTCCCCTAATCATATTGGGGTCCTTTTCTTTGGACCTTTTCTTATAATTTCTTCTACAGAACATAGACAAAATTATGTTTTCATCATAGACTGGTATGGTGCTGGAGATAATGGCTATGAGGTAAGATAGAGGAAAAGAGGCTTTTTTTTCAGAAGCTTATCTGAAAAATGCTAATTTACCTAACCTCCACCTGTGCACTGATGGAGAGCAATGTTTTTCAGAGATATAGGATTTCTTTATAAATGTTCATTTATTGGATTTATTTATGAATTTTTTGGTATATGCATTTTGCTTGATTTGAAGTAAAGGAATATCATTTTTGACTCATTGGCGCTTTTTGGAATCAAGTTCGTTCTTAGGGCATCAGGTAGCCTATGCAAATGGTTTACTTGTTTATCAAAAGATCGTTGAGCTAACGTGTTCCGTCTCCCAACAGCTCGCTAGCAAACTATGAGACGACTAGAAAACTTTGGCTAATTAGTATCAAATATAATGGCTCATGCATTTCAAATAGGTAGTGTTTATAGGTAGTCCGCATTAACGTGGAACGGCTAATTTGCTCACTGCCTCACTCCCCTAAGAAGTTGTTTGGTTTCTTATAGCCTACATCCCGTTAGGTATCATTAGCAAAATAAAAACTAGCTATAGATATTGTGCTGTATATTTAGGCCTACAGTGATGGCATGATGACTAATAGAATACAAAACGACTGAATCTTAGATAGTAGAACAAGTATGTGGAATTTGGTATTCATCATCTCGATTACCAAACATATATTCAGGGGTGCAAACTGGTGATGGCCCAAAAAGGTGACAGGTTTTTCTTTGTGGCTAACCTTAGCGCTAGCACTAATGGTGTGAAATAGATACCGCTAGCACTAACGGTGGTCTAACAATGATGCATGTGTAAGTAGCGGCAGCCCTGACCTTAACACCTGTAGAATTACTTCGAAAACTGTTTACCGTGACTGAGTTCTCGTAGGCCGAACACCCATCTCTGCAATCCAAGTTACATAACAGATATGCCTCAAACAAACATTGTTTGCATGACAATTTTTGCAGGGTTATTATGCTTAAGTTGAGAGAAACTAACATTCACATTAACTAAATGGAAAGTCAAGAAGGCTCAGGTAGAATTCCCTTTTCAAGACCCTAGTCTTTCTCAAAGACAATTTGAATCTAACACACAAGGTATGACCTGGCAGGGGTATACCTGCCTGCATTGGCAAGGGTTTATTTGCAGTAGTAATGGGGACTGAGGTTATGATCATGTACAATGAAGCTGAATCATAAAAGTTGATGCAACCAGTGTAACATTATAAATGACTGGCGTTGAGCGTCGTTCTTTTATCAGGGGTGCAAACTGGTGATGGCCCAAAAAGGTGACCCATTTTTTTTTGTGGCTAACCTTAGGGGGGGATACCGCTAGCACTAATGGTGTTAAATAGATACCGCTAGCACTAATGGTGTTAAATAGATATCGCTAGCACTAATGGTGGTCTAACAATGATGCATGTGTAAGTAGCGGCACCCTGACCTTAACACCTGCAGAATTACTTCGAAAACAGTTTACTGTGACTGTGTTCTCGCTAAAAGTTATTTCAACAGCAACAGAGTTCAGCAGACAGGGAGATTAGTTAGCTCGCACATCATGTGACTTGGATGAGATTTAGACCCCCCCCCTAAAATATTTTTTTTGCAGATCTACACAATTCAAATGGATGACATATTTTGCAAAATGTCACTATAGCACTTTCAAATCACACGTTCCAAACCTGTGATAAGGCCTATGTGAAGTTGCAATATTTACCATTCAAATTGTAAAGAGATAGTAACCATTGAGCCCAAGTGTTTTTTTCCTATGGCATGCCGCTGAAAGGGGGTTATGATATCCTGGGGAATAAGGCACATAGGCTACTAATTAGTGTAATGTAAGCTTGCTATAAATAGCGAAATAGTTTGGATAGCCTCCTTCAAAGTAGTCGGCACGATGCATGGACAATGAAGGCGCTGTGCTTTTTTTATTTTTATTTATGGGAATAGTAATCCATGGTGCTATAGTTGTTGACACTGCATGCCAAGCTGAAGGAGGACTTGTGTTAAACAATCAGTGTTATATAATGAGAAAAAACAGACACCCCAGGGTTATAACCATAGACATTCAGTGCCCTCCACAATTATTGGTAAATATGAGTAAAACGGGTTATAAAAAAAAAAATCACCTTTTGGTGAATTAGCTTAATGTCACACTGAAAACGTCCAACCTTGAAGTAAATGTATTCTTTATTCTCTTTACCAGGGGTGTCTCTAATTGGGGAGGGCACTGTACATATTCCCTACATGGCTGACAGGGGGTGCTGTTCTGAAGCAACCGTCATATTGAGACACTTCAGAGGGGACAATCCTCCATGGGAAGAATATTCCATATTATAGTACCGTATTTCAATTGAATATTTTAAGGACAAAATAACTTGAATTTAAGTATTTATTGTTTGTAGTGGGGAGAATAACATTACTTCAAAGAAAAATGTGACCAATGACAAATAATGGATTCTGTTCACAGTTCACATGTAATTACTAATTACTCAATGTGTCTGTAATAGATGACACTTGACAAAAAACGACTCAGCTATTCACTCCCATTATTCAAAACCCTAACAGGAGACGCGGTGGCTTCACAGCCAGTCATTGGCACATGCATCTAGTTTACATCATTGGTTAATACATACACCGATGAGCTAAAACATTATGACCACTGACAATGACTGGCAGGTGGCCATAATGTTTTGGCTCATAGGTGTACGTCTTTACAAGTAATTCTACATTACAAAAACATTTGGCACAAGATGGTGTCAACATAGCATTTTCCTGGTGATTAACTCATTCAGATTGCTCCACTCACAAAAGAAAACCTGTTTTTCTTTTTACTTTATGACGTCTCATGTCAATATCCCCTCTAAGAATTTACTACCTACGGAGAAAGTAATACATGGGACACGTGGTCAATTAATTTTATGGAGTAGTTACCAATTTCACCAGTGTAATCCCTGGATAGACTCAAATGCATCCTTCAAAATAAGTACAATTTCAGCACATAATAAGTACATTTGAGAAATAACGTTCATATTTGCAGCAGATTACGTTTAACTAAAACATTATTTTGACTAAGATGCCTCAATATGTTCTCGCTCTAATATGAAACTCACTTGATTCACAACACATAAGGCCACATTGATTGACAGAGCATCTCCAAAGGAGACCAGATAGTCACTACAAACAAATCAAACCAATCAATCAAAAAGGCAATTGTTTTTGAGGTTCCATTGATTGACATATTACCAACATGTTGACACATTGGACCAATAAGTTAGGAAAAGGCATGTTTGGTCTCAGAAACATTTTGGGAACTGTTATTGCATTAAAATATTTGGGGTCCCTTCAGTCTAGACTGAAGCCATATCAATGAATGATACATTATATACTTAAGACTTCTTGATATTTAGAAAACTTAAATAAGACCAAACTAAATATTTCAAACATTAAAATACAGTGAAGATTGCCACCATTTAGTTTCATTATTATCTACTGTAGAATCCTGAGTGTCAAGCATTCAATCAAATCACGTGATCAACTTAAAGTGGTGGTTACATTTCATGAATAGCCCTAAAAATTCTGAAATCTTAAATGGACGTGTTCGGGCGAAAAGAGTTAGTATTTCATTGTCTTGAATTCCTAAATGGAGACATTCAGACATAAAAAATAATTACAATTAAATAAACCGTAACATCCTGTAAATGTGTTGTGTGTGATTACAAAAAAACAAAAAAACAATGATGCTATAAAACAAACGTTCAGTATAAACAGTATAATTTCACCTGGATAAAACATGTTTTAAAAACCACAAAAACGCTACTCACACAATTCTCTGTGAAAGGAGCTAGCTAAATCAACAGCACTTTTTACACGTTTTTTAAGATTCAGACTTTTTAAGATTTCGACAAAGTAAAGATTAAGAGTACAGAGTATACATACAGATTAACACTCAGGCCAGGAAATGTAGCGACAGTTGTAAGGCACAGTGAATTTAAGAACTACGATAAATGTATTCTAATCAACTAGTGGTCCCATTTCAGTGGTCCATGGTGTACGGCCTGCCAAAGGAACATCTTCATTTAAGGAATGAACTGTTGTGCTTTTGGGAGAATGGTAAAAGCCATTTCTTACGAATCAGGTCACTTGGAGATAAGGCACTGGGAATGTATTCTAACAGTGACAGGTTTACATTGAATATACAGCCAATTTAAAGTCAAGCTGTCTATCTTTTTGAGGTTTAAAACTCAGACATACACCTTGAAACTGCTGGAGATTCCCTTCCTGCTTGAAAGGACAGAGTGGTTCTCTGATGGTCTTAGCATGGTGTGTGACCCATGTTACATCTTTATAGGTATCCATGGCCCTTATTCCGGTCCAGCATTGAGTCTCTCTGCCTCTGCCTGTTGAGCTGTGGTGGGTTTGTCGTTCTTCTTGCATGGAACACCTTTGGTCTTCACAAACACACCAGCATCCACACAAAAAGCCACAGTGGCCAGGAAGCCAAATGCCTAAAAAGAAAAAGGAATTACCTCATTTTGCATACAATTGCAAACACATTATTCCTTCTCAGTTACTATACGATGCATTTTATACAGTTAACATCTATCCACATTCATGTATCAATAATCTACAATATATGCATGTACTGTACCAGCATGCACTTGTAGTTGCATTGAGTTAACCAAATAATACAAACGACTTATAGTACCAGTCAAAAGTTTGAGCACACCGTCCCATTCAATTGAATGAGAAAGTGTGTCCACACTTTTGACTGGTACTGTACATATAGTATAGTAATTGAAGTAAAAGAGTTAAAATAGTTTTCCATTACTTTTGGCAGGTTGCATCCATGCATCAATTGTCTTAAAACAGGCAGGCCTGCAGTTAGGTCCAAATATATTTGGACTGTGACAGAATTGTTTTTATTTTAGCTGTTTACCAAAACATATTACATGTTACAGTTATATACTATATACATATGGGCTTAAAGTGCAGACTCTCAGCTTTAATTTGAGGGTATTCACATCCAAATTGGAGGAAGGGTTTAGGAATTACAGCTCTTTAATATGTAGCTCCCTCTTTTTCAAGGGACAAAGTAATTATTGGACAATTGACTCAAAAGCGGTTTCATGGACCTGTGTGGGCTATTCCTTCATTATTTCTTTACCAATTAAGAGGGTAAAAGGTCTGAGTTGATTCCAGGCATTTGCATTTGGAAGCTGTTACTATATACGCACAACATGCGGTCAACAGAGCTCTCAATGCAAGTGAAACAAACCATCCTCTACCATAAAGAGAAGACTTCACACGAACAAAGGGTTCACCACAAGGTGCAAGCCATTCATAAGCCACAAGAATAGAAAGGCCAGATTAGACATTGCCAAAAAATCTTTAAAAAAAAACAGCCCAGTTCTGGAACAGAACATTCTTTGGACAGATGAAACTAAGAATGACGGGAAGAAAAAAAATATGGAGAAGGCTTGGAACTAGGGATGGGAATCGAGAACCGGTTCCATTTGAGAACCGGTAACACATTTTTCAATGCATTAGAATCGTATAACTCAGAGGTTATTGATTCTCTCGATGCTAGCATGTTTTGCGCATACGCTGACAGTTGCACATTGCAACGTCCCAAGCATGGCTTCATTTCACAAAGAAAAATTACAACATTGCTACTTGATCTGTAAAATTATTATTTCAAGTGAAGGTGGAAACACCAGCAATAAACAACATGCAACATGGGCTAAATTTACAGGAATGCCATGTTTTTCACACTACGAACTGCTTCCCAAGTGAGCAACAAGTCCGTTACTGAGGGTGAATATCCTATTGTAGGAGTCGAAGTTAACAAAGGAATCTGAGACTTTGGTTGCAGTGAAAACACAGTGTGTCAGTTTTAATCTCTCCTCGCACAACTAGCCTTACAACAGTCATTCCATACGCCACAACTGCAACTCAGCCTTAAAGGGCCCTCGCCCAATTCCCACCATACAAAGCGGCGCCACTGGTGAATTATATTATTTATTGTCTCTCAGTAGCATCCGCTACACTATGCTAATAATATTAGCGCCACGCAGGCAGGCTTAGCAGATGTTTTCTTTGACTAAGAAACCCTAAATGAAAACGAATGCTGTACAAAATATTCTTCCATTTCATCAATTTTAGATGGTGACAAGACACTGTTGGTACAGATAGCTCTGAAGCTACAGCCAGCTGCTCATATTTCATATAGCTCATATTTGTTTTAAGAAAAATACCATTTAATTTATTTTCCATTCTTTTATTTTTTAAATTCATTTTTATTTATGTTCAAATGTTATGTTCAGATATTATACACTGTGTTTAGATACTTGAGATAACAAAACAGCGGCGTTGAGGCTGAAAAACTGTAGCCCTACTTTTGGATGATGATCAGGAATCACAAAACTAAAAGGCAGAAAGACCCACGAGCAAACAACTGAAGACAGCTGCAGTAAAGGCCTGACAAAGCATCACAACGGAGGAAACCTCGCATTAATGGTGACGTACATGGGTTCCAGACTTCAGGCAGTCATTGCCTGTAAAGGATTCTCGAGAAAGTATTAAAAATAAAAGTTTCATTTATGATTATGTTAATTTGTCCAATTACATTTAAGGCCCTGAAAATAGGGGACTGTGTATAAAAATGGTTGCAATTCCTAAACATTTCATAGAATACTTTTCTTCAACCCCTTGAATTAAAGCTGAAAGTCTGCACTTCAATTGTATCTGGATTGTTTCATTTCAAATCCATTGTGGTGGGGTACAGAGCCAAAATTAGGGAAATTGTGTCACTGTCCAAATATTTCCGGACCTAACTGTATAGCCCTAACAAACCTGTGGTCCTTACATATACTGCAGTATGTCTCCTCTCACATTCATTCACACCCATTTGTCATATCTGTTGCAATCCTTCTTAAATCATTTTGTATTAGTTGGTTTCAGTTACTATGCCCTAGCCTAGCCCTGTTCGCATTTCAAAGTTGTGTGTATACCAAAATGAATCCCAGACCAACATGATTAACAATGAACAATTATGTCATTTTCATTTTAAAATGTAATTTCATGGCAAATCCCTAATAAATAGTGGACCTTAAAATGTAATTAAAAACATGGAATAAAAAAAAAATTTGTTTTTAAATTACCACAGCAGTACTCTCCAGGGCACTTCCACCATTATCGGCTGCGAAGGTGCAGGAGGCAAGGAGAAACATGAAGGCGATCACAGCAGTGTACACAAAGTCCTACAAGAGACCGGAATCAGCATGGTTATACACAAAATACACTTTTTATTCTTATGTGAATACGACACACACACACACACACACACACACACACACACACACCAGCATTGGTGAAAGAGAACACTTGACAAACAACCACACATTTAAGGTCTCAGTGTGAAAATAGGCCTATCCACACATACACACGTACAGACACACACAGGACTAACCAGCGTTGGCCAGAAGTCGATGCCGACTCTCGTATGCAGCTTGGTGGAGAGGAGGATGAGGAGGAGCAGTGTGAAGAGGAAGGCCGTGCAACTGACAAACTCAAAGAAGTAGAGAGCACCGCAGCTCACACAGCTGGTCACCACCTCCTCCAGAATAAAGGCCACAAACGACAGGAGCTGATGAACACAAACACACAAGAAACAGAACACACACACATTAATATGTACTTCCCCAGTCTAGCCATCAGGTGGCACTACGATGTGACTATTTTTGTGTCATCAAGCACCGGTTAACCAATGATTATGACGAGGCTGTTTATTTTTTGTAATATTTGCTTATGTAGTGTGTGTGCTAATATAAAGCATAATCAAATCAACATAAGCATTGTAACAAGCAACCGTGTGTCTGAGCAAGAGAGAAAAGGAGATGTATAAAAACAATACTATTCCCACATAGAAAGAAATGGTAAAATGCAGTTCATTTGATTATTATAACTAGGTTATAATGAGGTTACAGGAAAATGTTAGCATCACAATGAGAGGATTCATCTGGAGTAAACATGACAGGACTCTTGAATGTCTCTTGAATCCCTGGTCACATGGAGCCTCAAGACATCAAGACAGCGTGTCACGCAGACCAAACTACAGCTGGAAGCACAATATACTGCACCCATTCATACCACTGGGGAGTAAACAAGAGCCTGTTTCATAGTACGATTTTGGTTATAACATCCATGATGGACAAAAGGATCTGTCCCCTTTAAGACTCAACAAACCTTGCTTTTGATTTCCCAAGTACTTAGGAAAGGCAGGGAGAGACTGAAAATGTTTGCCTTGGTTTACTGAAACCGAGTGACAGGATAGATAGAACAAGGCCTCTTGAGGTCAGCAGAATTACACCACTGACTCACAGCCTTTAAAGTGATTTTTTTCTTCTTCTCCTTTTCCTTTGTGAATTGTTTGGAAGGAACAGGGCAGGTCGGCTTCCTGAGGAATGAAGGACAGGCACTGCGTCACAAAGTTAAAGGTGGAAAGTGTACTGACTTTAGAACAGGGGCTGTGTGTCAGCTTGGGATACACAGTGTATGTTATGAGCTACAGAGTGCAAACAACTTGATGCTGCTCATTTTTTCATTCACATCAATACATTGCCATACCATTGGCAAAGTACAAGTACAGAGACAGCAAAATGCATTTGGTATCTAGCCAGATATAGTGCAAATAGTAGGCAATCACTACGTTGCATAATCTGGCAGAACGCCTGTTGTCGGGTTGAACACGAGCCGCCATCTTGGATCTACGGCAAGCGCAGTGGTTTCCAATGAACTTCAAGACGCTTCCTGTACGAAAAAATGTCTCACAATGATCAAGTGGGAATTTGGACCTTTGGATCTTCTACACAGACAGTCTTTAAATTCTTGACAATTCCGGGGGGCACTGGTGTATCTTGATCTTCAGTTACTTCCACAAATTGTCTATTGGATTTAAGTTTGGTGATTGACTACGCTAGTCCAACACCGTTATTTTCTTCCTCTTGAACCAATTGAGTCTCCTTTGCAGCATGTTTTGGATCGTTGTCCTGCTGGAAAATCCACCCACGTCTTCTCCTCATCCTCCTGGTGGATGGCAACAGATTCTTCCAGAATTTCCCGGTACATGGCTCCAATCATCTTCCTTTTGATAATTTGGATTCCACCAGTACCGTGAAGAGAAACAGCCACATACCATGATGCTTCCACCCCCGAACTTCACTGTAGATATGGTATTTTTAGAATCACATGGAGCCATTTTTCCCTGCAAACATGGCATGCTGCTGAAAACTTTTTTGTCTTGTCTGACCAGACTACATTTTCCCAGTAATCTACAGGCTTCTCCAAATGTTCTGCAGGAAACTTCAAACAAGCTTCAACATGGCTTTTCTTCAGTAATGAAGTCTTCTGCGGTGATCGTAAATGGAGACCGTGGCGGTGGAGTGCATTGCCTTTTGTTTTCTTTGCAACAACTGTACCTGCTGCTTCCAGGTCTTTCTGGAGCTCTCCGAGTCCTTGGCTCTTGGGCTACCCTTCTGACTAACTTTCTGACTGCCCAGTCAGAAATCTTGCAAGGAGCTCCTGTGCGTGGGCGGCTGATGGTCGACTGATGTTCCTTCCACTTGTGGATAATGGCCCCAATGGTGCTTATAGGAAGATTTAGGAGTTGAGAAATCCATCAGTAACCAGTGCCATTATTATGCTGCTCAACAATCTTGTTGCGAAGGTCTTGGGAGAGATCTTTGCGTCTATCCATCATGAGATTGGTGACAAATTATTTCTTGTATTCAGAGGTGGGAAACCCTTTTTCAAAAGAGTGGAAGTACTAACCCACCAACATGCACTAACCTAGGGCTGCACGATTATGGCTTAAATGATAATCACGATTATCTTTGCTCAATATTGTGATCACGATTATTAAATCACGATTATTCATCCATCCAACGGAAAACTGCCATCACAATGTATTTTATAAACCTATAAATAAATAAACTCAAATGTACAAATCGTTGAATCAAAATAGAATAGAATAGAATAGAATAGAATAGACTTTATTGTCGTTGTACAGTTGCCTATACAATGAAATTGTAGTGGCTCTTCCGAAGGTGCAAAAAAACAGAAAACATATTCACAGACATATACACATATAAGATAAACATTTATGAACATGTCTTATGTCTATTGTTCAGTGTTCTGATGGTCCATGGGTAGAAACTGTTGGACAGCCTGTTTGTTCTGGCCTTTATGCTCCTGTACCTCACTCCAGAGCGCATCAGGCTGAACAGGTGGTGACCAGGGTGGAGGACTATAAATAGGACTTTCACATAAATTTTCCAAGGAGAAATCGCGGAGATAATGTAAAAACGGTTAGAAATTGTCCATGCATTTTTTGCTGCAATTTGGTCATCCCGGCAGCAGCTTCTGTTAGACTATCGCTACGTTATGTACGCAATACCCGTGGAAGACGGCATCGATGGCATAAGCGGGTGAACAGAGATCATTGAGCGGAGCCTCTTATGGGACTACGGTAATGTTACTTTAGACTTATTTAGCCAGGCTCGTAGCTGGTAACTAGCCTTAGTTAGAGATGCAATAAAAAAAAATCCATGAGAGAGAACACAATAAATCCAGAGTTATTATGAGGGATAAATAGCCTGGCTAGTTAGGGCACGTAATACTGCTGTTGTAGGCTAATTTATTAGAGAACTGACATAACTACAACAACGAAAGCCTTCTTACATTATTTTACGTTATGTGTTGTAAAGTTGTCATCAAAGCGATACTTATCAAATAGCTAAAAATGTTGTCTTAACGTTACAGTGCTAAGAAGGCGCGTTCTTCTACTATGGATAGTTATCTTGTCAAGATGCCAACGTGCACACCCCAGCAAGCCACCGTCCTGACCGGATCAATCCTGAACATGCTGGTTAAGGATATGAGACCCTTGTCCATGGTTGCTGACGAAGGATTTAAAGAAATGATTAAGCAGTTCAACCCTGAATACCACGACAAATACCTCCCGGGCCGATCACATTTCACCAAATTGATGGAAAATAAATATGATACAACCTTTCAGAAGGTATGTGTCTCTCTTCCCCCCCCCCCCCCACACACACAAATAGCAATTTGTATTTATGATTTAACACATTTCAAGAAGAAATAATATTAAGAGATTGCTGTCTGAGTGATCAATAATTAAACTTGGTTAAAGCATACATTAAAGCATAAATGGCAGCAATGTAATGTAAATAAAAATCTTAAACTGATATGTTGAATGTTTAACCTACTGTATAATTGTATTTGATATAACAACAAAATGAATGAATGAATAAATAAATCTAAATCTTGATGCATAAACTGGCCACAAGATTGTTAATAAAATCTAACTGATCTGTTTAATGCTTACTGTACATTGTATGGGTCTTTTCATTTCAAAATGCTAACTAAAATCACTGCAGAACAACAAGATGGCCGAAGGGAGTGGGTAGGCACGAGAGAGGCTCTGACTCGGGAAAATAAACTCTGGTTTTCTCCTTTAAACAATTGGCTACCCATAAATGTACTATTAGAATGAGCTATATCTAGAGCTAAATTCTACTTGCACTGGCAACCGTTCATTACATATTTTGAGAACCTGACAGCACTTCCTACAAACTGATGCTTTTGTAACCAAGCAGTTTGTTGTCTGCCTTGGCCTCAGAGACCATGACATTTCCAAATAAAACTGACACTAACTTACCTATGAATATATTGTAGCTCATGATCTGACGCCTGAATATGACTTATGTAAGCAGCAATCTCCTACTACATCATTTATACAACCTTGGTAACTTGTTTATATGTGTGTGTGACTGGATGGACAGATCTATATGTATATATGTATGCAGACATGTTTAAGAGGGAGGGGTGGGTGGAGGGCAGGGAGAAAAACAGAAAATATTCATGCCTTTTTCAATGTACATGACATCTATACTGGAATAAAAAAATATTATAATAAAAAAAAAAAAGAATGAGCTATATCTATTTTTTCTGGTTACAGAAATGTTAGGCAGCAATGTTTAGCACAAGTTTTGAGTTTATTCTCATTTGAACACAACATTTCTAAATGATGCGCAACAAAACTGCTAAAGACATGGAAAAACTTCAAGAATTGATGGAAGAAGTGCTGCAATCCAACAAACAGCTTGCTAAACAGGTTACTCTGTTAACATGCAAAGTGGATAAAATAGATCACATTATAAGCAAAATTGAATCAATGGAAAAATCAATTGAATCCTTGGACAACAAGTTGGAAAAGGTCGGTGCAGACCTGCACGAACAGGGCATTCAAGTAAAGAACCAGGACACAGCAATGAAGGTTATGGAAATTAAACTTAAAAATGCACTGAATGAAATTGATATATTAGAAAACCATTCGAGGCGCAATAATGTGATACTGATTAATTTACCTGAGAACAACGAGAACAGCAACATGATTGGATACCTGGCGCGTCTCCTCTCCGACAGGCTCCAAGTTCCAGTCCAGGAGAGTGACTTTGAAGGGGCGCACCGGGTCGGCATGGCGAGACCAACGGGGAGGCCACGGAGGGTGATCTTTGAAATGCATCACTTCCAAAAGAAAATGGACATCTTAAAGGCTGCCAAGTCAGTGGATATCAACATTGGAGGACAATCGCTCAAATTATTTCCGGACAAGTCAGCAAGGCTGAGAAAACGCGAGCAGGATTACTGGCCATTAAGACAAAAACTCCACGACAAGGAGGTCCAGACCTGAATTCGCCACCCAGCAGTATTACAGGTGCGGATAAACTCGGAATGGTTCACCTTCAAAGATCCACAAGGCGCCAAGGAGGCAATGGTGAAAGAGTTCCCGGACATGGAGTTTACATGAGTGGGACTACGTGTATCCCAGGCACGTGCCAGAGTTTTTAGATTGGCACTGCTTACCTCTGCTTATATGGACGGCACGTCCCTGGACTGTATCCAGAGCCCTGATGTTTGCCGAATTAACTGTGCCATGGTGTGGGTAAGCCCTGCTCCAAAGGAGCACTTTGGCTGATGTCTTCTTTAAGGTAAAGGAGACCCTCAAAACTGTCAAAGGCTCCCTCACCCTGACTGCTGATGTGTGGACTAGTCGTGCAACAGAGGCGTACCTTGGTGTGTCCTGCCATTTCCTCAGTGAAGATTGGCAAATGAAGAGCTTCAACCTTGCCACCATGCCTCTTCAGGATAGGCATACAGGTGCAAACATAATGACATGGATGGAGGAGGTGGCAGAAAAGTTTGACATCTCGCCTGCCAAAATAAAAGCAGTAGTTCATGACAGTGGGTCCAACATGGTGTGTTGGACCCGCTGTGCTGGGCACACACTCCAGCTCATAGTTAACACTGCCCTCAAAGAGTCCACCATCAGCAGAGCGCTAGGTGCTGCAAGACAGTTAGTGGAGCACTTCAAGAGAAGCGAGCTAGCCAGTACAAAACTGAAGATGAAACAGGAGCAGATGCACGTAACGAAAAATTCACTGATACAGGACGTCAGTACAAGATGGAACATTACGTTCCACATGGTAGAGAGACTCCTGGAACAGCGCTGGCCTGTCACTGCCACTCTCTCAGATCCTGAGGTAACTCCAAGGGGCAAGCACTACTTCGACTTGAAGCCAGAGCAATGGGCGCTGCTTGAAGAGCTGAAGCAAGGGTTGGAGCCTTTTGAGACTGCTACCGTTTACCTTAGTGGACAGCAGTATGCAACTGTTTCAGTTCTTTCACAGGTGGTCAAAGGGCTGAAGCGGTCCGTCCACCAAAGCCATTTTGAGACAAGCGCAGGAAAAGCATTCTTGATCAGTGCAGGAAAAGGGATAACAGATAGATGGGGAGGTCTGAGCACAGTCTCAGTAGACAAAGAGAACCCAATTTCTATTTCAGCTGCCTTGGACCCCAGATACAGAAAGCTGAAGTTTGTGTCTCCTGAAGATGGCATCAGGATGCAGGAGACTGTTGAAGTGCTTGCTCTCAAAGAAGCAAAAGGAGCCTGGGACACATCAGCAGAATAAGACCAATGTTCCAGGCACAGGCAGAGGGGAAAAGTCAGCTCTGGACAGCCTCCTTCAGTCTGACACAGACAGTCAGACTGAGGACGAGGGAGAAGCCTCACAGTCACAGGAGGACGAAAAGATCCAAATGGTGAGAAATGAAGTTCAGCTGTACTTCGCAGAGGCCCCAGTATCAAAAAAGGATGACCCTCTCAAATGGTGGAGCCAAAATGAGGGGCGTTTCCCCACACTATCTAAGCTGGCAAAATCTTTTCTGTGCATCCCTGCAACCTCCACCCCATCCGAGAGGATCTTCTCTGCAGCAGGGAACATCTGCTCTCAAAAGAGAGCAAGCCTCTCTCCAGAACATGTGGAAATGCTGACTTTCCTCGCTACGAATGAATAGTCCACACAGGAGAGAAACAATTTCTTTGCTCAGTCTCCTGCACTTTTCTTTGTTATTTGATTGAGACCAAACCTTTTCTCTACAAACATTTCTTTTTGTGGATAATTGCTCTTTTTTAGTTGCCTTAGTGCCTACCTCATTTAAATTTTTTATGTATTCTATTTAAAATGTATGTTTGATGCCAGAGATGAGTGAAGCAAAGCAAAACTTTTGTACTCTGTACAAGTATTTATTTTTGTATTGTTTTGGTTGCCTAGTGCCTAGCCTACCTCATTTTACTCAGCAGTTTGCACTCTCTACTACACTTTACATTACATTACATGCAAGTGATGCCAGAAATAAATCTGCAAAGTTCATTAAAATATCTATTTTTGAGTGAACAATCATTTTAATTGTCTTTATTTTTAGTTAGCACATGCCTACAACAACAACTAACAACTTTAGAAGCTGATTTAGAAGATGATAGCTAAATAAGAGCGATTGAGTAATTGTGCGATAAGCTGTCATTTATGATCCGATTAGTCGACTAATCGTTAAAATAATCGGTGACTAGTCGACTATGAAAATAATCGTTTGTGGCAGCCCTACTGGACACACTCGCGTACAGGATTGTGCGGCGCGACACGAGATCGTTTTTGCAGGGTGAGATGTCTGCAGATGGAAAGTAAGCAAGTTGAAACGTTAGCAAATATAATTGCTGAGTGTTCTAACAGAGCAAGTTGGTTCAAATTGGTCGTTATTATTGTGACTAGAAAGTGTCTGATTATAGTTCCATGGTATGTAAAATAGTGTCAAAGAACTAGAAAACTAACTAGCTAGCTCAGAGGTGATTAGATGAGCTAGTCTGCTGCACACTTGCCAGCTAAAGAGCTAACTGGATGCACTTTATTATTTTACTTTAAGTAGATATACTATCTTTCTTATTCTGCTAGAATTGGGCTTTATGGTAATACCATAATGGCATATTTACAGTACATGGACAGTGGATTGAAGCATTGGAAATGTGTTTTTTTTTATAGTTGGACATGTGATTTTTTTTCAGGTGAGAGAGTAAAGTCAAAATGACATTATCTGACTGCATTGCCCACAGAAATCCAATATTCAATTATAATTATGTTATAGATTATTAGATTATAAATACTCTGGTTGTTATGTTTGCCTTTTGGTTGACAGCAAAAGAGGGAGAGGAGGATAGAGAGGGAGAGAAGGAGAGAGAGCAGGATGGTGTCGGCACACCAGAGAGAGAGCGCAAGAACCAGGTGAGAAAGTGGACAGGTAGTCAAGACCACATAAGTAAGTAGCCTTGAGAACCGATGGTTCTCGAGCCTAATGGCCCATAGGGCAGGAGCCTATGGAAATCTCCTGTTTCCGTAGTGTGAGGCGGCTTAATGTACAAGTTAGTACACCCCCTGGACATGACGCTGGTATGTCGCAGGGTCTTACCCCCTGGGGGGGGGGGGGGGGGGGGGGGGTCCATGCCACCCCCCCAGGGCAGCAAACCTAGGGGGGGGGGGGTCCATGCCACCCCCCCAGGGCAGCAAACCTAGGGGAAACACTGATATTATTATTATAAATGATTATTTCTTATGATTACTGATGGACAGATGATTCACTTATGTAAGATGTATTTATTGTAAATCGGTTTGCATGAAGGCGTCTGTTAAATGTCAAGAAAACAAGCATTAAATTAAAATCAACCCCTTTCACCTGAGGCAAGGATCGAACCAGCAACCTTCTGATTGCAAGGTGGCTGCCTTAACCCCTGTGCCAAACAGACCTCGCTGCTATTTCAGATGCAAGCTGATACCTATCTTTTTACACCATTTTATTTATTTATCTATCTATCTATCTATCTATCTAGCACACCATCAAACTATCTATCAAAATATCAAATTATCTATCTACAGTATCTCGTAAAAGGTGGGAACTAATATTCCCAAAAAGACACTTGACGGGAACTGTCGTTCGGGATTTAGTTTCCGCCTGTGAGACATTTTTGACACACTTCTTACTTAAACCAGCCTGTAAACCTGGTCGCTACCATGTTTGTTCTGAAGGATTGGTTGCATAGCAACCAAGCACTGCAATTATTTCAGCCACATTCATGGAACGGAACAAGAGATGAAATTATCGCGAATTATCAAAAATAGTCTTGATTATCTCTAATCTAATCGCCCTTCGTGGAATAGGGCCCTGCACTTCGACCGTCTAAGCCTTATTTTGAACATCACTGATCCGATATCCGAAGTAATTCCACACAACAGAAATGTAACCCTTTTTTGGAACTAACATTTCACCTTCCTTTGCTCCTCCTGACATTTACTTTGTCTATACCTACCGTCTTTGCCAGTGTACTTAAATGTTGCCTTGTGGAGCTATTGTCACTGGTCATAACGCTCAAAACAAACACCTGTGATTGGTCAGATAAATTACCCCATAAATAACTTGTTTGTAATCCACCAGAGCAAGCTTTTCCTTTTTAAAAAATGAAAATAAAAAATATAGACCGCGGCCACCATCAATTAATAGTGGAAGCCAATATCGGCATAGCGAATACTATACGATTAATTGTGCAGCCCTACACTAACCCAACTGATTCTAATTAGCACAGGCAGGAGACCTCATTAGTGGCATAAGCTGGTTTCGTGCTTTTTCTTACTGTGTTCAATATTGCTTTTTCTTACTGTGTTCACATAATATGGGTTATATATTTTCCTTTGTCATTCCACTTTGCCACATGCACATGGATTTTTTTAACCCTCTATGGCACGCATTATGAATCCAGTTGGGAAAAAAATGTTTGGAGTGTTTTTTTGTCTTAGAATAGACCAAATAAACATAATCTAAAGACATTTTCAATAAAGATTTTTTGGGGGGTACTTTTTGGGGTGCGTTGCCTTGAGGCAACACTGTGCCATAATGGTCAGTCAAAGTCAAAATCAGCTTTATTGTTAATCTAATATATGTACAGACATACAGAGGGCTGAAATTGCATTTCCCTCTCATGCACGGTGCATAGTAAACAAAAACAATAAATAACAATATAATACGACAAGATTAGACATAACTATCTATACAAAACATACTAGATAAAAGGTTTTAAATGTGCGGTACAATGTACAGGGGTGGAATACAATAGTGCAATAGTGCAATAGTGGTAATTGGCTCAGTATAATAGAGTAAAGTGGCTAAAGTACATACATGTAAGTAATGGTAAGTAATGGCATGGAGAGTGCCCCCGAGAGGTGCCCCAAGAGAGGCACGCCTGCCCCCTGACAGGTGCGCCTGACCAGTGTCATGGTGTCATGGTGAATCCATAATGGTACGGTGTTGCCTCAAGGCAACATTGGCAACTTACCATAATGGTACGGTGTTGCCTCAAGGCAACATTTGCATTTTAACAAGTTTCCATTACTTAATGAGCAAATAAAGTAAATTAAACTATTAGAAAGTAAGCTTTACTTACCTATTATTGTGAATATATTTTTTTCAAGGTTGAAAAAGGCCATGAAAATATGTTTTTAATCGATTTTTGTGGACAGAAATGTCTACGCTAATTCTTGTGGGAAGGTCTGGAAGAAAGGGATGCTGCATGGCCTCCAGAGAGACATGTGACAAATTCAAACACTGCTATTGGTTCCTTATGGTCCTGCCTATTTTTCTAAGTATTGCATCATAACTGGGGATGCATTGTGTGAATGTAAAAGGCCAATAATGGGTAACAAGGTGCCATAGAGGGTTAAGGATTGGAATGTTACAATTTCTTCTTTTCGCTCTGTAGTTGAATTGAGTTAATGCCATGTCTGGTCTGAATTTAATGTGAATAGCTGAAATGGAAATGTGAATTCAAAAAATATTGAATACTTATTTCCCTTCACTGTACATTGAAGTGTTCTGCAATATACAGGCATGGCCACCTTCCCTTGTCTCTTTTGGCTTAATCTGTCACACACACATGAAGTCAAATCCCCAGACAATCTGTTTTTACCCAAGCCTCAGCGTCAAAGAAGCCACAGCTCTATATTTGGAGGTTTACTTCGAGTGTGGAGCCTGTCTGAGGTCAACACTGTAATGAAGCATAATAAAAGCATACTGGGCCTCATGGAAAAGCGTCTCTGACAGAATCAACACATGCTGTCCTCAGCATGTCTCTCTACCCATTGAAGTGTGAGGAGCTATAATTTACTTATAAGTAGACTGTTGTGTCTGTGTGTGTGTGTTTATGTTTGTGAGTGGTGGTGGATGGAAAAGTGGTAGAAAAGAATAGGGACTCCTGCACACTGTCTACACTTGTAAATTAATTATTGATATTCAACATTTTGTTCCTAATTGGTTGTCAGGGAGGGAGTTGTCTTGACTTTCTTTTTTACTGTTGGCACAAGAAGAGTTTGTTCTTTTACTAAGTTGTTTGCGGTCTTGAGTTGATCTTTTACAGAGTCTCATGTACATGACCAATATATATAATGCAAGCATGCATATACAGACTAGCAAACTACATCAGGCTAACCACTTGTAGTAATCAATCTTTTACAAGGGAAAGAGGCGAGTGTGAGAGAGAGAGAGAGAGAGAGGGAGAGAACAAAATAAGAATGAGGACAGATAAGTGGGGCCTTATTTTACCCCTTCATTTGATATTGAGGATCTACAAAAACATAAATTTAGACCACTCCTGTGGCCTGAAAACATCTGCCAAACTTTGAAGGAATTAGAAGAATCAGAGAGCAATTCAGCATGTGTGACAGGGGCTGTTGAAAAGGGTAACAAGCGGGGGAATCAATAAGTTGCGGAAATGACAATGTGTTCATGTGATGTTAAGTTAGTGTTGAAGAGCCCACTCAATATAACAAACAGTTTTAGGATCACAAAATAATAATTATTTGTCCGCCACCTCAGCTTGTTTTCGATTCACTGTATTGTCTGCCGGGCTTTGAGGGAGCCGCCAATTTTGAATGATTAATGTAGTCGCTGCTATACCACTTCCCACCACAGAGTGGCTGGCTGCGGTGCACTTCCCACTGTGATTTTACATCTTATGTTACATTAGCGTTCTTATGTTCATTTTGTCTATTTTTATGTGAAGCTCTCAGTGAAAAAAATCTGAACTAGGCATTATGACCTGCAGTGTAAATGCGGCCCTAGACTCAACCAGTGTGTCTAACCAGTGGGAATAGTCATGTAGAAACAGACAACCATGGCCAAATAATCCCATTTAATTCATTTTAGCTATGTCCTTTGTCAAAGTCAAAAAGTCAAAAGTCACTTTATTGTCCCATCACTGGGAAATTTGTATTGGGCTTACACCCCACAGCAGCCAACAAAGAGCAACAGACAATACAGAATGATAAAACAGAAACAGAAGGCAGCCCTGTTTAAGACAAGAGTGGAAATAAAACGATAAGCAAGATATGTTCACATTCATCTGGTGCAGTTTAAAAGTTTAATAGAAACCGGAATAAAATATTTTTAAAATCTGTTTAATCTAGAGCGGGGGACTCTGAACCTCCTCCCAGAGGGCAGTAGTTCAAACTCTGCATGTAGGACATGAGGGATTCATGAGAATTCTATTAGCCTGTCTGAGAGTAGCCTGTTCAAAAATAGACTGCAGGGATGAGTGGTCTTTCACCCCTATGATCTTCCATGCAGTCTGCATCAGTCGGACCAGTTTGGACCTTAGTTGTACAGATAGGTTACCAAACCAAGATGTAATGCCGTATCTGATGAGACTCTCTTAGACAGACTGATAGAAGAGTAGCATACATTTTTGGTCAACACCACCATGAACTCTAAGGCGGGGTAGGAAGTGTAGTCGTTGTTGTAATCTGCTCCAAAGGCTGTCTACATGAGTGCTCCAGGTGAGTGAGTTGTCAATGAAAACCCCAAGATACTTGTAAGAGGCGACCTGCGAGATGGATTGTTTGTGGATGACCACAGGCCTGTGGTCCCCAACACCTCTGGGGTGGAACACCATCTCCTCAGTCTTCTTAACATTTAAAACAAGGCAGTTAACATCACACCATTTAACAAACCTCTGGATTTCAGAATAAGTCAATTAGGTCACTGTCCTTTTTAATTAAAGCAAGGATGGCAGTGTCATCCGAAAATGTTATGATGCGATTGCTAGGGTAGGTGCTTCTGCACTCGTTTGTGTATAAAGTAAAGAGCACAGGGGAACTGACTACACCCTGTGGAGCACCAGTGCTTATGGTTCTGGGTTCCGAAAGAGTGCCATTAACACTGACCCGCTGTGTGCGGTTAGTTAAAAAGAATGTCAAGAATGAGCAAATCAAGAAATATTACAAATCTTGAAGTCTCCGTTTGCAATCTTACTATCCTGGTGTTTGCCTCTGAGTGACTGCAGCAAGTATCCCTTTAGCTTCCAACATCTTGACTTTTGGAGACTAGTTCTCTAACAAATCCTCTGTACATCCTTTATTGATGATACTGTGTGCACGTGCAGTATGCACACTCATGACAGAACTGCAACACACTTTCTTCTGAAATGTCCATGTTGCAAAATAGGTCTTTATATTGGCTTAATGAAAGCTAAGATTAACATGTTGGTCCACCAGACCGTTCGCACATTCGGGCGTTAGTGTCTGGGAACAAGACTACATGAGTCAATAAACTGCGTCATGCTCCATGCTGTTGACAGACACTGTTGATTGGAGCTTAACCGCGTTGAGACCAGGTTTACCTAGTTCCGAAAGCCTGGGGGAATGCTTTGCACAAAGGAGTTACACAGGAGTAGTGCGAGTGAGTGCGTATGGTTGATGTGCAGAGGGTCAGTGGAAATTGTCTCTTAAGGTGCAGGTGAGCAGCAGGTTGTTTTATTCAAGCCACAACATATTTAGCTCTCAGTCTATTTAGATATTGTTTCCAATATTTAATCATCCTTTGATACCAGTTATCATACTGTTATAAGCTAGATCTAGGCCTATTGATTTGTTATTTGTGTAGGAAGGCTACAGTATTTGTATCTGATAAGGGTATTTGCACACACACACAGAGACACACACACACACACACTTGCTGACAATGCGAGGGGGGTCAAACAGCAAGGCTTAAAAATAACCACGGTAATAGAATTTAGCATCTGGCTGCTAATTCCATTTGCAGCCAACTGCCAGGCGGTATTGCAAACACCGGACTCCAGTTAGCTCGTCACAACGAGCCAGTGATCTAAGAGAAAGACCGAAGCCTAACATTCCATGCGTCTCAAGCCCTCTATTGTCTAGCATGTCTGGCATTGGTGGTGTCAATTAACAGAATGAGTGACAACCGCTAACTCACATCTTAGAGAAGAAGCAGGCTAATTATTGGGATAATTAGCCTGTGGGATGAGAAAAATACAGTGCCCTCCATCAGTACTGAAAATAGGATGCATTTTCGTCTTCTTTTAGCTCTATACTCCAACAGTTTGGGTTTTAAATCAAACAATGATGTTAATGTTGTCAAAGTATAGATTTTCAGTTTTAATTTTAAAGTTTTTTTCTTTCAAATTTAGGTTAGGTCAAATGCTCTTGTCTTCCTCTTTCCAACACTTATGGAGGGCACTGTATTTATTATCCTACGCAAACCTGCATAAGGAATGTGCAAAAAAGGATACTGGTCAACTGGTCACAGTTTTTTAAAGAACATGTTTAATGGCATGGTACAAAAACAAATGCTGTAGAGTGTAATGCAACTTGGGGCCCAATATGTGCCGTCTTTCACTTCACTTACTAACCTTTCAAAATTGCAATTCCAGCACATTATAAAGGCCTAGGCTATTAATTAGTTATCATGCATGTATATAAATGGGTGTTAACAGGGTGGGGTAGTTTGTTCACATGTAGGCCTACATATTTTTAAGATGGGTCTGATTAATAATTGAAAACTGAAGTCGGATGGCGTCAGATGGATCAAACTCAAAAATTGTCAAACCCTAACAATTCAAACAACTCAAAAGTTCTCAATCGGTCATTGATATTACGCAAGTATTTTTTCCGGACTGCAGCTGCACCACTCAAAATCAGAATGTGTTGAGTATACAAATGTAATAAAAGAAGTAGGCTTCATTTAACATTGCCTTGGTTAACTGCTCAAAGGCCGGAGCTAGGGCGTTTCACTTCTCAGTTTAATTAGGCTAAAACCCATTTGCAAAAAGTAACAGCATACAATATCGCATATATAACGATGAAGTATGGGAGACCGAACGAGAGATACCAAATGTAACTGCCCCTACTTTATGTATAGTGGTCTCTCTCTCTCTCTCTCTCTCTCTCTCTCTCTCTCTCTCTCTCTCTCTCTCTCTCTCTCTCTCTCTCTCTCTCTCTCTCTCTCTCTCTCTCTCTCTCTCTCTCTCTCTCTCTCTCTCTCTCTCTCTCTCTCTCTCTCTCTCTCTCTCTCTCTCTCTCTCTCTCTCTCTCTCTCTCTCTCTCTCTCTCTCTCTCTCTCTCTCTCTCTCTCTCTCTCTCTCTCTCTCTCTCTCTCTCTCTCTCTCTCTCTCTCTCCATGAGAGCAGGATGTAACATTTTAGAATAAACAGACTGTATGATTGTATTTGCATTGTAATTGATTTATTCATTTACAGTACCATACAATGTTATTAAAGTCCACACCTGCCCAGCTAAATCCATCACTTAACCCTAATCAGACCTAAATAACCTTGATGTGGTGCAAGCCAGCAATTGTGCAGGCACTCAATCCCTCATCTCTTTTACTAGAGACCTCTATAAACCCCCTCCACTAACCATTTCAGGTCAAACTCTGCCAACCTGCATGTCAGTCAGAATCTTGAGTAACCCACCCAGGCACACCTTGCCACCATCTACATGGGTTACTTCTGCCCTTGAATACGCAGCCCTCACTGAGCACAGCTGCTTAACAGAGGAGCCATCAGCTGGAGTATGGGCCTGCAGGACTACATCAGCTCCTAGGACGCCCTTCAGACCCTCTCACTACCCTTCCTCAGTGACAGAAGTTATCTGTCTGCAAGGACTTTGCAACTCACATTCAACTTCAGGCACAGGCTACAGGCCATGGCTACGGCTATGGCCCTGACCATCCCATCTAGAAAAAAGCTCCACCACAAGGCACACAAGCTACAGTAAAAAAAACAGTCAACAACTCACAGTTCCCCATGCCTGCACAGAACGCTACAGGAAATCTCCCATGCCATTCCTCCGCACACTAATAAATGGACAACAGCCTGAATCATTATGTTTGTATTGACTGCTCAAGTTTCCAAATGTGTTCATGTTTGATCAATGTGTATTTTTATATTTTTAGTAAGTTAGGGCAGTCCCACACATATGTTTCATTTTATTGGACAGATACAGTGAAGACAGACAGGAAAGTAAGGAGAAGAAAGGAGAAAGAGTATGTCAGCAGCGCATAGTCTGGATTCGAACCCATGTGTGCTCTGTAGACCTCTAGACCACACCAGGCCTCAATCAATGTGTATTTTATGAATGCATTCTATTGTTATATGTACATTTGCATGCATTTCAGTGATGTATTTTACTGCCATGTATGTGAGATCAATCGAGTAAAATTACATTCGATTTATTATCACATGGCCATTCTTGCTCTAGTCAACCCAAACAAAAAAATGATCTTCCTTGTCAATCCTTCTTATTTGGGCTTTTAAACAGCCTACTCTCCCTTTGGATAGATGTTCTACAGACAGAAATAGCACAAAACAACAACATCACTCAACAGCCTTTTTGTCACACTTCTTGGATGTAAAAATGAAAGGACACTTTAAGAACACATCTTGGTAACTTTAAAGAGCATGCCAATGGTATAGACCAATACATGTTGAGATTGTTGTAAAGGTTGTAATGGGTCTTCAATTACATGGCAGGATTGTAAGAGCAACAAGTCCATGATTGGCCAGGACAATGGGTGACAATGGGTGTCTATTCTATTCATTCATTTTAAGAAAACGTGCTCATCTAGTTGTACGCCTGGAGTTTCCACTAGAAATGACACAACTAGATAGAATACAGTCATCAGCCAACTGAACTTATCAGGCATATATGGGGTTTATCAACATTTTTACATAAAAGCTTAATTGAGCTCAATAATGGCTTGCTTCCTACTATCTCTGGTTCTTCTCACACACAAAGTTAAACAAATGTAAATGATATGGAAAAATGACAATACTTCACTTACCACTTCCATGCCCTTTATCGAACATCTGATTTTATCCAAATTGTCTGTTGGTACAATGAACCACTTGTTTGATTTGGGCTCTGGAATGGTTGTTGTGGTTGGAGTGTACACATCCTGGGTGGCCATGGTGGAACTGCAAGAAAGAACATTCCAAGAAATGAGCGTTCTAATTTCTAAAATCTAGACTTCTTACATTGTCATTAGCAGGTTAACATGAAGCAACATACCATGAGCTTAGAATTACAAGGTTCTATCTCCGTTTAGGGTAGTTCAGAGATATTGAGCGTCAAAGTTTTTACATTCCGATTATGTTTTGTGAGATGGAACCTTTGTATTTTATGAATTACTAACTCAAAAATGTCAACATTTTAAAAATAACACCACACGGGCATTAATAAACACCTAATGGATCAGATTATGTAAAAAAAACTCAATTTTGACAAAAATGGAGATAGAACCTTATAATTCTAACGTCACGATATCACACTAGAGCGAAAGCGAAAGCAGACGAGTCGGCTGCTGGCGACAGTGTCCCGCTGAAGACGCCGGACACAAAGTCTGTTACATTGTCGCATCATCGCAAACTCGCAAACTCTAGTAAGTCAGTGCAAAGTAGGCCTAATGGATTGGAATTGAAAAGTTGTATTTAAACTGTAGCTAACTCTGTGGATGAATCAGACCTCGTAAAATAGACTATCATCAGGACTCAGGAGCACACACCTCTGAAACCAACGTGTCTAATTATCGAATTGAATTATCGAACACATTGAAAACAAAAACGTACCTGTGTGTCGACTTTGGAGCAACCAGCGTTGTGAGTTACAATTGGGCAGTAAATTGTATCCTGTTTATTCACGACCTCCTCTGTGATGCTCTTTGTTTTCTAAACTGTTCCTACGCTTCTTCTTTGAAGTTGAATTTGGCTGCTGATGTTTAACTCGACTTCCGCAAATGAACGGCTTGTCTCACACGATAGTCTCCAGTCTCCACCCACACGCTGGGAGGAAAAGATCTGGATTCAGGATATTGTGACGTGTACTTATGTCAAATGGCTCCCTCGTGTGGGAGAAATCGGTCATCGCAAGTCAGTAAAAGTAAGTCATAGTGAGACTGTTATTTAGATATAGAGTAGTAGTGTGTTGTAAGAGAGTGGACTCAGATTTTCGCCTTCCTGTCTCTGGTGGCTGCCTCTTCAAATCGTGTGAACATGAAGAAACGCAACAGCTATGTCCAACACTGCAAGTCCATTTCCAGGGTGTTATATTATTTTAGAGGATGTTGTTGTTTGGAATTTTAAACAGAATGTTGTGGCCAGAGTGCCAATGAACTTACACCCAGCTCCTTCCAGTGCAGACTCTGGGATATGACGTCAATGGGGGGGAAAAAACAGGACAACGCTACCAGAGATAATTTCAAAACAGAGATCAAGAAATGAGAGGAAATGATCAACTCCGGCATGCATATCGGGCCGTCTTTATTTACTCCAAATATATTCATATCTACCTTTAAACCACCTGGTACCAAAATAAATGTTACTGGTAGTAAAAGGTCAGGTTGAAACCTTCTCACACAGTCATTCCACAGAGCTGAAGAGAAACACAAGTTGTAGTGAGCCTGACCCCTTGTGGAGAATGTGGAAAATTGAGACGAGCAATGAAGTGATAGGAATGATGATGATGATGAAATGAGGAGCAGTCAGTTATTTCGACTTCTGGGTGCATTTTCTGTATGTCTGATATCACACACACATTCAGAGTTAAGAAAGAAACCAAGTTTTCCTCCAAAACACGAAGAGCAAAACATACATTTGATATCCCTTACACTTTAGTCACAAGATCACTTTTAGCATGTATAACTAAATGAAGACCTCTCAGCCATGTGTAATGACTAATGAGCTCATGCGGTTCTAAGCAGTATGTGCACCACTGTTTGATGGATTTGATGACAAGGTGACGAGTAATGTGTTTAGTAGGACACAGGGCTGATGCTTTTATCACTGATCAGCAGCACTTTGAGCTCTGGTAATGCCAACCAAAAGGTGGCAGCACAAGCCTGCTGCACTTGTTCATGGAAGTTGAGACAGAATAGAGGCACATACTTTCTCCATTCATCGGAGTAGTGTTGCAGAGAATTTCTATCTCTGTCATCCCAAGTGCTCCTTTGTGCATTATACTGTGCATAAAGTGAGTTCTAATCTTAATGAACTGTGGCTTATAGATCACATGCACTTATCTGTTGTCGTGGTCTTGCATTCAGAAAGACTCTCTGGGTTGCGGAGCAGCTAGTGATGTTATAGAACTAGTCTTGAGCCTACACATCTGAGACTATAATAGAAACACCACATCAAGGACATCTTTGCAGTCAAGTTACTTGCAGTGCTCAGTAAAAGGATTGAAGGCAGACAATGTCAGCGGTGACCTCAATGTCAACTAGCTTGCAGCATTCCTATTGTAATGTTGTACAGTGGATCCTATTGAATTTAAAATGTCAGTGTACACTCTCCCTCAGGATCCTTTGACATTCCAACCTTGACCTACGAGAGGAGACCAACATAACCTGGAGCCCAGCTGTATATTGTTGGCAATAGAGAACAGGACTTTTTGGTTGAATACAATAGTAGGTTTGGGTACACAGACCTTCCAATGACCTTCCAATTAATTGTAACATAATTGTAATAATGCTGATAGGCGCCGACAGAATATCAGCCGCATTTTATGAATAAACAATGTTTATTTAAAAAAATATTTTACAAGTAGCAACTACGAAGTGGGGCTGCGTTGGAAGGTGGGGGCGGCGCCCTATCGCCCTCTATTGGCCAGCCGCCACTGCTGCATAGTACTAGCATACTCAATGAGTATACTACTAAATTCATAATAAGTATGCCAAAACCAGCCGACCGTTTACACTGCAGTATGCATACTGCCTCCCAGAATGCATTTCGCACCGGCCGGAGCGGGGAGCGAATTCAAATTCCTCCATTTTAAACCTCCATTGGCTAAAAGCTGTAATTTTGGCTTTACAAGTGTTAGTATAGTGGATAGTGTACATAGCCTTTATTTATGTAAACCAGCTCCTTTCCCTTCTTGTTTTTAGTTTTTTTTTCCTAGCACCAGGGGAGCCCCCCCCTCCCAAATTTCGTTGTATGGTACCTGTACTATATTAATGACAATAAAGACCATTCATTCATTCGAGATGACGGCGCGAGCTGATCGTATTTCGCGGTAGCGCTCCTTGGGTGCGTTCGTAAATTTGCTCTGAGAGCGCCGGAACGCACACTGGGTTCAACGTCATAAAGGGACCAAGTAATTTGATTGGACAACAGGCATTCCATGAGTGCTGATCAGATTTCCAGAGCGTAGTTACGAACGCACCCCTTGTTGTTCAGCGAGTGTCCTCGCGAGGGAGCAGGAACTGTGCAGCACACAAGCTCAATAGCAGCTCGCTGGCTCAGGTAAAACTGTCGGTGACTTTAGTTTAGATATATTATAGTTTATATATTATATTGTCTCATGTCAGTGGTGTCAATATATACCTGAACACATAACAGCTTGTGAAGGAGCATTTAAAGCTCAGTAAGGCAACAATTTCAAAGGTTTATTGACCTTGAAGTGCCATTCTCCTCAGCTGGGTAAGTTCATGCAGCTATCCTAGCCAGCAACTTTTCAGTTTGTGGCTAACCACCAAGTTTAACTAACTAGCTATTTCCTTTCGCTTCTAGATTATCTGTGGGACAATAAAGGCTTGACAGTATTCCAGTTATTATGGCGAAAGTGACAAGTAAATTCACGGTGACCCGTGATCACCCGTATCCCGTCAGGACCATCACGACGCGCAGTCAGTGTCGTCAGGTTCGGGCCAGCGACTGTTTCTTTGAGTGGCTGGCCCCCGAGGTCTTTGACATGATCCTGGACAGACTCTCTGGTGGGTTCTGTTTGCTTTGGACATTTTTCAGGATGGGTGAATTATGATTATTTAGATGAGACATATCTATGAGGCTGAACTATTCTGATTGAAGCCATTACCATGGGCAGGGTACCATGGGCAGGGTACCATGGGCAGCCTTCGACACAGTGTCCCACTCCATCCTCCTTCAAAGGCTGCGCCAACTGGGTGTTGAGGGCACCGCCCTGGACTGGCTCACCTCCTACCTCACCAACAGACACCAGTTCATCTCCCTCTCCGGTCACACCTCCTCCTCCTCCTCTGTCACACAGGGGGTCCCACAAGGCTCAGTCCTCGGCCCCCTGCTCTTCCTCTGCTACACACTCCCTCTCGGTCACATCATCCGCCAATTCAACCTGGACTTCCACTGCTACGCTGATGACACACAGATTTACATCACCACAAACTCCACCCAGAACCCACCCCTCACTCACATCGAAACCTGCATCTCCGCAATAAAAACCTGGCTCACACACAACTTCCTCAAACTGAACAGTGAAAAGACCGAAGTCATCCTCATCAGCACCAAATCCACCCTCAATAAAACCGGACCCATCACACTCACCATTGACGACACTACCATCACCCCCTCCCCCCTGGCTCGCAACCTCGGCTTCATTCTGGACCCCACCCTCTCATTCGATCCCCACGTCAGTTCCATTGTCAAGACATCCTACTTCCACCTCCGAAACATTGCAAAAATCAGACACTGCCTCTCCCCCCCCGCTGCTGAATCCCTCATCCACGCCTTCATCTCCTCCCGCCTCGACTACTGCAACTCCCTACTCACCGGCATCACCTCCCGCTCCCTCCATAGACTCCAGATGGTCCAAAACTCTGCTGCACGCCTCCTCTCAAACACCCGCTCCCGTGACCACATCACTCCTGTCCTCCACTCTCTCCACTGGCTCCCCATCAAAGAACGTATACAATTCAAAGTCCTCATCCTCACATACAAAGCCCTCCATAGCCTGGCCCCCCCTTACCTGACTGACCTCCTTCTCCCCCACCGCCCTACCCGTACCCTCCGATCCTCATCCATTGTTCCCCTCACTGTCCCACCCTCAAAACTCAAAGGCTTCGGTCACCGTGCCTTTTCACGAGCCGCACCCCGCCTCTGGAACTCTCTCCCTCAACCACTCAGAGACTCACCCTCACTCCTCACTTTTAAATCCCACCTCAAAACCTACCTGTTCTCCCACGCCTACAGCCTCCCCTACCCCTAGCCATCTCCCCCATCCCTGCCACCCCCGCCCCCCCCCCCCGGACATGCATACAACCTCCCCTATCCCTAACCATCTCCCCTAACCCTGCCACCCCCCTCCCCCCATGGACATGCATACAACCTCCCCTTCCCCGTTCGTTAACTCTGTGTTCTATGTGCTCATGTTATCTGTTGCTTGTTGTTTCTGTGTTTTCCGTTTTTCCCATATTGTCAGCGTCTTTGAGCCTCGGAAAAGCGCTATATAAATCTAATGAATTATTATTATTATTATTAAATGGTCTTACATATGTATAGCTCCAATGACGTGCATCTGAATTAATGAGATGTTTCTCCCTGCCTCATTGTTTGTTGTGGTAAAGTGTTGCAGATCAGTGTGTTGAGCATGGTGTCCAAGGCCATCAGTGGCTCCATCATGGGCTATGTCTCCACTCAGACCTGGAGGAAGAGGATCATCGTACAGGGGTGGGATCACTCCACCGAGGTGTCCTCACTAGAACACTACACATTGCTGGGTGAGAGGCTCCTCAACAGCTTTATTTGATTAATTTACCTTTATTTTACTTAGTTGGTTGGCCAAGAACACACATGTTTATAATAAACTCATATTCAGAGCCACATTATTTCTGCTGTAATTCTTTATCAGGTAGTACCAAAGTATTATTTCTATCTCCTTTCATAGGGGGTCCGATGAGGAAAGCAAGTGGTCCTGGTTGGCAAATATAGTCACTATGTTACATTCTTGTTGTTTTTGCTCATTATTTCAGGTTTATTGTTCAAGAGATGTACCCTCTTGCTGCCAACAAAGGATAGGCTAACGTTCATATCTAGCTATTCACAGGTAAGACAGCTGCATAGAGTCCATCCTCACCCACTCCATCATCACCTGGTTCCCTGCTGCAACGACCAAGGACAAGGCCAAGTTGCAGCGGGTGCTACGTTCAGCAGAGAGGGTGATCGGCTGTCCCTTGCCCTCCCTCAACTCCCTGCATGACACCAGGGCTCTGAGGAGGGCAAGGAAGATCATGGCAGACCCCTTCCACCCCGGCCACGGCCTCCTCACCCTGCTTCCCTCTGGAAGAAGGTTGCGGCTGCCTAAGGCACTGAAGGCCCGCCACAGGCTCAGTTTCTACCCCTCAGCCGCCAGGCTGATAAATGACTCTGGCTTCCCCCTCCCCCCCGCCCCCAAGTCTGCCCAGGACTGAATATGCACTGGACTCACTGTAAAAACTCTGCACTGCACTTTATACCGCACTATCCAATGCACTGTTGTCTGTCCTGTGTTGTTGTTGTTGTTGTGTTGTCCTGTTTTTTGACATGTGAAAAAAGTATAAACGCACTTGCTGTGGTGACGAAGCAAATTCCTATATGTGTAATGCATAGTGGCAATAAACGTTATCTGAATGTGAATCTGAGGTGAGGGAGGACAGATGAGGCAATGTTTAGCTGTGTGTGCTCTACAAACATTCTCACATTTCTAAACAAACCAAACAGTTGACAACATTGAATAGATTGTTATTTTCTAGTTAACCTTACTTAGACTAACATAGTTGTTACCTCCCACTCAGGTTCCTTGCTTCATGATGGAAGAGTGCATTAAATCAGTGCAATGCCAAGGCTTCTCCAGCTATGGAGCGTTTCTACAGGTGAGAGCCTAGTTACAAAGAACATCAGACAATTTAATATCAAAGGCTGAATCCTGTATTGAGATGGTTAATGTTTGACTGACAGACATTGATAGCCGGCTGGGATGAGCTGGAGTGTCACAGAGTTTTCAACTTCCTGTGCGACTTCACAAATCTACCCCAGAAAATCATGTCAGTGGTCACAGGAAAGCCAGGTGAGTGTCTGTCCCTATAAGAGAGAGAGAGAGAGAGAGAGAGAGAGAGAGAGAGAGAGAGAGAGAGAGAGAGAGAGAAACAAACAGAAAGGCTAATTGAAAGAGTGTGAGAGACGTGAGTGATCCGTATGTCTTTTTTCTCCCTCAGGTTCATGTCAGCTGTTGGAGAAACAGATCCGTCTGTTCTGCAGACAGGTTCTGTTGGACCCCTGGAAGAACGGCAAGGACACTCTGTTCTGGCTGACCCGCATCCTGAAACCCTGGCCCATTGTCAGCCAAGCCCGGCTGCTGTTCATCCTCTACGGACCACTGCTACCAGACGGTGAGAGGGACAACATGGGCCTTCTCGGTTTCTACCTTAAAAATACTGGTTGCACTTTTGTACAGTATATAAATCACTTGTTAGTAATTACATGGTGAAATTCTAATGTTAATAATAACAAATGAAATGCTTGTTTTTTGGTTGGCCAGAGTTGCAAGGCAAAGTGTATGTGTAGTGTAAGGGAATGTTCTTTCCAGGTTCGCTAGGCTGGCAGGAGCAGCTGCGTGCTGGGGTGGCCCAGTGGCCCAGTGCGTGCCAGGTCGGCCAAGGCTCTCATCCTGCTGCTACACAGCGACCTGGAAGCCAAAGATTGGACCACCGACACCATAATGGCCATCCTGGAGGAGCTCATAGGTAACTGCAGTAGCCCAGAGGACTTGGCAACTTTTAATGATTATATTTTACACACCCAGGAATGGTAGACAAACCTTTTACACTCTTTTGTCTGTATACTGTATATACTGTATGTCTGGTCAGTCCACACGTACAGTATGTACCATTACCATAGGATTATAGATTTCACTAAGCAAATGGTGCGGTGATGACTGATGTATAGATGATTCACTTACCTTAAGCCTGGTACACATATAAGGATTTTCTGATTATCTGAGAAGGACCCCACACATGAAGATAAAAAATCATGGATTGAACAGTCTTGATCGTATTGTGTGTGGTGTGCTCCAATATACAACCACATGCATAAAGATCTGTCCTCCGACAGTCTGGAGTCTCGCGTGAACAGGGTAGTAGTACCCTGACTGACCTGTAGAGGCAGCCATGTGCTACAGGGAAAATAAAGTGCAGAAGAACGAAAAGAAGAAGTCAGCTCGCTTCTTGAGTGGCTACATTCCATTCCACGTCACAATCGGACTTGGGAGTTGTCAGTTTTGACCACAGACAATAAGACTTTTGATCGTAAATATTGAACACGTTTAATATTTACGATCGTCGGCCCCGACCATTTTCCGAGCAGATTGTCGGGAGAAATTGATTCTTAACACACCTCACACCACAGGATAATCTTGTAGGATCATCTTTAGAGCCATCCGATAATCGGGCGTTTGCTGTCCTTGGTCGGAAGGGGGGAAATCGGGCCAAAATCGGCCAGATTATCTTTATGTGTGTACCGGGCATGCGATAAATGTACTTCGCTTGTAAGTCGCTTTGGATAAAGGCGTCTGCTAAATGTCAAAAATGTTAATGTAAAGTGTGAATGCTGTGTGTATGAATGACAGTTGTTTTGTTTTGTGCTGGTTCTGTTGGCCTCCAGTCCTCCCCCAGGCATGGCACATGGAGAATAAGGCTCGTCTGTTGCTCCTGTGTGGGAACAGCGTGTGCTGCAGCGTGCTGGCCAGCAAGGCCCTCAATGGACGCCTGTTTGAGATCTCACTACTCATTGTGTACCTCGTACTGGTCAGTCACTGCTCCTTTGCTAGAGATGTTAATATAGCGTTGATCTCCCTGCTGCTGAAAAAAAACAAAGACCCCTTGGACTGTGGGAGCTATAGGCCGCTCTCCCTTTTAAACTCCGAAATTAAAATTTATGCCAAGGTTCTTGCACGCCGATTACAGACTTACATGCTCAAATTGGTTCACTGCGACCAGACAGGCTTCATCAGGACCAGATTGGCTTCAGACAATATGAGGAGACTCTTACACATCATAGATGGTGCTACCTCATTTAATTCTCCTACTGCGGTGCTGTCGCTGGACGCTATGAAAGCATTCGACCGTTTAGAGTGGTCCTATTTATGGACGGTCCTTGAAAAATTGGGTTTCGGTACGATGTTTTTAAATATGATCAAGACGATTTATTCTAATCCTTCTGCAATGGTAATGACTGGGAGGAACTTTTCGTCACCGTTTGCGATTGCTAAAGGCTCCAGACAGGGATGTCCGCTCAGCCCATTACTATTTGCGCTTTCCCTGGAGCCCCTGGCTCAGAGGGTCCGCCAGTCGACCACAGTCACACCAATTTCTATCGGTGGCACTCAGCATCACATATCCCTATATGCAGACGATGTACTTCTGTATGTAGATGATGCTCCTCAATCCATTCCCCATATTCTGTCCATCTTTGATGCTTTTAGCGCCATCTCTGGATACAGAATAAATTGGACCAAGTCTGCTCTCTTGCCGCTAAATGAGGCCATGAGGAGTGCAGTTGTGCCCTCCCAGATTCCGATAGTTACCAAATTTAAATATTTAGGCATTGACATCTATCCCTCACTGCTGACTACAGCTAATACCAATTTCAAGAATTTCCTTTCCAATATAACACAGGATTTGGACAGATGGGTGGCACTGCCGAATTCCCTGAGGGCTAGGGTTTCCATAGTTAAAATGAATGTGCTCCCCCGAATTAATTTTGTAAGTTCTATGCTGCCTCTTCCTCCCCCCGCTCTTTATTGGAACAAATTGCAATCTGCAGTTACTAAATTCATCTGGAGAGGTAAACGACCCAGAATTAAATTGACCACATTACAGCGTGAGAGACAGGATGGAGGCCTTTCTCTACCTAATTTTAAACTTTACTATTGGGCTTTCACACTGCGTCCTCTGGTAACTTGGTTTAATCCCATGGCTGAGGTTTCTTGGCGTGCTTTGGAAGAGGGATTGACATTCCCTCTCACCCTGAAGGAGGTGCTGTTTTCCAACACTCCACCTGCTCAGTGTAGGCGACGGTTTGGCCTAATTATTTCTCAATTAATCAGTGTCTGGCGAGCAATGACAAAAACATGTAAACTGCCCTCTGGATGGAACCCCTGCTCACCAATATTTAATAATGATGCACTCTTAATTGGGGGACGTCCGATTAGATGCCAACAATGGGCTGACGGGGGTATTCATTCATTGGGCGATGTTATTGGGGATAAAGGTCTTCACTCTATTGAAGAGTTACGAATTCAGTTTAATTTACCACGCTCCTCCTTTTTCTTTTATTTACAACTAAGGGCTGCCATGAAAACCTATGGGGTCCCATGGAAGGAGCCACTTCACAGGCACCCGGTGCTTGTTGTTCTGGACAGGGTGGGTAGTACGAGGGGCATAGTTTCCACATTATATGGGTACTTCTTGCAGAAAACATACCTCCCATTGGCAGTTGGATCGGTATGGAAGGTGGACATTCCGGACCTAGACCTAGAATTTGACTGGGATAAAGTGTGGTCAGATGTCCTACAAACATCAAGGAATCCTGATCACCAACAAATTCATTATAATTTTATTCATAGGACTTATATGACTCCTCGGAAGATGTGTATTATAAAAATCATAAATGACCCCAATTGTACTCTGTGTCCTCTGGGGGTTGTGGGCACATTTATTCATATGATTTGGGAGTGTCCAGAGGTTACAGAGTTTTGGGTAATGGTCGCTTCTAAACTTTCTGCTCTGCTCTCTGTGACTATACCCCCTTCTCCTTCTGTATTGATCCTCAATGATCTTTCCCTGTTACTCCTCCCTCAAACAAAAAAACGCATTCTGTTTGCTGGTCTGACGGCAGCAAAAAAAATGGTTGCCACACGTTGGAAGCCTCCACATTCACTTTCATTTAAACAATGGGTTTTAAGTTTTTTGGATGTTGTTTATTTGGAACTCTCTACAGCCCGTATGCATGGTGCTAAAGAGGCAAATATTAATTTGTGGATATCCACAGCTGTCGATCTTAAAAATCTTTTGAGTTGAGTGTAGGTTATCACAACTGTAACTGACTTGTCCTCTGGTCCCTGGGGTGGGTGGGTGGGGGTTATTTGTTTTACTTTCTTTTACGTTTTGGGTCCCGACTTGTAATGTATGTCCCGACTCCCTAATACCTAGAAGCTATATTGTAATTTGTGTGTTGTGGCGTGGTTGTATTTTGACTGGAGTCTGACTCACTTGTCAACACACCAAGTGGTTGTATTTTGACTGGAGTCAAGAAATATCTATGAACATCATGAAACATACTGTACAATTAAATCTATTATTTAAGTATTATGTCATTGTAATAATATATTTAGTGACATTGCATTTCTTCACATAGGGTTACTCATCTACTTTTGCTATGGAGTTCATCACAGTGTGCAAAAGCAAAGGCTAGAAAATGCACACAACCAAGCCAACATTCAAAGCCTCAACACAAACATGGATCAGAACTTTGTGACAGAGGATAACTCCTGTGGACCTGATATCTGATATGCAATTTGTACTGAAGATCTGAAAATAAATGAAGAAGAAAAAGAGACAATATTGTTTAATGTAGTCATGAGGACAAAAAGGTCATGAAATGTCTAATCTTATTTTATCTTTCGAAATATATGCCCCTCTAAGTCATTACACCGTATATATTAATTATGTCAGAAACTTGTAATTCTGGATGTCATAAATAGAGTTATAGCTTACATACAAACTATGTTGGGGGCGTTGATTGCAGGATGTGGGCTTGTTGTCTTGTTTTGTCATTATGTTTGTTTGTTTTAAAAGAAAATAAAGAAATATTTGATCACAAAAAAAGTAACCGTAGCAACCATAAGTTGCCTTGTGGTTTAGAAGCCCATGATAAGGCAGCCACTCCTGGATATTTGCATATCTTTTCAACTGTGGAAAGCAACCGGCAACTGAAGTCTATAGTGTCCTTTCATTGAAGCCACATCCGGATGGTTGATCATGAGGCCTCTGGTCTCTGGTGATAGTGCTAACTCCCATGCTGAATACTAACTCCATGCTGATAACTCATGCTAACTCAATGCTGACTGCAACGTAACAACGAAAAATAATGCTGAGGTGTGAATCTCCCTGCGTCCCTTCCTTCTCCTGGTGCTCCAGGCTTCTACTCGACAGAAAGGATGGCCGGAGTCTTCTCCTATGAAAGCTCTGAGATCGACTGGTGTGAAGACAACTATAGGCACTCTGAACACGTGGTGGAGTACTTCAATACGATGAGCAGCTTCTTCTTCTTCTTCATCTCTCCCATCATGCTGTACCTGCTGCACCCCTATGCCAGAGAGAGGAACCTGGCCATCCATGCCGTTTGGATCATGATGATCTTTGTGGGCCTGTTCTCAGCCTACTTCCACATGACCCTGAGCTTCATGGGTCAGATGCTGGATGAGCTGTCCATCCTGTGGGTGATGGCTCTGGCGTATGCCCTCTGGTTCCCCCGGAGACTCTTCCCTTCCTTTGTCAAGGACAGGACAACGTTCTCGCATCTGGTCATGGGGGTTACTGTTGTCACCACCATGTTCTCCTTTGTCAAGCCCACTGCCAACGCCTACCTCCTCAACTGCTGTGCCCTCCACGTCCTGTACTCGCTGGCCGTAGAGCTGAGGAGCTACACTGACCAGAGGGTTCTGCGTCTGGCCTGGTCCTCCGTGGGTCTCTGGGGCCTCGCCATCTCCTGCTGGATCAGCGACCGCTTCGGCTGCAGCTTCTGGCAGAAGGTCAACTTCTGCTACCTTCACGGCATCTGGCATATCCTGATCGTGGTAGCCGTAGCCTACGCCAGCACCCTGATCGCCTTCCTGGATGCCAACTATGAGATCCCCTACTCCCTGCCAGGCCTACAGTACTGGCCCTGTGACAATTGGTCCTTGGGCTTACCGTACATCGTCCTAAAAGGCACCACCAAGACGCGGAAAGTATGCTAGACAACGGTGAAGCTCTGCCAGAGACTGACTGAGGGTCTGAGGATGGGGAAATGTGTTGTGCAGTGCCATGCAGGAGAAGATTTTTGATCTTTTTTTTTTACAAAGCAATGAGTCTGTTAGTGAAGTGATTTTAATGCATAATGACAATGCCAGTTTGTCAACTAGATGGATGTTGAGGTTTAGCATAGTATATCTGCTAGATTTCACCTATTGCATTGATAACAATAGTGTGGATGAGATCAGTGTGTGTATGTGTGTGTGTGTATGATCCTCTTATGCATTTTGTATGAATCAATCATTACGCTATCCATTACTTGCGTCTTTTCACATTTGCATGCATGTTCTCTAGTCTGTACATAGTTGTTGTTGTTATATTGTTGTTGTTTTAATTCCTATTTAACTGTTTTGATATGATGACATATCTGTCTTTTTAAAGAGTCTTTGAACAAGAAAGCTGATGAGACACAGGCCTGAATCACACCATCTCTGGGTGACAAGGTGTGTTGAGTTAGTTGGTTTACATACAATATCACATGCAGCACAGACTTCGACGTGAAGCCGGACCCGGAAGGCGGTGCGGTGAAACCCATGACCCGGACCCTTCTGGTCCCAGAGAGTGAGATCAACCTGCAGTTTGTCGAGCGATGACCTGATGACCTGCCGAACTGTGATTCCTTAAACGATTCCATATTTTTTAAACGTTGCTGTTTTTGTTTTTTGTTTTTACTGAATGTGCTTTTGTTTTATTTTTTACTTAGGTCTCCATGGAATGTAGTACTCTTTGAGTACTGAGAAAAGTGCTATACCCAATAAATGCATTATAATTATGAATTAATTTAAGGGCTTTTAAAGAGAGAGAGCTATGGATACTTAATTAATTTGCTAATTAATAATTAGCTAGAATATTTATGTTTTTATTGTTAGTTCATCTTGTTGTTTCTTTTGTCAATCTGTAATGTCACAGTTTTTTGTGTTCAGCCATTTTGCATGCATGACCTGATGACCTTAGGGTAACTCAGCATGGGAGTTAGCACTATCACCAGAGACCAGAGGCCTCATGATCAACAGGATTATGTTATTGTGTGTAAACTTCTCCCATGAGGTGAGTCTTATCCCCTGGTGTTTAGCTAATGCGTCCAAGAGACAAATTATCTTGACTTCTTTTTTTACAACCACATAATCAGATAAGTGTTTGTCTTGGTGCCGGGCACTGTAGGTCTATATAAGGTGGTTGGTTATCTCAGGTTTTTCAAAGTGATGTGAACAATATGTGTAACAGAAAACATGTATAGACCATGTTCGTTTTTTAAAATGTGTTATGGTTATGCCACGATGAGAAAAAAGAAGAAAAAATTCTGGGATGAATTAGATTAGTTCATGCATTAATGAATTAAATATTCATTGCTGTATTTGACACTTCTTATCCTTTTTCAAGAAAGTTTGGGGATTCTTATATTGGATTATTCAGGTACATTGTGTAATCATGTTCTAACTCACGTATTGACATAATCCGACCTAAAAGACACAATAGCGACTTGACACAAAAAAAATGGGACGTGAACTTGAAATGTCTATAGTTGAGGCTGTAACAGCGACATCTAGTGGACATGTTAGAGTAGCTTTGAGTGTATTGTGTCAAACAGCGCTGTAAAGTTGGCTGCCTTTTGAGGATTTTCTTCTCTTGTTACCTTCTCTCAAAGTATTGACACTAATGAACTCAACTCATAAACATGTCCCAAAAAAAAAAAAAATTGCAAAAAGAGATGAGACTTCAGAAACACCTGATATCTTCGTACATCTTCGGACAACTTCCACAATTTCCTTCTACAAGGTTATTTTCTTCTTTTGGTAAAAAGATGGTGGTCATGTTCCCTGCCGTGCAGATACGGTGTATGACAGGTATGGTTCCTCTGGATGCCAAAAAAAGCTTCTTCTGGTGGAGAAGGAGAAGCTGCTCATCATGGCAGAGCAGCTGGAACTTGCCAGAGCAAAATTTGAATTCAAAAAGAATTTTTCATTATAATAAAATATGAATTGCTCACATAGGTTTTTCATGTGTTGTTTATTATGTTACATGAATCTCCTCCTTATGAGGTCTTGTCTCACTTGTATGCCAGAATTACATGGGGCGGGGACTGGGCCTGGGATATCTCCCTCAGGGTCAGGGTCATCTGGGATGTGAGGAAGTGGCAAGCGGTACATGATGCAGATGTTGTGGAGGATGAATTCACAGGTGATGATTTTACACGCCCTTTCAGGAGTGTATTGGAGCACTCCACCAGAACGGTCAATGCATCTGAATCGGGATTTTACTATCCCGATGCACAACACCCCGGGTTTTGCGTTGCGCACGGCTGTAGCGCTCGTCTGGCTCTGTTGCTGGGTGGAGGATTGGGGTCATCAGCCATGGCCTTAGGGCGTAGCCACTGTCACCTATCAGTAGTTAGGATAATACAGTGTATGTCTTTGTGTAACCTAAAGTACAATTCATGACTAGTTACTCACCTAACAACCATCCATCAGGCATTTCCCCCTCATTGAATTTTATCCCTGTTTGGCTAATCCATGGGAGGGTAGTTCATTTGGAGGTTATTTTATTTGTTTGATTTGTGATTGGTTAAAAGTATGCATGCGGAGAGTGATTGGCTTAGATAGAAATGGGGGCGGGCTTAATGACTGTGATCTGGGTGACAGGGGAAACGGAAGGTTAGTTGTAGAGAGAGATGGGAGTTGGTGAGTTGAGCTCTGAATGATTGTGTTTTGTTAAATCTTTTCTGTTAGTTCGTTCACTGTTTGGTTGTTATATGTACTAATGTATCGATGTGTTTTGTCAGTTTTACAATCTGTTTAATGAAGGAAGAAGGAAAACCAAAGCGAATTGTGTCAAGTCTCATAATTTCACCCGTACTGCCGGAGTAAGCAGAAGATTCACCCATTCAGCTAACTAGAGGGAGAGCTGAACAATCCCTGTGCCTGAATTGTTCAGTATGAAGGAGTCGTGGGTGCTACCTGGCCACTTTGCAACAAGGTCTGTAACCCGGAGCGTTGCATCACAGATGACCTGCGTATTGATGGAGTGAAAGCTTTTCCGGTTCACAAAGCCGTCCTCCTCATCACTTGGTGCCTTTGGAATAAAGATGAATAAAATGAAACACTATTTAAGTTAACACTTTAAACACCACGTAAAATGTGTTTTGATTCAAGCTGATACTTTTATAAACAACATAACATAACATGATAGATTTGCAAAAAGAGATGAGACAACTTCAGAAACACCTGACATCTTCGCACATCTTCGGTACATCTTCGGACAACTTCCACAATTTCCTTCTACAAGGTTATTTTCTTCTTTTGGTAAAAAGATGGTGGTCATGTTCCCTGCCGTGCAGATACGGTGTATGACAGGTATGGTTCCTCTGGATGCCCTGCAGGGCCAGCGCCTGAGGGCCCCCACACCCAGGGACCCTATGGAGGTGATCCAGGCGCTGGTGGAGTACGTGGAGTCACCCAGCAACTTCTACATCCGCTTCAACAAGACCCAGGAGGGCCGCGCCTGGGAGAGCATGATGGTGGAGATGAGGTCTTGCTACACCTATCCAGAGGTGTCGGAGCGGTACTCCCTTCCCTCACCTTACGTGCGCCAGGGCCAGGTGTGCTGCGTGGCGCCCAGAGACATGTGGTTCTACCGGGTCGTCATCCACCGCCTCCTCAGCCTGACCCAGGTGGAGGTGTACTACGTGGACCTCGCCACTGTGGACACGACCAGCCTCAAGTTCAAGTCTTGTTACTCTGTGCTCCCGGCCCAAGTAGTCCCCTCATCACTCTCTGGAATCAAGCCTATGGGTGGCAGTTGGAGTTTGAACGCCACCACCTCCTTCCGGAAGCTGTGCTGTGAGCGCCTCCTGTGGGCGGCTCTGCACAGCTATCAGGCAGACTTCCTGCAGGTCTTCCTGTGTGAGACGGACACGGAGGAGGAAGTGTACATTCACAGTGTCCTGCAGAGCCAGGGCCACGGGCTCTCCTGTCCCTCTGCAGTCAACTCAGAGCTGTGTGAGCAGTTCAACCCTGTGACCCTGTACCTGGGCGAGGGTGTGTTTGATGAAGGGATAGAAGTAGACGTGGACCCAACCCCAGAGCCCTGCACCCAGACCCCAGAGCCCTGCACCCAAACCCCAGAGCCCTGCACCCAAACCCCTGACACACCCCAGATGAGGAGCTCCCCTTTCCCAATTCTAACAGTGGAGGAGAAGATCAAACTGACCGACAGGATGTACCTCCTGCAGGAGCAGCTGAAGATCATCAAGAAGGAGCTGGGTGAGTTGGATTTTGGAGACGTCTGACACCTGACACGAGACTAGTCCTCCATCTCGCTGTATGGAAGTTATACAGTTACAGCAGCTTGTCAATTCTTCCGGATTATCATGTTTACCTCCGAAAGTTTGACTGGATTTCTCCTCGCAGACCACCGTGGATAACGTTTCCGGTTGGCGATGTAAGAGCAAAGACGTCGAAAACAGGTCTCCCGATTATATTGCAAATTGCACTACTAAAACAACATCAAACCTCTACAAAATTGTCACAGCTCATTATGAGTATCCTAGGCACTTTTTGATGTCAAAATGAGCAACTCAAAAACTACTAAGAAACCCAGCGCACAGACCCCCGCGGCAACACGAGCTAACATTAGCATAGCAAGCAAACTGGCAGCCATGGCTGCAGCCCAGGAGGATAGCAACGGTGCTAAAGGTAGCCTACCTGCTGCTGACAACATCTCCATGACGCAGCTGGTGGCCGAGCTGGCGAAGCAGAGAGCCGGACTGAAGGAAGATGTCTCTCAGCTTATCCAAGTATCCTTAAAGCCTCTTGAAACTGCTGTGGATGCCCTCCGGGACACGGTCGGCTCATTCCAAGCCCGCCTCATAGCTACAGAGACTATCGCCGGAGAGAACTTTGAACGACTGACCACGGCTGAAGCTACAATCAAAACTCTCCAGACCCAGAATCAAGTCTTGCTGGACCATGTAGACGACATCGAAAACAGGTCACGCAGATCCAACTTGAGGATAGTGAACATCCCGGAGGGCAGCGAGAACGGCAAGGACCCGGTTAAGTTCAAGAGTGAGATCGAGGAGAGGAGTAGTGTATATTATATTGTAATTGTAACATGCATACAAGAAGTTCAATAACAAACATTCCTAGTTTAAGTGCTCGTTAATTGCTCAATACTACTTCCATACAAGGTTTCTAGCGCTGTCTCAAGGGTACAGAACTTCAGATCGACTGTCTCAATGATGGGTCCATTTAAAAGTATTTTCAAGAGCCACATTCTTCCCATCTCGTTTATGTATTTAGCTATTAGGTTCCATTCAAGCCATTTACAGTAGCAGTTACTGTGCAGTGGCATGTGGAAATGTGTGTTACATTGGACTTTTCCTCCTTCATGGTTATTGCTTTTTTGGGGATTTGTGACATAAATCCCTTTGCTCTGTTTTAAGTGATTTATACATATGAATGAAGATGTATGCCTCAAAGCTCAATGTACTGGTATTATTCAATCAAACTAGGCCGCTCAGTGGCTCCTGAGATTGCATTAAAGTGTAATATCAAAGCTTGCAATCCCTGGGATATTGCCACTCTAGAATACTTGGGTCTGTCCAATTCTATGGTCTTATAGCATGACCAAGGGGATTTGTCTATTTAGGTAATGTTTCACTGAAAAGATTCCAGAGGATCAACTGGATAATGAATGGAAAGTTGTCTACTGTGTTTGATATTCATTGATTTATTTGATTAAAGATTGTGAGAGAAGAGGGGGAGGGGGGTTGCAGGTCAGAGTAGAGCATGTCCTTAATAAAAAATAATAATGAGAGGATAAAAAGCCAGTATACAATTATCTGTCAGTAAATGAGAAGGAAATTAGGATTAAACCCAATTTAGAAAGTATTACCAGTTTTTAAATGAGTTTATTGATTGTTGATGTCCCTCTTGGTGTCTAAAGACTAAAACTAAAAAGTTGGTTGTTAATTACTTTGGACCCTCCCACAGTGCTTTAAAAAGTAGAGCATGTGCGTCATCATAGAATCTGTTACACTCCTCCTTCCTTCCTCCATTGATTTCTCCACTATATTCAGGCAATTCTGTAGCCTACATTGTCGTGACTCTGTGTTGTAAAGTAATTTAAATTAGTAACTCAGACCTCAGTGACGTGTAACTAGCAGACAGCAGCAGAGGGATTGTCATTACATCTTACATCTAGTACACCAGGACTTATGGCTATACGCAATTATGATTTGTGGCTTCGTGACTAAGCCTCCGTTTGGCTCCGTTTACTGTCAGACTCTTATTATGATGATGGGAATGTTTGGGGGGGATTCTGATTGGCTGAGTGGGGTGTGCTGGTCGGAGAGAGCGGGAGAAGTAGAACCTCGATCTTGATCTTCCCTTGGATTATTTCACCTTTGAACAGTTTTGATATGAACGTTTTTCACTGGAATGTCCCTGTCTATCTTTCTTCATATCGGCCAGGGCTGGACTGGCCATCTGGCATACCGGTGGGCCGCGGTAGTTTTGGGCCGAACCGGCCGGCAAAATACTTTTTTACCAGCCGGCCCGGCCGAAAGCTACCATCGAACGGCCCATAAATCGAAAGCTACCATCGAACGGTCCATAAATCGAAAGCTACCATCGGACGGCCCATAAATCGGGGACAGCGGCCCATTGGTCAATTTTCTATACAGACACTGGGCTGGCCCAATCAACAGAGAGAGAGAGAGAGGGGGGTCAGGGGTCACGCACGCTCGCACGCAGCACCAGACCTCCGTCTCAGTTTCGCGGTAGTTTTGGGCCGAGCCGGCCGGCAAAATAAATTTAGTTAACCTGGATAGTGGATACTGAGAGAGATGGAGCGCAAAAGCACACAAAAACGGAAGGGAGGCTGGGAAAAACTTAGGGAGAAAAACAAAAAGAAACTCGAGGCAGATGCTGCCAAATGTGTAAACATTAGGGGCATGTTTGCTGCAGGGGCTGCTGCACCCTCAAGTTTACCACAGCAGCAACAGCAACAGGTTGAAGAGGAGGCTAGCAGGGAGGAGCGGGAGCAGGGTACAGATACAGAGGATAGAGAGGATACAGAAGAAGCGGGGCCGAGTCAGCCTGTAACCGTTGACCCGGTAAGGAAAATATAGGTAGCTGTGTAGGGGTGTAACGGATCGCCCCCCACGGTTCGGCACGCATGTGTACCGCGGATCAATTGCAAAATGTAACCAAGTAATAATATTACTTAATATTAGTTAATATCCCTTGTAAATCACAATGTAGAGTTGCCATGAAAAGATAGACGCGACAGTTGCGTGCTTTGTTTTACTCTAAAGCGCAATGATAGGTTGATAATGAAAACAAACTTTAACACCTAACTACTCTACCTAACCATACATTTTGATACTGTTTAATTTACAATCCCTCCACTCTCACTTCTTACAGAGTCCTGAAGACTTGACCATCTCCCAGCTCCTCTCCGTAAACTTCCCACCATCATCAGCCACACACACACACACACAGAACATGATATCCGTCCAACAGGAGCTTCTCCAAGAAGTGAAACTGCTGAGGGGCGTGCAAGAGCAGCTTCTTCTGGTGGAGAAGGAGAAGCTGCTCATCATGGCAGAGCAGCTGGAACTTGCCAGAGCAAAATTTGAATTCAAAAATAATTTTTAATTATAATAAAATATGAATTGCTCACATAGGTTTTTCCATGTGTTGTTTATTATGTTACATGAATCTCCTCCTTATGAGGTCTCTTCTCACTTGTATGCCAGAATTACATGGGGCGGGGACTGGGCCTGGGATATCTCCCTCAGGGTAAGGGTCATCTGGGATGAATGCTGTGTGTATGAATGACAGTTGTTTTGTTTTGTGCTGGTTCTGTTGGCCTCCAGTCCTCCCCCAGGCATGGCACATGGAGAATAAGGCTCGTCTGTTGCTCCTGTGTGGGAACAGCGTGTGCTGCAGCGTGCTGGCCAGCAAGGCCCTCAATGGACGCCTGTTTGAGATCTCACTACTCATTGTGTACCTCGTACTGGTCAGTCACTGCTGCTAAATAACTTGAATTATCTGCTCTAGGGTTCCGGTATCTTTTAACCTAAGAGACACATTTCCCCCATTTTAATCTGTAATTCTGAGTCAGGTTTACAATGGCGCGTCACTAATGATGACGAGATGAGACAACTTCAGAAACACCTGACATCTTCGCACATCTTCGGACAACTTCCACAATTTCCTTCTACAAGGTTATTTTCTTCTTTTGGTAAAAAGATGGTGGTCATGTTCCCTGCCGTGCAGATACGGTGTATGACAGGTATGGTTCCTCTGGATGCCCTGCAGGGCCAGCGCCTGGTGGAGTACGTGGAGTCACCCAGCAACTTCTACATCCGCTTCAACAAGACCCAGGAGGCCCGCGCCTGGGAGAGCATGATGGTGGAGATGAGGTCTTGCTACACCTATCCAGAGGTGTCGGAGCGGTACTCCCTTCCCTCACCTTACGTGCGCCAGGGCCAGGTGTGCTGCGTGGCGCCCAGAGACATGTGGTTCTACCGGGTCGTCATCCACCGCCTCCTCAGCCTGACCCAGGTGGAGGTGTACTACGTGGACCTCGCCACTGTGGACACGACCAGCCTCAAGTTCCTCAAGTCTTGTTACTCTGTGCTCCCGGCCCAAGCAGTCCCCTCATCACTCTCTGGAATCAAGCCTATGGGTGGCAGTTGGAGTTTGAACGCCACCACCTCCTTCCGGAAGCTGTGCTGTGAGCGCCTCCTGTGGGCGGCTCTGCACAGCTATCAGGCAGACTTCCTGCAGGTCTTCCTGTGTGAGACGGACACGGAGGAGGACGTGTACATTCACAGTGTCCTGCAGAGCCAGGGCCACGGGCTCTCCTGTCCCTCTGCAGTCAACTCAGAGCTGTGTGAGCAGTTCAACCCTGTGACCCTGTACCTGGGCGAGGGTGTGTTTGATGAAGGGATAGTAGACGTGGACCCAACCCCAGAGCCCTGCACCCAGAGCCCTGCACCCAAACCCCTGACACACCCCAGATGAGGAGCTCCCCTTTCCCAATTCTAACAGTGGAGGAGAAGATCAAACTGACCGACAGGATGTACCTCCTGCAGGAGCAGCTGAAGATCATCAAGAAGGAGCTGGGTGAGTTGGATTTTGGAGACGTCTGACACCTGACACGAGACTAGTCCTCCATCTCGCTGTATGGAAGTTATACAGTTACAGCAGCTTGTCAATTCTTCCGGATTATCATGTTTACCTCCGAAAGTTTGACTGGATTTCTCCTCGCAGACCACCGTGGATAACGTTATGGTTCTCAGTGTGTTTTCCCCTGTTTGAATGAAGGTTGAATGAAATGTTTCTAATCCTGTATATGTTCCTACTCTTACAGGAGAGAGTTCCAACCCAGGCTCACAGTGAGTCCAGCTCCACCATGTCAGGAAACCACAAACAACCACAGGCTCACAGAGGAGAACATACATACCCTGACCGTCAGTGTGGGAAGAGTTTAGCTTCACCTAACACCCTAAAGAAACATCAGAGGAAACACACAGGAGAGAAGTCACACAGCTCTAGGACTCCTAGAGGTTCGTGTTCAAATCACGTTGTCACACCATGTCCTACACGGGGTCAGTGAGCGCCTATTGGTAATGTCCACGTCAGAGAAGGGGGATGCAGAGACACTAACAGGTGTCATCATTGATGAGCTCAAGAAAGCTGGACTGAGCCCTGACTGAGCCCTGACAAAATCCTGAGTCAGGTTTACAATGGCGCGTCACTAATGATGACGAGATGAGACAACTTCAGAAACACCTGACATCTTCGCACATCTTCGGTACATCTTCGGACAACTTCCACAATTTCCTTCTACAAGGTCATTTTCTTCTTTTGGTGAAAAGATGGTGGTCATGTTCCCTGCCGTGCAGATACGGTGTATGACAAGTATGGTTCCTCTGGATGCCCTGCAGGGCCAGCGCCTGAGGGCCCCCACACCCAGGGAATTTATGGTGTTGATAGAGGACATCTTTAAAATAATTGTTTCTCTTCATATATTGTGGTTTTAAGTGATGTATTGATGTCTGTATTCAACTGTATTTCTTATGTGAAAATATTTCTTATGCCAAAATAGCTAAAGTGGAGGAAGAGGAAGAGAGTGAAAAGCCACGGGGCTTTGCCAGGAACCTTGACCCAGAGAGGATCATCGGCGCAACAGACAGCAGTGGTGGACTGATGTGGTTCTTGATGAAATGGAAGGGCTCAGACGAGGCTGATCTGGTTCCGGCCCGTGAGGCAAAGACTCGCTGTCCTCAGGTGGTCTTATCCTTCTATGAGGAGACCGGGCACTCCTATGAGGATGAGTCACAGTAAGTGGCTGGTGGGTGGCACGGTGGCAGAGTGGTTAAGATCACTGCCTCACAGTCTGGCCAGTCGAGTATTGCTATAACGGAGATTTTTAACCGTTTATTGACCCTTTCTTGCCGTCTTTTCAGCCGCGGGTTCGAATCCACCTGAGGACATTACTGTCAAAAATATTTTCTTTTTTAAAGTCTTAATCAATTAAATGTTTAATGTAACACAACATGTTTTGATGATTTATAATTCATTTCATTAAAGAAAACAGGACATCTTATGCTATTTATTGGTTTAACATTGCAATGTATTCTGCCCTGTTGAGTTCTCTAACCCTAAGCTCCATTGTTGATGTTAATGTAACCATTATACTGTTTTAAAACTTCGAATCCCGGTCTCGGAAGGTGCTGGGTTAGATTCCTGGTAATCACTGTGGGAGTTTGCATGTTCTCCCCGTGCCGTGTGGGTTTCCTCCGGGCACTCCGGTTTCCTCCCACATGAATGAAACATGCAGTATGAATGAGTAAGAATGCGAGTGAGCATTCCCAGGGCTCCTTCGAAAATGAGACTCGTCTCAAAGGAATTCCCTGGTAAAATAAAGGTTCATTATGTGTTGTTTTGTAATAGTATAGATACTGTGGACAGGGGGCAACTGCAAAAGAGGCCTGGTTCTCAGTGTGTTTTCCCCTGTTTGAATGAAGGTTGAATGAAATGTTTCTAATCCTGTATATGTTCCTACTCTTACAGGAGAGAGTTCCAACCCAGGCTCACAGTGAGTCCAGCTCCACCATGTCAGGAAACCACAAACAACCACAGGCTCACAGAGGAGAACATACATACCCTGACCGTCAGTGTGGGAAGAGTTTAGCTTCACCTAACACCCTAAAGAAACATCAGAGGAAACACACAGGAGAGAAGTCACACAGCTCTAGGACTCCTAGAGGTTCGTGTTCAAATCACGTTGTCACACCATGTCCTACACGGGGTCAGTGAGCGCCTATTGGTAATGTCCACGTCAGAGAAGGGGGATGCAGAGACACTAACAGGTGTCATCATTGATGAGCTCAAGAAAGCTGGACTGAGCCCTGACAAAATCCTGAGTCAGGTTTACAATGGTGCGTCACTAATGATGACGAGATGAGACAACTTCAGAAACACCTGACATCTTCGCACATCTTCGGACAACTTCCACAATTTCCTTCTACAAGGTTATTTTCTTCTTTTGGTAAAAAGATGGTGGTCATGTTCCCTGCCGTGCAGATACGGTGTATGACAGGTATGGTTCCTCTGGATGCCCTGCAGGGCCAGCGCCTGAGGGCCCCCACACCCAGGGACCCTAGGGAGGTGATCCAGGCGCTGGTGGAGTACGTGGAGTCACCCAGCAACTTCTACATCCGCTTCAACAAGACCCAGGAGGCCCGCGCCTGGGAGAGCATGATGGTGGAGATGAGGTCTTGCTACACCTATCCAGAGGTGTCGGAGCGGTACTCCCTTCCCTCACCTTACGTGCGCCAGGGCCAGGTGTGCTGCGTGGCGCCCAGAGACATGTGGTTCTACCGGGTCGTCATCCACCGCCTCCTCAGCCTGACCCAGGTGGAGGTGTACTACGTGGACCTCGCCACTGTGGACACGACCAGCCTCAAGTTCAAGTCTTGTTACTCTGTGCTCCCGGCCCAAGCAGTCCCCTCATCACTCTCTGGAATCAAGCCTATGGGTGGCAGTTGGAGTTTGAACGCCACCACCTCCTTCCGGAAGCTGTGCTGTGAGCGCCTCCTGTGGGCGGCTCTGCACAGCTATCAGGCAGACTTCCTGCAGGTCTTCCTGTGTGAGACGGACACGGAGGAGGACGTGTACATTCACAGTGTCTTGCAGAGCCAGGGCCACGGGCTCTCCTGTCCCTCTGCAGTCAACTCAGAGCTGTGTGAGCAGTTCAACCCTGTGACCCTGTACCTGGGCGAGGGTGTGTTTGATGAAGGGATAGAAGTAGACGTGGACCCAACCCCAGAGCCCTGCACCCAGACCCCTGCACCCAAACCCCTGACACACCCCAGATGAGGAGCTCCCCTTTCCCAATTCTAACAGTGGAGGAGAAGATCAAACTGACCGACAGGATGTACCTCCTGCAGGAGCAGCTGAAGATCATCAAGAAGGAGCTGGGTGAGTTGGATTTTGGAGACGTCTGACACCTGACACGAGACTAGTCCTCCATCTCGCTGTATGGAAGTTATACAGTTACAGCAGCTTGTCAATTCTTCCGGATTATCATGTTTACCTCCGAAAGTTTGACTGGATTTCTCCTCGCAGACCACCGTGGATAACGTTATGGTTCTCAGTGTGTTTTCCCCTGTTTGAATGAAGGTTGAATGAAATGTTTCTAATCCTGTATATGTTCCTACTCTTACAGGAGAGAGTTCCAACCCAGGCTCACAGTGAGTCCAGCTCCACCATGTCAGGAAACCACAAACAACCACAGGCTCACAGAGGAGAACATACATACCCTGACCGTCAGTGTGGGAAGAGTTTAGCTTCACCTAACACCCTAAAGAAACATCAGAGGAAACACACAGGAGAGAAGTCACACAGCTCTAGGACTCCTAGAGGTTCGTGTTCAAATCACGTTGTCACACCATGTCCTACACGGGGTCAGTGAGCGCCAGTGGCGGCTGGCCGATAGAGGGCGCTGGGGCGCCGCCCCCACCTTCACTTCCTAGTTGCGATTTGTAAAAAAAAACATAAAAAAAAAAACCATTGTTTATTCACAAAATGCGGCTGATATTCTGTCGGCGCCTATCAGCATTCATTAAAAATCCTCAAATACAATAAACATTTTTATCTGTGTGTGTGTGTGTAAAACTCACTGTTAAAATACACGCGGGGCGCCGGTCAATGGATGTCTATGCCAGGACGAACACTTTTCGCTTACACGTGAGCTGTAGCAGCGCTCCAATTGGCTGTCTCTATTTCTTGGCCTGGGCGCAGAAATGTGCGTCCTTGCAGACAATGCATTGGTCCATCGAGCTTCCGAGTGATAGATTTGCTGTCCGCAGCTGGACCGCAGCTAGTTGTTTACAATGTAAGGATCATATCCGGATGGAGGGGGAGGGATCTCCGCCATAGCCAATTGATCACCCAGATGGAGGAAGGGGAGGCAACTCCCCATAGCCAATTGTAGACCTCATTACTGTTATGTGACTTTGGCGCCTCACTTTGAGAGTGAAACAATGGAGTCTGCTGGATGTTCTACTGGGAGAAGTGCTTCTGAATTAAAAGACAATTCGGTTGTCTCGCTTAAAGAAAACCCGTTTTCAAGGCGTTCAATTCAACAACAGAAACGGATTAAAGAGCTTGGACCGGAACGACCCGATTTGAAAATAAAACAACAAGCAAGAGATCGGGGACGAGTTTACAACAGGGCGTTCACTGGCACGGTTTATGAGAAACGGAGTTGGCTAACTGGATGTGGTGTAAGTAATGCCTTTTATTGCTTTCCGTGTTTGCTTTTTCAAAGTGCCGGCACCGAGGCGTTGTGGACAAAGACGGGGGTAAACGACCTCAAACATCTTTCAGATAAATGCAAAAGGCATCAAAGTAGCCGCAGCCATATTGAAAATAGCATGAGGCTAAGTTTTTTTGGTAGGCTTAGCATTGCTGAACAGCTCGACGAAGGCTACAGAATTGGCATTAGAAAGCACAACGAAGAGGTGAGAAAAAATCGACACATCCTATCTAGAATTATAGACTGTGTGAAATTTTGTGGAGCCTTTGAGTTGGCTTTGCGTGGACATGATGAGAGTGAGACCTCAGCTAATCCAGGAATATTCCGTGGGTTGGTGAATTTTGTGGCCACCCTTGATGGAGTGTTGAAAGAACACCTTGAGAATGCCACTGTATTCAAGTTTAAAATGTGTGTGTGTGTGTCTGTGTGTGTGCCTCCTCTCATCTCCTCTCCTCTCTTCTCCCCTCCTCTCCTCTATTTTTCTATAACAGATGCCACGCATGTGCAAGTGTCCACTGTGCTGCAATGAATACGTCAGCTTAAGACAGCACCTGATACTCACACACCTAGTCACAAATAAGGAAGAATTGGGCCTCCTGCTCAAGCTGGACAATGGCAGGTAAGTTAATGGGGAAATGCAATGACAGGCTTTTGGGCCTCACAAATCATTATATTGGTCTGGGCATTTTTTATCAATTTGAGTCATAAAAGAGCATTATCTGAATTATGTCAGTTATCTGCTCCCATAGAGCGGGTGAGCAAGTGTGAAGTGCACTTACCATGTGTTTTTGTCCTGATTTAAATAGCTTCGCCGTAAAACTGGACTGCCCGGTGTCTCAGTGCCCAAAGAAGAAGGTGGCACGCATAAAGCGCCATCTTGATAAGATACACCATTTATCTGTAAGTTGTTATACCCATTGAGCCTAAAAATGGGCTTATCACCCCACTACAGATACCCCACTCACTAAAACTACTCCACACTCACCAACTACCCAACTATGGCCACCAGCTATAACTGCCCAACATTCTCCAACAACCCCTCTATAAGTAGCCCACTCATTATAACCAACCCACCCACCAACATCCCAAACATGTCAATACCCTGTTCTTGTCAATGTGTAATGTAAAGTGTTACCGAAAAGGTTCTCAGCTCTTCTTATTTCTTCCCAAGTCTGACACAATCGAGCTCGTTACCAAGCAGGCTAAGGACCGGTATATTTTGAAGGAGCTGGCCATCCTGAGGACAACAAAACCAACCCTGCCAATGGTCAGTCACCTTGACCGAATCGATGAGGAGGCAGTGGTTGAGGCGGCCCGGAGGTCATCCGAGAGGTACCCAGGTGACCCGGCGGCAGAGCGTGAGGAGGGGCTGGATGAGGAAGGGCCAGAGGGTGAAGCAGGAGGGGCAGAGAGGGAGATCGAGGGGCCGGATGGTGCTCTCCTCGAGACGCAAGCAGGCCCCCTCAACCCCCTCAACCCCCGCGGCCCCTCAAACCCGAGACCCTCAACCCCGAGACCCTCGCCCGGACCCTCAACACCCGGATTCTCAACACCCATTAGAGGATGCCCATTTTGCCCACATTGCAGGCCACCCTCAAGCCCCATTCCTGTTGGATGCAAACAGCAGTGCCCACAGTACAGGCAAATTTGGGTGGAGAACCAGGTTCTGAAGAGGAGCCTGGAGGTTCTTCAGACAAAACTCGACTCCTATAGGCCAACACCGGACGAACGGATGCGCAAAAAAAAAATTTCAAGGTCCCCCAAAACGAAAAAAGCCGGCGTTCCTGAATACAGTAAGTGTAATTATAATGCCATTATTAGTGTGGTTGCTGAAGGTTGTGGTTGTTGTTTTTTTATTTATTTTTATTTATTTATAGACTTAAATTCTAGTTTAGGTTATTCTGCATTTTCATTACTCTGACTGACTTTTCTGTCTTCTTCAGTGAACATTCTAAAGGAATATCACAGCCATGTGACAGGGCTAAATCCTACAAGGAAGAAGAGTGAAAATGCTTCGCAAACGAAGTCCCGCATAAATTCGTTTATGGTGCACATGGCTGAAGGGGGGATCCCGCCCGCAACAATGCTTCACCTCAATGACCCAAAACTGGCTCGGGAGTGAGTAAACATAAGAGAAAAACATGTTTGCCATTTGTATGGGCTGTTACCTGCATTAGTTTCCTCCCACAGTTCAAAGACATGCATGCTAGGTGGATTGGACTTATATATGCCCATATGTGTGTGTCCCTGCTAACCTAAAAATAATAAATAAATAATATGTATTTGTCTTAGATGGGTTGGCGTGCTCAGGTCGAAGGAGTTAGCTGTCACTACAATCCGACAGTACGTGATGGACGTCATGACGTTCATCAAGTATTTGAAGGATATGAGGCCAGACGGTTTAAGGGTCTCCCTAAAGTCCCTCAACCGGGTCTTGCAAGAACTAAAATGTCGGATGAAGGACCTCAGCAGGGATGTTGTGGCGAGGCGCCAGAAGGTTCGCCAAGAAAAATCAGAAAACCTCATCAGTGTCGCCGCTCACTGGAGCCTAATAAAGAAGGCCCCAGGCCAGATTGCAGATGTTCTAAGTGAGTAGCTAGATGTTTTCCATTTATACAGCAATCAGAGTTAAGTGTCTTGCTCAAGGGTACCTTTTTCAAAATAAATATTTAGTATTATTCACAGGCATCTTGGATGGTCCTTCAGACCTTTAATGGGCCTTCATATGTTAAATTCATAAATTGCTTTACAGTCTGGTGCTGGACAAAGGGGTAGGGTGGAGACAAATGATTTATTGTTTTTGTGCTTTCTGCAGAGTAAATGAAAGGGCAACGAGGAGATAACAGCCTCAAAGAACGCTTCTTCGGCCTGCTGGGTGGGTACCTCATCGCCTTAACTGGCCATAGGACAGGGGTACTGATCAACATGACAGTGGCGGAGGTGGAGAACCGGGAGGTGGACACAGATGGCCGCTCGGTCATAAGAGTGAGTATACATTTTGTATTAATTTTATATTGCGTCCACCTTATGTAATATACAATAGACACACATCCACTTTTATGTTACTAGTCCCTGGCGTTTTATAGGCATTGAAATGACTCTTCTTACGTGCATATAGGTCTCAGTTGAAAAAGAGATTCCGATCTCAATGTGATCACCTATTTAAATAAAGGACAACACACAGAAAGGGCATGGCCAGGGTGAGAATCAAACCAGGGTGTGAATCGGGTCATTTTCGCTGTGAGGGCACAGTGCTCCACCTCTTCACAATGCTCTCCTTCTCTCTCTGACTACCAGCACTGATAGCTTGTAGTGTGCATATAGTGAGCCCACAATGTTTATTGATAGGGACTAATACCTTAAAAGTTATATGGTTATGTTATATTACACATGTTGGATGCTATATGAGTGCTATATGAGTGAATGGGTATGGCTTAAAGCCTGTTGGTATGGCATAAAACACATGATTCCATTCCATTCTATTGCTCCATATTGCATAGGAGCTCTAGGGCCATATAGTGGTTGGTCATTGAAAGCACACCTTTTCCAACATAATGTCCAACAGCTTAGCTTTCAGCCTGTCTGGTGGACGGCATGCATTTCTATGCCTGTGTATTGACATTGTCTGTGTTTGTAATATATAAAAGCATCCGTAACTACTACTATTAACTACCGGTAAGTAATGGTAATTGCTGGTAATTTCCTAGTAGTAACTAATTGGTAGCTCGTGGTAGCTCTTTAGTCTAACCCAAATGTATTATTTAATAGGTATTGGAACACAAGACAAAAAGGAAGTTTGGTGGTGCCGCCATGCCAGTCAAAGAGGAAGAAATAGGCTGGATGAAGGCATACCTTGTTGAACGCCGGAAAATGAATATTCAATCAAAATATTTCTTCCACAACAATGCCGGCGGCCCGTGCACGAGGCTGCCGCAATACTTTCGGCAGGAGTGGGCCAGGATGGGCCTACCAGGCAAGCCCACCTTTAGCCAGCTCAGGGCATCAATGGCAACAAATGTAAGCAAACATTTCTAGTTTTTATTTAAATATTTTGGAATGTGGTTAATTAATTGATGAACTTGTTGGGTGGCAGTGACTCAGGAGGTAGAGTCCTCGCCCAGCAACCAGAAATGCAGTAAATGCAGTCCATTTACCATTGTATCTTTGTCGCAGGCCCGGCGTACTTATGGGAAAGAGGAAACTAATAAAATTTGTACGCTTATGTGCCATGACGCGGACACTAGTGAGAGATTTTACCAGGCCTATGACACGGCAGAAGAAATCCATAAAAGGAGGAACATGTGCGAGAATGCGGTGGAAAAGCAGAGCCAAAGGAAGGGGAAGTTCCGTCGGTTTAGGGTTCAAGATTCTTCCGATTCTGAAGAAGAGGAGGAGGAAGAGGGGGAAAGAGAGGATTCGGAAGAACAGGAAGAGGATGATGAGGACGAAGAGAGGGAGGAAACAAACCAGGATGTGAGCATTATATTTTTGCAAGTATTGTAGCACTGTTTTGTTCAGTTAAATCCATACAATAGATAGACCTACAATGAGTTTCATTGCTACCCAATCATGGACAAATTTATTTAAGTTCAAGTAAGTGATATCCTGAATGCTAAATAAACAGAACACCTTTTTGTAATCCACAGTCAGACCCTCCAGGTGTTTCCGGTGTTATGTCAACTGTGGGGAAGGGGAAGGGGAAGTTCCGTCGGTTTAGGGTTCAAGATTCTTCCGATTCTGAAGAAGAGGAGGAGGAAGAGGGGGAAAGAGAGGATTCGGAAGAACAGGAAGAGGATGATGAGGACGAAGAGAGGGAGGAAACAAACCAGGATGTGAGCATTATATTTTTGCAAGTATTGTAGCACTGTTTTGTTCAGTTAAATCCATACAATAGATAGACCTACAATGAGTTTCATTGCTACCCAATCATGGACAAATTTATTTAAGTTCAAGTAAGTGATATCCTGAATGCTAAATAAACAGAACACCTTTTTGTAATCCACAGTCAGACCCTCCAGGTGTTTCCGGTGTTATGTCAACTGTGGGGAAGGGGAAGGGGAAGTTCCGTCGGTTTAGGGTTCAAGATTCTTCCGATTCTGAAGAAGAGGAGGAGGAAGAGGGGGAAAGAGAGGATTCGGAAGAACAGGAAGAGGATGATGAGGACGAAGAGAGGGAGGAAACAAACCAGGATGTGAGCATTATATTTTTGCAAGTATTGTAGCACTGTTTTCTTCAGTTAAATGCATACAATAGATAGACCTACAATGAGTTTCATTGCTACCCAATCATGGACAAATGTATTTAAGTTCAAGTACCGGTAAGTGATATCCTGAATGCTAAATAAACAGAACACCTTTTTGTAATCCACAGTCAGACCCTCGAGGTGTTTCCGGTGTTGTTATGACAACTGTTCCTCCCGTAAGTATTATGTGGCTACAACCTGATGAAATCAGTGGTAATCACAATTAATATGATTATTAAACGGTTATGACAACTACACAGCTGAAAGCATCATTTGTGTCCATTGTCAATGGAATTATTCCAAAGACACTCATCAAATCTTTATGCCCTTATTTTCTTTTTTCTTTTCCTTTCACCAAGGGTATTCCTAACCCCCCTTATGAGCAGTGTTGCCGTACACAAGCGAAAACGTGATTTTGTGAAATGGAAGGAGGACGAGGGGGAAAGAGAGGATCATCAAGAGTCTCCAGGTGTTTCCGGTGTTGTTATGACAACTGTTCCTCCCGTAAGTATTATGTGGCTACAACCTGATGAAATCAGTGGTAATCACCATTAATATGATTATTAAACGGTTATGACAACTACACAGCTGAAAGCATCATTTGTGTCCATTGTCAATGGAATTATTCCAAAGACACTCATCAAATCTTTATGCCCTTATTTTCTTTTTTTTTTCTTTTCAGATTGAGGTCCTTTCACCAACCCTAACCCCCCCAATTATGAGCAGTGTTGCCGTACACAAGCGAAAACGTGATTTTGTGAAATGGAAGGAGGACGAGGGGGAAAGAGAGGATCATCAAGAGTCTCCAGGTGTTTCCGGTGTTGTTATGACAACTGTTCCTCCCGTAAGTATTATGTGGCTACAACCTGATGAAATCAGTGGTAATCACCATTAATATGATTATTATACGGTTATGACAACTACACAGCTGAAAGCATCATTTGTGTCCATTGTCAATGGAATTATTCCAAAGACACTCATCAAATCTTTATGCCCTTATTTTCTTTTTTTTTTCTTTTCAGATTGAGGTCCTTTCACCAACCCTAACCCCCCCAATTATGAGCAGTGTTGCCGTACACAAGCGAAAACGTGATTTTGTGAAATGGAAGGAGGACGAGGGGGAAAGAGAGGATCATCAAGAGTCTCCAGGTGTTTCCGGTGTTGTTATGACAACTGTTCCTCCCGTAAGTATTATGTGGCTACAACCTGATGAAATCAGTGGTAATCACAATTAATATGATTATTAAACGGTTATGACAACTACACAGCTGAAAGCATCATTTGTGTCCATTGTCAATGGAATTATTCCAAAGACACTCATCAAATCTTTATGCCCTTATTTTCTTTTTTTTCTTTTTTTTTTCAGATTGAGGACCTTTCAACCCCCCCAATTCCGAAAAGGGTTGCCGTAAACGAGATTTACAAGCGGCGAAAACTTGATTTTGTGTAAAGCATCATTTGTAAAAATGGCAAAAAAAAAAAAAAATTGGGGGCCATTTGAGTCAGCTTTCCCGTCGCGGCACCTGTCAGTACCTGTAACCAGGGAAGCTAATTAGGGAATATTGCACTATGGTCATATATTTAGGTGCATTTTGATAGACTACTGTTATAATGTGTACACCTGCATTCGCCCTGCTCAGGAGTTGTTTGATTATTGTCATTTTGCAGTTATTTCATTAAAGAAGCAAATGAACAAATGGAATATCGTTCTTATTTACTAATGACTCATTATTTATTTATTTATAATATATGCTTCTTACATTTTCAGTATATATACAATGAGTTTCATTGCTACCCAATCATGGACAAATGTAATTAGGTTCAAGTAAGTGACATCCTGAATGCTAAATAAACAGAACACCTTTTTGTAATCCACAGTCAGACCCTGAGTCTCCAGGTGTTTTCAGGTGTTAAAGTACTATAAAGTAGTTGTAGCTAGCTGTGTTACTGTGTTAGTTGTAGCTAGCTGTGTTACTGTCAAAGGAATTATTCCAAAGACACTCATCAAATCTTTATGCCCTTAATTATTATATATTTTTAAATTCAGACAGAGGACCACATATAAAAAGATTTGGACAGTCCTTTGTTCCAGCTGCACCCCGACTCTAAAACCAGGCCCTGCAGGGTGGGGGAGACCTGGAGCTGAGAGGCCGTTAAGACTGCTACTTGGACTACATGCACTTGAGCACTTTATCTTGCACTTATTGAGCCTGCACTGTTTTATCTATTTATCTGTTTTATCTATTTATTTATTGAATGTTTTCTGTCTGCCCTAACTAAGCTGTTTGACAACAAAATTTCCCCATTGGGGACAATAAAGGTTTTCATTCATTCAGGTTCTCGTCGCAGGTTCATTCAGGTTTTCATTCATTCATTCATTCATTCATTCACATCTACTCATCCCCAACGCAAATTAAGAAGAGGCCGAGGCAGGAGGCCATGATCGTACTACAGAAGATGTATGTATGTTATATTATATTAGACTGTGGAGGGTAGTATGAACTCCCAGTACCAGGGTCTGCCTCTCTCTCTCTCACACACACACCAGTACCTGTGGCAGTGTGCCAACAAATAATGGGTTTTAAGATAAAAAAAAAAGTGGAATCCCATAAAATAGTTTGTCTTTTCCTTTGTCAGGACTGAGTAGACAATTAAAAGATGTCTGTCTTCAGTGTGCACACACAAAAACACCAACAGATTCTTACCCAAGTCTTATTTACGCCATACTTACTACACAATGTTTGTAGTGTGACCCCGTTAGTGATTAGCGATGTTAGCATAGCAATCTCTATCTATAGAGAGGGTTCTGTCCCTCTCTATAGATAGTGTACATATAGATAGTGTACATATAGGTAGTGTACATATAGACAGTGTACATATAGATAGTGTACATATAGATAGTGTACATATAGATAGTGTACATATACATATAGATAGTGTACATATAGATAGTGTTCATATAGATAGTGTACATATAGATAGTGTTCATATAGATAGTGTACATAAATGTAGTGTTCATATAGATAGTGTACATAAATATAGTGTACATATAGGTAGTGTACATATAGATAGTGTACATATAGATAGTGTACATATATGTAGTGTACATATAGATACTGTACAAGGGACTTCCGCATTAGCGATGTTAGCATAGCAATCTCGTTGTGTTTTAACTTCAGTTTAACATGACTTCCCCTGGTCGTAGCGGGCTGGCTGACGGCTTAAAATGACCATTATGACCTTATGAACCTACTCAGCAACATCTTGTGTTTCTACTCCCGTCATAGCCAATGGTATATGTCCGGTAGTGTGACTCTTAGTGTGATTAGCGGTGTTAGATTAGCAATCTCGTTGTGTTTTAACTTCAGTTTAACATGACTTCCCCTGGTCGTAGCGGGCTGGCTGACGGCTTAAACTGACCATTATGACCTAATGAACCTACTGAGCAACATCTTGTGTTTCTACTCCCGTCATAGCCAATGGTATATGTCCGGTAGTGTGACTCTTAGTGTGATTATAACATTGGCGACCTCCGGAACTTTAGGCTCACTTTTGGGACACTTCCTATGTAGCCAGGGGAACAGAAAAAAACACACGCCATCACTGGGATGCCAGCTTTCAGCCAAAAGTGATTTCAAGTCTCTAGCCCAATGTATCAATAAACAGCACTCAATTTAGTCACTCACTACCCCACTCCACTCAGCCGTTTAACATTGGCGACCTACTGAACTTTAGGCTCACTTTTGGGACACTTCCTATGTAGCCAGGGGAACAGAAAAAAACACACGCCATCACTGGGATGCCAGCTTTCAGCCAAAAGTGATTTCAAGTCTCTAGCCCAATGTATCAATAAACAGCACTCAATTTAGTCACTCACTACCCATATCCACTCAGCCGTTTAACATTGGCGACCTACTGAACTTTAGGCTCACTTTTGGGACACTTCCTATATAGCCAGGGGAACAGAAAAAAACACACGCCATCACTGGGATGCCAGCTTTCAGCCAAAAGTGATTTCAAGTCTCTAGCCCAATGTATCAATAAACAGCACTCAATTTAGTCACTCACTACCCCTATCCACTCAGCCGTTTAACATTGGCGACCTACTGAACTTTAGGCTCACTTTTGGGAAACTTCCTATGTAGCCAGGGGAACAGAAAAAAACACACGCCATCACTGGGATGCCAGCTTTCAGCCAAAAGTGATTTCAAGTCTCTAGCCCAATGTATCAATAAACAGCACTCAATTTAGTCACTCACTACCCCTATCCACTCAGCCGTTTAACATTGGCGACCTACTGAACTTTAGGCTCACTTTTGGGAAACTTCCTATGTAGCCAGGGGAACAGAAAAAAACACACGCCATCACTGGGATGCCAGCTTTCAGCCAAAAGTGATTTCAAGTCTCTAGCCCAATGTATCAATAAACAGCACTCAATTTAGTCACTCACTAATCCTCTCCACTCAGCCGTTTAACATTGGCGACCTACTGAATTTTAGGCTCACTTTTGGGACACTTCCTATGTAGCCAGGGGAACAGAAAAAAACACACACCATCACTGGGATGCCAGCTTTCATCCAAAAGTGATTTCAAGTCTCTAGCCCAATGTATCACCAAACAGCGCTCAATTTAGTCACTCACTATTCGCCTACCCCTCCCCACTCAGCCATTTAACATTGGCGACCTCCTGAACTTTAGGCTCACTTTTGGGACACTTCCTATGTAGCCAGGGGAACAGAAAAAGACACACACCATCAGTGGGATGCCAGCTTTCAGACAAAATTGTTTTCAAGTCTCTAGTCCATTGTATGGCCCCCTATGGCCAGAATTCATAACTCCCCTCCTGAGTGAGCTAGAGGTCTGGTTTTCACAAATGTCGAACATCTTCGGTCGCGCCTAGCAGAAAAAACTCGACAGAGTACGGGTGCCAAGCCCCTTACGAATGACCTCGTCGAAAACGGTGCGTCTCTGCGCCTCGGAACGGCCGCGCTGACCGAAAAGCATTTAAAAATTACTCAAATTCAGGCTTCTCGGCCTAGGCACTTCAGGTCAAAGTACCGCTGTGTCGCAACCGTACGAGCCACAGACGCCGTTCTAATATTTCCTGAATCGGCTCGGGCCCGCCGAACACATATCCGAGCCCCGACTCGGTTGCGGCCCCCACTGTGGCCAGAATTCATAACTCCCCTCCTGAGTGAGCTAGAGGTCTGGTTTTCACATATGTGGAACATCTTGGTGAGACAAGTGTTTACCCAACGTTTCGGCTTGATCGGCCATTCGTAAGTGCAGAGAATTCATAACACCCCTCCTAGCTGTGAGCTAGAGGTCTGGTTTTCACATATGTCGATGTGGGATGTCCCATAATGCACTTTGGCAAAGCTTTTAGTTTAGGGTGGTTAGGGACTTATACCATAGTAATGGACTTGATACCCTGATGTGGGATGTCCCAGAAAGTGAAAGTGAATTTTTTTTTAGTTTAGGGTGGTTAGGGACTTATACCATAGTATTGGACTTGATACCCTGATGTGGGATGTCCCAGAAAGTGAAAGTGATTTTTTTTTTAGTTTAGGGTGGTTAGGGACTTATACCATAGTATTGGACTTGATACCCTGATGTGGGATGTCCCAGAAAGTGAAAGTGAAATTTTTTTTAACATGGAATTTGTGTCAAGTCAACCCCCCAAAACTCAGTAGGTTTTTGTTAGGCTGAAAGTTATTGTCGGCTTTTTCCATAAAAATACAAAAGGTACAATTTGTATGGTTGTCTGTATCAAAATCTTCTCAAGGGAAACGACTTGGCTCTTCAGATCACTGAGGGTAGCCTCCCATTTAAACTGTCGAGGGATACATTTAAATATTTAGGTGTGAATATCTGCCGAGGATTGTCAAATCTTTACAAGAACAACTTCCCGCCCCTGATTGAAAGGCTAAAGTCAGACCTGGAAAGGTGGAATAGGTTGCATTTAACAACTGCTGGAAGGGTCAATTGCATAAAAATGAATGTGCTTCCCCGCTTTTTGTACCTTTTCCAATGTCTGCCGGTCTTCTTACCTAAATCCTTTTTTTGTGCAATCAACAAATTGATCTCCTCCTTTATATGGCAAGGCAAGACTCCCAGGATCAAGAGAGAGTTCCTACAGAGACCTAGATCAGAAGGTGGATTGGCGTTGCCTCACATGCAAAACTACTACTGGGCGGCCAATATCCACAAAATGATCCTCTGGTTTAGAGAACCAACACTGAGTTGGTGTGAGCTTGAAGCAAAATCCTGCCCGTCTACCTCTCTTTTGGCATTGCTTTCATCTCGGTTGCCCACTCGACCTTCTCAATCAATCTCAATCAATCTCAATCAATCAATCTCAATTCGACCAATCCAATTGTCGTCGCAACTTTAAGAATATGGTGCCAATTCAGACTTACTTATGGATGCCGAGAGCCATCTATTCACAGCCCCATTTGCAGGAACCATCTCTTCCAGCCTCCCTATACTGATATAGCATTTTCTATGTGGCAGGGGTCAGGGCTTGTCAGACTAAAAGACCTGTATATTAACAATGTCTTTTGTAGCTTCAGTCAATTGTGTGACAAGTTTAGTCTCCTCAAAACACAACTATTCCGGTACTTCCAGGTACGTAACTGGGCCAGAGTGAACAACCCCTCTTTCCCAGATAAACCACCTGATTCAATAGTTTATTTAATATTAGACATCCCTCCATCAGGAAAAGGTCTCGTTTCCAAAATATACGCCTCGATTTTCTCTCTCACAGGAACCTCTCTGAATAAGATTAAACTAGGTTGGGAAGATGAACTTGGTCAGGGTATAGATGATGGTGTATGGGATCATGCACTAGCTCGGGTGAATGACAGCACATCCTGTGCCAGGCTCAGTTTGATACAATTTAAGGTTGTCCATCGTATTTATTATACCAACTCCAGATTATCTAAAATATACCCCAATGTCACCGATGCCTGTAATAGATGTCATACCTCTCCAGCAAATATGACGCATATGTTTTGGTCTTGCCCTCACCTACAAAATTATTGGACAAATATTTTCAAACACCTTGCTGAGGCCTTGGATGTAGTGCTAACACCGTGTGCAGAAATGGCAATTTTTGGGGTTTTACCAGACCGTCAGATGACTGATAGGAGGAACATTTCTGACAGCATTGCCTTCGCATCATTATTGGCACGAAGGAGAATATTGTTAGATTGGAAATCTTCATACGCCCCCAAAACGTCTCTGTGGCTCAAGGACCTCATGATGTTCCTGCACCTGGAGAAAATTAAATATGACCTGAGGGGTTCACCAGGAAAATTTGAATCTGTATGGGGCCCTATCACTAATAACATGTCTAAACTAAAGACACTACAGGACAATTAAACTTATTCTAATGCCTAATTCAGAGATGACACTGACCACTCTGCAAACTACCTACAGGGTTATATCTAACTTTCTGTAAGACTGGATGATGTCTCCACTGCATTGTTTTTGTAGTATGTTATTTCTTCTGTTTCCTTTTTTTTTTTTCTTTCTTTTATGACTTGTGATGATGAATAATTTACCTTGTGTTGATGCTTGTTGTCAGTACAAATGTAGTAGAATGTGTGTATAGGACCGGGGTGGGGGGGAGAAAAAGGGGGGAAAATGTGGACCTTGAATGTACGTACATTGACTTCCGAATGTCTATTGTTCAATAAAAATATATATAAAATAAAAAAAAGTACATGTGGGAAAACTAGGGTTGGGGTTAGACATGCCAGCATGTACCAAGTCGATGGAGCACCTGGCCCTAGTTTTTCCACATGTACCGTAACATATATATATATATATATGTGTCCCAGTTAACCCGCCTCTATTTTTGCTATGTACATATTTTTTATTGAGCCCATGATTGTGTAAATCCTGATGACCCTGATCATCAACACCTGTGTCGGCCTGTGGCCCTATAATAATAGCATGTCTGTCAGTTGCCCGGTGACACTGATGATGGTCACCTGACCCAAATGTTTGTCCAGCACTTAAAACAATAGAAAACAATATTTTTCTAATCTCTCTCTAAGGAGTTTTCCTTAAAGTTAATGCAGTGTGCGAGTTCTTCTACACTTACTGTCTCGTCTCTTCATAGCATAACACTCAGGTCCAAATCCTCATTCCGTTTGAGTGCAGAGTCTGCTTTTTTCACCCTGTTGCATATGCTTAAATATATTACTTTTGAATTGATGTCGTTTTTTGATGTTTTTTTTTCAATTCCACCCCTCGGTTGACACAGCCGTTTCTCGTTCATTATACCACCCACTGGGTTTCCTATACCTTTTAATTGTGCTGTGATGTCTGGCATAGTTCCTGGAGGTAGACATTCTCAGAGCCTGCATAGATAACAAGCCAAAAAATGACATTTTTGCAAAAGAGTATGATTGTAAATTATTTGTTCATTTGAAACTCTTGTTAATTAACCATGGGAGATCGGGCCTTCTGCTCGGCTGCTCCCAGGCTGTGGAATGCTCTCCCTGACCACCTAAGGGCACCACAGTCTGTGGATGCTTTTAAACGAGGCCTTAAACCCCACCTTTTTAATGGAGACTTTTTTTTGCCTTTTAATTGAAAATGTTTATTGTTTTATCTTCTTGTTTTTAATTGTAGCACTTTGAGATTTTTTATGTAAAGTGCTTTTATAAATAACATTTATTATTATAATTATTAATTCTTTATCCATGTTGTCTTTGCCCTTTTCTTGGTTAATTTGTTGTACAGCATGTTAAGCTGACACCAAGCATTTAAATAAAGTTTGTATTTGCAAATGTAAAAAAAAAAAAAAAAGAGTAGTTTTTAGTTAAAGAGTTTAGAAACCTGAATGAGACAATAAATGGTGTTTTATTTATAAAAAAATAAAAAGCCCTGGTTAGGGACTGCTCTGCCTGTCTGGTGAGTGGAAAGACCGGACACCAGGCTCCCCCACCTCTGCAACCTCTGGCCTGGCCCTCTCAGCCCTGGGAGCACCTGCAGCTAGACATCTGTGGGGAGATCCATGGAGTTCCTCACCACCAACGCTTTTTGGTGGTCGTTTATGACCTGCATTCCAAGTGGCCAGAGCTTACCACTACGGGCTCGGTGACCTCTCAGGTCATTGTGGACTTCCTGGACTCTCTCTTTGCCCGCTGGGGGCTGACAAAGACTATTACAACTGACAACAGCCCCCAACTGATCTCTGCAGAGTTCACCTCCTACCTGGAGAGTAAGGGCATCCGCCACATCCGTACAGCCTATTACCACCCCCAGGCCAACGGGGGGTGGATGGAATGCTTCAATCGGTCATTGAAAAATGGACTTAAGCCGCTTTTCCATATGTCGGCCCGGGTCGGGTCAGGTCGGGTCGGGTCGGGTCACTTTTGATCTGTTCTGGTTTCCATTATACACAAACCGACCCGGACTAGTAGGAGGAGTCGTCGATAGTAGGCGGAGTTACGCGTCATAACAGCGCGCCATGGTGGTGACGTATATTTCCACGAGACAGTTTCACAACACACCACAGCGCCAACAATAGCAGCATGGAGGAAGTTGCAGTTATCCTATGCCTGTGGTATATCATTAAACATTGTATTTTGGATGAGAGAATCCAGAACACAGAAGAGATAAGACGGAAGAGGGAATCCAGAAGACAGAAGAGACTTTACAGAAGACAGAAGAGAGAAGACCGAATGAAGGATGCTCTAAAGAGGAATGCTGAAAAGAGAAAGAAACTGATGTGGGCTGTCGTAAGGAGCTTTGATCGTCGGCGTAAACAACAAACACAGGTGGGTTTTGTTATCCTTCACGGCTATTTCTAGTATATGACTGGTTTGGGTTTATTCCGAATTGACAAAACACATTATCTCTGATCTATTCCAGATGCTTAATGTTTGGCGAAATCTTCGCAGCGCCCCGTCAGCGTGGGCCATCAACAGAGCTAACCAGTGGTGGGATTTCGTGGTCCCTTCTTTCACCGATGCTCTGTGGGTACAGAACTTCAGAATGTCGGAGGGAACATTCCTGTATCTGTGCCATAAACTTCGACCAGCCATGGAGAGACGAGACACAGCCTTCCGTTTGTGTGTCCCCCTCAACAAAAGAGTAGCGATGGCACTGTGGAAATTGGCGACCAACTCCGAGTACAGAAGTGTATCACATCTGTTTGGTGTCAGTATCACAACTGTGTGGCGTGTGTGAGAGACTTCTGCGCTGCTGTACAAGCGATACTAGTACCAGAACTCATTCATGTTCCAACCCAGGCAAAGTTTGAGGAAATGGCTGACTACTTCGAGCATAGATGGGGGGTTCCACAATGTGTTGGTGCTATTGACGGATCTCACATCCCCATTTTGGCACCAAGAGAATACCACTGTGACTATTTCAACCGTAAGGGCTGGCACTCAATCATCCTGCAAGCCGTTGTAGACGGAAAGGGATTGTTCTGGGATGTCTGCACAGGGTTTACAGGGAGTATGCATGATGCCCGTGTTCTCCGTCGGTCCAGGCTGTGGGAGCAAGCCAGCACTAGAAACCTTTTCTCAGGTCGCACAAGGAACATTGGTGGATGTGACATTGGTTACTACCTTCTAGGGGATGCTGCATATCCCCTGCAAAGCTGGCTTTTGAAGCCATTTTCTGATAACGGACGACTGACTGAAGAACAACTACAGTACAACATGAAAACAAGCAGAGCAAGGGTTGCTGTTGAGAATGCCTTTGGCAGACTCAAGGGCAGGTGGCGTTGCCTTATGAAGCGGAATGACTGTGATCTGGCCCTGGTGAGATCAATGGTGATTACATGCTGCGCTCTACACAACCTTTGTGAAGCCCATGGTGAGGACTACAGACAGGAATGGAGTGTTCATGACACACCAGAACCATCCTTTGTGGCGCGGGCGCGGCCACAAAGGGGTGAGACTGAGGGACTGGGTGTGCGTCAGGGGCTGATGCGCTACTTTACCTCCCTGTAGCATCATTGTGATTGTCTGCTTGTTTGAATCATTGCTAGTGGACATTGTTCTGCACAGATGTTGTTCTACACATAATAAAGTCATGTTTTTGAACCCTTAAAACCACTGCCTTCACTTGTCTGCTTTATGAACTGTAGCAGCATTGTTATGCTCAGCATATGAGATGGCTACTACTTTAGGTCACTGTGGCATCATTGTTAGGTTCACACACACACACAGAGATTAGATCACGGTATTTATTAAGGTGCAAAGTGTAGTGAAATACAATTAAAACACAGCAAACGTGCAAAAACACTGCCTCAAGTTCCTCAAGTCTTGTTACTCTGTGCTCCCGGCCCAAGCAGTCCCCTCATCACTCTCTGGAATCAAGCCTATGGGTGGCAGTTGGAGTTTGAACGCCACCACCTCCTTCCGGAAGCTGTGCTGTGAGCGCCTCCTGTGGGCGGCTCTGCACTGCTGCACCATCTTGACGGGCCAGTTCATGGAGTGCCCGTCCTTCTCACACACCTGAGAGGGGGAACCAGAAATGTCAGTAGCTCAGGCCGGTTCAGGCAGTACCTTCCGTTAAGTGGGCACAAAATGGGGGAAATGTGTCTCTTAGGTTAAAAGATACCGGAACCCTAGAGCAGATAATAAAGTTATTTAGCAGCAGTGACTGACCAGTATGAGGTACACAATGAGTAGTGAGATCTCAAACAGGTGTCCATTGAGGGCCTTGCTGGCCAGCACGCTGCAGCACACGCTGTTCCCACACAGGAGCAACAGACGAGCCTTATTCTCCATGTGCCATGCCTGGGGGAGGACTGGAGGCCAACAGAACCAGCACAAGACTTCCTGCAGGTCTTCCTGTGTGAGACGGACACGGAGGAGGACGTGTACATTCACAGTGTCCTGCAGAGCCAGGGCCACGGGCTCTCCTGTCCCTCTGCAGTCAACTCAGAGCTGTGTGAGCAGTTCAACCTTGTGACCCTGTACCTGGGCGAGGGTGTGTTTGATGAAGGGATAGAAGTAGACGTGGACCCAACCCCAGAGCCCTGCACCCAGACCCCAGCACCCAAACCCCAGAGCCCTGCACCCAAACCGCTGACACACCCCAGATGAGCTCCCCTTTCCCAATTCTAACAGTGGAGGAGAAGATCAAACTGACCGACAGGATGTACCTCCTGCAGGAGCAGCTGAAGATCATCAAGAAGGAGCTGGGTCTGGAGAAGGAGGACAAGGATGCCATCGAGGAGAAGTTCCGCGAGCGCCTGAAGGAGCGCGTCGTGCCCGCACACATCATGGAGGTCTTCAACGAGGAGCTGAACAAACTCAGCCTGCTGGACAACCACTCCTCCGATGTGACCTGGAACTACCTGGACTGGCTGACCTCCATGCCCTGGGGGGTCAACAGCGAGGAGAACCTGAAGCTGGGACGGGCCAAGGAGGTGCTGGAGGAGGACCATTATGGGATGGACGACGTCAAGAAGCGCATTCTGGAGTTCATTGCTGTGAGCCAGCTACGAGGGTCGACCCAGGGGAAGATCCTGTGTTTCTACGGACCCCCTGGTGTAGGGAAGACCAGTATTGCACGCTCCATCGCCAGAGCTCTCAACCGCGAGTATTTCCGCTTCAGTGTCGGCGGGATGCCAGGCGGGCCCACTCCACCACGGAGAAATGTCTCCGCACGTCCTCAAACTTGTCCTCCTAGCGGGGAGAAGGTGTGTCAGCCTCCAGCATAGGTGTGTGTCCTCAACACTTCTCATGCATAACTACTACTAGTCAGGCCCGTCACTATGGGCGGGCCTCAGGGGGCCGGGCCCGCCCACAGACGTGCTGGTGCCCCCCCAACTGGCGGCCAGATATAAAATTAAAAATAAAGAAATATATTTATATTTTTAAAAGTATTCATATTTTATGTTAAATGAAGACATTAAAATTGAGAAACAATAGTGTGTTTTTAATTTTGTTGGACAGGATTCTAGTGACAACCAATCATTTGAAAGTTGAAAGTCACGCACGCTGCTGCTCCCGCCATTTCAGTTGTGTGAGGCAGGCGAGCAATGAGCAGTTGAGTGAAATCTGCGCTTTTTGAATAAAGATCATGGATATAAGAAAGTGGATTACCGGTAAATCCTCGAAAGGTGCAGCTGCACCCAACCCCGATGGACATATAACCAGCATTAGCGACTGTGGGCAGCCTGACACTAGCACCCCGACGGCGACTACTAGCGAGGTGAGTTTAGCTACTAGCCCAACAAATGTTAGAGCTAGGGCTACTACTAGCCTTGCTAGCCCCCCGACGACTACTGTTCATCTTGGTTCAGTGGTGGAGCCATCGGATGACCTTGGGATGGACCAGCCTAAACAGCTTATTTTGACCAAATATCCAGTCCGGATGTTTGGTGCAAAAAAACGATCATTCGCCTCTAGCTGGTATAGGAACAGGGACTGGCTTGAATATTCTATGAAAAAGGACGCCGCGTTTTGCTACGCGTGTAGAAAATTCAAATCATCTGATGCAACCTTCTCCATTAGGGGATTTAATGACTGGAAACATGCCGTTGAAACAAACAAGGGCTTAAATAAGCATGCCCTTTCAAATGAGCATTTAGCCTGTGAAGCAATGTGGAGGGATTCTGAAAAACGCAAAGAGACGGGAAGGGAGATTCCCACTCTCCTAAACTCCGAACAGCTGGCACGCAACAGATATTACATGTTACATATCATTGATATGCTCGAGTTTTTAGTGGTCAATCAGTTGCCCCTACGTGGAGATAATTGTGGTTTTGCCGGTGTGCTAGACGATGACCATGGTTCCGTTGGGCTGTTCTAGTCGCTGTTCGAGTACACCATGCGTAAAGATGCAGAACTGGCAAAGATCACACAAGCAATTCCACATAATGCACGCTACACCAGCCCAGTAATCCAAAATGAGATTATAGAAATGATGAGCAAACTTGTGACAGAGGAGATAGTGAGACAAGTAGGGGACAGCTGGTACACAATAAAAGTGGATGGGACACGGGATCCTACAGGCCAGGAAAACATATCGATAGTTGTGCGCTATGTTGATGATAAGAGCTACGGGGTCAGTGAGCGCCTATTGGTAATGTCCACGTCAGAGAAGGGGGATGCAGAGACACTAACAGGTGTCATCATTGATGAGCTCAAGAAAGCTGGACTGAGCCCTGACAAAGTCCTGAGTCAGGTTTACAATGGCGTGTCACTAATGTCAGGGAGACACGGCTGTGTGCAGAAACTGCTACAGAACAAACTGGGTCGTGAGGAGAAGGCGTGTCAGCCTCCAGCATAGATGTGTGTCCTCAACACTTCTCATGCATAACTACTACTAGTACATCTACAGCCCTACTTAAATTCACTAACGATGTCTTCTCTGCTGCAAATAACGGGGAACTCACAGGGGCTATCTTCATAGATCTAACAAAAGCTTTCGATCTTGTTGACCACTATCTGCTCTTAGATAAACTTCATGCTATTGGCCTGTCTGAAAATGTACTCCTGTGGTTTAATTCATACCTTCATAACAGAAAGCAGTGTGAGGGGTAGTAAGGAACGCATCTCGGTGGATCGCCTTAAGCCAGCTCATCTGGACTTGGACCGTCCCGTCGAGGTGGCCCTCCCGCCCCGCCGCGGTTGCCCCCCTGTTAAAACAGCCCCGACCCTAGCTCCTGCAGACCCCCTGCCCTGCCTTCCGAGGCCGGCCAAACGTTCGCCTGTGGTTTTTCCCCTGCCTCGGTCTCCTGTGCCTGCTCAAGGGCGCCAGAGTCGCTTTGGGCGAGTTGTCAGAGTCCCTGACCGTTTTTTGGGGCCGGTTCTTGTGAATTCTGGGGGGACGTGTGAGATTGAGATTGAGATAACGTTTATTGCCACTATGCATTACACATATAGGAATTTGCTTCGTCACCACAGCAAGTGCGTTTTTACTTTTTTCACATATCAAAAAACAGGACAACACAACAACAACACAGGACAGACAACAGTGCATTGGATAGTGCGGTATAAAGTAAAGTGCAGTGCAGAGTTTTTTTCAGTGAGTCCAGTTCAGTCCTGGGCAGACTTGGGGGCGGGGGGGGGGGGGGAAGCCAGAGTCATTTAACAGCCTGGCGGCTGAGGGGTAGAAGCTGAGCCTGTGGCGGGCCTTAAGTGCCTTAGGCAGCCGCAACCTTCTTCCAGAGGGAAGCAGGGTGAGGAGGCCGTGGCCGGGGTGGAAGGGGTCAGCCATGATCTTCCTTGCCCTCCTCAGAGCCCTGGTGTCATGCAGGGAGTTGAGGGAGGGCAAGGGACAGCCGATCACCCTCTCTGCTGAACGTCGCACCCGCTGCAACTTGGCCTTGTCCTTGGTCGTTGCAGCAGGGAACCAGGTGATGATGGAGTGGGTGAGGATGGATTCTATGATGGCCGTGTAGAACTGGACCATCATGGACCTCGGCAGCCTGAGTTTCCTCAGCTGCCGGAGGAAGAACATCCTCTTCTGGGCCTTCTTTGTGAGGACCTCGGTGTTCTGCTCCCACTTTAGGTCCCGGGAGATGGTCATGCCTAGAAAGCGGCATGACTCCACGGAGGCCACCGGGGTACCTCCCAGCGTGATGGGAGGGGGCAGGGCTGCTTTCCTTCGGAAGTCCACCACCATCTCCACTGTTTTTAGAGCATTTAGCTCCAGATTGTTTAAACTGCACCATCTCTGCAGCCCCTCGATCTCACCCCTGTAGGCAGATTCGTCCCCCCCGGAGATGAGGCCCACCAGGGTGGTGTCGTCTGCAAACTTCAGGAGCTTGACCGAGGGGTGGCGGGAGACACAGCTGTTGGTGTAGAGGGAGAATAGTGCTGGAGACAGGACGCAGCCCTGCGGGGAGCCCGTGCTGGTGGTCCTGGAGCTGGAAATGCTCTTCCCCAGCTTCACCCGCTGGGACCTGTCAGTCAGGAAGTCCGTGATCCACCTGCAGGTGGAGACCGGCACCTGCAGCAGGGATAGCTGGTGCTCCAGGATGTGTGGGAGGATCGTGTTGAAGGCCGAGCTGAAGTCCACGAACAGGATCCTGGCGTAGTTGCCTGCAGTGTCTAGGTGTTCTAGTACGTAGTGCAGAGTGTAGTGACCGCTCGTTAGCGAGCAAGCGAGCAAAGTTAATAGTTAAAGTTAATAGTTAATAGTTAGCGAGCATAATTCACGGCGTTCCAGCCTTATATTGTGTTGTGTTGCTTCTTCTAACTCTTTCACGTTTAGACATTTAAGGATTAAAGTCATAGTTACATTCATACATTACGCATCTCAGCGGAAGGACCCAGAAGCAGCTAGTGGAGTACGTCAGGGACAGCGGCGCACGGAGGACACCATACCAGAGAATATCCTCTCGGCGCGGACATGTCGCCTTGCAGAGGCTGCAGCGGATATCTACAGAAGATTGCAGTACTTGAAACAAAGATATTTCAACTGAAGGACTCTGCGAACCGAGTGGCACCGAGTCAGAATTCTAACGTGAGTAGCACCCGGCCCACTGCCCATCGGGGAAAGCCGGCGCCCTTGACTCTGCTTCCCGCAGACAGTGACTCTCAACCTGAGATTAGTACCGCGACCAGCTGGCCGTCACTGGCTACCCAACAGCTACTGTGTGAGCCTGGATTAAACGGGCAGCAAGCTAATGATGCTACACCACAAGCTAACAATGCTAGTTCAGGGCCCACCTTAAAACCAGCTACCAGGCTTAAGCAGCACCACGGTAATGATGCGACAAGACCAATAGCAACTTTAATTATTGGTGACTCTGCTGTAAAGCATATCAATATTGGCAGTAAGAGGAACATAAAAGCATACTGCTTCCCTGATGAGATGGTTTATAACATAACAGAAAAAATCCCAGAAATCCTGTCTGCCCATGAAGATGTGAACAAGATTATTCTACATGTTGGAACCAATGACATAGCCAAACAGCAATCAGAAATACTGAAACGTGACTTTGTCAAACTCCTAAAGATGTTAAGATCCTTGAATGTTGAATCATACATTAGTGGTCCCCTGCCTTCAAATGGACGGAGAGTTAACAGATTCAGCAGGCTACTCGGAATAAGCACATGGCTATCAACTACTTGTCACCTGCATGAAGTAAACTATATTGACAATTTCAATCTATTTTGGGAATGCAGAGACCTCTTCAGCAAGAATCAGATGGGATGTGTGGACCCGTGGCGCTCTTTCTATCCCAAAGCCAAACAATTTTCTTTTTACTCCCATGTTCATAAAACATTTTCAAGAATTGATTATTTTTTTATAGACAGCTACTTTCTTCCCTCTGTTGCAAGCACGGAGTATTCAACCATAGTATTATCGGATCATGCCCCATTGCTACTTGACCTCTCATTCACACTATTACAAAAAACACGCCCTCCTTGGAGACTGAACTGTTCGCTGCTAAAGGATGAGGGGTTCTGTGATATGATCTCTAGGGTGATCGATGATTTCTTAATAACTAATACTTCGGACCATGTCTCACCATCTCTACTCTGGGAGACTTTGAAGGCAGTACTTAGAGGAGAAATTATATCGTATTCAGCGAGCCAAAACAAACAGAGAAAACAAAAACAGGAACACCTTTTGAGTAGCATAGCAGATATAGACCGTAAACTATCAATATCTCCATCCCCTGAATTAGAAAAGGATAGACAAAACCTACAGATGGACTATAACTTGCTCTCAACGCAAGAAACGGAGAAGATGCTTTTAAGATCGCGTGGATTTTTATATGAGCATGGGGAAAAGGCAGGCCGCCTTCTGGCACACCAAATTAAGATCAATTCGGCCTCCCATCAAATTAGACAGATTAGGACCCCTTCGGGTGAACTCACAGCAATTCCATCGGTTATTAATGACACATTTAAAACATTTTACTCTGGACTGTATGCGTCACAATCCCCAGCGGATAATGCAGACAGGACAGTATTCCTTAACAATTTAGCATTCCCCTCCATTACACCTGTTCAAATGGGTGTGATGGATCAACCTTTAAAACCCAGTGAAATTATGGATTCGATTAAACTAATACAAAGTGGCAAGGCCCCCGGCCCAGACGGCTATCCAATAGTGTTTTATAAAAAAAATAGTGGTAAATTAACTCCCCTCCTTTTAAGAATGTACAGTGACTCCCTGGACCATGGTGTTTTGCCCCAAACACTTACGGAAGCGTCGATAACTTTACTCTTGAAGCCAGGCAAGGATAATTCTGATTGTGGCTCCTACCGCCCCATATCACTCTTAAATACAGACTATAAGATCCTAGCCAAAACACTGGCCACATGACTTGAAGCAATCATGCCAGACGTTATATCATTGGATCAAACAGGGTTTATGAAGAACCGACATTCCTTCTCCAATATTCGCCGCCTTCTAAACATCCTTCTCTCCCCTGCGTCTGATGAGACCCCAGAGGTGGTGGTCTCCTTGGACGCAGAAAAAGCGTTCGATAGGGTGGAGTGGGGGTATCTGTTTGAGGTCCTTAAGAGGTTTACCATCGGTCCCAAGTTTGTGTCCTGGGTAACGTTACTATACTCTTCACCTAGGGCCTCTGTGAATACTAATGGAATGAACTCCCAATATTTCACTCTGGGTAGGGGGACTCGCCAGGGGTGTCCACTAAGCCCATTATTATTTGCTATAGCAATCGAGCCGTTATCAATCGCCCTTAAATCTGCTAGTTTCAGGCGTGGAATTATTAGGCATGGCTCTGAGCATATACTCTCGCTGTACGCGGATGATTTATTGTTGCTGGTTTCGGATCCCAACTCTACGATTCCACAGACGGTTGAATTATTAAATAGGTTTGGAACGTTTTCAGGCTATAAATTGAACTACTACAGACATGAAGTACTTTTTTTTATTTCCAAATGTTAAGATAAAAAAAAAAAAATCCATAAAACAGATGGATAAACATTCATTCCCGTTACAGGAAGAAGCTACAGAACAGACTTCTTATGGATTGGTTTTTTCTTCCCATTTTCTCTTCCATGCAAATCTCAAGCTGCTTTTTTTATCTGCAAAACACAAGGAAAACAACTTATTCCCAAAGTATCTTTGTGATTGAGCTGACTACTGAACACATCCCTTTCCCTCCCGTTCTGTTCCCCTGGCCCCTACCCCACAGTTAAGTGTTGGGGGAGACGCCAGATGGGTAAAAGGACTTACCAGTCAGATCCTGAACCTTGCTGCCTGAACAAAAGCTACCCAACATGGTTGACGAGCTACTTCACAACCTTGAAAAATGTATTGTGTTAGTATTTTGACAACAGGCCTATTATATGAGCCTGCTCTCCTCTCATACCATTTTGCCACCCTGAGAAAAATATTCATATCAGAACCAATCACAAACCCTTTTTATTGAGTGCCCAAAACCCCACCCTGAATATTAACATGTAATTTGTGTCAAGTCAACCCCCCAAAACTCAGTAGGTTTTTGTTAGGCTGAAAGTTATTGTCGGCTTTTTCCATAAAAATACAAAAGGTACAATTTGTATGGTTGTCTGTATCAACATTTTCTCAAGGGAAACGACTTGGCTCTTCAGATCACTGAGGGTAGCCTCCCATTTAAACTGTCGAGGGATACATTTAAATATTTAGGTGTGAATATCTGCAGAGGATTGTCAAATCTTTACAAGAACAACTTCCCGCCCCTGATTGAAAGGCTAGTCAGACCTGGAAAGGTGGAATAGATAGCATTTAACAACTATTTAAATATGTTTAAATATGTTAAATATGTTATGTTGCTATTTAACAACAAATTAAATAGCATTTAACAACTGCTGGAAGGGTCAATTGCATAAAAATGAATGTGCTTCCCCGCTTTTTGTACCTTTTCCAATGTCTGCCGGTCTTCTTACCTAAATCCTTTTTTTGTGCAATCAACAAATTGATCTCCTCCTTTATATGGCAAGGCAAGACTCCCAGGATCAAGAGAGAGTTCCTACAGAGACCTAGATCAGAAGGTGGATTGGCGTTGCCTCACATGCAAAACTACTACTGGGCGGCCAATATCCACAAAATGATCCTCTGGTTTAGAGAACCAACACTGAGTTGGTGTGAGCTTGAAGCAAAATCCTGCCCGTCTACCTCTCTTTTGGCATTGCTTTCATCTCGGTTGCCCACTCGACCTTCTCAATCAATCTCAATCAATCTCAATCAATCTCAATCAAATTCGACCAATCCAATTGTCGTCGCAACTTTAAGAATATGGTGCCAATTCAGACTTACTTATGGATGCCGAGAGCCATCTATTCACAGCCCCATTTGCAGGAACCATCTCTTCCAGCCTCCCTATACTGATATAGCATTTTCTATGTGGCAGGGGTCAGGGCTTGTCAGACTAAAAGACCTGTATATTAACAATGTCTTTTGTAGCTTCAGTCAATTGTGTGACAAGTTTAGTCTCCTCAAAACACAACTATTCCGGTACTTCCAGGTACGTAACTGGGCCAGAGTGAACAACCCCTCTTTCCCAGATAAACCACCTGATTCAATAGTTTATTTAATATTAGACATCCCTCCATCAGGAAAAGGTCTCGTTTCCAAAATATACGCCTCGATTTTCTCTCTCACAGGAACCTCTCTGAATAAGATTAAACTAGGTTGGGAAGATGAACTTGGTCAGGGTATAGATGATGGTGTATGGGATCATGCTCTAGCTCGGGTGAATGACAGCACATCCTGTGCCAGGCTCAGTTTGATACAATTTAAGGTTGTCCATCGTATTTATTATACCAACTCTAGATTATCTAAAATATACCCCAATGTCACAGATGCCTGTAATAGATGTCATACCTCTCCAGCAAATATGACACATATGTTTTGGTCTTGCCCTCACCTACAAAATTATTGGACAAATATTTTCAAACACCTTGCTTAGGCCTTGGATGTAGTGCTAACACTGTGTGCAGAAATGGCAATTTTTGGGGTTTTACCAGACCGTCAGATGACTGATAGGAGGAACATTTCTGACAGCATTGCCTTCGCATCATTATTGGCACGAAGGAGAATATTGTTAGATTGGAAATCTTCATACGCCCTCAAAACGTCTCTGTGGCTCAAGGACCTCATGATGTTTCTGCACCTGGAGAAAATTAAATATGACCTGAGGGGTTCACCAGGAAAATTTGAATCTGTATGGGGCCCTATCACTAATTACATGTCTAAACTAAAGACACTACAGGACAATTAAACTTATTCTAATGCCTAATTCAGAGATGACACTGACCACTCTGCAAACTACCTACAGGGTTATATCTAACTTTCTGTAAGACTGGATGATGTCTCCACTGCATTGTTTTTGTAGTATGTTATTTCTTGTTTATTTTTTAATTTCTTTTATGACAAGTGATGATGAATAATTTACCTTGTGTTGATGCTTGTTGTCAGTACAAATGTAGTAGAATGTGTGTATAGGACCGGGGTGGGGGGGGAGAAAAAGGGGGGGAAATGTGGACCTTGAATGTACGTACATTGACTTCCGAATGTCTATTGTTCAATAAAAATATATATATTAAAAAAAAAAGTACATGTGGGAAAACTAGGGTTGGGGTTAGACATGCCAGCATGTACCAAGTCGATGGAGCACCTGGCCCTAGTTTTTCCACATGTACCGTAACATATATATATAGTGTCCCAGTTAACCCGCCTCTATTTTTGCTATGTACATTTTTTTTATTGAGCCCATGATTGTGTAATCCTGATGAGCCCATGATTGTGTAATCCTGATGACCCTGATCATCAACACCTGTGTCGGCCTGTGGCCCTATAATAATAGCATGTCTGTCAGTTGCCCGGTGACACTGATGATGGCCACCTGACCCAAATGTTTGTCCAGCACTTAAAACAATAGAAAACAATATTTTTCTAATCTCTCTCTAAGGAGTTTTCCTTAAAGTTAATGCAGTGTGCGAGTTCTTCTACACTTACTGTCTTCGTCTCTTCATAGCATAACACTCATGTCCAAATCCTCATTCCGTTTGAGTGCAGAGTCTGCTTTTTTCACCCTGTTGCATATGCTTAAATATATTACTTTTGAATTGATGTCGTTTTTTGATGTTTTTTTTTCAATTCCACCCCTCGGTTGACACAGCCCTTTCTCGTTCATTATACCACCCACTGGGTTTCCTATACCTTTTAATTGTGCTGTGATGTCTGGCATAGTTCCTGGAGGTAGACATTCTCAGAGCCTGCATAGATAACAAGCCAAAAAATGACATTTTTGCAAAAGAGTATGATTGTAAATTCTTTGTTCATTTGAAACTCTTGTTAATTAACCATGGGAGATCGGGCCTTCTGCTCAGCTGCTCCCAGGCTGTGGAATGCTCTCCCTGACCACCTAAGGGCACCACAGTCTGTGGATGCTTTTAAACGAGGCCTTAAAACCCACCTTTTTAATAGAGACTTTTTTTTGCCTTTTAATTGAAAATGTTTATTGTTTTATCTTCTTGTTTTTAATTGTAGCACTTTGAGATTTTTAATGTAAAGTGCTTTTATAAATAACATTTATTATTATTATTATTATTATTATTAATTCTTTATCCATGTTGTCTTTGCCCTTTTCTTGGTTAATTTGTTGTACAGCATGTTAAGCTGACACCAAGCATTTAAATAAAGTTTGTATTTGCAAATGTAAAAAAAAAAAAAAAAAGAGTAGTTTTTAGTTAAAGAGTTTAGAAACCTGAATGAGACAATAAATGGTGTTTTATTTATTAAAAAATAAAAAGCCCTGGTTAGGGACTGCTCTGCCTGTCTGGTGAGTGGAAAGACCGGACACCAGGCTCCCCCACCTCTGCAACCTCTGGCCTGGCCCTCTCAGCCCTGGGAGCACCTGCAGCTAGACATCTGTGGGGAGATCCATGGAGTTTCTCACCACCAACGCTTTTTGGTGGTCGTTTATGACCTGCATTCCAAGTGGCCAGAGCTTACCACTACGGGCTCGGTGACCTCTCAGGTCATTGTGGACTTCCTGGACTCTCTCTTTGCCCGCTGGGGGCTGCCAAAGACTATTACAACTGACAACGGCCCCCAACTGATCTCTGCAGAGTTCACCTCCTACCTGGAGAGTAAGGGCATCCGCCACATCCGTACAGCCTATTACCACCTCCAGGCCAACGGGGGGGGTGGAACGCTTCAATCGGTCATTGAAAAATTGACTTAAGGGCTCTGCACACAGCGTGCGATTTCTGTTGCGCATCAACGTTCCATTTTGAAGTTTGAATGGAACTCTATGAGAACATCGCATTTACCCACACACGGCCCCGATTTTAATCGCACGGCGAACATTCGATTCCATTCATTTTGAATGGGACAAAGCAGTGCGACAAAACTCGCACGCCGTGTGCTTTGTCCCATTCAAAATGAATGGAATCGAATGTTCGCCGTGCGATTAAAATCGGGGCCGTGTGTGGGTAAATGCGATGTTCTCATAGACTTCCATTCAAACTTCAAAATGGAACGTTGATGCGCAACAGAAATCGCACGCTGTGTGCAGAGCCCTTTAGAGCGCATCTGGCCCAAGGGTGTTCATTCAAACAGGCCATTCGCCACACTCTGCTCCATTATAGAGCCACGCAACACTATATCATCATCAAGCAAGGCCACTGAGAGGGGATGGATGACAGACCCAGCCTGAAAGTGTTTTAAAGTGTTTTATCTTAAAGTGTTTTAAAGTGTTTTAAAGAAGGACCACAATGGAAATAAGCAGTTCAGCTTTGTTCTGCTGTCCTTGATAGTTTTAGAACTGAGATGATATATGTTTGAAGCTGCTTCAGATGCATTGTTATTTTTAATCAACCAGTGTGTAGTGTGTACCAGTGTGTAGTGTGTACCAGTGTCTGTTGTTTTGACTTTCAGTGTGTTTGTTAATGTTGTGTTTGGCCTTCAGTTTACTTGCATTACTTACATTGTTCGTCTGTTAACTGACTAGTAACTAATTTACTTTACATTGCTTAATAGGACATATTCACTCTCCTTTTTATAGAGTCGTTTTTAGTTAAAGAGTTTAGAAACCTGAATGAGACAATAAATGGTGTTTTATTTATAAAAAATAAAAATAAAAAAAATCTGAGGGTGCCAACCCGGTCCGTGTATGTTTTGTCAGTTCGATATTCCTTTTGAAAACGAAAACGGATTGACTTGTCAGTGACGTCATACGAGAGAATTCTATTTTCTGTTCCTCTTTGAATCAGCACACTCCAGCCAGGTGGGCGTTGACAAGGAGGGGGTTCGTTCGGACTTTTCCAAGTTAGGGGTTGTACCGAAAACATTTGTGCCGTTACTGTTAGCTGACAAGCTAACATTAGCGTTAACGTTGCATATTTCTGCTATGTAAACTACTTCCTTATGAATAAATATGTTAGATTACAGCACGTTAGCTATAGCAGATGACGTCACACCTATTACTTATTTATGTATCTCTGTTTGGCAGATAATGCAGTCACACTAAACTTGCAGTATTTGTGTAATTTAGCAGATGTTTATAGAATGTGCCAATATTGTGAGATAGTATTGTGTTTCTGTGCTCGTGGGCACAATGTTGTTAGCATTAGGCAATTACCATCAAGTGGCAAGGCCCTTTTGGTCTCTGCTCCAATGGTCTAACCGTTGGGCTACACACCGTCCAGTATTCAATTCATGAGCATGTGATTTGGTAAAACTTAAATTACTATAAATGTACAAAATACCATAAGTTAACTGTTAATTCATTCTCATTACTGCATTAACTAATACCTTAGTTGACATGGACATTAGTAAAAACAAAAGGGCGACATTGGATAATCAACTGTTTTGTGCTATATGTCTGGAGATCTACACTTTAGCTTTTCCTATTCCACTCACTAACTCTACATGACGATAACATGCATCATGAGGGTGTAAGACATTATGTAACCGTTTCTAGGTTCAGTAGTTGAACCTAGTAGTTGAATCTGAAGTAGTTTGAATCTAGTATCATGTGCTACTCTCAGTGATAGTTTTGTTTTCAATTCTATTCTACAGATTGCCTGCTCTGTGTGCATGAGGTGGTTCCACTCAGTGTCTGAGTATGACTCAGGAGGAATTCAATGAGGCCAAGCGAGCTCCAGTCTGGAAGTGCCGTCTTTGCTGTGACAGTAAAAAGGGTAAACTCAGGTACATAGGAATGTATCACCTTAAAGCCCATTGACACAAGGAAAAACACCTTACTATCAATGACTGAATTGTAACACATTTCCATCCCAAATAAGACTATCACCACCCATTCTATGGACTGGTGGCATTGTTTTCTGAACACCACAGCCTAATGTGTCAGAATATATGGAGAAGTAAAGAGAGAATGTCTTTGAATTATATGTCAGTAAATATTATGTAGAAAGAAAGAGAGAATGGGTTTGAATTAAATGCGAGGAAATGTCCCAGTCCAAAAGCTTTACGCCAGGGTTCAGGCTATGTGGCCTGTCTACGCATTGACTCCTCTCCCTCTCTCTCGCTTTTCCTCCATTCCACAGGGCCCATTGAGCAGCTCAGTGACTACACCAGAATGTGCAGTGCCCTGTTCTAACTAACGACTTCGACGCCTCACCCCTCCCCACCAGTGTTGTTCTGTGCGTCATATCAGCTGTTTGTTCTCCTCCTCTCTGTTCCAGCTGGTTAGGAGAGATAGTTTATTTTTTGTGCCAATATTTTTTTTAAATAAACATTTTGTGTCCATTTTGCTGAGTCTGAGAAAATCTGCTCCTTGACTGAAATAAGTACACCTACTGATAGCCTAAGCCTTGTATTGTTGTGCTACAGTGATTACAGCAGATTCTGCTGTCACCTCCCCGATAGTAATCTGCAATTGGTTTGAGCTGCTTTGGCCCAATATTGGCAGTTATTGATCAGGACAGCCATATCTCCATAGGGTTTTTGAGTTAAACAAAGGTTGCCATTTTTGGAGGGGCACTCCCAGAACAATCTACAATTGGTTTGAGGTGTTTTGACCCAATATTGGCAGAGTTATTGATCAGGACAGCCATATCTCCATTGGGTTTTTCACTACTTTTACCACGGTCCCTAAAATGCCGAATGTGAATGTCTGTTGAATGTCGAATATAAAAACAACTTTACCACGGTCGTTAGCTACCGTAGCTAGCTAGCACCTGGTGGTAACGTTAGCTACCTTAGCTAGCTAGCACCTGGTGGTAACATTAGCTACCTTAGCTAGCTAGCACCTGGTGGTAACGTTAGCTACCGTAGCTAGCTAGCACCTGGTGGTAACGTTAGCTACCGTAGCTGGCTAGCACCTGGTGGTAACATTAGCTACCGTAGCTGGCTAGCACCTGGTGGTAACATTAGCTACCTTAGTTAGCTAGCACCTGGTGGTAACGTTAGCTACCGTAGCTAGCTAGCACCTGGTGGTAACGTTAGCTACCGTAGTTGGCTAGCACCTGGTGGTAACGTTAGTGTAAGAGTCTCTAGGCACAGAGGGAGGTCGACACAAAGGAACAGCTGTACAAACGTGTTTGTTAACCGTCACTGACGGGCTAACACACACACACTACACCGTCACTGACGGGCTAACACGCACACACTGCACCGTCACTGACGGGCTAACACACACCGCACCGTCACAGACGGGCTGAGCGAGACGTTCAAAATAATAAAGAATAAATACTAAGTGCAGCGCGCGGCCGTCACTGCCGCTCAAACTTTCCATACAGTGTGTGTGTTGTGGTCGCTCGTATCTGTGGACTGTTTAGCTCTCTGTTTAGCCACCCGCACAGTAGTTGTCAGCACCAGTGAGAAGCGACCAAAGGACGACAGATGCCGTGTGTACGTGTTATATAGGCGGAGGGTCCCGTCCCTCGTGACACAAGCGTCGCCTGGGCCAGCCAATGGGCTGGCGCAGTGTAATTCAGTTTCTGATGAGGTCACGCAGGGGGCGTTCCCATAGTGAGATACCAAACGAATACTATGAAAGAGAACTGAAGGCACTACAACTAGAAATCAGACAGTAACTCATTTTTTTTCTACAATGCTGAATGCTGCTGTTTAAATTGTTTTAACTTGAAACCAGTTGGTCACTGAGTAGTGAGTAACAGTGAGTACTGTTTTTGTTGCTTGAATAAAGGCTGGCAGTCTTTAATAGCCAAATGTTGTGGACTATACTGGGGAAGTATTTGTTATTATTCAGGAGTAAAACAATAAATACAAATATCGGATTGATATCGGTATCGCAGATACCTGAAGCCCAGGTATCGGTAGTGAAAAAATGGGATCGGGACATCCCTACCTAATTTCATCCAATACAGGCCTTTCAATATCTTATTGATAATCACAACCTAGAGAAACAAGATTTCTACAGGTATTTACAACTGAGGCATTACTTCTATAAGAATATAAAGAATAATGAGGTTTCTGAAATTAGTCTCGTCAACATTTGTATTGATGCGTATAAGGGCAACACCCACAAGAAACTGGTGTCAAGAATTATACAGAAGAGTATACAGTCCACCAAGAATCACTCCACCTTATATGTTAGGGATAAGTGGGAGAAGGAAGCAAACATAGTCCTAACTGAGGAAGAATGGTTGAACATATGTAAAATACAATCCACCACCTCTAGCTCTGGACAATGGAGAGAATTTTCATGGAAGAACATTATTAGGTTTTTTATTACCCCAAGAAGAAAATACTTACAGAATGGTACACCGGGAACTGGGAATTGCTGGAGAGAGTGCAACAATTCAATGGCTCATTTCTATCAATTTTTTTGGGAATGCAGGGGTGCTGGCCCAAAAAGGTAACAAAATAATTTTCACTGAAAACGACGGAAATTATCATTGCGCGGCGCCCAGGCACCTTCCTATGATGCATGCTATAATTTTTCTATACAAGCTCTGTTCAAGGGACACATATAAAGCCTGTCAGTGTTATTCAGACCTGTGAAGCAGCGGTAACAATAATGAAAACGCATCTATTAGAATTAGAAGAAAGATGTATTTATTTTGTAAATATATTTTGTTTGTTTTAGTTTTTTGGGTTTGTCACTTAAAACATTTATTCCCACATACATGAAACCACACATCAATCCCAAAAAAGAAAAGTCGCTTTGGATAAAGGCATCTGTTAAATGCCCAAAAATGTAAATGTATCATGAGACTTGTTAACCAAGGGCAGTGTGGTGAGTGGGAATGTAACGATGGACATATGTGCTGAGAGAACATTCCACAACAAACAGTATCAAAACTAAACTTCAAAATGGGAATTTCTTAACAAGGTTCCCATACGTAGGGACGTCTACAGCTCCATGAGGGCTTTTATTTCATTAATGCGTGACGCCTTCTTGTCGGTGGGGTTCTTGGAGCCGAAAGCCTTGTCCACCAGATCCTGCTTCTGCCTCTGAATCGTCACCATGGTCTCCTCCACAGAGTCCTTCACGATGAACTTGGTGATGAAGACGTCTCTCTTCTGGCCCAGGCGGTGACAGCGATCCACACACTGGTCCTCTGCTGCAGGGTTCCACGCTGGATCCATGAGGAAAACACGGGAGGCGGCTGTCAGGTTGAGTCCCACCCCGCCAGCTTTGAGTGACAGCAGCATGAACGTGGGGCCGTCAGGAGCGGGGCTCTGGAACTCATGGATGACCTGGGGCCGCCTCTTCTTTTTTTTTCTTCTTTTTGTTTTTTTTTCAAAGATTCTAACATTTTTACAATATAATTGAACACATTTTTTCTTGTTTCCCCGCCCCCTTGTATCCACCCCCTCCCCCCCCCCACCCACCATTGTGCGGCAACGCCCAACGACAACACAACAAAAATATTATAATAATAACACAAAACACACATGCCTACATACACACACACACACACACACACACACAATAATACATTCATTAGGGATGCGCTATGATATTAACAGCAATTCACATCACCGTGCATCCCTACAAGAAACACTGTCCATCAAACAATAGTACCTGAAGCTGCCCTTCTTGCCATAAAATCTATATGTGGTTGCCATATTTTTACAAAGTCCTGACTCTTATGTCTTATATTATAGTATATTTTATCTAATGGAATGTAGCTAGAGATTTCATTTAACCAATGTGATATTGTAGGAGAGTAATCGGATTTCCAATGGATTGCAATACACTTCTTTGCAGCAATCAAAGCAAGATCAATATATATTTTTTGAAATTCATTCCAAGGATCCATATTGATTGTGCCTAAAAGACACAAGCGAGATGATTTTGCAATGTGAATATTTAAACATAATGCTATCGTGTCAATTACAAAGTTCCAAAATGTTAACATTTAATGTTAAAAGGACATTTCATTATTCATTTTATAAAGTTTTATTTCATTATTCATTTTATAAAGTTTTGCAGGTGTATAATAAGTTCTATGCAAAATTTTAAAAAGAAGGAGTTTGTGCCTCATATTGTAAGAACATTTATGAACTTTAAGACAAAAGAAAGACCAGTCCTCTTTACTTATATCCATGTCTAAATCCTTTTCCCATTTACACCTCGTAGCATCTGTACTTGTAGACAAGCATTCAAGCAGAGATAAATAAACTTGAGAAATACATTTAGAACTTTGAACCTCCTTATTGATAAGGCCTTCTATTTTGAGGGCTTGGGTTCTTCAAGAGTGCCTTGAGTTGTCTGTATCATATGGCGGATTTGAAAACATCAAAATAAATGTGTGGAAGATAAATTATATTTTGACTTTAACTGAAGGAAAGAAACAAATGTACCACTGTCGTAAAGATGTGTTATTTCCCTTATCCCCTTGTCGTACCAAGACTTGAAGGTGTCATCATTAAAACAAGATGTAAAATTGGGGTTTCTCCAGATAGGAGTATAGGGCGAAAGGTGTTCCTTGTGACCCATACGTTTATGGGAGTTCTTCCATATTAGTAAACTGTTAATAATAATAGGATTATTTGTGATTTTTTTTTACCTGTTGTAAACCAATATAAGGCAGGTATCTCAGTTCATATGGAAGAATGTCATAAGATTCCAGTCTTGACCATGCGCTAGATGAGCTAGAGAACCACTGCCTAATCTGGGTAAGTTGGGCAGCCAGAAAGTAAATGTTAAGGTTCGGTAGGTTTAAGCCACCATCATTATATGGAAGTTGTAAAACTTGTTGGCTAATCCTTGGTGACTTACTCTCCCAAATGAAAGAGGAGAAGATGCTCTGTAAATATATTTTGAACATTTATTTTTGAACAAATAAAACCAATTCTGATGAAGTCCATCCCACCAAGCACATCACTTGTGCTTTTTTGCCTTCTTTGCCTGTACCAGCACTTCCAGTGCTTTTTTTTCTTTTTTGAGCAGCCATGTGCCTCACTGTGGCTTGCCTGTCATCCTCCACTGCAGTCTTCCTGCTTTGTGCAGCACTGGTTGTTGGCTGGCAACCAAACTCTTCCTGCCTCCCTTTTGTCTTCAACAGGGCCTGTTGTCTGCGAGCCTTGTCTTTTGAGCCTGCAGTGTAGATGTTCCTGCATAGGACCTTGTCTACCTTTGAGAACTTGACATCCTCTCTCCTGAACATCTGTATTGCTGTCTGACCTCTGGACCTGAGGGCATACTTGGTTGTCTGGATTGGTTGTCCCTTAAGGTGTCCATGCTCATTCTGGTGCTTTTGCAGTCAATAATATCTCCCATGGCACTGAACGATGACTCCACCATTGGTCCATGGAAAATGGAGAGTGCTGCTCGAACCACATGGTTGAGGCCTGGGTAACTTCCAGTGTCAATGACATTTGCCCACCAGTTAACCATGTTGTCCCCATCAGTGTACAGGGGAAGGGTGGAATGTGTGCTGAATTTGACAACTTCCAGTGGCACGTCAAATTGGGGTGTGGCACCAAGTGGCTCATCATCCCTGCCAGCCACTTCAGGAGGATGCCTGTCTCTGAGTGTCCCCTCACCAATGGGTCCAAGGCAGACAGTGACTGCAGGGTCCTGCTGTCCAGTGGCAGCTTTTTCTGCATATAGGCTGCTGTCGACATGTATGCAGTCTTCGCTGTTTCGAGAAACTGCAGCACACTCTGTAAAACATTAAAACGATTGCAATTAAATCATTTTACCTGGAGAAATGTATACATGTTTGATTTGCCGTTTTTAATACATTTACTAACCTGATTACGTGGATTTCCTGCCTTCAGTTTCTCCGCCACCTGTCCGACATACAGCTCACAGAGAGGCAGCATTTTGTCCTTGAAATCCAACTCCATGATATTCTTTGGGGTGGTATGCAGATTCTCAGCCTTGATAAAGCACCCCATGAAGGTTTTCACAACTTCAAGCTGCTTGTCATGCAGCTTGTGGACAAGGGTTTGGCTGCCCTGTGAATAATGGCATTATTATAAAATGCTACAACAATTCTATTACCATACACAGACATGCAGTTGAGGGTCTGTTTATATCACAATCTAACTGATGAGAGAATACAAGGATAGGCCTATTTAGTTTATCTATCAGAGATTGATAATTCACTAATTCATTAGTGTGAAAACACACACCTGGAACACCGTAACATACTCCTTCATGATGGGAAGGACGCCGAGGTAAATGCTCAGCTGGAGGTCTGTGTTGCGACTCTCAAACCAGAGCTTCTTCTACACCCTTTCTTTCCTGTCCTTCCCAACTTGCGTCATTCCTGGAAGAGAGAGATTAAATACAATATGTATTTTGGGCTACATACAGTATACAAGAGGATTAATCACATAAGATTGTTGGCGGCTGAGGCCCCCCTTTACAATATTAGATTAATTTAAGGAATTTTTGGGGGGGTCCTGGTGGAAAAATTGTATCCTGGCCTTTGCCCGCTCACCAACACTGTGGTCCTTGTATATCTCCACTATATCACTGTGGATCTTGTATATCTCCAATTTTGCCGGCATTGTGGATGTGGTGGCAGGAATCTCCATCAACATCTAGGAGGTTCTGACAGTACTTGGACCTTATCCTGGTCTCCAGCCCGGACTTACTCCCTCGCATGACGTTGCAGGAGTCCATCATCATGCTAACCATGTTAGTAAATGGAATTGTGTGTTCCTTGAAAAAGGTCACTAGGGCCTTTTCCAGATGTTCAGCAGTGCCCTTTAGTACTTCAATGGAGCCAAGGTGCTCGACGACCACATGCTTCAGCTCCTGATTAAAGTAACCAACAAGGATTGACAGCACCTTCTTATTGGAGCTTGATGTGCTCTTATCCAGGTTGATGGAGAAAGGGCTTGACTGAATGCTCTCAAACGTCCTCTCTGAGAAGGTGTACAATGATTGCAGCTTGGCAAGAGCTTGTAGTAGATCTCAAACTTCTCCCGCGGGTCCTGGGGCGCATGCCCAAAGACGAACCAGTGCAGCTTGGCAATGATGCTCCACGCCTCTGAGTGTAGCTTGTCAAACACCACGGGCGTCTTGATGGTCAGTGACAGCTGATACATTGGCATCTTGATGGTCAGTGACAGCTGATACATGGGCATCTTGATGGTCAGTGACAGCTGATACATGGGCATCTTGATGGTCAGTGACAGCTGATACATGGGCATCTTGATGGTCAGTGACAGCTGATACATGGGCATCTTGGTGCTGCGGCCACAGTCGGGGATGAGCCGGTGCTTGGGGTGCAGCTTGCCAGGCCCCACCCGGGAGTCAAAGTCCAGCAGGGCCTTGTTGAGCTGTGCCACCTTTCGTCCTCCTGGGCGAGGGAGAACAGGTCCACCTGGTCGCCTTTGGACTCCAGCATGGCATCCAGCTCTTCCTTGCCTTTACAGATCATAATAAATAAATAAAAAAGTGTCTGCTGAATGTCAGAAATGTAAATATAAATCTCAGATCAAATCTGAATTGGGTATCAGAGTATTCTAATGGGCATGGGGCCTCATTTATAAAGCTTGCAAAAAAACTACTTTGTAAAAACAAAACGTGTGATGCATGATAAATCTACAACCCAAATCTGATGTTTTACATGAAGACCAATTTAATAAGTAATATGTCCTGAGCATCATGTCCTCTCAGTATTTATTCTATCTATCTCTGATGGCTAAAATGTTTTTTTTCCAAATCCAAAAGTGCTATTATCAAGAGGATGTACTGTTGAAGGAGACCTGGGAGGAAGGTAGGAGATGGCTGATCATGCAGACAGTCGGCAGCGGTCATGTTCAGCCACATACGCAGAGAGTGACCGTTTCTGCGCGATGAGGCTTTCAATCATGTAGTGGTGTGTGTTCTAGGTGCTGTTCCACCTAGTTTGAACGTCCTGCTGCAGACGCTTAGGCAACATATTTAGTTCTACTTGGATATCCTGCAGCCGTGAATATGCCAAGGGTGAGTGTTTGAAATGGCCTACCATTTTTCTCCCGTTGGCCAGTGCATCACTCACGCTGCGCACACACAACAGTCCCTCATGCACGATAAGCTGCATAGTGTGCGCAAAGCATCCCAGACTCGCCACTCCAAGTTGATCCATGCCCTTCTTCATATTTTTTGCATTGTCTCTTAAAACTACATGGACTGCTTTTGTTCATCTTCCATTTGAGCAGCATCTCCTCCATGGCTGCCTTAATGGAATCCCCAGTGTGTGAGCCACGGAACTCACGGGCATGCAGCACCGCTTTCTTCAAAGTAAAACCTGAGTCTATCCAGTGTGCTGTGAGACTCAACAACGACATTGGACACACGCCTGAGCTCCAGATGTCTGTTGTGAAGCTAATAGCGCCGACATTCTCCAAGAGTTTGGCGAGGAACTCACACACTTCGTTGTGCATTTGAGGGATGGCTTTTTCGGTTGGCGACTGGGCAAAGTATAGCGCGGGTTGCTCAATTAAGCTGCGAAACCCCAAATTCTCTACCACCGAAATTGGTTGGTCGTCGAGCACAATCAACTGAACTAATTTCTCCGTTATCGCTTTCACAATTTTGCTGTCTGGGGGGAGTTTCTCTTGCCTCTGTATTGATTGTAGCAATGTCTGCTGTTGCAGGGGCTTTTTCTTTGCAGCAGACGCTTGCAGGTATGCCTGGTGCTGTTCCACGTGGCGTTTTTAAAAAATGTTTAATTAAATTAGTGGTGTTACACCGACTAACATCGCTGCTACCCCTCGAAACTGTGAATTTGCAAAGACTGAAGTATTCCCACACCGCTGACATGACTCACACACAGGTAGCTACTAGCCAACTCTCATGCACGTGACCACTGGCTACTACTGTTGTCATCACGTGAGTGACACACCAGATCGAGAGCGCAGATCGTGCGATCCGCGATCCAGCGATCCGCGATCCAGCATTCAAGTCCAATATCGCAGCGATATCAGTATCGGATCGGGACATCACAAACACAAAAAATGCAGATCGAGAGTGCACGCTGGCGTTGCTTCTTCGCCGTTTCTCCACCTGAAATCTATGTGTATTGCAGTATACAGAGTAGATTGTCCTACAAAGACACTTAGATTTAGTAATCTAAAAATTAATTAGACCCCTATACTTTCTTTTATTTATTTTTTGTTTCTTTTTATTTTACTACTCGATATTTTCAGTTTGTAAAGCGTCTTTGAGTGTGACCTTTTTAGAGGATGTGAATATAAACATGTACATAGTCAAAAATGTATGAGAGTTTGAGTACACACTTACCAACCGTTGCATTTCTTGCTGCACTTTGTTAGGTCTCCTAACAGGCTGGCCAACCCCAAGGGAACCACTTGCCCCAGCTAGTGTGCCCACGGGCTGGTGCACTGTGGGGGAACTACTGCTGCTAGGTTGTGGGCAGCTTTGTCTAAGGCAGCTGAGAAGATTTCTAACAGCATTTTCTACTTCAGAATTCTCTCCATGGAAGAAATTAAATGTAGCCTCTCGCATTATAGATTGCAAGTTTTCTGAAATTGACATATCATTAGCTAAATAAGCATAAAAGTAAAATAGGTAAAATAAGTTTAAAAAAAGCTTGTAGGGTTAAACAACAGTAGCTCTACGCTAGCTAAGTTAGCACAATCACAATCAACCCATGTTAGATAGCTAGCTTACGGCCAAGCTCCACCATGGCCATCGAGCTCAAATGTCAAATGTGCGTTACGTCCGGAATTGGGATCAAATGCATTGTAATCAATGAAAGGTCAACACTTGCTGCGTTGTGTCAGCGCTGCGTTGCGTCAGTGTTGCGTTGCGTCCGATGGCTGCGTCAAAAGTAAAAATTCTGCGAAGTTAGATTTTTGACGGCGGACGCATGATGAGATAAATTGTATATTTACAATTGTAGTTGTTGGTTATAATTGTATAGCCTATTGGTTGTTTTCTGGTGTTGTTTTATTGTTTTGCTCTGTTTGTAGTCTACTTGATATTATTATATTATTTTGGTATTTTTTAATCAGCTGTTAAATCACCACAGCGGTTAATAGAGATAATACCAGATTGAACATTCTTGTAGCCAACAGGGGAGGCTGGTTCATTAGGTGCAATTGGGCAATGCCCCACCAAAGGGAGAAGAGAGAGATTTTTTTTCTATGACTTCTAGACAGTGTTGCTTCTGAATATCATAGTCCAATCAGCTAGTGTTCTGTGGAGTATATCATAGTCCAATCAGCTAGTGTTCTGTGGAGTATGTTCCAATCAGCTTCAAGTCCCGCCCCTTTCGGGGCAACTTTCAGTCTACTCGAAGTTGCACTAGGCTGTTCTCGTAGACTTGCATGTAAAATCTATTTTGGTAACTTCAGGCCATTCGGTCAATTGTCTATGGGGTTTTGGGACATGCACTGAAAGGGGCGGGACTTGAAGCTGATTGGAACATACTCCACAGAACACTAGCTGATTGGACTATGATATACGCCACAGAACACTAGCTGATTGGACTATGATATTCAGAAGCAACACTGTCTAGAAGTCATAGAAAAAAAATCTCTCTCTTCTCCCTTTGGTGGGGAGCCAGCCTCCCCTGCTTGAGGATATTACAACTGGACCTATTACCGAAGTCAAACTTCGTTTGTGGTCGCAATCTCCGCGCAATCTCCGCGCAATCTCCGCGGCTGTTAGGCTGCTACTGTTGGTGTTTTGCGAAGCCAGAATACACAAACTCGACCTGAAGGTAAGAGAGTCAGCTAAGACAAAAGCTACTTCAAACATTTAGTAATATCGTCAGCATGGTACGTTTTCTATTGTCGTCTTTTAGCTTGTTTGTTTATGTATTCAGCACACGCACACACACACACACACACACACACACACACACACACGCACACACACACACACACACACACACACACACACACACACACACACACACACTCACACTCACACACTCACTAGAGGGGATGAAGAGGTCTGTACAGGGGGGTAGGGGGGATGAAGAGGTCTGTACAGGGGGGTAGAGGGGATAAAGAGGTCTGTACAGGGGGGTAGAGGGGATGAAGAGGTCTGTACAGGGGGGTAGAGGGGATGGAGAGGTCTGTACAGGGGGGGTAGAGGGGATGGAGAGGTCTGTACAGGGGGGTAGGGGGGATGAGGAGGTATGTAGAGGTGGGTAGGGGGGATGAAGAGGTCTGTAGAGGTGGGTAGGGGGGATGAAGAGGTCTGTAGAGGTGGGTAGGGGGGATGAAGAGGTCTGTACAGGGGGGTAGAGGGGATGAAGAGGTCTGTACAGGGGGGTAGAGGGGATGAAGAGGTCTGTACAGGGGGGTAGAGGGGATGGAGAGGTCTGTACAGGGGGGTAGGGGGGATGAGGAGGTATGTACAGGGGGGTAGAGGGGATGAAGAGGTCTGTACAGGGGGGTAGAGGGGATGAAGAGGTCTGTACAGGGGGGGTAGAGGGGATGGAGAGGTCTGTACAGGGGGGTAGGGGGGATGAGGAGGTATGTACAGGGGGGTAGAGGGGATGAAGAGGTCTGTACAGGGGGGTAGGGGGGATGAGGAGGTATGTACAGGGGGGTAGAGGGGATGAAGAGGTCTGTACAGGGGGGTAGGGGGGATGAGGAGGTATGTACAGGGGGGTAGAGGGGATGGAGAGGTCTGTACAGGGGGTAGAGGGGATGGAGAGGTCTGTAGAGGTGGGTAGAGGAGATGTAGAGGTGGGTAGAGGTGATGAAGAGGTCTGTAGAGGTGGGTAGAGGGGATGAAGAGGTCTGTACAGGGGGGTAGAGGGGATGAAGAGGTCTGTAGAGGTGGGTAGAGGGGATGAAGAGGTCTGTACAGGGGGGTAGAGGGGATGGCGAGGTCTGTACAGGGGGGTAGAGCTATTCTCATGCTAAAATCGACTGTAAATCCAGATTTTAAAGTTGATATTCTTCCCCGTGGAGCATGCCCCCATAACCTGTGCCCCACCCAAAATGTTTAGCACCAGCCGCCACTGCGAACTACTACTACTAATTGCTATTCACGCGAGTCAGCTGTCAATCACCACAGGTGCTTGAAAGCTTGTTGCAGGAATGGACGACAAACGGCTGATCCTTGAGGTCGAAAAATATTATTTTTTATATGCGACAAATGATCGATTGTACCATGATGCCCAGGTGACGGACCGAGCATGGGGTGAGATTAGGTCCACACTTGGATTATCAGGTAAAATATAATGCTACACATCACAATGCTAACGCCAGCTAGCTACGTATGATTTTCAATGTTGGATGAGCAGCTAACGTTAGCTAGATAGTTAGCTAGCTAGCCTATGAGCTTATCATATAAGTGCATAACAACTGTAAAGCCGGTAGTTTAGTTTTTAAGTTAGCCAACTGCTTGTGGGCTCTATGAATAAGATAAGATAAACTAGATAGACTGGAATAAATACAGATACTTAAAAGTAGAGATCACACTGCTATGAACGTTTATTTTGTATGTATTTACAATAAACACTAACCAGCCACATGAACAACATTCATGCTATATCATATTAATATTATGAAGAGGGGAGTCCAGACAGCAATAATTTCAGACCAGTGGTGCTAAATGCTAAATGGATGCATTTGCTTGGAGGAAAAAGGAGAATTATCTAGATAGGCTATATGGAAAATTACGTAATCTTTTTTTGCGAGGATTATTATTATTCATTATTATTGTAGCACTACACCTGTTTCATACTGTTAACTGTTAGGCTGGCTGGCACTGGACCCAAGGAGGTGACTCTGAGACAGCGTATGCAAGGAGCCCGTGGGCACGTTTATTCAAAAACTGGGGAGGGGAATGCGCGAAGTGTGTGGTGCGTTTAGTGGGATGGTTGTGGGGTGTGTATCTAAACTATGTGTGCGGAATGCAGGCTATGTGTCTCTAACGTGGGTGCGGGGAATGGTGTAGGCAGCCCTCCCTGCTCGATTGGCCCCAACAGGTCGTAGTCGCAGAGCCTGCTCTAGCCTTTGCCCACAATCGTCAGCCTCTAGCTGCAGGGCCCTGGCTTCCTGAGGAGTTAGTAGGTAGTTATGCAAGATGCATGCTGCCAGCATCACCTTGTCTACATGTGCTGGCAGCATGTTGAGCCTTGTGTAAAGTGCCCTCCACCTAGCAGCAAGGATGCCAAATGCACCTTCAACGACCATCCTCGCCCTGGATAATCGGTAGTTAAACACCCCCTTCTCCTTGGGCAGATCTTTCCCTGGATATGGCCTCATGTGATAGCTCCTGAGGGGAAACGCAGCATCTCCCACAATAACGTAAGGCATTTCCCCCAGTTCGAGGCCATGGGGATGCGCGAAGAAAAAGCATTGTTATTTTTTTTTTAACAAAAAGACTGTTAGCCTTGACCTGAGTCATGTGTTCTCTTTTGAGAGTGTTGATGAGCATACTGACAGTGCTTAAGAATACAAGTACAAGATAAGGTTCCTTAATGTATTTAATTAGACACTGTTTCTTTAATCAAACATGTCTCACAACATTTCTACACAGTTAGTTTTTGAGACATTTTCATATGTACATGCTACAAATAAAGGCTTTTAAACCAGTGTCTTAACTTAACTGTAAACCAGACAAGACAACATGCATGTTGTTATTCTTCAGCTGGATTGACCATAGAACAAATAACTTGAAATGAAATAACAAGCTTTTGGTAGGGTACAACTTTGTATGTTGATTTCTTAGCACTACAAGGACGATAACAAAGTACATTTTATAACACGTTGTATTCCTGGGATGTAGATCAATATTGTACATGAAAATACACATCACAAAATGGCTTTGATAATACCAAAAAGCTGCACAAATACCAGTAGTTAACCATGTAGTAGTTTATTTTTTTCACTAGATACCAAAAAGCCACCACCAGCCTATGCAGCACTTTTTGTTGAAAACAATAGTCATAATGCAGTTCACTGCTCCTCCCCTCCCAACCAAGCCTGGCTCTCATATGACACTAAAGACTGATATAGAGTCTCTCTTGTTTGATTGCCTCCATTCCTGTCATCGCCTCTCTCTCCCTCCCCCAGGGACCTTCCCATCAGTCGCTCCACATAGTCACAGTTCTGGTGAAGGAAAAGAATGTGGTCCAAGTGCTGGGGCCCCAATCAAGGATCAAAAATCAAGGACCCCAATTGAAATAAGCCAGTGGCTTTCTTGGGTTTTTATCCTGTTAGTTGACCTTGTATGTAATATGTACTTTCATGTACCTACTTCTGCAAATCTTCTAATAAAGTTTTCAATCAATCAATCAAAACCCCAGCGTGGCTCTGCGTTGAGCAACTGGACTCTCTCTCGGAGCCAAGGCTCTGTAGTTACCGGTCTTTGTCCGGTAAAATATGTTGGTAAAGTCCGACATATTTAAACCTCTTCGGTCATAATGTCCGGTGAAAATAATTCCCTCTAAGCACAATTTGAATACAATTTGCTAAAAATAAATTGTCACGTATTCTGATTCCTTCTATATTAAAAAAGACATATATATTTTGTATTAATGTGTAGGCTAGCGCTAGCCTATGCGATGAAGAAACAGCGGTAATTTATAAGTAATACATTTGACAGCATGGCAACGGTGGACAACCTGCAGTCGGAGCTGAAAAGCTTAGCAAGCCAGTGGGACAAGCTGAAAACATCACCACTAGAAGAATATGTGACCAGGACAGTGGAAGAGGGACCCGATGGAGGAAAGGAAGAGGACATGGAGATCATCACCAAAAGTTGTGCCTTCTGCAAAGAGTGCCCGCTGTGCTGCTACCAAATTCTGCAGAGATTCAACATGCTCACAGATGCATACCCCCTGCTTGGACTTGCATACAAGTTCTTGCTGACATTGTCAATAACCCAGGTGGCCTGCGAGCGATCATTCTCAACACTTAAGTACATAAAAAGCAGACTGAGGAGCAGCCTGTCTTCCAGCAAACTGATAGTGTACATAGCCTTTATTTATGTAAACCAGCTCCTTCCCTTCTTGTGTTTTTTTTTTTTTTTTTTTTTTATATTTTTTTTTTCTTTCCTAACACCAGGGGAGCCACCCCTCCTAAATTTCGTTGTTTGGTACCTGTACTGTAGCAATGACAATAAAGACCATTCATTCATTCAAGCCTTCATGTTGATGGCCACTGTGGCTTTGGACACAGACACTGTCATTGACAAAGTGGCAGAGAAGAGTGAGCTCATGAGGAAACTGCTGTTGTACTAAGGTTAGAGAATATTCAAATACAATTATTCTAATAATTTAGCAGCTTTTTAGACTGAAGATAATTTGATCATGTGACTCACTCATTGTTATCCCCAGTTCCCCACCTCTCTAAGGATGCCCTGTATGGTTCATTGTCCATTGTTGTTGCGACTAGTATCCAGAGGGCCATGCAGCCTTTTCCACTAAGTGAGTATACAGTACAGTAGCTGTCAGGTTTTTTTCCTCCATTTTCTGGAAGATGCTCTGATCATCTGAATCTGTCAGATGATAATGTACAATTTACAATTTTGAATTAATTATCTGTCTCTCTCTCCCTCTCTCTCCATCATGAGATGGCATTATTGTTATAGTTTGTTGAAGTGGCTGTTTTCCAGATATGCTGCTATCTCTACATTGTTCTACAGTAAGTAAAAAGGTACTAATAATTATGCAATTATTACTACTACTACTAAATGATCATGTCTTAGTCTCACCCTTGTCTCTGTCTCTGTTTCTCTCTCTCTCTCAAAGGTTGGCGTGGCGTTGAACAATTTCACTGGACTTCACAGTCTTTCTTTTCCATTTAGCAGTGAGTTCACAGTCTGCTGTATTTATTACTAGTACTTAAATATTTGAATTTATTATATATTATTTAATATAATAAAACATTTGAAATTATTCTTTGACTTCTGGTGCTTTTTCTTTGATAACATTTTACTTCTACTATACTTGAGTCAAGTATGGAGATTGTGTACCCCATGGCCACCACCGCCAGTCAAGAGTGAGTGAGTACACTGGTCTACTTGCACTGGTACCATTGCTTACTGCATGTAGTCGTCTTTGTAGTGGTTTGGGGGAATACTACAGTTTGTCATATGACTGTACAGCACAGTATATAAGACGAGTATATAAGGCAAGTATTTTTGTGCTGGTGGGTGTGGTCCGACCGATTGGGGTGGGCCTGTCTGGGCCAAAAATGCCAGGGCCTAATTTTTGTCCCAGTCCAGCCCTGATATCGGCCACAACAATTTGCACAAATGTGCCCTTTTACACAAATATTCTGCTCCTTGACATTCTCAGACATTCAAGACCTAGATGTAATTTTCTTGAGATGTTCTCTACACTCCTACAAACCTTATAAACCATAATTGGTCTTACTGGACGAATACCTTATTCAGGTATGGCCATTCAAAATAAGTGTGGCTTCAGCCTCATTTTGTTGATATGTTGATAGATACTGTATGTCTCTCTCGCTTAGAAACACCACCACTCATGGTGTAAACACATACTCCCATAGCCTGCACACAGACTCACCCTCCAATGTCTTAAGATAATGTACAACCAGACAGACAAATAGCCAGACAGACACACGGACACAGACACAGATACAGACACAGACACAGACACAGACACACGCACGCACGCACGCACGCACGCACGCACACACACACACACACACACACACACACACACACACACACACACACACACACACACACACACACACACACAACAGCATTTGTCTTGGTTTGACCCGCAACATCAACTGGAACTACTACATTACTACACAAAGTATGTATGAAATGTATGAAAACATTCAAATACATCTTACTTACTCATCTAACCTCTTCACAATGATGTCTTTGTGCTAACTGCTAGACTTTAACCTTCTAGAATATCACCTGAGAATCCTATTATGACATCACGACTCACTGTGACATCAGGCTTTCTGCATTTGACCCACTAGCTGGCTAGATTAGATTAGGAAGAGTTTATTTTTCCACAAGGTACTTTGTTTATGGTGTCAGGTGCATAAAGGCAATATTAATCAGACACATTTAAGCACATTAACATTCAATTATAACATTTAATTATCACATACAGTAACAGTTCATTACATTTCCAAAATACAGTACATAGTTATTAAAAGCAACACATTTATATCAACCCACTACAATAAAGTAGCTAAATAAAGAGTTTGACCTGCAACTCACTCCACGAGCACCATTGAACTCAATTCAGAAAGTGTGGAAAATCTTACAGCCTACATTCCATGCATTTATGGCCAGTACCTTTTCTCTAATGTTAGGTGTGAAAATATGACTTTCAATGTTACTGATCTGTATCTCCAATAACAGCTTATTCCCAATAGTATAATAGTGAACTGGATGTGCAAAAGCAGCATGCTATATGTAGAATGCCATTTGAGATTTGACCTAGTACGTTACCATAACAGGCGGCCTTAAATATGGTTCTGAGCCTTCTTGTGTCACCACTCATGTGATTTCACTGTGTTACAACATATTCTGGCATTGTTGTACTACATCTCGCAACTCCTAGCAATAATAACCATGGCTCCACTGAAGATATCACTGTGACATCATGTGATGTAACTATGGCAACAGGTTCATTCCATGCTGAACATTTGAAATGACTATAGCCTAAATGCACTATTCATGCACTAGGCTGGGCCTGCATAGGCGTTCAATAAAACCACCTACAATGCCCTCAATAATGCATTGAGTGAATTCATGAAAGTGAAAATATAATCAGTTTTATTCACGTCATTGCACATAGCATGTAAATATTTTGAATTGATTCATGAGAGCTCCCATTTCAATCATGTGAAATACATTCAACGTGAACTCGCGATGCCAGAGCGGAACATTATTAAATGTGTGTCTCTCTATCTGTCTCTCTCTCTCTGTCTTTCTCTCTCTTTCTCTCTGTCTCTGTCTCTCTCTTTCTCTCTGTCTCTGTGTCTCTCTCTCTGTATTTCTCTCTCTCTCTCTCTCAATTCAATTTCAATTTCAAAGGGCTTTATTGGCATGGGAAACATACATTTACATTGCCAAAGCATGTGAAGTGTGAAGATACAAAACAAAAACAAAAAGAAGCCCATTTGATTGCCTTTTTCTATCACAGCAGCTAACAAATCTTGCTGCTGTGTTTGCACATTGCTGTACCTCACCCAGCAGATATGGTAGCCTTTCGACATTGGTCAAGTCCTCAAAGTCTCCCTGGATGTTAGTGATCAGTGGGAAGTATGTGTCCCTGATGTCCTTGTACAGCTGGCAGGTAGTTAAGAAGTGCAGCTCTGTTTCCACCTGGTTTTGTGTGCAGTGGGTGCACAGTCTGTCTGGTCTGGGGAGCCAGGTGTGCCTGTGGCGGGCGGCCTGCCTCTCTCTCTCTCTCTCTCTCTCTCTCTCTCTCTCTCTCTCTCTCTCTCTCTCTCTCTCTCTCTCTCTCTCTCTCTCTCTCTCTCTCTCTCTCTCTCTCTCTCTCTCTCTCTCTCTCTCTCTCTCTCTCTCTCTCTCTCTCTCTCTCTCTCTCTCTCTCTCTCTTTCTAATGGCTACTTCCAGCATGATAATGCCACTGAAGTACACTGAAATCGTTGTCATGTTCATGAAAACAGTTTGAGACGACTTTTGCTTTGTGATACGGTGCATTATCGTGCTGGGAGAAGCCATTAGAAGATGGGTATATTGTGGCCATGAAGGGATGCACATGGCCAGCAACAATACTCAAATAGGCTGTGGCATTCAAGTGTTGATTGATTGGTATGGGCCCAAAGTGTGCTAAGGAAACACACATCCTTCCCCACATCATTACACCACCTGTATGAATGAGAAAGTGTACAGGTGTTCCTAATAAAGTGTTCAGTGAGTGTAGTTTGAGTGAATAACTTTATAAACTTATTAACCTATTTAAAGAATTACCCAGCTAAGCTATATATTTTCATATATGTTTGAGTATGACAGTTTAAATAAAACGTTTATTTGCTGGTTGCTCTCTGTGTAAAGCGGCATAGAATAGAGTAGCCCGCTCTTCAATGGCAAGACAGCTGTCTATGGCTTCAAACACATTGTATGTCGTATGATCAATTATCCAACCTGTTTCATGCACCAAGCTCTGTTTTTTTAAATCTAGTTTCGTCCCTTTAGAAATGTGTATGTGCCCCCTTAGTTACTTTCCCCTAGTGCCTGGCCTGTATTGCTCTTTTACCATTAACTTCTCACCCATTCAACAGGTTTGAGAAAGTAATTATTGAAAGCAGATACTATGGAGTAACTATCTAGTATCAACCTTCCCTCTACCCAGAAGAAGAACTTTGTATTAAGACAACTAGGGGACCTATGGGGAACGTTCCCCTTATGTCTCTGGAATATTTCCCGTTGTAATGTTATTTACAAACATAACACAAACATAACACACACACATAACTGTTAAATATAACATTCGGGTCCCCTGAGTGACTTACTAAGAATGTTATGACTGTTCCTTGAATGTTTCCAAAATGTTATGACATTCTGGACCTGTGATGAGCTTAAATGGGTATGTTACCAATGTCCCGATGACATCCTCTGCTACCTGTGTAATCAGATATGTATTTTCAGTAAGACCTAGCTACTAAATTATCATTATCTGTCAGAGTGAGTAGGCTACAGTGAAACCTTCCTACCAATGCTTTATTACAAATAAAAACATTCTATATTGGTTTAGGTCATATGAGGATAATAATGAATTGTTCTTGGGAAAGATTGCCATAACTGAAAAGCCCTTTATATTATTACTTTATACTATTGTAAACTGTGTAGCATTGGGATGATCCTAATGGAATGTATTTTCATTTTAGGCGTGTGGACATTGTGTAGATTTTTAAATGTATGTATTCGAAGGAATTTCGTTGTTTGGTACCTGTACTGTAGCAATGACAATAAAGTGTCAATAAACCCTCTCTGGAGGAGCTGTACAAAACACGCTGTCTCAGGAGGGCCTCCAAGATCTCCAAGGACCCGACCCACCCTGGGCACGAACACTTTGTCAAGCTGCCCTCGAACAGGAGGTACAGGACCCCGGCCGCTAAGACAAACAGACTGAAGGACAGCTTCTACCACAGGGCCGTCAAGGCCCTGAACACAGAAAAGGCCTAAGTTCTGGGCCCAGGACAGTCCGGACGGATTGTATGGCAGCTAGTGCTGAGGCACAAACATGTACATTTTCAAGCCTGCAAACTGTGACACTTTAAAATAATGTGAAAAAATACTTTCTTGTGAAATATGACAACCCTAGTTGACTATCTGTGCAGTATAGTACAGTGGATTGTGTACATAGCCTCTATTGATGTAAACCAGCTCCTTACCTTCTTGTGATTTTATGCATCTATGCTTTTTCTAAAATGTGTTTCTTTTTCCTTTCCTAAACACCAGGGGAGCCTCCCCTCCTAAATTTCGTTGTTTGGTACCTGTACTGTAGCAATGACAAATAAAGTCTATCTATCTAAAGTCCATTCATTCATCCGAATGACTACATTTACTAATATAACCACTAGAGGTCACTGTCGTCAAAGCGTATTTTCAGCGCAGCGAAATGGGTTTACCACCATCATTGGGAAAAGGGGAGCGCCCGAAAGTGAGGCAAGGCATTGAAAGACTCTTTAGGACTCCTTTACCACCGTGTACCGTTAAAAAGGAGGGAGACAGGCGGGCGAAGTGGGAGACGAGACAACATCGTCAAGAGGGCTGGTTCTGATAGCTGCTATTAAAACAAAACAAAACAAACAATGGACTGAAAATGGGGTTCCGTTTTTTGCTTGGAGCGGTTGTTTTTCGCTCAAATCGCAGTTTTTTAATCTGAAAAGTTTATTTTTGCCAACATCATCTTTGGGATTATATTTTGATGATTTCAAAAGGTGAGTGCAGATTGAGATAATTAATTGCCACCTAATTTGCCAGACACAATTTTTCCGTTTCTCTGTCCTATTTTTTTTTTTTTACATTTTATTTATTTATGAAATTAGGAAGGTGAAGGTCTATTAGCCTCTGTCTGAATTGTGAGTGCGTGCGTCTGTCAGTGTCAGTTCTTCACGTTGACAGTTCGTGAGCTTAGAATTATAAGGTTCTATCTCCGTTAAAGGGTAGTTCAGAGATATTGAGCGTCAAAGTTTTTACATTTCATTATGTTTTGTGAGATGGAACCTTTGTTTTTTTATGAATTACTAACTCAAAAATGTCAACATTTTTTTAAAATAACACCACACAGGCATTAATAAACACCTAATGGATCAGATTATGTAAGAAAACTCAATTCTGACAAAAATGGAGATAGAACCTTATAATTCTAACGTCACGAGTTCACAGTGTAACGCCTCTGCCCCAAGGATGAGCTACCTGTCTCTGGTCACCCTGCTAGTTGTAAACGGCTATAGCCTAGTTCTGTATAGTCTGTTATTCTATTATTCTATTACCATCTGGGCATTGCTGACCGAAACACCGACTGTGTAGAGTTCTACTCACCTATATCAAATGATGTACCGACATTAACCTTTGTCAATACCTAATAATCGAGTATTGAATATGAATGACTGGATGATGGCGGTGCGTTCAAATGCTTGGAAGTGTACAGTGCGCGCTACATCATTCATATACAATCTGACTACAAGACGAGCCACAGATGATCAACTTTATAATTCGAACAACAATACACAAAGTAAATATCAATTGTCAGATTGAAGGATCTCATTAGCTTTTTTTAGAGTGTACTGTACTGTTTCACACTAGCACCGTTAGTGTTTGACAGGTTCTTTTCACAACAACTTTTCCCTGTGTCCTATGGGGGGCGAGATATATCAATGTTGCACCCGTGAATTTGAGTTGCTAGGAAAGGTTAACCATCAACGAAAGACCTAATAGCCTGTCCTTACAGAAATGTGTTTATGGCTTACAAACAGTGCTGTATGATGCCAATAATTTGTATTCAATCTTATTGAGTAATAATTCAAAATGTTTTCAATCCATTGATTTTTCACAGAGCTCTTCTCTGGGTTTTCCTTTAAAGACGCAAAGGGGTTTGATAGTAATATCGTTCATTTGAGATTTTGGATTTTATCTTTTATCTTGAAAACGACATTGACAAGGCGAGTAGTGCGTAGCAGAGCTGTTAGTGGTCTAAAAGCATTGAAAACAGACCTACCCTGTCTTTCACCCTCTCTATACAAAACGTCAATTTTAGATTTAAAAATATGTATTATTACGAATAATATGTTTAAACAACTATGTTGTGGCTTAATGAACAGAACACATGAAGTAATGAAAAAGTGATTGCCATGCAGGGACTTTCCCCCAACAAGGATCTTCCCCAAGTGGTTCCATAATCCATGTGTCTGTGGTTGTGGTAGTGTATGATTTGAAGTATTAGTCTGGTCAAACTATGTTACATTGAACAACTCTAAATCATTCACCTACAGTAAATGTGGCAAACCTGACTATACATTCTGAAATGTTTTCAGAAAGAACAATCAATCAAGTTACTTGATTCAAGTATAGTAAATGTAATGTTTAATGTAATTGGATGGAATTGAAGGGTTGGTTCAGAGACAGGTTCGAAGCAAGGAGAAATTAGTGAGGTATCTTGATCAATGTTAGAGTGACTGACTCTGTGTGTGTGTGTGTGTGTGTGTGTGTGTGTGTGTGTGTGTGTGTGTGTGTGTGTGTGTGTGTGTGTGTGTGCGTGCGTGCGTGCGTGCGTGCGTGCGTGCGTGCGTGCGTGCGTGCGTGCGTGCGTGTGTGTGTGTGTGTGTATGCGTCTGTGTGTAAATTAACATTACATTAGCAACTGATTTCAGAGCTATTTATACTACTCAATATGTAGAGGAATGATGAGCCATACCCGACTCCTATGGACAGGAATGTATCAGTGAATACCACTATGCAAATATTCCAGATTTCTGTCCTTTGAGTGGCAGGAAGAGACAAGCTTAAAAATGAATCGCACATGCTTACTGTAATGGCATTCCACTCTGTCCTTGACCAGCTTGTGTTTCTGTATGATTTTCTGTGCAAATTAATTAGGTCATATGGGAGTGTATTCAAATAATCATAGGCTCAAAGTACAGTCATTGCCAAATGCTGTGATACTTCATACTTGACCGAAATAATTCTACTAGGCAGTTAAGTTGGCTGCTAAATATGTTCTGCTTTGTCTCCTCTACTGTGGAAATAAAAAGCACTCAATGTCAATGTTGTTGTGACTGTGTTTTGTGTAGCCTCTGTTTTACTCTTTGGGAAATACAGCCTCAACTAGACTACATGAGTGTGCTGTAGCCTATTGCGATATATCAAATAGCAAGTCAGATAGCAAATGGAGAACAGTTTAGTAAAACATACGTCCTACACCTAAGAACTGTATCATAGACTTTGTCAGTTATGGAGACAGGTGGCGCGAGAAGTTACGATTGATAGCACACAAGTGAGTATGGACATTGGCTAATGGTAAACATGTGACATGGTCTGGTGAAAAGGGCTGCATGTCAGCAAGTTGTGCAAATGAGCAAAAACATGTGGAGACCACTCGATATAACAAACAGCAGTTTTAGGATCAGTAAATACTTATAATTTGTGGATTCACTGTCTCGTCTGCCATAGGCTACTGGGTAAGTGCTACTGGGTAAGTGCATGGCTTGTAAACAAACCTACATTTGAGGATGTGTTCAAATGCAAGGACTGTGTGATAATCTAATTATGTATAGTTACAGTGCCTTGAAAAAGTATTCACCCCCCTTGGCTTTTTACCTATTTTATTACATTACAACCTGTAATTTAAACATTTTTTTAATCAGAATTTTATTTGATGAATACATCTTCAATATTGAAGACCCCTGGTGCCACACTCTAATCAGCTAATTAACTCAAAACACCTGCAAACGCCTTTAAATGGTCCCTCAGTCCAGTTCTGTAGGCTACACAATCATGGAGAAGACTGCTGACCTGACAGTTGTCCAAAAGACGACCATTGACACCTTGCACAAGGAGGGCAAGACACAAAAGGTCATTGCTAAAGAGGCTGGCTGTTCACAGAGCTCTGTGTCCAAGCAAATTAATAGAGAGGCGAAGGGAAGGAAAAGATGTGATAGAAAACAGTGTACAAGCAATAGGGATAACCGCACCCTGGAGGATTGTGAAACAAAGCCGATTCAAAAATGTGGGGGAGATTCACAAAGAGTGGACTGCAGCTGGAGTCAGTGCTTCAAGAACCACCACACACAGACGTATGCAAGACATGGGTTTCAGCTGTCGCATTCCTTGTGTCAAGCCACTCTTGAACAAGAGACAGCGTCAGAAGCGTCTCGCCTGGGCTAAAGACAAAAAGGACTGGACTGCTGCTGAGTGGTCCAAAGTTATATTCTCTGATGAAAGTACATTTTGCATTTCCTTTGGAAATCAAGGTCCCAGAGTCTGGAGGAAGAGAGGAGAGGCACAGAATCCACGTTGCTTGAAGTCCAGTGTAAAGTTTCCACCGTCAGTGATGGTTTGGGGTGCCATGTCATCTGCTGGTGTTGGTCCACTGTGTTTTCTGAGGTCCAGGGTCAACACAGCCGTCTACCAGGAAGTTTTAGAGCACTTCATGCTTCCTGCTGCTGACCAACTTTATGGAGATGCAGATTTCATTTTCCAACAGGACTTGGCACCTGCACACAGTGCCAAAGCTACCAGTACCTGGTTTAAGGACCATGGTATCCCTGTTCTTAATTGGCCAGCAAACTCGCCTGACCTTAGCCCCATAGAAAATCTATGGGGTATTGTGAAGAGGAAGATGCGATGCGCCAGACCCAACAATGCAGAAGAGCTGAAGGCCACTATCAGAGCAACCTGGGCTCTCATAACACCTGAGCAGTGCCACAGACTGATGGACTCCATGCCACGCCACATTGCTGCAGTAATTCAGGCAAAAGGAGCCCCAACTAAGTATTGAGTGCTGTACATGCTCATACTTTCCATGTTCATACTTTTCAGTTGGCCAACATTTAAAAAAAAACTTGTTTTGTATTGGTCTTAAGTAATATTCTAATTTTCTGAGATACTGAATTTGGGGTTTTCATTAGTTGTCAGTAATCATAAAAATTAAAAGCAATAAACACTTGAAATATATCAGTATGTGTGGAATGAATGTATACAATGTATACGTTTCACTTTTTGAATGGAATTACTGAAATAAATCAACTTTTTGATGATATTCTAATAATATGACCAGCACCTGTATACACACCTTTTCTGAAAGGCCCCAGAGGCTGCAACACCTAAGCAAGAGGCACCACCAACCAAACACTGCCATGAAGACCAAGGAACTCTCCAAACAAGTCTGAGACAAAGTTCTTGAGAAGTAGTAGTTTTTGCGTTGAAATCAAATACTTTTCTATGTACATAAAAGGCTTATTTCTCTCAAATTGTGTTCACAAATTTGTTTAAATCTGTGTTAGTGAGCACTTCTCCTTTGCTGAGATAATCCATCCACCTATGAATAGCTATAACAGTGCTCATAAGCAGAGTTTAAGATAGCTATTTTCTGCTTTCTGGTATCTGATTCTGGTGGGAATCTTTCATTGACGCTTCTGTGTTTTCCTTCAAAAAGGCGTTTGATGTTAGCAACCTTGCTGACTGCTACCATTTGCAAACTGATTAAGCAAGTTGGCATAGCATTGTCATGTCGAAGTAGAATGAAGCTAAATTGATCAGTTCAATCTGCATTAAACAGTCTATTTTCGTTTACGTCTTTTTGTAGCCATTCTATGAACTTACTTAGTTGTCTGACGTCTGGGAAGGGGTCTGGACTATACAGGTGGGGAATGCGGGGGGGAATTAAGAGGGAACATTTCTTCTTTGATTGCTGAAATTATGAATTACGTTTGGAATAGTGTGCAAAGAAATGCCGGATGGAAGAAGAAACATAAAAAATATATACGTATATAGTATATATATTATTTCGCTTATAAACTTTACAAGTTTAGCAATCTCTTTGCAAAGAGCGTTTTGTCATCAGTGATCTACCAAGATTTTACAAGAGTTATTTTGAGTGCCACCCCTACATTGTGCTCATCCAATAAGATCTCCAGAGACCCATCCCACCCTGGGTACGAACACTTTGCTCGGCTGCCCTCGGACAGGCGGTTCAGGACCATGTTCGCAAGGACAAACAGACTGAAGCTCAGCTTCTACCCCAGGGCCATTCAGGCCCTGAACACAGCAAAGACCTAGGTTCTAGGCCCTGGACAATCTAGACAATTTGATGGCAGCTACTAGATTGAAATCAAGTGCAACACTGAAACACAACTGTGAACATTTCAAACCTGCAAACTGCGACACTTTAAATGAATGTGCAATAACACTATGTGCAATATGACAACCCTCGGGTACATAAGGTTCAGAGATAGGAAATGTTAGAATAGGTATAGCATAGCATAGAGTACAGCACAGTGTTTTATTTGTATAGTATAGTATAGTGGATAGTGTACATAGCCTTTATTTATGTAAACCAGCTCTTTTCCCTTTTTTTTTTTTTTTTTTTTTTTTTCCTAGCACCAGGGGAGCCCCCCCTCCCAAATTTCGTTGTTTGGTACCTGTACTATATCAATGACAATAAAGACCATTCATTCATTCATAGAGATGTTATGTATTGCGTCAGTAAAACGATGGTAATTCCAATACACGCCCTTATCTGTAGCCTCTCCCAATTAATAAATGTGTCTCATTCATTCTCTGCCATTCTAAAATGATGCATTTGTAAAACCTAATGAGTTGGTAAAAGGTACATTAATGGACATTTCACTAATGAGGCAGTTTCCTTGCTATTGAAGGTTTTGATTGTCTGCTATTATGAGTGTTGATAAGGTCTCTGAAAAACCAAAATCACTAATTTGGGATATGTTGTTTCTACAACACTAACATCATTCACCATTCACTCCCCATTGAGCAAGTACATGACCCAAAACACTGTGCAAATGCAACCAAATAGTGTAATAGTGTTGCAGGCTTGATGCAGTTATGGCAGCAACGGATATGGGACCATATAATAATATTAAGACATACTTTAAGTTAATTAATAGTAGGACTGCGTACATAACGTCATTATACAAACAATTATACACACCCTCTTGTGATTGCTCAAATGAACAGTAACTAGGAAAAGCATTTCCATAGCTCCTTGCTAACAAGTTGAGCCGGCGGTGTGTAACACTCTCCCCCATTTGCCTTCAGTCCTAAGCCAGGGGGTTACTTATGACCCTATCCTCCCTCTCATAGTTGATTAAATACTTCGGCCTTTGTAAACGGCACCAGGTTCAGTTCACATGGACGGGCTCATCCATCACAATTCAGTGAAAGGGCAAGTACCAGTGTCAGAAATGATATGCTTAACTGGGTTCAAGATACAGAAAAGACATGCAGTGAGCAGCACTGAACCCCAAAGACCTCAGAAAGCAATGAGCATTTATGAGCAATTATGAGTAGTAGCGGAGGGTGGAGAGTTTCTAGGCCAGAGGTATTGGTATTGTAAGACTATTTGGAGGACATTCTATTGCAAATAAATCATGATATGAAGGAAATCACGATATGATTTGCATGTTGACCTAATTTTGTCTTTTTTTACAGTTAGATCAAGATCGATTGGTAGTGTATTAATGTATTTGAACGAGTGTTTAACTTTTTCCAAGACAGTCTGACTCTCTGAATGTTATATATCATAAATATATATATATCTCTTATTTATTTGAAATGATTGCAGAATTTCATTAAAAGCCACATCAGTGGTTGATTGCACAACAGACGACTTATAAAAACATATATTTGTCAAATATTATCATGTGCTAAAACATAAGAATGCAATTCATATGTTTTTTACGTGAACAGTTTATTTAATAAAATGTTTCTTATATTATGGCGAAGAACGTGTCTTGATGGTGGTCTGGCTTGAGTTAGCGGCAGGTGTTGAATCAGGATCTGCATTCGCAACAGGATCTCACACTAAATTTGTATGAATTCATACAAACAGCAGAACACGCATTTTGTATGAAATCTTCATCTGATTTGAATACAACATACATGCAACTTGGATGGCGGTTAGGCAGTATTAGGAATTAATTCCAAGTGGTTAGGGTTAGGTACGTCAATTACGACTTGCATGGCGGTTAGGTAGTATTAGGCATTCACTTTAAGTTTAGGGTAAATTGTCAGGAAAAGGAATTAGCAAACATAAGCATCAGCAACAATAATTAGTACAAACAAAAAAACAGTGTCCCAAAAAGCACAAACAAAATATTTCCTCACCACAATTTGAACCAGCCATGTTGATATTGCAAGTCAGGGTGCTAACCTGATACTCCTAATGATGTTAGAGAATATAATAGTTCTGCCTAGTATAGAACGATGTCTAGGTCTGATATGATTAGCAGATGAGAGTGAGAATGAGAGTGCAATTAAATCATACAGGCTACTTGCTGAATGTTGCGTTTAGCTCTAAGATGATCAGATCACCACATGACAATGGGGGAGCTACAACAGTAAAAATATAACTCAATGCAGTGATTTATATTGGAAGCTAGCTTGGTTGTAAGACATTGGCAGGTCGTGTTAACCTTAAAGGAGCAATCTGGGATTGGTACATCCATGTTTGGGCTTGTCAACTAATGATACAGTATAGCTATTGATTCTTCAAGAATATAACTTATAATTGCCCCATGAGCTTACTTCAACTGTCTTAACCCATCAGAACCCAAAATATAATTTTGACTCCACTATTGTTTTCTACTCCTTAGATCCTGCTGGTTCTATGTAAGGGTTAAGGCCTCTTCCAGGGGACTGGTGTAAACTAAATAAATGAAGGTTGTATAGCAGGACACACATGTGTTGCTGTACAGTTACCTTTAGTTCTCCTCATAACCTTTTGGCAGGCCAAGAGTCTTCTATCCCTAGAATGCAATTATAAAGCGCCGATACGTGACCTACAGTAGCTTAGGAAGAGTGTTGAAATTCTGAGGTCTGGAAGAGAAAGCAAAAGGAGAGGATCATGCCCTCATACCCTGATCACTGTGAGCTGCTCGGGATCAGGTAGACAATTGGAAGGGCATCCTATTGGAGCCCAAGAAAACCTTTCAAATCCCATAGGTTTTGAGATGCATGTTTTGGAGATGGGTCAACAGTCTTTGAGAGACATAGAAGTGCAGTGCGGTCCTAGGTTAGGAAACAGACAACAGGCTTTAGGCTGTATAGTGGTCTGAGAGTGGACATGCTGTGTAACAGACAATTGTGACAGCAGCTGGTGAAACAGGGAACAAGTCAGCAACCAACGGACCGTTCAGACTTTTATTCAGAAAATGTTAAATAAATGTCAACGTTGTTGAAAATCAATGACACACTCGTTAGTCAAGCCAAAATATTGCAATGCAATGGATTCGGTGAGTAATCCCCACTAGTACCTAGTTAGTGTAGAGTAGTGGGGATTACTCACCGAATCCATTGCATTGCAATGTTTTGGCTTGACTAGCGAGCGTGTCTTTGATTGGTTGGCGACTTGTTCCCGGTTTCACCAGCTGCTGTCACAATTGATAATATCCAGTCTATTAGATGGCGGCTCTACCTCCTGCGCCACAGCCGCCGCCCACACTACACACACAGATGGTATACGCACATAGACACATGCACAAACACACACTGTATATTGACAAATACAAACACCACATAAACAGCAATCCTCTGAAGCCAGGGCTCCCTTGAAAAAGAGGTTGACATCTCAATGGGACTTATCAGGATAAATAAAGGATACAAAGTATCATGGAGTAGGACAGGAATAGCAAATGCCTTAGCAAGAAAAGAAAATCCTTGACAAATCGACCACCTGAAGTAAAAGGGGAGTCAGGGCGCCAGTGTCAGTCTGCTCGATCACTCATCAACTGTGCACTGATCCCCTGTGAGTGTCTGTCAGACGGAGTTGGTTAATGTCAGCTGCACTTACATTTGATTGAGATGGTTATGTGCATGTCTGATAGAAACACCAGGTTTGTGAGCCCAGTGTGTCATTTGCTGTTCGTTTAGTTAATGTAATGTACGTAGGGTTGTGACCACCGTCGGGTGGTTGTTCTGTGTCTGTTGTGCTGTATTTAGGATGATGGAGGACCAAATATTTGATTGATGGACTTGTATGGTTTTGAGCTATTCTATAGCCTTTCTAGGCTTTTAGAGACTGCCAACACAGTCCACGCTCTTTCTGAATCAGACTTAAAGATATAGAGAAGAGAGACAAATGTACCATTTAACAAATGGACTATATATAGACATTTTATAGGGGTATTACTACAGTATTGGACCATTATCATGACATATTGTTATTGTTGCTGTTAATTAATGCATTTTCTGAATGTTACCAATTATTATAAAAGTATACCCAGAGAGGTTTAGAGAAACTCTTTGCCATTGCTGTTGTCCAATGAGGTGTTGCCATACCAGAAATGTATCAATAAGTGGGGAATCTCAGATGAGGGATGGTGGTAATTGTAGGATAGAGGCATAGATAGAGTACATTAATTAATTAATTAATAATTAATAATTCATTAATTAATTCATAATTACACACATCTGGTGTAAAAAATAGCTAATACAATTTCCCAACTTGCAACCACCATGCAACAATTGCAAGTAATACAGTATTCCATAATTTTTTTCAAAGCATTTATAAGTGCATTTATAAAGCATTAATAACTGGCTCCTGTTTGCAAGCTTCCTGTTTGGCAAGCACCAGGCGAATATCGATCAATGCTTGTAAATGGTTTATAATTTAATAATACACTGATAAGTGATTTATTTAGTAATTAAAACTCTAAATGTCACCACGTTTTGCACAAAGACTCTAATCCCTTGACTCAATGGATTTTTAGCAGCAGTTTAGTCCAGCATTGTAGTGAGGTTTGAGGTTCACTAACAATTGTTGTGGAGCTGTGCTTCAGGGTTGCACTGAAGATCCCACAGACAAACCTGTTTCTCTCTCTCTCTCTCTCTCTCTCTCTCTCTCTCTCTCTCTCTCTCTCTCTCTCTCTCTCCTTTTCTCTAGGAGTATTTAATTGCTCTGGGATTCGTTGGCAGGATTGTTATTCCATCATGTCGCTAGCTATTAGCCTTTATATCGGCTATAGATCAATAATATATGACATACTGTAGGTGTTATATCCATCTAAATCCAATGACTCTGAGAAGGACAATTTGATGAGAACACTCCACTCTCTATCTGTCCAAATGAAAAACGTACTGGAGTCTTCCTTTCTCCCCATGTCAAGGCTTATTACAGTGGTAACCTTGAAGTTCAGGAGCTCCTTGACAAAACCTTTGCTTTGTGGTGCTTTTTATTACTTTCTTTGGATTTAAGGCATCGTCTCTTCACAAAAGAGATAATTTGATATCAGTTTATTTTGATTGCGATCTACACTCTGAGGCTGCAGCAGTTGAGGGCTCTTGATTGGATAATTAGTGGGTTAGGATTCACTAGATTGATGGGCATGAAGATGCTCTCATCGGCTGTCTGGTCATCAAATCGTAGTGGGATAATGATGAATGTGGAACAATGTTTATGACAGCAGGTGTGTCAATGTGAGTGAATGTGTTCAAGCTTCTCTGTGTGTGTGTGGTTGGGTGGATGGATCGTTGTGTGTGTGTGTGTGTGTGTGTGTGTGTGTGTGTGTGTGTGTGTGTGTAAGAGAGAGAATGTTGTATTGTTCATGTTACATTCATTGAACTGTGTGTGTGTACATGTGCATATGCAAAATGCACTTGAGCTTCCTGTAATCATTATGGTGTGTGTGTGTGTGTGTCTCCCTTGCAGAACAGCCATCACTATCACCATGAGCAACATCTTTGAGTCTGCAGCGAACACCCTTGGACTGTTGGGCAGCCCGTGCCTGTCTAAAGTGGAGCTGCGTGTGGCCTGTAAGGGCATCTCGGACCGCGACGCCTTGTCCAAGCCAGACCCCTGCGTCCTCATCAAGATGCAGTCCCACGGACAGTGGCTGGAGGTAGGAAGCCTCACTTTTCATCTTTCACCTTTAACCCAATTTGCTCAAAGATTACATTGGGCTGCAATCCTTATTGGCTGTGTCTATGTCTGTTAAACCAGCACATACAGTACTAGGCCCCAGAGGTTTTATATATATATATATATATATATATATATATATATATATATATATATATATATATATATATATATATAATAACGTTTTATTTGTATAGCACTTTTCCTGCAAACGTTGCAGCTCAAAGTGCTCCAATCATTATATAATCATAATTGAATTCTTTAGTTATTTAAAGGCAATATTAAAAAGATGGTTTTTTTGTCTTGACTTGAACATATTTGCTGAGTTGCATCCCTAATGTAAACTGGAAGTGCATTCCACAATTCAGGTGCATAAAATGTGAATGCAGCTTCACCAAATCTCTTCTTTTGTACATGGACCTGACAGCTCTATTGGGCTGATATGCTAGCAAAAGGTCTTTCAGATATTCTGGTGCTGTGCCAGTGAGAGCTTTATAAACAAGCAGAAGGATCTTGAAATCCTGAACTTAACAGGAAGCCAGTGGGAAGTCTCTAAAATAGGAGTTATATGAGCTTGTCTGCTTGTTTGGCCAATAGCTTTCTTCGGAAGACCAGAAAGGAGACCGTTACAATAGTCCAAACGAGTAATAACAAAAGCATGCATTAACACTTATGCATAAGCTTGCCGGAGAAAAGTGATAGATTTGATGTGAGGCTCAAAGCTTAGGTCAGAATCTATAATCACACCTAGATTCTTAGCTTCATGTTTGCAGTTTGAAAGCAAGGTTCCCATGGTATTCGACAATTTGTCTTTTTGTGGTTTTGGTGGGGATGGTTTTGGTGGGCGATATATCACTACAATGACAATATTTAGTAATAAAGCTAGATGTTCAAAAGTGGAGAAATCTCCCAGAGTAATTTGTTTGCAATTAAAACTGTCACTATATATGCTTGCTAATCCAGCTCCTTTCTTGTTTTTTCTAGTACAAAAGATATATATATATATATATATACACTACCGTTCAAAAGTTTGGGGTCACCCAGACAATTTTGTATTTTCCATGAAAACGGACACTTTTATTTATCAAATGAGTTGCAAAATGATTAGAAAATATAGTCAAGACATTGACAAGGTTAGAAATAATGATTTTTATTTGAAATAATAATTTTGTCCTTCAAACTTTGCTTTCATCAAAGAATGCTCCCTTTGCAGCAATTACAGCATTGCAGAACTTGCAGACCTTGGCTCCAATCAAGCGCTGTCCACAGGGTATGGCATGGCGTTGCAAAATTGAGTGATAGCCTTCCTTATTCAAAATCCCTTTTACCTAGTTCAAATCTCCCACGTTACCAGCACCAAAGCAGCCCCAGACCATTGCCTCCACCATGCTTGACAGATGGCGTCAGGCACTCTTCCAGCATCTTTTCACTTGTTCTGCGTCTCACAAATGTTCTTCTGTGTAATCCAAACACCTCAAACTTCGATTTGTCTGTCCATAATACTTTTTTCCAATCTTCCTCTGTCCAATGTCTGTGTTCTTTTGCCCATATTAATCTTTTCCTTTTATTGGCCAGTCTCAGATATGGCTTTTTCTTTGCCACTCTGCCTAGAAGGCCAGCATCCCGGAGTCGCCTCTTCACTGTAGACGTGACACTGGCGTTTTGCGGGTACCATTTAATGAAGCTGCCAGTTCAGGACCTGTGAGGCGTTTATTTCTCAAACTAGAGACTCTAATGTACTTTTTTGTGCACCGGGGCCTCCCACTTCTCTTTCTATTCTGGTTAGAGCCTGTTTGTGCTGTTCTCTGAAGGGAGTAGTACACACCGTTGTAGGAAATGTTCAGTTTCTTGGCAATTTCTCACATGGAATAGCCTTCATTTCTAAGAACAAGAATAGACTGTCGAGTTTCATATGAAAGTTCTCTTTTTCTGGCCATTTTGAGAGTATCATCGAACCCACAAATGTGATGCTCCAGATACTCAACTAGCTCAAAGGAAGGCCATTTGTATAGCTTCTCTAACCAGCAAAACCTTTTTCAGCTGTGCTAACGTAATTGCACAAGGGTTTTCAAGGGTTTTCTAATCATCCATTAGCTTTTTAATGCGATTAGCAAACACAATGTACCATTAGAACACTGGAGTGACTGTTGCTGGAAATAGGCCTCTATACACCTATGTAGATATTCCATTAAAAAGCAGATGTTTGCAGCTAGAATAGTCATTTTCCACATTAACAATGTATAGAGTGTATTTCTGATTAATTAAATGTTATCTTCATTGAAAAAAACTGTGCTTTTCTTTCAAAAATAAGGACATTTCTAAGTGACCCCAAACTTTTGAACGGTAGTGTATATAATATAGATCCAGGGCATAACTGAGCCTTTTGTGTACATCATGCATTGATGAAGATGGGATATTTGTTTGAGTTATGGGCTGCAGATCTGGAGAGGATTTGGCTCTCTATCATCGGTCTTGAACAGACCAGACAGCTACTTTAATGTCTCCTTCCTCAAGCTCATCCACAATGGATGAACACATTCATGCCTGCCAGCTTATTACAACTGACCTAAGCCTTACAAATTACTGTATTAAAATAATGCTTATTGTTAAATTTACAAAACATTGAAGATCATGCGATATGAGCGGCATATGTAGCTCCTGTAAGCCTACTCCATGGTCACAGCTCTGTTATGTGGCCTGTTTGGAGCATCTAACCCTAAGGCCACACTGGATACTTCTACCGTAGCAGTGTGTGTGTGCGTAGCAGAGCTGCTGCGGCTCTCACGCTTGCGGTGTCCATACAGACAGACTTTCTTCTGCAGCTCTGCTGCGGAGCTGCTACTGCCAGCCCTATGTTGGTACATTGAGTTTGCCTTTGATAATGGCCATCAATAATATGTTTAATTTCACTTTGTTATAAATTGTTCTGGGTTCAGTCTCTGCTGTCATCCATCCTTAATGAGTGGTTTGAAAAGTGAAACAGTTATCAGAAAGCAAACACGTCGTTTTTGTTAACCCTCGTTCAGAGCAAGAGAGAGAGAGAGAGAGAGAGAGAGAGAGAGAGAGAGAGAGAGAGAGAGAGAGAGAGAGAGAGAGAGAGAGAGAGAGAAAGAGGATCACTGGAAAAATACTGCCCATCACCTGAGTTCTAGCCTACATGGGGTTTCTGCTATGACTACCATACATATAGTATACATACTATAGTATAATAGTACCTATACAGCTTTTAATTTGAAACAGATAGTGGAAATGCTGAGTTGACTAAAAAACATATGACATATTTACAGATATAGACATTGACTATCAGCAGATAATTTTCATGTGCGCGTAACGCAGAAAAAATAAGCGAGACTCCGAGCCAGTGTGAGACATGCAGCTGAAGTGGGCTGTTACCTGTTAACATGGGCGGCGAAATTAAATGCACACACACGCTGCTGAGGTAGAGGTATCCAATGTGTCCCAGCCGTAAGTGCAAAGAGTGCTACATGGACAAACTTAAGTAATGATGAGTTTTGAGAAACAAAGTAATTAGACTTCTGCTTCTAATGTCAATCGTGGACATTTGTAGATTGAGGCCCTCTTCCATTTAATTATTGCATTGAAATCGTTTACTCGTTCATTCTGTTGTGGCTCGGATAGGCCTGTAGTACTGAATGGCAGTGGCGTCGTTAGACCTGGGCGTCCGGGGCAATAGCTCTGAATGTTTTATGAATAGCCCCGGGTCTCTGGATCCGGGAAAAGAAAGTCGCCATCCAGCGCATCAGTCAGAATAATTGCCATCTAGCGCATTGCCATCAATTCAGCGTAACCCCCCCCCCCAAACCAAAAGCTCCTCTAGCACCGCTAGTAAGTGTCCACTAAGATATGTAGATCATAACTGATTTCACTGCCATATTCTGAGGCTACCAAATGAGGAAATCTTGCTTTTTAAGGTACTGTATGTCAATAATTGGCTTTCAAGGAATAAGTTTGACCGTTTTTTTGTTAGGCCGCCACTGGTCCTCAGCATAAGCTCACTTCTTGTTGAGTGCACCACAAAAGTAAAAGAGAATTATATTTTCATCATGTTTGTGTAGCAGGGACTCACTATAATCAATTTATTTTGGACAGAGCACAGAAGTTATCATATGCAAATGAGGTTGCTACTGTCAAATAATTTTCCACATGACATGGAATTTGAACAAGCTTATTCAAATTAAATCAACCCTTCAACCCTCTATTCAAAGCAATGGAAAAGTAAAGAAAGTGGATTGAGAATAATTACTGGTGTAAACCGTCATGCCGACTGCGTAATATGTGACAGGGTCTGGTGAAAAAGTCCTCAAGTAGGGCAAGGTCCTAGAACATATGTGACACGTTCTAGTCTTTTGGTCCGCATATTGGCAACCAATCAAAATGTTCAGACTTTTCTTTTGAAACACGGTTCAACATTGTTGAGAATCACAACACAAACCTGCTAGTCAAGCCAAAATACTGCAATGCAATACATTCGGTGAGTAATCTCCAGTCTCCACTGCTACCTAGTAAATTATAACACCACTTTACATTGCGGAACCACGCGGAAATGTATTCACATTTTTCCAGAGGAAAAGTCTGATCATTACATCAGATCCCGATATGTGGACAAAAGCATTAGAACGTGACACATCAGATATCACAGATGATATGCTTATTTGAATGTTGGTACACCTCAAACCAAATAGCTGAGAAACTTGCTATGACTCAAAACACATGTAAAATAGCTGTTAATAGAGATCAGCTAAGAAGAAACATCACTATGAACATTTAACTTTAGCACATCACAACATGCTGCTAGATCATCAGATAAAAACACATAACTACACATAATTAGATGATCACACAGTCCGTGCTTTTGTGGTCCTCTGTGGTTCAGTTGGTAGAGCATGGTGCTAACAACGCTTAGGTTGTGGGTTCGATTCCCGTTGGGACCATATATACTGAAAAATGTATGCACTCACTGCAATGTAAGTCGCTTTGGATAAAAGCGTCAGCAAAATGTACACGTCCTAAAGCGTACATTTGTTTACAAACCATGTATCACTTAATACTGAATACTGAATACCATGAATCCAATCGACAATTATGTATTTATTAAGTATTTAGTGATCCTAAAACTGTTGTTTGTTATATTGAGTGGGCTCTTCAACACTTCAACTTTCATAATGTGTAAAAAAAGCGTGAATTGTCGACATCAAACCTTTTCACCAGACTCTGTCACATATACTGTAAATACAGTATGCAGAGTGTTGGAACCAAGTCAGTGAGGGCTCCCATGTAATGCCTCACACCCCCTGTGAAGAGATTAGGCCTACATCATGCATCCCAAATTGTGGCTGAAGGCTTTATGTGTTGTTCGTAGACCATTAGATATGAAAAATATCAGAGAAATATATCTGTTCTTGATTGAAAAAGTTAGACCAATACTGTTTTGGGCAGGCATAGAATTATCTGATTAGAACACTAATTCTGATTAATCTGTTATCTTGTCTTATCTAAGCCTGTTACTGCTACAGTGCATTGCAATCCATAGTGTGCCCTATATTTGCCTATGAACACTTGTCGTGCATATCAAGTGTTACGCTTTACATAAAGTTTTGTGCTGACCTTTCGTTGTCTGTAATGATAATGTTCTAATAAGGATAAGGTTCTTTTGGAAACCAAAACAAATCTCAACCATTGTTAGCTTTGTGATGTGCAGTTAGCATTAGCAATGTTCTGTGTCTTGTGTCATGTGTAGCTGAGGATGTAACATTTGCCATCCTCTCCACTGTAATTGACAGAGCAGAGTGATACCCAAGAGGCATTTAAATTATGGAACAATGATTTTAGCAGGGAGCTTGTGATCAGGCACCATATACTGGCTCTTTTGGTTTATCTCTTGCTGACATTGCAGGTTGTTTTCTGTGTGTTTTATAAGTGGTGTCACATTTTTGTGTTTAAAGATGAAATTCAGTTTCTCTTTCCTGAGAAGCCGATGACATGAAACAGTGATGAGCTGAGGGGTCCTTATTGATTGTGATGTTTAAAGGAACTGCTAACTTTAACTGCCGTCCTACACTATGATGTGTAGTCGATTCACTTACTTTAGACAAATGCATGAAACCAATAATATAACTTATTTGCGTTTTACATCCCTTGTGTTTTAGCCAGCTCTAGCAGTGCACACATTGTCCGCTCCCGGCAGGTACAGATAACAGTGATGACATCACAGCTCCGACACCTCTCAAGGACACAAATGACTGAGCACAGAGCTGTGTTTTTAAGTAGGCATACGTATAGCGTAGTAAAGGCTGGTCCATTGAGGATGAGGAGGATGGTTCCTCCTTGAATTTTTATAAAATAAAATAAAATAAAATGAAAATAACAAATTAAATAAACTACAAAAACATGTAAATGTTCTCGATTCTGCTGCACAAAATGCACTGAAACCGCTTGCACAAACCAAAACATGGTAATTGCAGGCTATACGGGAAGAGAGGAGAGAACATTTTGAGACTCCATCACTGCTCCATTAACTGCGCTGTTTATTGTAAATGAGCAATTTCCCAGGATGGTTCTCAGAGACAATATTATGGTAACCTCCTGATCATCCTATGATAGGCTAGCAGTACACTCTGACTGTCTGTGCATGTGTTTTTCTGGCTCAAATTCCTGGAGAGAGAGAAATATGAGAGAGAAATACACATTTATTTTCATTTTATGACAAGGAGCAGAAAGAGCGAGAGAGAGCTGACTATTTTAGTTTTGTTGGATTTTTTGTTCTTCTTAGTTTATCTTTCAGTTACTTAGCTAATGCAGCTTTAGACTAATCAACCACCTGACTGACTCAAATACAGAGGAATGCTGTTTATGTTAGTTAGCTAGATTACATTTACATTTTTCATTTTTGGTATTTAGCAGACGCCTTATTCCAAAGCGACTTACAACAAATACATTTGACTAAGTAAGTGAATCATTTATCCATCATAAATGTATCGGTAGATAAAGTATCCAACGGCAACTCTTCCAATTCAAGGTAGGACTTCATTTTTTATTAATTTATTGCCACCGGGGCTCGCTGGTGTAACCACAAAGGGATTGTAGAGAATGACGGGGTAGAGTAGCTTTCCCTAAGCGGGTATCGAACTTACAACCTTCCGCTTACCACCTGACCACGCTAACCACAACACCAAGAGATGATGCTGTCTGTGGCTGGATGATCAGACAAGCTAGATCCAATAGTGTGAAAGGCAGTATTGCATGTGTCACTGTTACCTTGATAACTCCAATCTATCTCTCCTCTTGTGTACCTGCATTATAAACTTTCATGTGTAGGCTAGGTTGTAGCAACCTCATGATGGGTATAGGGTAGGCAAATTCTAGTATCATGCCCGGGATGGGTAAGCATTAGCATAAACTAAGTTATAATGAGCTGGATGAATAGAATATGAATGCAGTTTTTGCTGTAATAGAAATAAGGCCACTGTCCATCCAAAAAAGTCCTCCCTAATCTTGAACGGCACCAGCTGCCACTGGAATAGTATACAGGTGACATTCATGCTAACCCTGCAGCCAACCAAAGCTCAATAATAATAATAATAATAATAATAATAATATCTTAGATTTATATAGTGCCTTTCAAGAAACCCAAGGATGCTTTACAAATTGAAACATTACAGAAAGGCAGTCAGACAGACAAAAACAGAAAACACAGAGACAACGCCAAAAAGCTATACTAGGGGCCAAAGGCCTTGGTGAACAGGTGGGTTTTTGAAGGTGTCCAGGGTAGAGACTTTTCGGATCACTGTGGGGAAATAGTTCCAAAGGGTAGGGGCTGCCACACTGAAGGCTCTGTCCCCAAAGGTTCGCAGGTTGGTGCGGGGGGTGGAAAGCAGACCCATGTCTGAGGACCGCAGGTTCCGGGATGGGGTATGTTGGCGGAGGACGTCAGATAGTTACTGGGGCATGGAGGGATTTGTAGATGAGGAGGAGGATTTTGTATAAGATGCGGGACTTTACCGGAAGCCAGTGGAGGTGGATGAGGGTGGGGGTGATGTGCTGCCAGGGCTTGGTGTGGGTGAGATCCCTGGCAGCTGACTTCTGCACATACTGGAGACATCACTTTCGCTGTGTTCTCCATCACTGTTTAGGTATTGATTATGGTTTGGTGTATTTTCAAGGTAGTATTTCACTGTACTCAACATAATCACAATTTAATAACAATACCCTATGTATTTTTATGTTGCCCTGTGAATTGTAGTGGTATTCTAATCTCACAATTTAGAATCTGGGGACAGAAGTTGTCAGCAGGTGCACTCCCCTCTTAACCCCTCTAGCCAATAACCCTCCTCCTCCACCTGTGCTCTTGTGTCCAATCCCATTTGCACGCATTGCACAACATTTAAATAAAAAAATCAAACAGGTCACTGGTTCGGAAAAAAATAATAACCGCAAGCGGCAATGGGCCGTGTTCCTACAGATATGCCCCCATAACCATAAATGGGGTAAGATTGACAGACAAGGGGTAGACCTACAGACAGTTTGTAGATTGACAGATAGGGGGTAGACCTACAGACAGGGGGGTAGACCACTCACCTAATATGGGCCAAGTTGAACTCATGATATACTAAGCTATGATATTATGAAGTACACTAGGACCACGGGCCTGTAAGGTACCAGTCACCTAATTATGGCCTGATATACATAGGCTACTATGCTATGATGATAATATACACTAAGCATAAATACAAAAATGCATTGTGGATTAACCTTCCCCAGTTAATGACCATGTTGTATAGTTTATGTCAAGCATTTCACTACTTATAATGTGCTTACACTATATTCTGCAAGCCTAGAATAGTATGCCACCCCCATCTGACTGAATCGGGTAAAGTGGTCATGAGAAGATGCGTTTTAAAGTGCTATATTAGCTTTAGCCTTAGCTTTTAGCCATTATGGTCAAATTTCAAAGGTGGAAATGCCAGCATTCTGAAGTTAATTATTTACCTTGGTTATTATAGTGCCACCTATGGTCTAATCATGGTCATTCTTTTTTGCCATAGTTACTGATGCTCTCTAGTTGTGGCATGCAAATTCATAGCATTTTTGGTTAGGGACTTTTTGAGCTATTTGACCAAAGCCAGGAAAAGAATAATAAGAAGTAAACCACCAATAACAATACAATAAAACCTTTGCTTTGCAACCATAGTAACCCTACCAATCGAGACAGAATGTGTGTGTGCCATCCAACGCTCTGATACAGTATGCATTGGAAAAAGAGAACCTGTCAGACAGCCTTCTGGTAACAAAAGTGGATTGAGGGCTTGACCATTCTTGTAAGCCACTCATAATTTATCTTTAAATTTGAACAAAAATATCTGTGTGTTTTGTGTATATAGATATAGTGTGTGTGTGTGTGTGTGTGTGTGTGTGTGTGTGTGTGTGTGTGTGTGTTTCTTTGCGATATAGAAGTCTGTCTCCCCATGAAATGACAGAACATGTACAGACAACACACAGCCTGCCACACAGATACACATATCTCAGCAGAAGTGTGAGATTTCTAAATTTCAAAGCACCTTATGGATCTCATGTCCCCTGACTTTCCTTTGTCGTTGTTCCTGTCAAGAAATGCCAATACTGTGCTTGGTTAACTTGTCAGCTTGGTCTCCTTTTTCTCTGGCTCCTCTACCTCTTCCTACTTTCTCCTCCCCGCGGTTTCAGTCTGTGGTCATTTTTAACTCTGACATTTGCCAAAGAGGGACAGTGGTGAAGCCCTGACATATCTCTGACATTTGTAAAATAGAATATCAATATCCGCCAAAAATGTTAGCAAACATAACAGATTAGATGGGACCGAAGGGTAGTGGCAATAATGATGAGATTAAGGTCGGTTGGAAGGAGGGCTTCTGATTCACTGGATAGGTTTTATACAGTATATAGTATACAATGCCCTCCATAGGTATTGGGAAGAGGAAGCATTTTGTCTTGTTTTAACTCTTAACTCCCAAAAATTGGATTTGAAATGAAACAATTACTATGGGGTCAAATTAGAGAGTCTATTTCAGGACGCCAAAAGTAATGAGACAGATTTATATAATGTCCAAATGAAGCACTCATGTTTCATATTTGTTAGACAATCCTTTGCATGCAATAACTGCTTGAAGCTTTGGCCTACCCGGCAGTTTGCAATATCTGAGCTCACCAGTGCATTCTTTCCTTTAAATGTTCTAAATTCTTGTTTGGGGTAAGTCGTTACGTTTTACCTATTTTTCTGATTGATGTTCTCTGATATTTCAGCCTCATAGTGATTTCCTTGACTTTTATGATGTCTCTTTATTCCTCATGTTGACAGAAAAGAATAGCAGACTCATAGGCAAACGCAAAACATAGAATCAATACTAGACATTAATAGCTCTCTTTTGACTACAGATATCTAGACATTGACTCTCTTTTGACTACAGTCAATAATGTATTCTCACACTAAGCAGAGGCGTTTCTAAGCTTGAGGCGTCTGACACAGTGAGACAAGTAAATAATAGAACAGTTTGGGTCAAAGTGGTATGAATCTGAATCTTTGGTATGAGTCAAGTGAACAAACACAACGTCAGAACTATACTGAGGAACTACAAGGAGAATTTAGAACAGAAGCATTAACAGAGCTTTTCCATTGATGTAAAAGAGGGATTTGTTAAGAAATTATTTTGGCGTTACTATATAAACAAGGCCATGTGGATAATGGCTCCTTGGGCGTGTAGTACACTTTTTAAAGACATTAGAAAGAGCCATATCACTTATGCTTACTATTCCTATGTGGAGTTGCCAGTGTTAGCTCAGTCTTGAACAGTCTTATTCAGTGGTGGGTTGGTAAATCGCTATAAGCAGAAATAGAGATATGAGATATGTGGGAAATATGAGAAATAGTACCTTCAGAGTAAGTGGTTAAAACAGTGGTGAGCATACATTAAAAAATAAAAAAATAAAACTCTATACATATATTTACATATATTTAATTATATTAGATTAGATTAAACTTTATTGTCATTGCAGAGTACAAGTACCAGACAACGAAATGCAGTTTAGCATCTAACCAGAAGTGCAAATAGTGATATAAAACATGGTAGTGATAGGTGCAGTATGGCAAGTACGGTAGTTAGAGGTATACACAGGAGGTGGATAGCAGTAAGCTATGTACAGTTAAGGTAGCTATGTACAGTATGGTGTATGTATAAATTAGCTATATCAAAAAGAGGTATGTACAAATATGCAAACCTATGGTATGTATAAAGGTAGTATTTGCAAGCAGCAGTAGTTAATGGATATGGTAATACAATCAAATCAAATTGACTTCCTATGGAATGGAATGGAATGGACTTTATTTGTCATTGCTACAGTACAGGTACCAAACAACGAAATTTAGGAGGGGTGGCTCCCCTGGTGTTTAGGAAAGGAAAAAGAAAACACATTTTAGAAAGAGCATAGATGCATAAAATCACAAGAAGGTAAGGAGCTGGTTTACATCAATAAAGGCTATGTACACAATCCACTGTACTATACTGCACAGATAGTCAACTAGGGTTGTCATATTGCACAAAAAGTATTTTTTCACATTATTTTAAAGTGTCACAGTTTGCAGGCTTGAAAATGTACATGTTTGTGCCTCAGCACTAGCTGCCATACAATCCGTCCGGACTGTCCTGGGCCCAGAACTTAGGCCTTTTCTGTGTTCAGGGCCTTGACGGCCCTGTGGTAGAAGCTGTCCTTCAGTCTGTTTGTCTTAGCGGCCGGGGTCCTGTACCTCCTGTTCGAGGGCAGCTTGACAAAGTGTTCGTGCCCAGGGTGGGTCGGGTCCTTGGAGATCTTGGAGGCCCTCCTGAGACAGCGTGTGTTGTACAGCTCTTCCAGAGAGGGGAGGGGGGCGCCGGTGATCTTCTGTGCTGTTCTCACGACTCTATGTAGCTCGCTTCTGTGCTGAACCAGAGAGAATTTTGACAATGGAATGAACTATAGTGTCTTACTTTTCTTTTTATTGCCCTCTCTTCTTGTTTTTCTCTTTTTGATGAATCTATTGCCCTTTTTGATGAGAGACTATGATGAAGCCTAGGGATCAATGTTCTAAATCATTTAACTGGTTCATAGCAGCCTTTGAAGTGAGACCTTGATTTGCTTATTGTTGCTGGTGTTTTTTTTTTTTTTTTTTTTTGTCACTGTATGTCCTCAAATAGCTTTAAAAGATATGTTATGGTGATTGGGAAAATTCTATGGTTTTGCTCATGAATGTGTATAATCCCCAGAAGAAGGTGCTGAATTAGAAAGATTGTGGATATTATTGCCTCGCAAAGCCAAGATATACAGTGGGGGAAATAAGGATTGAACACATCAACAATTGTTTTATTCAACATATTTTCATTGCTGCTATTCACATAACATTTAGACCAGGTATTGGTATTAACTCAATAAAACTACACAGCTAAATAAATTGTAACACTCCAATACATAAAAACGGTTATTAGGGGAATGACACAGGAAAGAGTATTGAACAGGCTAACTGAAATGTATTTAATACTTGGTGGAGATTACAATGACAGCTTCAAGATGCTTCCTGTGCGAAGAAACGAATCTCTCACAGTGATCAGGTGGGATTTTGGCCCATTCTTCAACAAAAGCACTATTCACACAGGAATTGTTATCTGGGGACTTCGTGTGATTGAGAAACTACCCCCCCCCCCCCCCCCCCATCATCTGTGTTTCATGTGGCGCATTCACACAGGATAAGCAAAGTCTGTATTTTACTGACATTATCCGATGTCATGGCTCTGTAACATAGATATACAAGGCAAGGCGAGGTAAGTTTATTTGTATAGCACATTTCATACAACAGGGGCAATTCAAAGTGCTTTACATACAGCATTAAAAAATACAGTAAGATAGTAAGAAAATAAAGATGACAAGAATAGGTATATATAGAAAATAAATAGATAAACATATAACAAGATAAGAGACAATGAATAAAGACAGATAGAAGTGTTAGTGTTTCATAACTGTTGCAGAACATTAAGGTTTTTAGCTTAGTTTTAAATATGTTTAGGATTTAGGCCTGTTTGATTTCTTCAGGGAGTTTGTTCCAGGAGCACACGGAAGAGTGACTGAAAGCTGCTATGTAATTAGATATCTATGTAACAAGATATATGAATATTATACAATAGATATGTAACAAGCCATGCATGTCACCCATCTCATAATCTTTCAAGATTTCGCTCTGGATTTGAGCTTGCTCTTTCTGCCAATGGGTCTCCACACTGTGTAGCGAGATGAGCCTCCTGAAGTTTCACCCAAAAATCTGTCATAACTTTCATTCATAATGGAATTGTTGGTTAAAGTATGCTGCATAACAGACTTCATTCACAAAATATTATTCCCCAATTCGTTGTGTTTAATAATATTATTCCCTGCATTCATAGCCAGACTGAAAAATGACCAGAACGTGTAGTGCTTTTTTGATTCTTTATCAGTCTTGCTTCTTGTGTTGTGATTTTCAACAAGGTTGAAATGTATTTCCGTGTTTCAAAATAAAAGTCAGCACATGTTGATTGGGTGCCGACTTGTGGCCCATTGCTATAGGTTGAAGAAGGGAAGGGTAGAAGGGACGACTCTACCTCTCCAAGAAGCATATAACTGTGTGTGAAACTCATGTACTTCATCATCAACTTCTACTATGGAGAAAAAGTGCAGTCTGGACAGTTTCTCTTTCGTTTCTGCCCCCAGCAGTTCGGAGTAATGAATGGAACACTAGTCAAGGTGAGTGCAATCAGATTCGTTTGTGCTGTGTTACTCAGGGTGTGTTCTCACTAGAACATTTGCTTCACTTGGAATCTGAGTTTAGGATAACATTTGCTTTGCTCTGCGTCGTTTGGAGCTGTGAGAACGCGCATTCGAAGTCGCTCCCGGAGCAAACATCCGACGGATGCTCCGCTTGAAAAGGGTGGTTTCGCTACGGTTAGAAACTACGCATCGAGGCTGTCCATAGGAAAACAACAGCGCATGTGTGTTGATCTGGATAATAGCGGGACGAACGGGCAATTTTCCATTTTTCTGACCAATCAACTACCACGTCTGTTGCTTCGATTGCGTATGTTACTTTGTTTACATAAAGGGCTGTGAGAACACAAATCAGAGAAATAATGTATGCAACAATGTTGCAAACTCATCCACTTGCTCCGGGTCCTGATTCAGACTTTAATGTGAGAACATGACCTCAGAACTGCTGGGGCTGTCATGCCAGATTATGTCTGTCGGCCAAATATTGTCAGGTCTTTCGAACGCCTTTTGAACGCTGTTGCTATGCTGATGTGCATTCCAGACATTCCGGACTTGATGGGCCAAATAGTGTCCGCCCTGTGACGTTGCTTTGCCATTCTACCCATCTCTTCAGGTTACACCTTAACTGCTCTTCCTAAGACATCTAGTACCCCCCAGCACTGTGTTTCCCGAGACACCTGCTTCCCCCTATACTGTGTCTCCTAAGATTTCTACTTCCCCCCCCTGTACTGTTTCTCCAGTGAATATTTTTCACTCAAGTACCAAAGTCAAAGGTTTAAGGATGGCTTTAGAACAGTAACAGTAAGGGAAGGTTGTATTTCTACTGGCCCCGGCAGCTCCAGGAAGTTATTCAGTATTGCAAAGCTCAGTATTGCAAAACCGAATTTCAGCTGACAGCTGCAGGGAGGAAAGATGACAGAGCTCCCCTAATCAATATGCCCATCAGAGATGTGCCCTTTTCCAGCATACCTATGGCCATAATTGGCCCCCTTGAGGGCAGAGAAGCTGGTCAGATACATTCTTGTTGAGTGTGACTATACCACTTACTTTCTTGATTCTTCCCTCTTAAAAAGGTCAAGAAATGCACACAGTTCACATCCAAGCTGTTGATGGAGGTGTATTGTCTGTCAGACATTAGAGGGGTGCGGTTTGGGGGTGAGGACAATTGGATGTGCTAAAGGAGGCCTGAGAAGGAGAGACAGTCCCCAAAAGCAGGTGAACATTCTCTCTCATGACCTCAAAATGAGAGACAAACTTGAATATCGAGCAGGCCCAACAAAAGAAGGAAAGGGGGTATGACCAGTCAAGGACGCAAGCTTTCAAGCCTGGGCCAATGATACTTCTACTGTTACCCATTTTGGATAGTGGAGTCCTAGCTCCTAGCCAAGTAGCAGGGGCCCTTTGAGGTCATTAGGAAAATGGGTCCAGTGACTTACACGGTAACAAGATCTTCCTGCCCAACCTACACAAAAAGCACCAAACCTTTCCTGTCAGTCTCCTGAAACAGTGGACCAGCCCCAAGTGTCAAAGCTGTTCTGGGCTAGATTTGTTCCAGATGAAGATGGAAAAAGCCTGAAAATACTGAGATTATCACCCCACGACATCTGCCTCTTATTCCTAGGCCCTATTTGTGAACCAGTTGTTAGAGTGCTAGACAAGCTGGGCTCATCTCTCAAATAGGAAGTCCATGCCATGTTAGATGTTAATGAGTGTTATAGAGCCGTCCTATCATGAGTGGTGTAGTCCAGAGGTCCTAATTCCCAAAAAGGAGGGCTACGTGTCTGTATTGACTTCAACGATCAATCAAATCTCAGCATTCGATCACTAACCAATGCCGAGTGGATGAACTGATCTGACATTTACATTTTTAGCATTTAACAGATAGGTTGTTCCAAAGCGACTTACAATCAATACATGTTACTAAGTAAGTGAATCATCTATCCACCAGTCATAGCAGGAAAAGTAATCTATGCTCAGGCCAGAGGCCATTGGCAGTCGTCGTGCTGGAAGAAGGAAGAGAGGTGGCAAAGGCCACCTGTCCACACTCTACTATCATCAACAAGGCTGGCTGTTACCTTGTGCACTACTGTATCAAGTGCTAATTGTACCTCGCGTGACTGAGGTGTTGGTATGTTAGTCATGAAAATGCTTCCAGATTTTTTTTTCTATGTGTGATTTTGAAATGGTAATAATGCTAACATGTTAAAAACAGACATTTAAGAAAAGTCAGGGAAGGAGATTGTTTTTTACTTATTACTTTATTATAAAGTCTCACATGGCATCTGTGGGCCGCCTGTCGAGGCTCTGATGTTAAGCAATGAGAGACATCGAAGAAGCGCGTGGAAGATGAGAGGAGGAGGAGAGAGAAAAGAGATTGCTTCTGATCTCCTTCAGGCAGGCGATCATCGCACACAGGGACACCTCCTCCCCCTCCACACACACACAAATTCCATCTCAGCCTCCTTCATACATATTTTCCCTCCATCTCTTGTCTTTCTGCATGCCTCCCTCAAGCCAACATCAGAGGCTTGTTGTTCCCACAGGGTTTTTCTGGGATTCCTTCAGGAATTCTCGCCTGACATTCTCAGTGTCTACTGAAGTTCTCACAATCGCTGAATAAGGTCCGTCTTCCTCGCATCGCTGTTCTCACCGTGGCAACACTGCGACGGAGCTGAAGTGTGAGGCAAGACATGCTTTTCATTCTGTTTCACCAGTGCACTGACTGACATTTATTTTTTAGCAAACAGTAACTTTTAACAGGCTTTTTGAGAAAATGCTAATGCATTGGACTGTGCTTAAGTGTGTCAGTGAGGCAGTGGAATAACTTCCAATTTCATTACCTCCTCGACTCTTTCATTTCTTGTCTACCCTCTCCTTTTCCTTTCCATCGGTTCAGATATGTCATTCTCCAGCCCTCTCTTCCCCTCTCCTTTATCCATCATGCATTACCATTATCCTTTATTGTCTGTTTCTAACATTCTTCATTCTCACTTTCCACTTCTCCCCTTTCCCCTCTTTTTAAATAAAAGAGAAGAGTGCAGTCTTGTTATACTTCATGCCCTGCGTGTGATTTCTTTCCGTTTCTTACGATCAACCAGGCTTTCTCCATTTGGTCTACCTTTCTTACTTATCGGATAACAGGGGGCACTTCCTGGTACTATTGAGTCTGGAGAGGGGAGTGCAGTAGTACCTCCCTCCTGCTCTGTGCATTGCTTCATTCTGGGGAGAGCAAAGAGCAACATGTTGCTATGGCGATCAGGGAACATCTGCCTGGGGCTATAAGATGGCCTGGTGATATTGGTACTGATATTAAGAGCCTTTCACCAGAGAGAGTGAGAGAAAGAGAGTGAGATTGGGCCCAAATTCTAAAGCTTTAATTTGATTATTAATTACTTTATTCCTTGTCATGTGTAATATGTTATTCTGAACTATGATCTGAGCATATCCACACAAAACATCACGGTGTTGCCTAACAAATGGCATCCTGCTTTTGCATATGATCATCATATTTCTAATGTTATAAGCAGTTTAGTTTGGGTCTGGTTTTAGGCGTAAATTAGTCAAATAGGACATTCAGCAGAAGAGGTTAACAAATTCAGTTCATTTTCTCAGGCAATGCAATTGAATGGGTGTGGGGCTCAATCTGTGTATGTAAGATTAACGGAAAGGGTTTGTCCCACTTTCAATTAATTGAATGCCACACTAAAAACATGACTTACAGCTTTATGATGCCATCTAAAAACAATTATACAACAGTTATTTCCGACCAATTAATTTGCACCGCAAAGATGGATATATATTTCCACAAATAACACAAGTTAAATTATAAATGGTCGTCAGAAGAGGACGAAAGGAAGGAAAGCCTAGATACTTCAGTGCAAACCTCCAGGTGTGCTGATATGACAATAAATGGAAACGTACAGTAAATGTACATGACACAAAGTAGCTAGCCTTCGGTAACGTGTGTAGGCCTACACAAAGTAGCTAGCCTTCGGTAACGTGTGTAGGCCTACACAAAGTAGCTAGCCTTCGGTAACGTGTGTAGGCCTACACAAAGTAGCTAGCCTTCGGTAACGTGTGTAGGCCTACACAAAGTAGCTAGCCTTCGGTAACGTGTGTAGGCCTACACAAAGTAGCTAGCCTTCGGTAACGTGTGTAGGCCTACACAAAGTAGCTAGCCTTCGGTAACGTGTGTAGGCCTACACAAAGTAGCTAGCCTTCGGTAACGTGTGTAGGCCTACACAAAGTAGCTGGCCTTCGGTAACGTGTGTAGGCCTACACAAAGTAGCTAGCCTTCGGTAACGTGTGTAGGCCTACACAAAGTAGCTGGCCTTCGGTAACGTGTGTAGGCCTACACAAAGTAGCTAGCCTTCGGTAACGTGTGTAGGCCTACACAAAGTAGCAAGCTGTGCAGGAAAATATTTGTGTTCAGGCTGCTTGGCAACAGTCCAGTTCAAGTTCCGAAAAAAGCATGTTCAGTTGCGGAACTATTTGTGTTGGCAGAGCCAAATAAATGATTAAATAAACAAATAAATCTTAATCTGTTGTCGCTTATTACTCTTAACTAATAAATGGCGCTTGTAGAACTGTTGTCACAGTTGCTTAAATATATTTATAAGCAAATATCATGCTATAAGGGTTGCCATATTATTGTGCCGTATTATTGGTTTGAAGTGGGACTGTGAATTGAAAATGGAAACTGTATGACTTCTAATGAGATGCAAACTCATTTGTATTATATTAATGAAGTGTCCTCAATGAAATAACACCAGGTGTCTGAGTATTGACAGTTAATGACAAGCCATAACATTGTTGCGGTTAGTAGTAGGCCTATGTGTGTTTGTGCATGCATGTACTTCCATGCATGTGCAGGTTTGTGTTCAGTAGTTTATCACAGGCAAGCTATAAAGCACACATTATCATAAAGTAAAAAATCTGTCTGTTTTGTTGAGATATTGTGTAGATTTAGCTCAGTCACAGTTGAAAGAACCATCTAGTTTGGAAAAGTAAGAGGACACGACCAACTGCGTACTAATTATTTAAGGTTAGAGTCAAGGGTTTGGTTAGGGTTAATTGAATGCTGTTCCAGCATGTCCCCTTGGTCACTCCCATTTAATTAAACAGTTGCAAGCTGCCATCTTAGATGAGGAAAAGTTGAAAAAGATGTCCAACCCTTTTTTTAAATTAATTAATTTGGTTAATCCGGCCCCTAAGTGACAAGGTGCCTGATATTGTACAGACTTTGGGGCCAAAGGCTAGTGTAAGTTTGTGATGTTATGGGCTATGGATAACATTGCAGGTGATGAGTTTTTCTCAAGGACTTTCAAGGTTTGCTACATACGCTATAGATTATGGGCATTAAGAGCTAGTTCAATGTAAAAGACTTGCAAATTGTACCTTCACAAATGACAGAAACTACACTATTGACACATCAAGGCCTTAATATCACGTATGTGTAAGCAGGACAGTGTGCACTTCAGTAGTAGGAGCCATCCACCATCAGTTACTATATAAGATCGTCTTCCTGGAAGTCACAAAGAACCCACACAGATTTATAGATGATGAACAAAACTCCTTCCTTATGATACTATTTTAAACTGAAAGAGCAACACAACTTTCTATGACATTACCCATATGAATCAAAGCAGATGCTGTCTTCAGACACAATACATTTTAGACACTTCTCTCCAGATCAACTTTAACTAAGTGCCACCCAAGTGATTCTTTGTTTCCAGATTTCACAAACCAGGCAAACTCTGAAGAGATTCAATTAAAATGCACTTCTCACTGAGTACCATCTTGTTCACCATCTGTCCATTCAAACGGGACCCTTTTATGCTCTCTCTGGCGTGTTAGGTGCGACAGTCTGCAATATGAAGTAAATACTTATTGTATTCCTATCAGCCAGGAGGACCTGCCAATACATTGGAGCAGCCCTCAATGGCTTTTAATCAAGACAATCATTTAGCATTTTTTATTTTATTTTATTTGAGCCATTTTTCTTCATGGTAGCCATATAAACTTATATTAGTACAGTACCAGAGGCAACACGGGCTAGATTCAAGAAAAAGCAAACATTGATATGATCATGCTAATGTTCTATCTATCTACTAACTATTGTTCGTTTCTTGGCTCCTGACTTTGTAGTGGATAATGACTGTTATTAATTAATACCATTTTACCAATATGTACATTTTTATTTTTATTTTTATTTTTTTTCCAGATTTGTATCCCTTTTTTCACCCAATTTGGTAGCCAATTGAACCCAACCTAGTATCCAATTATCCCCTGCCTATTGCGTAGGATCCGCCGCACGACCCCATGGCCGGCAGCCCCAGAGGAGATCGCCAGGCAGACTAGCTGACTGGCTCCTCGAGCCCAGCACCGTTATTCCGGCACCCCGGGGGCGGTGTTGCGCGATGGATCCTTGTCCGGAACTATTCCTATACCGCCCTCGGGAGCGGCCGCTCAATATGCCGCTCCCTGTGTGTGCCTCGGCCATATCCGGATCTGGCGAGCTGGGATTCGATCCCAGTCCCCGGTGGGCAGCTTGCACTAGTGGTTAGTGCTTAGACCGCTACACCACCGCGGGGCCAATATGTACATTTTACCAATATGTAAATGTGTTATTTTTTAAACTCGTGCAAATATCTCTGATAAAGACAGTGATTCTCCTCATTTGTTTATACCCTATTAATGACTGTCTCTCTCTCTCCAGGTTGACAGAACTGAGGTGATCCGCAGCTGTACAAACCCCAACTACTCAAAGATCTTCACTCTGGACTTCTACTTTGAGGAGGTGCAGCGGCTGCGCTGTGAGCTCTATGACATCAGCAGCAGTCACAATGGTCTCAAGGAAGCTGACTTCCTGGGAGCCATAGAGTGCACGCTGGGCCAGGTGGGTTTCCATCGTTACTGTATACCATGCAAATTCTTAAAGAAAAAATGGCAGGGATGGTCATGGAGTGCATGCTCTACCAGCAATGTTGTATCAATTAACCTTAACCCCCAGGGCCGGTCCTAGGCAGAGGCGAACTAGGCGGTCGCCTAGGGCGCCAAATGCCTGGAGGGCGCCAAATGCCAAATTTAAATAATTTTACGTCTCTATGAATTTCATGTCTCTATGAATTTCATGTCTCTATGAAAATATGTCTCAGCCTACTGTCTCTATTATGCTTCGCGATTAGTCACATTCCCCTCTTGCGAACCTCCCCACCGTGCCCTCTCTCGAAGGTGGCTTACTGTTGAATGTGTGGGTGGTGATGAGGCAGTACTGGTGGTGGCGCCCCTAAAATTTGGGGGGAGGGGGGGGGGCATCAAATCATACTCTCGCCTAGGGCACCTAAATGCCTAGGACTGGCCCTGTTAACCCCAACCATCCCCACATTTGGACTGGTATAGTGTACAGTATGTGGAGTGAGTAACATTCATGGAGTCTGGTCAGTCCATTCAGGCAGGACGCCATGTTGCTGACTCTGAGAATTCCCATCATCCATTCATTCTATTCAAGTATTTGGATTGTTTTTGAAATTCAATGTCAAAAAATAATTATGTGTTAGTTCACCCGGGATGGTTGTTAAGTGTAAGAAATGGTGGTAGTGTAGTTCTTCTAATCTCCGGACCACACTCTGGCTACTTTGTAATAAGACCCCGGGGCTTCTGGTGTTAGACCGCTGTAAATGTCAGACTGTTTACTCAAATTGACATTGTCTCATCCCTTCCTCACCCGTCATGTCCTGCAAAGTAAAAAAACTGGACTGGATGTAGGGTCGTTTGAATGCTGGAGCAGCAGTTGGCTGGGCAGTGTAGCGTATTTATTACCAACAATTTTCTCTCATAGGATAGCACTGTCTCTGTGTACTGTTTGCCCACAGCCAGCAGCGGGTGAAATTACCTGCCATGCGCTAAATGACGGCAAGGCTCATAATGAAATAACTGCCCAGACGATTGTTACGAGCATTCTGCAACACTCTACCCTCGGCTGAAACGGTTGACGTCTGGTGTTCCCGCAGAGCTGAAAAGCTTAAGCCTTCTGAGCCTCTCTCTCCCCCTCTTATCATCTGTCTGTGCCAGATGGTTGATAGGCACCACAATCTCCATCGAGCTATGCAGAAGAATTCTCTGAAAAACAATAGTTATGCATTTTAATTCATTGTATTTAACATTTTCTATCCAATTCTAACTCGGGGGAGCCATTCGTATGGATAAGCAATACATTTTGTGTCAGTCTATTTTCGTCTACAAAGGAAGTGTGGTTGACTATTATGCTAATGACTGTTGTACAACGGGAATACACTTCATTCCATGGGTCTTTATTACTGATGTGTTATTCTCCAAACTTCAAACATTCTGACATTGGCTGCTTTTCTTTTTTTCTAGTTTGCATATTAATTATTACAAATTCCGTAAACCCCATGACATTTGAGAATCTCTCACGTTTATGGCATAATTGCTTTTTAAAACTCCCCAACAACACAGACAGCCCTACAGACAGCCCTACTCCAGAAATCCAAAACTCCTTTAACTGAGGTTCATATGGGGGAACTCTCTAACCTTATCAGTTCTGGTGTTGCCCATCGTCACCTTTTTCTTTGTCTGGTTTTCCAATGTTGCTATGGTGTTGAAATGAGGCGTCAAGGCAGGGGAGCATCCGCAGTCTAATGTTTTATCTCTCTCCAAACAGATTGTGTCCCAGAGAAAACTCTCCAGAGTACTGCTCAGAGAGGGAAGCACAGTAGGCAAGTCTATCATCATGGTAAGGGGCCTCACCATCTCTGCTTTCTCTCTCTCTCTCTCTCCTGTTTCCTCTCCCCTTCTTTCTATTCCCATCTGTACTCTAGTATTTCTCTCTACCCCTACTCCACCTGTTCTCATTTGGCTCCATATCTACATTTCCCCCATCCACTTCCCCTTTACTTCTGTCTCTCCAGTTCAATTCCTTCACTCCCGCTACTATAATCATCCCAATTTAGGTTTATTGTGCCTAGAAAGTACCCAACCAAGACAGGCAACAATGTAGGCCTGTCTTATCAGCAATCGTATGTTCAAAGCATGTTCCCAAAAATCTGCTTATCTCATTATCTCTATTCTTTATGAATGTAGGCTACACTATAGGCATTGATGATTAAAAAAATAAGTGTGGGAGTAGCCTATTCTCTGAACTGATCTACGACTATATGGCTTTGTGTTCCCAGCACCACAAACATCTTGGATTTGTGTGGTTTATCCACTTTGACTCTCACTATACAGCCACTATAAGTTCAACAACGTTTTTATTTGTTAAAAACATTAGTAAAATGTTCGGACAGAGGAGCACTGTCTTATTTTCTAGACTTTGTTTTAAGTAGATTAGGTGTCTGACCTGATCAATCCATTCCTTGTTACCACTATAAAGTGGTACAATGAGTCTGTATAATCATTGTTTACCTGTTCTGTTTGGCCAAACAGGGGTTTCGAATGAATGAATGAATGAATGAATGAATGGACTTTATTGTCATTGCTACAGTACAGGTACCAAACAACGAAATTTAGGAGGGGTGGCTCCCCTGGTGTTAGGAAAGGGAAAAAAAAACACTTTTAGAAAAAAAAATCACAAGAAGGTAAGGAGCTGGATCGCTTCTCATCGCTTCTGGATCGCTTCTCAGGGTATTATGTAATTACTTAAAGTTGTAATTGTTGAATTTTTGGCAAATGACCCCGGTATATCTGTAGCGATTCAGTAGTTACATTGGCCTGCATCATTACCTGAGACCATTGCCATCCCTTAAAAATTCCATTCAGAAAAACAGTGGCTCTGAACAGTCTGACTGCTTTTGGCATTGCGTTCTCCTATCCTATTGTCTGTGTAATAACGCAGAGAGCGCACCTTGGCAAGTATAATAATTACGCTGATGTTGAGAGGAAGATTTCACGCACATGCCTAAGACGACAGGAGGAGCAGGGTAGGAAGAGAGGCCTGTTGTTTTGGTTTTTCGTCTTGAATGAATGAATGAATGAATGAATGAATGAATGAATGAATGGTCTTTATTGTCATTGATATAGTACAGGTACCAAACAACGACATTTGGGAGGGGGGGCTCCCCTGGTGCTAAAAAAAGAAAGTATTCTGGAGAGTACTGCAAGTACTACTGTCTACTGCCACTTTGAGTGTGCGCCCAACTTCTACCGAATACACAGCTACAGCAGCAATAACAAAGCACAGCTAACCTCATGATTACAAAGTCACCACTACCGCCATAGTGTGTGTGTATCACCAAGTGTGTTTTACTCACAGGTCAGTGCTGAGGAGCTGACAGGCAATGATGACTATGTGGAGCTCTCCTTCAGTGCCAGGAAACTTGATGACAAGGTAAGGCCATTATTAAAGCTACATATAACCTTCATAACTTCACTGACATGAAAAATAGATGGGATCACATCCAATTTGAATTTGGGTCGTGGCTCCTTTCTACACTTCAGGGCTCCCTTGTAAAAGAGACTGCTAAAATAAAGGTGAAATAAAGTGTTATGAAACTATATGACTGGGGTTATAACAAGGCATGAGAGACTGATATGTAGAATGTTTCACTGCTAGGAGGCTGCTTGAGTCCATACCATAGTGTTGTTATATAGCTTCATAATGTGCAACGACTGCATCTATAAGGTTCTATCATTATGTTTATTAGATAATATAGGCAACACATAGTGACAGGATGATTGAAGTTAGTGTTACCAAGTCATCTTTTGAATGCATAGATGTTTTATGACAAATTGAGGGTTCAGTGAGGAAAAAGCTCATCTGCTTCCATATCAGGTATAATTATACCAGAAACAGAAGAGTCATGTGTCAATGAGTGCTCTTTCCTTTAATTCAGTCTTAGTCCCCTCAGTGTCTCTCTCAGTCCCATTGTGGTACTAGTCACAGGCAGAATTAAATCAGCCAATCTTAAGGAAAGATGATAGAGTCTACAGGCTCCAATTTGCTTCCACTGAAGAGCGTTGCGCAACACTAAAACCATGTGTAAAGGTTTTGGTAATCCGGTGTAACAGAACTGTGTCTGCCCTGACCAACACACATTTAGCATCAATATAGGTGGGGCAGTAAATGGGAGTGTCAGTGGACTTGTCAAGGGGAGTTGGCAAACACCTATGAAGTTCCACGTTCAATAATTACCTATAGGCAAAAATAGAAATGTATTTGATCATGGGCATATGATGATTATTTGATTATTTGAATTGGGAGCAGTCATCATCTGTGGGGGATAATCCCTCATGCCACGAGTACATCCTCTATAATTATGTGGAAGTAGGTCTAGTGTATATTTTCATATTACTACATTCTGTAAGCCTAAACTGTATTTTTATTTAATGACCAATGTTGCATACATCGATCGCCTCCATCAATCGCCTCAAACAAACAAAGCTTTTCGGTCTTTCATAGACCATCTTCAGGCATCCGAAGCAGCCAAGCCAACAAAAACTTACAGGACAAACGTGCCACATTGCATCACAACCTTATGGTTGATCATTGGTGGGTGTGTGTGCTGCTGGAAGCATGTAGGCATACACATCAGAAGCATGATATTATGTTACACTTCGGAAGACTGTTTGTTGTTTGTTGTGCAAAGTATGCACGTGTTTATAACAAGTAAATACATTATTGATTACATTTATTTGATAAAGCATTAATGTAATTAATGTAATGTCATTATTACGTTATTTAAAATAAATATCCCAGCCTATGTAGAAATGTACTACACATAGAATATATCAAATAAGGTGAAATTGGATCATGTAACAAATGAAATATCTACCAGGTCAGTTTTAGATTTTTGGAGGGACAACAGCTGTATAAATAGAAGATCCATGCAATTCTGTCCATTCTATGATGATGGATCGCGGGCAAAGAGGCGTTGTACAGTTTGGAATAAGCTGAGGCAGCTACAATCAACTCATCAGTGTTCTCCACTTAGGTGAGCGGAACTAATCTTGAACGGTCGGATGATAACTAGACTATGATAACCCTCACCTTATTAGTTATCGCGCAGAAATATTTGCCCTCATTTCATTCATATTCAGCCAGATTAAAAAAAATGCATCACATCGCCCAGACTTTAGACTTCGTCAGACTTTAGCAACTTCACCCACATACGATCCTGTCATGCACTGCACACCAGCTTGTGTACCTTCCATAAAGAATGGATGGAGGCGACATATCGTCATCCGAAATCGAATCTGGTGGATTTGCCGTAAGTGTCGCACAGTACTCTTTAGCGGAAGCAAGTTGAGGCCCTATGTGTGTATGCGTGTACGTGAGTGTCCCCCAAGGGACTTAGAAACAAGTTTTTGGACACCACAGTTGCTCAAGTTAACGCAAGCTACATTGTTCCAAATATTTCAGGTTTACATGTCATAGTTCTCCAGGGTATGCACGCCAAGGCAAGCCCTCAACACTTCCATCAGTATGCACTGTGTTCATGAATGATTTATTTTAGGATTAGGGGTTGCAGTTCCATTTGGATCAAATTATTTGAGGCTATTTGAGGGTTGAGTTATTTCCATCCTAAACGGTTCACTGTCAAGTCTTTGTGTTGTCAAGATTAGGTATCAGGTGTGCATAGCAAATATTGTATCTCACAGCCTTTACTGGCTCAGATTTCATTTTGAATGGTTATAAATGGCCTTTTATTTGTAATGAGAGGCATATTTTGTTATGTTTGTAATGAGGAGTTATGAATTGCTCTCTGCATTTTGCAGTGTGTGTGGACCAATTCCCAGCTCTTATTAGATAAAGAGAGAGAAGAGCTGCATGAAAATGCAAAAATCTAAGTTATGATTGTGTTTTTTAGTAACAGTTTTTGAAGTCAAAATTATTCAATGAACGATCAAAAAACTAAATGCTATTAAAAATTCCTAACAATCTAATGTCTGTTTGTGTATTCTTGTCCAGGACTTCTTCAGTAAGTCAGACCCATACATGGAGATCTACAGGATAAATGATGATGACACTCTACAACTTGTGCACAGAACAGAGGTACGGCCAACGCCTACTGAGAACTCTGGCTGTTACTGTAACCTCAGAAAGAGACACAAACTCTTGAAAATGAAAAAACACATACATGGTTAATCCTATTGGCACTCATGAGTGCCCATACTGTACCACCTATTTGTCTCCACGTTACACTTTAAATGTACTTACTTTTGTCTCCCAGACTGTTATGAACAACCTTAACCCAGTGTGGAACACGTTCAAGGTCTCACTTAACTCCCTCTGCAGTGGCGACCATGACCGCCCACTGAAGGTAAGGACTTGAGTTTAAAAGTGACTGCTGTTCCACCCCTTCACACATGGCTGTCTCATTCAATAACTCCGTTCAGTAGATTCTTTCCAGATTGAGACAGGGACGACAGACATTTCAAATGAACAGCCAGTGGATTCAACATGCAATGTTTAGCATAGCATAGCAAACCAGACCAAAATCAGCTCTATCACAATCAGTTATATTCTTACATGCACTCATACATTGTTCTCTACACATTATGTCCTCGATCCTGATGCAAAGAGGGCAGTCCCATTTTTCTAGCAAGCCCAAATGTGTGTCTCAACTCTCAAAAATGATCCAGCTTGAAATCAACTGTTTTCAGCCCAGGACAACACGCGCCTAGTGACTCTCGTCTCCTCCAGAGCAGCTTGCCCTACACATAACTACTACAAATGTTTTGCTGGAATTAAGCACAGCCCAGATGCACAGGTAACACTTTTTGTTTGGTAGCCAAACAAGTTCCCTTTTGTTGGGGATGGTTCTTGTTAGCTAGTTGTTGCTAGCATTGCAACACAAAGGACACGTGTGTGTTTGTGGGCACGCTTTCACATTATTAATTGTTTTTAGTGAGTGAAAGTCAACCGTGAAGTGATTCACGCAGTTGTAGCAGTGTTAAATCCGTCAATGAAATATGACAAAAATATTCATCAAACACCTATTTTTCTGTAGTACCACTCCGTAGTAGGCTATAGTTTGTTTACATTTTGCCCCCCAAAAAATGTATGACAATTTTATTTGGAAAAAGCTGTATTCAAATCAATATCATTATGTAGTTTCAGAACTTGGATTATGCTTGCCATCCACCAAGTTAGCACTTGGTTGATAAGAATATCCCGCCTTTGCTCTAAACTAAGCTCCTAGCCTCATACAGACCAGGGGGGTAGAGGAGGCTAAAAACCAAATAGTTAGATCTCAATAGGCCCAGAGTAAGCACCGTTGAAGCCCAGCGATTGTAGAAAAGCAATGGCCATGGCACACACTGGCATGCCCGGTGTAAGACCCGCCATGGAAAGCCAGCTATGCAAACAGGCGCACACTTGCTCCCGGCAGAAAATGGGCTACTTTACACATCATGGTGATTTCCACAGGAGATGAAAACTTTTCCATAAAACAGACGGGGAAGAAGACAACCATCTCAAGAGACTTTGAATGTGTTTGATCAAGGCGATTCGACAAACCTACAAAGAGACTGATTGTATGATCAATATCAGCGAATCAGCACAGTGCCTTGCCAAGGCTGATCGGCTTGTTTATACGTTGATTACTGCCATTTATTTGCCCTGTCCACTGGGACCAGATGATCCATATTATTGCTGTCCAGTGTCAGATCTGATCTGGCAGATGTTTAGTATTATAGGAGAAATCAGCCAGCTCGATCTGATCCTGGATAGCAAAAAAGAATCTGGATTATTCTGATCCACCAAAAAGTTAACTATCAATGCTTTCATGGGAGACACTTTGTGCCAGTCTGTTGTGATGTAATGTCCTTTGGGGAGTGACAATGCTTTCAACCAAAGAGGGCTTATGGGAAAGGTATGCAAGATAGTGACATACCTGCAGTATTGCTCACTAGGATTACAATGGCAGATAATCTAAATGGCTTTCAAGAGAGTATTAGAAACTGTACTGGCTAGGGAGTGAAAGAGCTGTGTTGGCTTGTATCTGTCATTCCTAAAGCATCATTTAAATTTCCTCAGGCACTTAGTTTAACGTTAAAAAGAGCTTAACAGTGGGGGAAATAATTATTACATTTTTAAATTCAACATATATCCATATAGTAACATTCCACAAATAAATGTCCATATATTTCCTACAAAGACAACACAATCTTTAAATGTTGAAGATTACAGGTTGCTGGTGAATCTTGATCTTCAGTTCCTTTCAGATTTTCTACTGGATTCAGGTCTAGCGACCAACACCTTTATTTTATTCCTCTTGAACCAACTGAGAGTCTCCTTTGCAGTATGTTTTGGATCGTTGTCCTGCTGGAATATCCAACCGCATCTCATCCTCATCATCCTGGTGGATGGCAACAGATTATTCTCAAGAATTTCCCAGTACATGGCTCCATTCATCTTCCCTTTGATAATTTGGATTTCCCCAGTACCATGTGAAGAGAAACCCCATACTAGGATGCTTCCACCTCTGAACTAGGATCATATGCAGAGCCATTTCTCCTTCAAACATGGCCCGTCGTATTGTTGCTGAAAAGTTAGATTTAGTTTTTTTCTCAACCAGACTACATTCTCCCAATAATCTACAGGCTTCTCGCAAACTAAAATTTGCTTCAACATGCCTTTTCTTCAGTAATGGAGTCTTCCGGGGTGACCACGAATGGAGACCATGGCGGTGGAGTGTATTGCCTATTGTTTGTGACAACTGTACCCGCTGCTTCCAGGTCTTTCTGGAGCTCTGCTCTAGTGGTCCTTGGTTCTTGGGCTCCTCTTCTGACTAACTTTCTGACTGCCTGCTCAGAAAGCTTGCGAGGAGCTCCTGTGTGTGGCCGGTTGATGGTTGAGTGGTGTTCCTTCCACTTGTGGATAATGGCCCCAATGGTGCTTATAGGAACATTTAGGAGTTGAGAAATACGTTGGTAACCAGTGCCACTACTATGCTGCTCAACAATCCTGTTGCGAAGGTCTTGGGAGAGCTCTTTGCAACAGGAACGCTTGGTGACAAATGATTTGTTTACTTACATTCAGAGCTTGGAAACCCTTTTTCAAAGAGTGACAGTACTTACCCACCAACATGCACTAACCCAGCTGATTCTAATTAGCACAGGTAGGAGAAGTCATTAGTGGCATAAGCTGGTTTAATGCTTCGTCTTACTGTGTTCAATACATGTTTTTTGTTTTGTTTTTTTTTACAATTTCTTTAGCTGTGTAGTTTTATTGAGTTAATACCAATGTCTGGTCTACATTTTATGTGCATAGCTGCAAGCTGCATGCTGTTGAATTAAAACATTGTTGATGTGTTGAATCCACTGTATCCCCTCACAGATAATGTAATTGTCATTATTATACCGAAGCAGGAGTTTCCATTTTTACCCGATTCTGCCAGTAATATGTATTTAATGAGGGGTAGGTAATGGTTTCAGATGACAGCCCCCCACTTCATGTACATCCCTTCCCCTAAATTGGACAGCTACTCACTTGACTTCTGTTGACCCTAATGAGAGAACCGTGCTGAAAAGACACCAATTTAGCCCTTCCTCGTGTGGAATCTCTCGCCATCTGTGACGGTGCTGGGTAGTATTTGAATGCCCCCGCCTCCCCCAGTCATGTATTATTCATAGACCACTTAAGAAAGGGAATGTGGGACAGAGACACGTGGAAGACGTACCGCCTACTGACGAGCAGCGTCTGATGGCAAGGCAAGGCAAGTTTATTTGTATAGCACATACAACAGGCAATTCAAAGTGCTTTACATACAGCATTAACAAAAATACAGTAAGAGAGAGAAATAGATAAAAAACAAGATAATAAATAGAGAAGTGTTAGTGTTTAATCCAAACTGCTGCAAAACATGAAGGTTTTTAGCTTAGTTTTAAATGTTTTTAGGGTTTGGACCTGTTTGATTTCTTCAGGGAGTTTGTTCCAGGAGCATGCGGCAAAGTGACTGAAAGCTGCTTAAATGTTTTTAGGGTTTGGACCTGTTTGATTTCTTCAGGGAGTTTGTTCCAGGAGCATGCGGCAGAGTGACTGAAAGCTGCTGCACCGTGTTTTGTTTTCACTCTTGGAATGATTAGCTGATTAGTCTCAGATGACCTTAGGGGCCTTGCTGGAATATAGGGTGGGAGGAGATCTGATATGTATTTTGTCTATCTATGATTTAGTTATCAAGTTTATGTGGCTGTTGAAGTTTAGATTTAGAGTCTAGAATTACACCAAGATTTATGACCAGTTTTTTAGTTTGAAGAGAGAGAGTCGTGTGCATTGCGATGCGATATTGTCGCACGACAACATTCGATTCTCCATTCACACCCACACACTTCGGTGGTGTGAATTGAGATTCGAATGTTGTCGTGCGACAAAATCGCACGCTGTGTGCATTGGGCTTTAGAAGTCAGATGAAACACTCCTGTGAAACAATAATCATTATTTCATGAGGCCATCCCATTTTGATAATGTGGCTCTACTTTTTCTTTCTGCTCATACTTGTCACAGTGTAACTATTTGATGGTACACACATTTACCAATATTAATGCCAGAGGGAGTACTTTCAAGCAGGTCTGAATCATGGCATCCCAGAATTAGTCATTAGTCATTCAGCCAGCAGCCCCTGTTCTATTAAAGGTTATAATAATAATAATAATAATAATAATAATAATAATAATAATAATAATAATTCTACTTCTACTACTACTAATAATAATAATATTACATCTTTATTTTAATTGGGTTTATTTTAACCAAGGTCTCTTTTTCAGTGGAGCACTGCTTACATTAAAATACATTATATTAAAATGAGACCGACTGAATGAGTCACAAGAGAATCTAGTTTGAAGGAGAGGGAGTCCTTCATGGACACTGCCTGTACAATGTAAGGTTTATTTGCAAGCTCCATCTCTGTCTCACGACGCTCCCTTGGGCGTCGACACATTGGCCCAACAGTGGCCAGAGGCATTCCTTTATCCATTCATTCAATCAGCCACATCTTTCCCAATCTGGACAGTAAGGACAAGTTTATTCCTCCCCTAATAGCTCCACATTTGGTGCGTTTTCATAAAACATTCTGATTCGCATTTTGAGGTGATTCGCATCAGTTTGAGATGATTCGCATGAGAAATGTTATGGAAACGTCTTGATTCGCATAAACTCGATGCTTATCACCTCTAGGCAAAAACCATCTCAAGCGAGGATATCGACTAATGCACAAAGTCGATATGGTCGCTTGAGGTGGTTTTTGCCTTATGCGAATCACCTCTGACTCGCATCAAGTTTTATGGAAACAGGTCATTCGAATGAACTCTGACGTAGCGAATTTCAACTCACGTGACTCAGCTGTTTCTGCTGTCTGCGTCTTCCTGGGTATTGCCTTACGTGTGATGAAAACATGTCTGCTAAACATGCTAAACATGTCTTTGATGGCAAACAGCAAAGAAATGCCACAATATACCAGGACTTAAGAAACGAGATGCCCAACAAAGGATTTGACAAACCCTGGCCCATTTTGCGCAACAAGTGGAAGAGTCTGAAGCAGCGGAGAGTCTACAGATAGTATGTTTACAGATATCGCACTGCTGGAAATGCACACCACACTTTGTTAAACGAAATAAAGCTTTATTGTACTTTTCAAAATATGTGTTGGGAGAGTTCTTTACATCAAACTATATACATGTAAATACTGACGAAATACTCTGACGAAATTACGTTTTACATAGCCTAGCTTATTCGCTCCAACCAAGTTAATGGAAACGCTCCACATTTCATGATTCGCATTTCAAAATTCGCTTACATTTTATGGAAACACCCAGCTTGATCCGCATTTCATGATTCACATTTTTGAAATTCACTTACCTTTTATGGAAACACATCTATTGTTCCAGGAGACCTTGGCGAGCAGAGGTAGCATACCATCTTTACACACAACCTTGGTGCCTTCCGTTGTGCAGGGATTTTCTATCCCAAGCATAGGGCCAATATTCCACCCACACCCTGAGTTGATGAATCTATAGGTGTGGTCCGTGTAAGGTCCAATCTCTCTCGCTGTGAAAATTGATGCCATGTCGCCTGATGATACTGCCAAGGGGCAGCATATAAACTGAAGAGGACTGGACCTAGGATAGAGCCTTGTGGTACTCCACAGTTGATGCTATAGTTCTTAGATGAGTATCAGGTCAAGGAGAACAAGGACAGTTTTTTGTTGTCCAAGTTAGTTCTAAGGTCGTTCACAGGGATATTTCTGTTCTGTGATGGGCTCAAAAACGTTTGAGATAAGAAAGTAATTTAGCTGTTCAGAAGCTAGTGTCTCCAACATTTTCCATAAAAAATAGAGATTAGAAATTGGTCTAAAATTGCTGATGACTAATGAGTCACGGTTGTTTTTCTTCAGGAGGGGTTTCACCATAGCAGTCTTTAGTGAGGTTGGGAAAAACACCTCTCTGTAAAGAGTAGTTAATCATAACATGGATCTCATCTGATAGACAGTTAAATTAATTGTTGGAAAAAAAAGTGGTGGTTAGAGCATCAATAGGGCAAGTGGAGGGCTTAAGCTGTGTTACTACCTTCTTAAGGGTAGTGGTGGTCTAGTGGATAGTGAGTTGGACTTGGGATCGGAAGGTTGTGAGTTCAAATCCCGCCTGAAGCCACACCACTACTAGTGTGCCCTTGGGTAAGGCACTTAGCCCTCAGTTACTCCAGGGGGAATGTCCCTGTAATTCGTAATTGTAAGTCGCTTTGGATAAAAGCGTCTGCTAAATGACAAAATTAATTAAATTAATTAAGCATTTCAGCATCAACCAGGGCAAATGTGATCTCACATAGTGGGGTAGGGGGTTCTGAGGCATCACTCCTTAGCTGATCAATACCAGACTGGATGTTGATTATCTAATCCCTAAAGTATGCTGCAAACTCTTCACATCTAGATGTGGAAAAAAGATTACCGGAGTCTAAGGAGACAGGCTTTCTTAGGTGGTCAATTGTAGAGATTTTTTTTTGGGGATTGTTCTGATAATCATTGATCAGTTTGGAGAAATTAGCTTGTCTAGCATTTCTGATCACCTTATTGTACACAATAAGATGCTCACGGAAAATGTCATGATGGACATTTCTCCATTTTCGTTCAGCTACACGTCAATTTCTCTTTAATTTAGTAATTTCTGAATTTTTCCAGGGGGCCCTCTATTTGGGCTTTGCCTTTTTTAGTTTGACAGGGGCAACAGTGTTGATAGTTGTCCTTAGTTTGTTATTTAAGTGTTTTACCAGATCATCACATAAGAATGGTCGAAAAACTGCTGGTATATTTTCATATAAGGTCATCAAGTTTGCAGCAACTATAGGGGTAAGACACAGTTTTCTGACAAGGTGTTCTGTGTTTTTCAGGCTATCAGGGAAAATAATACGCAGTAATGGTCAGACATGGCTATTAGATCCTAAGACTGGTGTATTGCTGACCATTGTATTATTACAGTGGGAGATGATAGTGCCAATAGAACAAACAGTAGGGCTCTCCTGCAGACTTGTGCAGTCAAACGTGTTAAAAATAGTCCTATATCTGTACTCAGCAAGTGGTCCAAAAACAGTCAAAACAGTCAAAAAGCCGTTGCAGTGCAAATGTTTTTAAGTCATTCATTAAGGCTGTAGAGAAGGCTGAAATGCGCAGTACTTTTTGAAGGGCTGGGACTATAGGGGTATACCCACTTTTGCGTCTTTTTATGAATGGAGCGTGCAGCATCCTTCCGGTTTCCAGACCACCTGTTCCGGCTTCAATTTATCTTGCTTGGTATGTTTAGTCCTTCACCATCTCATTTTGCTCTTTGCCTGCCACCTATCCCTCTCTCTCACCTCCTTCCTCTCCTCTTTCAGTGCACAGTATGGGACTGGGACTCCAATGGGAAGCATGACTTCATTGGTGAATTTCAGGCCACATTCAAAGAAATGAGAGGGGCAATGGATGGGAGACAGGTATGTGGTTAGCTTGTATCTCTCTCTCTCTCTCTGTGTGTATGTGTGTGTCATTCAACCCTTATTCATACAGGTTAGAGGTTATTGAGATCTGTTTTACAAGAGAGGAAGCAAGAACATCAATAATAATATAGTTATTATTGGACTAGCTGTCGACGTCCAGGGCTATTTGACCGGGCACAGACCTACTTTTGGTCACACATGGTTTAGTTGCTGCATGTCTTTTTGTTTTTCTAATAGTGGCAAACATGTGCAACCCTTGTAAATCTTTGTAAACAAACCAAATATAAAATAACCACTTAAAGGCCAGTGTCTGAGCATGACACCAGATTTTAGAAAACACTTTGTTTGGACCTATAGAGCACTCTTCACAGAATGTTCTTCATCATGTGATCTCATTGATTGGCTACTGACTGGCCATTAAGTACTATTTTAAAGCTACCAACAACATACAATAGACTTGTTTACTTTGACTAAGTTCAAATGGGACAAAAACAAACTTTGTTGAACCCATTTTGCAAATCAAAATAGGTGGAAATGTACATTCGATCTGTTTTTAGCCCAGTGGGAAGGCTGTGTATCCCAGAGGATTGTGGCAGAGAGAAAGTGGGTTAGAAAAGTAAAGCTCATGTTGGGTCACTGTCTGGAGATTTGTTTTCATCCCACCTTCTTTGAAGATTTTTTTTTCTGCTCTCCTCTGGGGACATGACCAGCAGGAAGTGTTGCCTGAACGAGGACAGTTCCTTCTAGTTCTCCAAACACAGTCACACAGGTGGAGTCGTAGTGACCGTTCCATTTTGTTCAATAGGAGGAAGGGATGGTGACAGTGGCACAGGCAGCTCATGACAAGGGGATGCTTATTTCCATGTCACTGGGTGAAGAAAAATGTGAATGCTCCGCAGGCTAGAGCAGGACAAAAAAGCTGAGGTTTCTTACAACAAAATGACAATGGATTTCTCCCAGTGGGGTGCCTCCCCTCCTTGCAGCAGTGTCCGTTCTCTCTTTTTCCTCACCTGTGATGGTGTAATTCAGAAATCCTTAGCAGTATTAAGAGGGAGGACGGGCAAGTGAACGTTTATGTACTGTTCTCTGTGTTTGGAAGCGATGCCTTGCTGCTCCTCTCTAGCTCAGGTCCTTGGAAATCGATTTCAGATGCGACAACCTGAGTTTCTCAAATGTGAACGCAAAAGTAAGGCTGTGGTTTATTCCTGACCAGTGAAAAATGTCAAACCCTACCCTTATATCTCTCTCACTGTTTATCCTGGCCAGATCATATCACCAGAAAAGTTCAGGGTCCTGATCATATGTTGTATGAGTGTATGATATGTATGAGTAGGTTGCCTTTGTTTCACCAGGAGATCGATGAGGATTGTCTTAAACCAGTCGTCACAATGGCTTCGTCAATAGGGATCAACATTTCTAACCTATTACCAATATAAGCTGGTGGAAGTTCGACATTTTCGACTTCAACATTATGCCTTTTAGGTTGTGGCCACCATCCAAGAGACGGAAACATGCTTGACTCGCACACACGGTTTCTTTTTAAAACAAGAAGCCTCCGGGAAACCAAGAAAAGAAAGAATGCATTCATTAGCTTTTTTGAGGATGGCCTTCATCATGGAGCTGTGCCCATTCAGACAGCTTTGTCATCGTTAGCACACAAACTGGCGGCTCTAGGCTGAGGCTACTAGGGTAATTACATCACGCCGTTGCACGCTTCAAGGCTTAAAAAAAACCTCCGCTGCTTCTGGCCTTAAAATCAAACTTTTAAAGACCGTTGACACCACTAATTGTCCCTTTCATGGAATTCAGGACGATAAGCCTAAAGGACCTTGTGGCATTGTAGCCATTGCAATAAAAGCAGTTTGATTTCAAAGGAACATTGATGCGCATAGGAGTGCTCATTCCATCAGAAAAGAAATGAGAATGAATTTGCTTCATTTGTATGGAGTTGCAACTAGCCCTGAGGCAATAACCATAATGGCATAACCATAATGGCTATAAAAAAAACTAGAACATACTAAGAACAGACTGTCCCTGAGATGAGTTGTGTCCCTGATGATGCTTTGTGTTCTGATTGTGATATGATTTTTGATTTTTATAAAAAAAAAGACCCAGAAGTTTTAAAAAGCCTTTTCAATTTAACTTGGGTAATCTGTACGTTCATTAATGGATAATGCTCCCCTCATTAGCGATGAACAAAAGACACAGAAACTGTATCTCTACACCGTAGGCAATCACTGGCTTAGCTAATTATTCTCCAGTATACTGAGTGATTCCCTCATTGTAGGGGGTTGTATTGTTCTCTTTAACTCCATTGTGGAGCTATGCCCCCGCTACTTTGGCCCCATTTTACCCAAGGCTGACTATTGTGCACTGTTTAATGAAGTCATCACTTATATTTACAAATGTCTCAAATGGTTTTTGGCCTCACATGCTGTCTCTCCTACTGATGATAGGTCCAATGGGAATGTATAAACTCCAAGTATAAGATCAAGAAGAAGAATTACAAGAACTCTGGCATCGTCATTCTGAACCAGTGCAAGGTGATTCACGGCCGACACTTTTAATCTCTCTCTCCCATTCTTTTTTTTCTCTTTCCAATTTCTCTCCCTTGTCTGACTGTCACCCACTCTCTCTCTCTCTCTCTCTCTCTCTCTCTCTCTCTCTCTCTCTCTCTCTCTACTCCTCCTTTCTCAACCCACTATCTACCATAGCCTGAGATAAGTCACTCTGACAGAACGGTTATCGTCATGTTGCTGTGATGGGAAGTGAGGGCACGGTCAGATGGGAGTCTGACTAATGTGACATTTATTTCCTCAGGAACTCACAGATGGCTCTCAAATTACTGTCAGCTCAGTTTCAAAAGGTGCTTTGGGACAACTATGTGTGGACACAAGATGGAATGCTAAGTGTCATTGCTTCTGGTTCTTTTGGCTCTGTGTCTCTCTGTTGATGTGAATGGACTCTTGTGATTCATGTATCTGTTGAATGCGGATACAGTATTTAGTACTGTTGATTCGACTGATGCCTGTTACATCTTAGACACAGCTGATGAACACCCACTACACTTCACTAGGAGGCCAATAGCTACAGTAGGGCCCCGAATTTTACCCGGTGAGGTCACATGGTCAGGAATGATTCTGGGTCCAACCCATAACATATACTGTACATTATATATTGTTAGAATAGTATTTCATACTGTTAGGCTGGTATGATATAGATGGATACCTATTTGATACCCATTAGTATCCTGATGGGTACCATTGAATAGCTTTTGGCTCTGCTCAGCAGAGCTCAGGCAGCTGTTACCAGCTGTTACCAGGCTCTTCTGTTTCCCATATCTAACATTAAGCCACAACCTCCAGCTGTAAAAGAGGATTTCCTTATTCTATCATTGTAACTGCCAATGGCCCCTGGACTTTGTTGTAAGTCGCTTTGGATAAAGTGTATCGTTTTAGCACCCACAGGTGATAATGGGGAACACGGTGGACCAGCTGTCTCAAACACTAATAATAATAATAATAATAATAATAATAATAATAATAATAACTTTTATTTGTATAGCACTTTTCCTGCAAACGTTGCAGCTCAAAGTGGCTACCATGGCTACCATGCCCACCCAGCTGCATTTTAATATGCTGGAATAAAAGGAGTTAGGGGGTTGTAGGTGGCCAGTAACTGTGTTCATCATGGTAAAACCCCAAGTTATTGGGCCAGTGTTCTGATGCGGATAGGTTTTTGCACTTCTTTATCTCTTGTCCACAGATCATCAAGATGCACTCTTTCCTGGATTACATTATGGGAGGCTGTCAGATCCAGTTTACAGTGAGTTCACACACACACACTCACTCACGCACGCACGCACGCACACACACATACACACACACACTAGTCATCTGTTTTTTAAGTGGAATATGCATCCCTCTTCAGATTATGTTTTATTAAACCTACAGTATGTTTATGAAGCAATAACAATGATTCTGGCTTAAAGAGCTCAATAACTAAAGACCTCCAGTGGCAAACCCAGCTCCTTTTCTACTAGAAAAAATCAACAAATAATGGAAGTGGTGTGTACAAGGATGTGATTGACAGCAACATTAAGAATTGAATGGTTTGCACTTACATGCACTTATAAACGCTTCTAAAATGAACCCTAACCGGTGCAACCTTATTTTCAATAGTTTCAATATTAGCTAGCAATTAATTCAACGATGGCCCAGGTTTGCCGTATATGAATAGGGCTTCTAAAAAGTAATCTGAACTATAATTGAGATGTGCTTAATTGAACATACTGTAAGTGTTTGTCTTTACAGTGGCTCAACTTTCTTTTCTTTTTTAAAGTTATTTTTTCTGAGTGGGGCAGTCCCACTCATATTTTTATTTTTATTGTGATAGAGATAGTAGAGATTAGACAGGAAGGATGGGTGAGAGAGAGAGAAGATAATGTCCAGGATATGTCCACTGCTGGAATCGAACTGGGAACCCTGCGGTCCCTGTGATCACTTAGAGATTGATGTCACTTCTGTCACTGCTAGTGATGGTAAAGATGGTGTTGTGGATTTTCCTGCTAAACTTTGCTACTTTGCACATATGAACTCTCTCATACACACACACGCACACACACACTCATTCACACACACACACACACACACACACACACACACACACACACATGCATACTACTACTTACTACTGTCGCTGCTATCCACCCCACTATTGTTGTGTTTCTGCTGCTACTACTATTGCTCCTTATATTACTGTTGTTGTTGTTGTTGTTATTACTTCGTTACACTGTTGAGCAGCTAGCTTGCCCTGAGCATTTCATTGCACTGTCTACGGCTGTGTATATGCCAAATACATTTTGATTTAATTTAATTTGCTGAGGTTGATGTTCATATTCAAATGAGCTTAATATGTGTGGAGGAGCTCAATATGAGTGTTGGAAGCTCAGTGCAAGATTCCCTGTGCCATGCAGACTAACAGATGAAAAATATTTGGCCTCTAACCCGTTTTTTTAACAAGGAACAATAAATCCACAGATAGATAGACAACAAGCTCAGCGTGAGAGAGAGAGAATCAAAGAGAGAACAGTGTGAATAATACACATTAGAAAGAAAAAAAAAGAGAGAGAGATTAAAAAATAGACAATGTAATAGAAAAGGGGGCCAGTCAGGTTGAGTATGTGTTAGAGTGAGGGAGAGGCTTACAAGAGAAGGTGCATACATTTCAGGCAATTGCTGTCGAGCTCCTCTTTGATTGCCACTTGTCTTCCCAGGTAGCTATCGATTTCACCGCCTCCAACGGAGATCCTAGAAACAGCTGCTCGCTCCACTACATCCACCCCTACCAGCCGAACGAGTACCTCAAAGCGCTGGTCGCCGTGGGAGAGATCTGTCAGGATTATGACAGGTGACCCAATCACAGTGCTGATTCACAGAACCCCTTTACCAGTCAGTCACACATTGGTTTGTTAAAGGAACAGTTTGCCCAATTTGTATGATTTGTTGGTATTTCACACTCCTTACATGTATTCTGTACACCAGTTTATAACATAAAAATGTATAGCACTGTGTTGCCACAACAATGTCGGAACAGCTCTTTTTTACTTTTTTTTTCGTCTTCATAAAGCTCCATCAGCAGATTGCTGCGCTCTTATTTTCCAGTCATAGTATCTTCTTTTCGACAATCGGCTGTTCTGGGCTGCTTATTACTCAGTGCGCGCCCAAAGCAAGCATTTCCAAGCCTGAACAGAGTTAGCGTTGACGAGACAAGGCTGAATTGGGTTATTGGAATGACTTGAGTCTTAAATCACAGTCGAGATTAACTCAATCCAGGCTTTTTCAACTAATCGCTGATGTAGTTCTGATGTAGTGATCAACGTAAGTGGAATACCCCTCAGGAAGAGATGCTTTGCATCAGCTAATGGGGATCCTAAAGAGTCATCACACTGATGCATATGTTACAGTACATGTGGGAACACGGTACATGTGAGAAAACTAGGGTTAGGGTTAGGTGCTACGTCGACTTGTTACATGCTGGCATGTCTAACCCTAACCGTAGCACCCTAGCACCTAACCCTAACCCTAGTTTTCCCACATGTACCGTAACACATAGTGCTACATGAAACATTTGCTGATGAACTGTAAAACAGCCCTTGTTTATATGTGGAGGTAAAGGACAAACCCCAACTCAAAGATATTCAGACTTGGCAGGATTCTCAACATAAGATCAATGTCAGGAATTGATGCATTTGAAGTGACTGGAAGAATTTCACAGTGCATACTATTCATTCTCACACAAAAGCAAGAGGAATCATCTTGGATAATTTGCTTTCATTTTATTATTTCTGATAGGACCCCATCATCTTTTCATACAAACAGTGTCTCTTTTGCTGGATCTTCTTTTTATATTACCGCCACTGTGTGAAGTAGCTTCTCTAGCTGTGTCAACTGCAGACAGCTAAATAAGCACCAGCAGGGTCTCTCTCTAGCCGGAGGATAGCTATCTATCCTGGGGGGAACTTGGAGGTCCGTGGAGGAAGGGATGGGGGGGGGGGCATGGGGTGGAGGTTGGGGGCATAGGGGGACTTGTAATGGGGACACTGCACTGTGTTTTCCTTTTCATGTGTCGCATCCCAGCAGTGTCTACAACAACAACAATATCAACACTGCTCTCATAGCACTGCTATGGGATGTCCCATCCCTATTTAGAAGACCGCTCCTGTCACTCTTATTAAAGCCCAGAACTCACTTTGCGCTCTCTTCTATATTTCAGTGTCTAGACATAAGCCTCCCTTTAGCTGGATCTTGCTCAACATTTTACTTATTTAATAGCTAATTTGCTAAACTGTTTGCTTTGGTGGATACTGAGCCTCCACCACAGACGTTTTAAGTCATTATGTGGACTCATGTTGAGTTTTCAAGCATTCAGTGCGTCCTCAGTGCCCCTGGCCCAATTTAACCCTTTTCCCTCTAGGCTTTCAAACTCAAATTTGTGCAACAAGTTTGTGATGGCTAGTACACAGTCATCACACAGTGACGTGGACTGGGTGGTGTCAGAACATCTCAATGCTGGCCATTCTGTAGTGAAGTAGTAAATATGAATAATAAAATAATAAATAAAGTTATCCTCTCTTCTTCTAACATTGTGACTGCCAATGGCCCCTGATCCTTAACGTGGATTTGTTTTCTTATGCTGACTGATGGATAGATGATTCACTGCTTTGGATAAAGGCATCTGCTAAATGTAAACAACTTTAACTGCATCCTGATGTAGCACTGCTGTATGGGGTTTGTAAATAAGACTGAAAAGCAATCAATTAATAATTCAGAGTCATTGTAGCCCTAGAGCAAAGTTGAATCTGGTTGTTTATGGGCATTTGTACCCGATAACAAGTCACTGACTCAATCATCCGTCTGCCGTCTCGTCAAATTCTAACCGCTCTTTTGTTCTTTTCTCTGCTTCTCAATCCAGTGACAAAATGTTCCCTGCGTTTGGCTTTGGCGCTCGGATCCCGCCCGACTTTAAGGTAATTTGTCACTCCTTCCTTTGTAGAAGAAGTTGAGGGGCTGGCTCAGTGGGATCTCATTAATGACCCCCATGGTGAGACAAGAGTGAGACGAGCTTCTGGTTCTCCTGCCTCACCGGTAATTGTGGGACCCCCTGCCGCCCCTCACTTGGTTGCAGAGAGTGGGCCCCTCCCGCTGATCCACGGATCTTTGGCTGTTTGGCTGTGTCACTAAACTGTTCCCCAGCAGGACATGATTGACACTGCCTGGCCGTCTGGTACATGGCTGATGGCTGACACATGGCTCGCCTGTATGTGTGTGTGTGTGTGTGTGTGTGTGTGTGTGTGTGTGTGAGAGAGAGAGAGAGAGAGAGAGAGAGAGAGAGAGAGAGAGAGAGAGAGAGCGTGTGTAATGATGCTTGTGGTGTGTGTGTTACGTGCTCCTTTGTCTCATCTTTCCGCGTTGATCAAAAGGCTATATTTATTCTTTTTTTCATCCAGGTTTCCCACGATTTCGCTGTGAGTTTTAACGAGGAAAACCCTGAATGTGCAGGTAGGCCTCGAACATATTCAAGAGATTACAACTTGGCTTTGAAACCACAACCTGTCAGAATGCAAGATCTACCTCACTAGCTCAGACAAAGACGGATAGAACTGTCCAAACTGTTGGATATGGGCATAATTAAGTAAATAAGTATGCCTTAAGAAAGCCTAGTATGATATTGTAGTTAACTATTACTTTGTAATGCCCCAAATGTGCCCCATTTGGTGGAGATCATAATGGACATACGTAGATATGGGTTGTTACTCTATTCCCCTTGTTGTAACCCCTCCCCACACACCTGGATAATGATCAATGATTCAGATTCAGATTCAGATGATATCATAAACTACAGAGACTGTGGTGTGCCACCAAGGCATACCTGTGGAGCTAGCTAAAAAACGCTGCCATACCCCATTAGGGCTGACATACAGTACATAGTTACAGGTGTCATTTTTAAATTAAAATGATAAATCTTTCATATCACAAACTGGCGAAACATTATAACAGTCGTTGAATTATCCTACAATAGCTTAATGTTAGGATACCTGCAGTAATGTGTTACCTAATGAGTTGAGAATGTTATTTAATGATTAATTTCATCAGTACAGCTCACCTCTCACACTCAAAGCCTCAACCCCTCTGTCACACAGTATCTATAAATAGACTGATATCAGCTTCCACGCTCACCCTCCACTGCCTAACCTTGTATTGGTGTCACTCGATTTTCTCAGCTATTTTAGTCAGCTCCTGGTCCCCACCAATACGTGGTGCCCAATCTAAGTTGGGACTAGTACTGTTCTGTTTATATCTTTTTGGTGAAGAGGATCGCATTGCATTAATGTGTAAAATATGCTTCATATACTGTAAATAAAGTGATTGATTGATCCAGTTCTTTGCCAGGGCATCTACTGTACCAGGAATAGTGAAATACACACATTTTATTAGGAATACTGGGTAGGGCCTTGCATTGCTCTCAAAACAGCCTCAATTCGTTGTGGCATTGATTCTACAAGATGTTGGAAACATTCTTTCTGGACCTGATGGATAGATGATTCACTTACTTAGACAAATGTATTTGTTGTAAGTCGCTTTGGCTAAAGGCGTCTGCTAAGTGCCAACAATGTAAAAGTTCCCTGTAGTCTAAGAGCATAGAAATAGAGTATATATACAGAGAAGTCAGTGAAACTGTGAAGGGGACTAACCATTCCCAAGCAAACTAGTTGCCTTGAAGTAGAACATCAAGGATAGCATTTCAATCCACAAGAATCATTGTAAAGGGCAATCTGGGATTGGTAAATCAATGTTTTAATGAATTATATATATAGCCATGGGTTCTTGAAGAATATAACTATTGTTAATGCCTCATGGGCTTAGTTCAATACTAGTCCTATACTGTGTCTCCTAAGACCTCTACTGCCCCCCTTGTACTGTTTCTCCAGTGTCTATACATAAAATAAAAAATAAAAAAACATTATTCTATCACGAAGACTGCCAATGGTCCCTGACCTGGGGCCTCATTTATAAAAAAAAGTACCGTACTTGAACGTCGTCTTTGACTTTCACGTAAGCACATTTTTCTAAACGGACGTATTATTTATAAAACCGGCTGCGCTTGTTTAAAATTGCGTACGTGCTTCCTTCTTTTTTTTTTTGTGATCAAGATTTTTTATTGCTTTTATCAACACATAACAACGACAATACAGAACAAGAAAGGAAGGGAGGGAAAAAATATAAAGAAAACAAAAAAGAAAAGGGGTAGTGTAGCAGACAAGTCACAGCCAGATAGTAGAAATACAACACAATCCGGATTGGGGTAAGTGGAAAATCAAATCATAGAGCAGTCAAGTTAGTCAAGTTCAATGAATAAGCCTTCCATGCATCAACTGTACTGGGCCTTGCTTTGTTCAATCTGGCCGTTGTGCACTCAAGATTCACAATCCTCTGTAAAGAGTAAAACCAAAAAGTGTTCATACTGAAATCAGGTGTTATCCAATGTTGAAGAATAGTTTTTTTTGCAGAGGTGAAACCAGCAAATAGCATTTTCTTTTGTGTAATACTTAAATCGAAATCAGAGTCATCATTGAGCAAACATAAACATGGATTAGGAACATAGTCAATCTTAAATAACTTGGACATTACAGAATTGACATGGTTCCAAAAGTTGGCCACGACTGGACACTCCCAGAACATATGGAGAAATGAACCCGGTGTCGGGGTAGGGCAGAATTGACAGTAGTAGTTGGGTTGTAGTTTCATTAAGTATCTTCTATATGGTGTAGCATAGGCCCTGTGGATGACTTTAAAATGAATTAACTGATGAGCTAAATTTTTGGAGGTTGAATTGAGATTAGACCATATTGTGTCCCAGTTTGGGTGGAAATCCAATTCACCAAGCTCTCGGCTCCATAAAGCCTCAACCGCAAGTGGTTTTTTAATTGCGTCCATTAGATTGCGATATATTCTGGATACACAGCCACGAGAGGTTGGGGTATGTTCAATCCAGGCTATCATGGGGTGAGTTGGAAGTGGGGAGCGCCAAGGCACTCCATAGGCCTTGAGTGAGGACCTCAGCTGTAGATAGACAAAATATGATGACGCTGGAAGGACAAACTTAGTTTGGAGGTGCTGGAATGAAACTAGGCCATCATTGTCATACAGGTCTCTGAGAGTATTTACACCCCGAGAGCTCCATGTTTGCTGGTTGAATGGTCGGTTACCCGACATTAAGTTTTGGTTATTCCATAGAGGAGTGGAGGAACAGAATCGCAAGGAACCTCCCATGATTTTCTCAGACGCTTTCCACACCTTAAGGGCGTTATCTATAATGCAACCAAATCTATGACTGAGAGTCCTACGTCCAGTGCCTGAGAAAAGTAAGTCCTCTAATCTGACTGGACTGACCAGGCCTGCCTCTATTGACCTCCAAGGTACTTTTGAATTTGGATTCACCCAGGTGCGTAAGGCTTGAGTCTGGAAAGCTAAATAATACATCTTAAAATCTGGAATTGCCATCCCACCCGACAATTTGGGTTGTTGCAAAGTTGTAAGACGGATTCTCGAGCGTTTGCCAGCCCATATGAACCTTGAGACCAACGAATTAATATCATCAAAGTATTTGGGTGGTGGGGGTAATGGTAACATGGAAAACAGGAAGTTGATCCTTGGCAAAACATTCATCTTGATTATCGTAGCTCTGCCCTGAAGAGATATTTTGAGGCTATCCCATCTTTGAATGTCCGTTTTGATTTTGTTCAAGGTTACATCAAAGTTGTCTTTAATTATCCGTGGTATGGTTGGGTATATAGTGATGCCAAGGTAAGTAAATTTATCTTTCACTGGGATATGTCTAGGGAGACAGGAGGTTCTTGCTGAAGGACTAAGGGGCATTAGAATTGACTTCGTCCAGTTAATCTTATAGCCTGACAATCTACCGAAATCTTCAAACATTTCTAACACATGGGGGGCAGAAGTATCAATATTATCTAGAAATAATAGAATGTCATCAGCATATAATGAGATGTGGTGGCTATGATCTAGAATTGAAATGGGGGAAATGCAAGTACTCTGTCTGATGGCTTGGGCTAAGGGCTCAAGAGAGAGACAGAACAAGAATGGTGACAATGGGCAGCCCTGCCTCGCCGAGCGCTCCAGTTGGATTGGAGGGGAAATAACATTACCTGTGAGAACAGAAGCGGTTGGTGCATTATACAAAGTCTTAATCATAGCAATGAAATTAACCCCAAAGCCAAGATGGTCTAAAACAGCCCACATGTAGTTCCATTCAAGCCGATCGAAAGCCTTCTCAGCGTCAAGCGAGAATACTGCACAGGGGCTGGGAGAGCTATCGGTTAAATTGATGATATGAAGCAGTCTGCGCATATTGTCAGATGCAAGGCGTCCCTTCATGAACCCTGTCTGGTCTTCACTGATCAAGGCGTCTGTTACAGCCTCCAATCGTATAGCCAAAACCTTAGCATACAGTTTCTGGTCACACGAGATCAGGGAGATAGGCCTGTAGCTAGAGCACTCCAACGAGTCTCTCCCCTTTTTTAACAAAAGAGAGATAAGGGCAACTTTTTGATCTCTGTGAAAATCACCTCTAGATATAGCATCATTAAAGGAGTCCATAATAAGAGGACCTATCAACTCCCAAAGTACTAAATACAGTTCTGGTGGAAGACCATCTAAGCCCGGCGATTTTCCTTTCTGTAGAGATTGAAGGGCATTGTGTAGCTCCTTTAAGTCAAGAGGGCAGTCAAGAACTTCCCTTTCAGTCTGTGATATCTTAGGTAAATTGAGGCCATGAAGGAACGCCTTGCAGCGAGATGTATCATAATCTATGTCAGATTGGTACAGGTTGGAGTAAAATGTTTGAAATATACTATTCACAGCTTGGGGAGCAGTATGAACAGTGCCCGCAGAGTCTCTAATAGCATTTATAGAGGCTTTGCTTTCATTCTCCTTCAGTCTCAGTGCCAATAAGCGGCTGGGCCTTTCAGCATCAAAATAATATCTCTGTCTCGTTCTATGAAAGATAAATTCAGCCTTTGAGAGAGATATAGCATTATATTCTCCTTTGAGACAAGCGAGCCGTGTGGCTTGATCTTCTGTAAAATTTTGTTTTTGTAAATGTTCTACTGTTTTTATTTCCTTCTCTAGCTCATTAAAACGCTTGTTACGTGCTTTAGAGAGAGTAGAGGAGAACGAAATACAAAGGCCCCTGAGAAAACATTTGGTTGTTTCCCACAAAATTTGAGGATTGTCACACTGTGCTCTGTTTATAGCAAGAAATACTTCAAGTTCAGCTTTAAGAAAGATCGAAAAGTCAGGGTTTGTCAACAAAGTGGTGTTAAACCGCCACCTAGTGGCCTTGTCAGTATTAGCAGAGAGCTGAATCTTGCATGACACAGGTGAGTGATCAGACAACAGTATTGGCAGAATATCAATTGGGGACATGGAGGGAATGAGGGATGGGCTTACAAAAATGAAATCAATTCTGGAAAAAGATTTATGTCTGTTAGAATAAAATGTATAATTTCTGGCCTTATTATTCTGAATTCTCCACACATCAACAACGTTTAAATCCGTTATAAATGAATTTAGAAGTGCAGTTGATTGTGAGCTTACATTAACTGGAGAGGACCTGTCTACTGAGGGATCGAGGACAGAATTGAAGTCACCACCTACTATTAAATGATAGCCTGCAGAGTTTTCTAACAATGTGTTACTGATATCTGGTAGAAACTCTGCGTCGACTTCATTAGGGGCATAAATGGAGGCTAGCATCAATTTAACCTGGTTTATTCTCGTCTTTATGTAAACAAATCGGCCCTGTTTGTCATTTCTTATCTGATCAAGAGTCAAATGCAACCTCCTGTCAACCAAGACGAGCACACCCCGGGTCTTATTTTGAGCGCAAGAGTGCGCAATAACTTTAAAATGTTTGTTCTGAAAACGTGTAACGTCACATTCCTTAAGATGTGATTCCTGTATTAGAGCTATGGAGACTTTCTTACGGTGGAGGAATTCTAGAATCCGCGTTCTCTTTATAGCCGAGTTAAGCCCGTTCACATTCCAGCACATAAAAGTTAGGTCAGACGCCATGGGATTCTAATGAGCAAATACAGAATATCTGAATGAAATGAAAGTTCTGGTCATGACTACTTAGTATTTCTATCAGTACAGTAAAAGTCCAATCCGTTACGCGACTTGTCCGTTGGGAGGGGGAGGGAGAAAAACAAATGAAGAGAAAAATACAATGTACAAAAAAGTTAGCAAACCGCGAAGGTAACCTACAGGCTTGCCAAAACATAAACATTCTCTGAGACGTGACTCAGTCTATTGCAACGCTGTAGCCCACAAATCGGCTCAATACACCACCTGCTAGTTATAACAATGAGTCTTTATCGAACTTAAAGAATCATATCATCCCCTCAAAAAAAGGTAGCCTAGACATGGCATTAAATAATGAAAATAACGGGATATCAGCAGGCCATCATAATGGTGAAAAATGATAGTTTGAGATAGGGGAACATAACAACCATACCTCGTTAGACTCAGCGTTAGTCAAAGTAAACATCCATAAGCAATTGCATATCCTGGGGGAAAATAAAGTAAAATAGTCATTTCTATCGTTGAAATCTAAAGCAGTCCCCATGGCAATGTCGTGGCTGATTAGGTGGTCAGTTCCATCCCGTCACCATACTCGATCACCGGATCATTGACAGCGGTAGAGTCCTCTCGGCCGGGCCGCCTGGCAGGTGTGGGTCGCACGGGTCCTGTAGACAGCTTCGTTGTTGGGTCGCGCCGCACAGCACCGGCGTAGGATTCGGATTGGTGTGGCTGAAGTGGTGACTTCAAGGATCGGATGAAGTCCTCTGCTCTGGACGGACAGTCGAAGGACATCTTATTGCCATCGTGCTCCATTTTGAGAATAGCGGGGTAGATTAGGAAAGGCTGCAGACCCATGGCATGCGCATCCTTGATAACCGTGTTGAACCCCTTCCTCTTGGTTGTAGTTGGGGCACTGTAGTCTGGGAAGAACAGGAGGGTGGATTTGTCTTGCTTCACTGGATATATCTTCCTAGCTTCCTTTAGGATGGTGGTCCTGTCCTGCCATCTCAGTAGACGGAAGATGAGGGTACGGGGGCGATTGCTGTTTTGCTCGCGGCCATTATATATGCGGTGAGCACGGTCAATCTCGATGACTCGGCCAGCCAAGGAGGGAATCCACTTCACCAGGTTGGCTTTGATGTAACCTGCAGCATCCGAGCCCTCCAACGACTCTGGTAAGCCTACCAGACGTAGATTATTTCGCCGAGCCCTATCTTCCATGTCAGCTGTTTTCTCTGTGAGTTGTTCCACCTGCTTTCGGAGTTCAGCAATGCTATGTCTGTCCTCGCGCACAGCCATCTGAACAGAGTCGATGCGGCTCTGGGTCTTTTGGGCTAGCTTAGCTTGGTGCTCGATATCCGTTTTCATACCTCGGATAAACTCGTTGGTCCTTTCGATGTCGATTTTGATTGAGCAAAGCTGAGGGGTTAGGATGGAATCCACAGCATCTTTGATGGCCGAAGTAATAGCTGTGTTCAGGATGGATTGCTGTTCTTGCAGCGCTAGCCTGATACCGTCAGCAATGGCGGCGTCGAGGTCTTCTTTAGAGATAGATGTATCTTTACATTTCTTCTTAGTTGGAGAGTTTTCAACCTCTCTTTTGCGACTTCCCATAGCAAGTGATGTGGTCATTGCTGTTTCTAATATATTATTCGATAAATTGTAAAGTATTAGTGCAATTAAGTGGCAAATTGAGCGGACAAGAAGACTACGTGTGCATCGTCAACGAGTGGTCACGTGACTCTCGTACGTGCTTCCTTCTATAAATACCAACGCAGGTAAATTGAACGCAGGTGAATGAGGTTTGTATTAACGCCCTGTGATAGCGGCTCCATTATAGCGGCTGAATTAAGCCAAGTGCTATAATATAGGGTAGGCGTTTGTCTGGAAGCGGGAGAGGGCAGAGGAGGGTGGCTTCTCGGCAAGTTGCATTTGTAACGTTTGATCATGACAACTAACCAGGCAAATGCTTATACTCAGTACTCAAGTTGTAAAAGAAAATCAGGGGAGGTAGTGGATTTTATCATGAGGACAATTTTAGCATCCCCTCAGCGTCAGTGACTTCAGTGTCAGTAACTTGGTAAAAATGTCATTGCGTGTGTGCGTGCCCCCTCGCACCTTGAAATAGCAGTAATACCACGTTCGGGGATGGCAGTTCGAGTAATACCACCACGGGGGGATGGCAGTTTTTAAAGGGGGATTTTGACTGTTTTTATTTCAGGAGGGATGCCATCCCCCCTCATCTCGAGTGCTGCTTATACTGTAATAATATAATGGTCTTATTCTTATCAGGTGACATTGAAAACATGGCTGCGAACTCCCTTTGCGAACCCCCAGACACCGGAGGAAAATCCAGTATAATTTAGCGTGTGGCCGGGCAAGGTCCGTTGTGGAACGCACTAGGCATGTTGAAGGGGAGATAGACAGTTCTGGACGGATATAAAGAAAGACTGAAATACAATCATAAACATCAGTTCCCTTTAAATCTTGAATTAAACTCATTTTCTCGGCTGATAACAATATCGTTAAGTCTATTACGAGCCACTTGCATGAATTACAGTAGGCAGTGCGGCTCACATGCCTGTAATAACTCCGCATAACCAGTAGGTAATGTGCGTACGCACATTGTATAAATCACTACGTGGTTTTCTACGTAAGACACGGAAGTACTTTCTATAAATGAGGCCCCTGAACTAGATTACTCAAATTGTATCGCTTAGTCAAATGTATCGATTATAAATCGCTTTGGAATAAGGCGTCTGCTAAATGCCAAAAATGTAAATGTAAAATGTAATTGTCTTATCCAATCAGAGCCCAACATATAAGCTTGTTTTACTCCATTGTTTGTTAACAATATAACAGTAACAAACACTGCATAGCTTCAAAACAAATGTTGATCTCATGGATGGTTAGTCCTTGCATCCATAGCACTGTCTATGAATATGAGATCGGTTCTATATCTCTAGCCCCATCCCTCACCTGTACCAAAAAAGTGGTGGGGAGACCGCTTTGTTGTTATTTGAATCCCAGATTGCCCCTTTAAGGTATCACTTTAACTAAGGACAATTTATGTCATTGTTAAAATATTATGACTGGAGATCCATGGTTTTTAACTTTGATGTTTTATTTGATGTCGATTGATGTTATCCCCAAAAATATAGATTTTTAGTTAATGTGTGTTTGTTTGTTTGTATGTTTTAACTAGTCTCTGATCCATAAGTGTATGGAGACCCTGCGTTAATTTTTCATAAGAATATGTGTATTTACCCAGCATGTTTGCGTCTGTATGTGTGTGTGTTTGTGTGTGTTTGCATCTGTATGTGTGTGTGTGTGTGTGTGTGTGTGTGTGTGTGTGTGTGTGTGTAGGTATCCAGGGCGTGGTAGAGGCCTATCAGAACTGTCTTCCTAAGATCCAACTTTATGGCCCCACCAACATCGCCCCCATCATTCAGAAAGTGGCCAGCTCCGCCTCGCAAGAAATGCATACTCAGGAAGCCATGGTAAGATAACTGACTCAATTTTAGACCTGAGGGGTATTCCATCAACGTCGCTAAATGAAAATCCAGGCTTATTTTCATAAGTCTCGCTAATTTTAGTGAGAGTTTCGTTCCCTGAATTGTATTTAATGTTTAATGTTTTGGCATTTAGCAGAAGCCTTCATCCATAGCGACTTACAATATACATATTTGTCTAACAAAGTGACTCATCTATCCATCAGTAACAATGAGAAATAGTAATCTATGCCAAAACCAGGAGTAATTGAAAATTATAATGCTAGAAGAACATCATTACTACTAATGATTACTAGGTTACTAGGGCAGAAAGGCTTCAAACACCTCACCCAAATAGGCTAATTAACAGTAAATGCATTGTAGTTATGTCAGTTCTCATAGTTAGCTACACCATCATTTTAAACTTACATCTGATATTATCTAGCCTGCTGATAATATCGCCACGGTAGTGAATGTTCATTTATTTAAAAAATTAAATAAAACTAAAAGTAAGGTAGGTATAACTTATGCATTTAATTTGTCTGCAATCTTTTGCCAATTAAGCCATCTCCCTCGCTCCCTCCCTTATTAATTGCAGCAGTATTGCCCTCTTGGTGATTACTTCTTTATAGTCTACATAAAGCTCCTTCAGAAGGATTTGTTCTTCTGCTGCAGAGAACACAGCACTGCACTCTCTTTTTCACCTTTTTTATCGTCATCGTATCTTCTTTTCGACAATCGGCTGTCCTGGGCTGCTTCTTACCCTCTGCGCGTGCCCAAAGCAAGACTTTACAAGCCTGGCCAGAGTTAGAATTGGTGAGACACAGCTAAATTGTGTTAATGGAACAGCTTGAGCCTTAAGTCACAGTCGACGTTAAGCGTGATCACATCTTCCTGAACTTCAACTTCATACTATACTGTACAGTACAGTATGTGCCTTTTTATTTCTTTATTTATTTTTAAGTTTTATGTTTTTGTGAAGTGCATTGCATTGCACAAAACGTGCTTTATAAATACAATTGGATTGATTAATTGATCACCAGGATATACAAAGAGGACATTACAAAGAGGAATGACAGAAATATTGGTGAGGGAACACATGCACTACTCTCTCTCTCATGCTTTATCTCCATCTTCTTCCCTTTCTTCTATTCACCTTCTCTTTCTTCCTCCTATTTGCTCTGACTTTCCTCAAACATTATCTATCTCCTCCTCTCTACAGCAGTACTTCATCTTGCTGATCCTGACAGATGGAGTGATCACAGACATGGCAGACACACGTGAGGCCATCGTTCAAGCCTCCCACTTGCCCATGTCTGTCATCATTGTTGGCGTTGGCAATGCAGACTTTAGTGATATGCAGATGCTGGACGGCGATGACGGGATCCTTCGCTCACCAAAGGGGGAGCCTGTTCGAAGAGACATCGTTCAGTTCGTCCCATTCCGCAACTTCAAACACGTGGGTCTTCTTTCTTAATCTCAACATGAGAGTCTTTATGGAATTGTGACTGTACATGCTGTGGTCACAGTGCAACCAACATTTTGGAATTGCAACATTGGAGTCAAACCCTCTGCATGTGAATCTCTTCAGTATGTCTAAGAGTAGAAATATTTGTGACTCCTGCACACTGTGGAATCCCTAATATGTGTACTTTAGGTCTGATTTCTCCTATGAACCTGTTGCAAAGAGACTTTGTTCATTTGTGAAAAAAGGAGTTGTGTTTAAAGGGGGAATCTGGGATTCAAACAACAACAACACGGTAACCCCGGCACTCTCACAAACGAGACCATGTGGGACGCTATCAGTTTGGATAGGGCCGGTGCACTCACAGACTTGATGTTCCTAAACGAGATGGTGCGTTTTGGGTGCAGTCTGGGTAGGGAGACAGGAACAGTGAATAGGATGGCCTGATGGTCAGATACAGCTAAGTCCAGGAGGGAGGTGGGCCAGAGGAGCACACCAGGTCCAGTGTCAAGAGGTCTCCCCTCCCGCATCACACTGCACCTATCATACTCATTGTACTTAATGTTGTCTTGTCTTGTCTTCATTGCTGTATATTTTGGTGAATGTACAGCTCCCCACCATTCTGTATTGAAAACAAATTCCACCAACCACTGTTGTGGGCAATAAAAGGATCTTGCATCCTGTGTTGCCCTCGGATCGAAAAGATGTGCTCTTGGCAGTAGACGCTTGTGTTTTCCATGTGGAAGACCTGGGTTTGAATCACATCTGTCACACACCAATGAATTGTATTTCAGTTTCATGATTTGATGGTGGCTCCAATACATTTAAGCAATAATACATGAGAGGCTATGTGTTATGACATTTTTTATAGGCAAAACTTTGGAGTATAACTTTTTCATAACACAAAGATCACTCAAGTGTATTATTGCTGACCAGCAAAGATGAATTCCAAAACCATACATTGTTAAACAACAGTTGACGCTGCATTCACTAACATTGTTTTGTCAAGTGCAATTTTAGTCGTTCTATTCGTATTGACTGACGTGTTAACTCAAAACTACCAAAGCACTGGTTGATAGTTCCAAAACAATTAGTTTCTAGGGATGCTGTCCATAGTGAAAACAGCGCAGGTCTATGGTCTGATAATAGGCTACCTCTCTTGTAATGTAGTAGGTTACCTCATAGTAATGTATTATTGCCCTGAAACATTGCAGCAAAGGCATTGATACAGATCAGAATAGAAAACACAATGACAGGTTTTCGGGATGGTATTTATGATAGACATTGAATTGCACATTTCTGTTTTCTGTGCAATTAGTGAAGTAGCTGTCTAAAGCTGGGTTCTCAAACGCAGCTGGGCACCGTTTCTCAGGAACAACTCTCATGTTGTCGCACCCAGCTGTTAGGATGTTACTCTATCTCCTCCTGTTTTCCATGGACTGCTTCCAATAGCTTGTTATAGGGCTTTCAGCCATTTGTCCGCACACACTCATTATCTCTATGGCCTCCAGACCTGCATTGGAGATGTGTTGAACGGTAGTCCAGCCTCCTAGAGAGAGAGAAAGAGAGAGAGAGGGAAAGTGTGAGAGTGATTTAATAATGACGATATGACAATGATTATATTATTACTAATGTTCATTCCATTAATAGCAGACTAGTTATTTATTTAGTCCCATAGACCACATGGTATACCACACGCTATCATCATCAACAAGCTTTCGTCTGGTATTTTTGTCTATATGATCTTGTTTCATGCTCTGTCTTGCCTTATTACTTAAGGCACAAACATATTTAGACCAAAGTAAAAAATGCAGATCATCTTTTTCTAAAGTACAGGCTCTCTACTAAGCACAAACAGAAACTGTTGTAGTCTAGCTACAGGGGGTTGTGGAGACATTTACCACTGTACAGGGTTTTCCGGCACTCGGCTTCCCCTCGTGCCACAACCCTGTACCAGTGGTAAATGTCTCCACAACCCCCTTTCTCTCATGGTAATTGCTTACTTCTACAACTGTATGTTTGATGTGTGTAATGTATACATCTGGTCAGTATAAGTGCTTCAACTTAAAATATACTCACTGTTCCACTTAAAGTGATCTGTTTCTCTCTGCCCCTCCCTCAGGCTTCCCCTGCGGCACTGGCAAAGAGTGTTCTCGCAGAAGTGCCCAACCAGGTGGTTGAATACTACAACAGCAAGGGCATCAAGCCCAAAGTGCCCAGCGAGTACCAGTCTTCCAGGACGTTCGGCCCATGAGCGACCCAATAGCCAAAACAGATAGCACGTTATCAATGACTTTGAAAAGTGTACTGTTTTCGTTTGTTTTCTTGTTGGTTTGTTTTTCCGTTGTGCATGCGTGGCCCCCAGGGGCTTGCATCTGTGAAGCAACTGCATCATTCAAAGTATTTGTACGGAGAGACAAAAAACAAGCAAACGAACAACCAAACTGGCTTCCCTACAGATGAGCATGTCGATCTGGGAAACTATCGATGAAGGAATGTATGAAACACCGCAGTTCATTTTTATAAGAGTTAAGGTTTTGCTAAATTTCGTAAGATTCGTATATTGTAAAGCATTTTGAATTACTGCGAATGAACTAGCTACCTGGATTTAGAAACGTCTGCATCCTCAGAAGATATTTTTGAAGATGAGGCAGATGCATGAACTGTTGTTTTGCATGCTGGTTGTGAAGCAGACACTGTTTTATCATGGTTTATGTTGTTTTCTTTGTGAAAAATAGAGTTTACAGTATTGTTGGAGGGGGGAAAGATATTCTATTCTGAAGCATGTTCACATGTAAGCAAAATGTGTGATAGACTTTAAAGCACAACTATTCTGGGAAATGAAATATAGATAACTATTATTATGTTGCTATTGTGTGAAAACCAGTCTGACTTATGATAATAAAAGCTTTAAGAATATCTGTTTCAACCAGAGAGAGACCTTTTCTGAATTTACAGCATTATTGAATGTGTACAGTTTAGCATTTTGATCATTTTGGTCAGGGTCATCGCAGGGATGGCAGTGAAGGACGAGCTGCCATTCTGCCACCCCATGAGAGGTAGACAGGCCTTCAGCTGGTGGGTGTGGTAGGGAGTAGGGATGTACCAAATATGAATATGTTATCCAGGAAAGCAAAAATAATGCAATGGAAACAGATACAAAATCTTGCTCGTTATTATTCAGAACAAAAGCCATGATTGCCATGTTATGGAAGATATGGAAAGATATAGATATAGAACCAGTTTGATGCTGTGAAGGCACAAAAATGTAATTGCCAATGAATAGAAAATACAAAATGTTCCCGCTTCAACGTGACTTCTGGTATAAACCACACCCACTTCCGGTCTTTTATCCGAATACAGATACAGATTTGTAGGTTGAACAGATACAGATAATGACGTATCTGTACACATCTAGTGGGGAGGTGGTGAGTTGAAGCGTATAGACCAGCGGTTCCCAACCTTTTTGGACTCGAGGCCCACTTAAAAATCTCAAAACTGTGTCCCTAAAAACTTCTATTGCCCCCTTGTACTGTTTCTCTGTTTCTCCAGTGTCTAAATATTTTTAAAAAATAAACTTCTATCAAAGGCCCGGGCCTGAGCTGGATTACTCTTCCTGCTACGACTGGTGGATTGATGATTCACTTGCTTAGTATTCAAATGTATTGATTGTAAGTCGCTTTGGAATAAGGCGTCTGCTAAATGGCAAACATTTTTAAAATGTCAAATGTCAAAAGTATTCGTGGCCAACACAGGCCTTTTACGCACGCGTACAATTTTTGGGGGGTGTCTCGTCATTATTCTCTATGAGTTCCTATCTATCGGTATCACACATTTTTTAAGTTTTAAAGAATAAAATACAGTAAATTACAGTAAATACAGTTAATTTTTGCCCATGATTTGGCGACCCACTTGCAGTACCCTCGCCCCAAGAGGGCCGCGGCCCATAGGTTGGTAATCGCTGCTATAGACAGATGAAAGAGAGCAGGTGCAGAAGGCAGGTAAAACCAGTTTGCATATCGGGCCAACAAGTCCACCGATGATGCAATCTCCACCGTTCTCCACTCAGCTCTCACCCATCTGGACACCAAAAACTCAGATGTAAGGATGCTGTTCATAGACCTTAGCTCAGCATTTAACACAATCATCCCCCAGCAGCTTATACAAAAACTGAACACCTCGCTGTGCAATTGGCTGTTGGACTTCCTGACAGAGAGACCACAGGCAGTCCGGGTCGGCAGCAATACATCCAGCACCATCACCCTGAACCCCAAGGATGTTTGCTCAGCCCCCTACTCTTCACCCTACTGACCCACGACTGCACACCAAAGCACAGCACCAATGTCTTCGTCAAGTTTGCGGATGACACAACTGTGGTGGGTCTCATCCACAATAATGATGAGTCCAGCTACAGGGATGAGGTGAGCCAACTGACCACATGGTGCGGAGACAACAATGTCATTCTCAATGTGGAGAAAACAAAGGAGATTGTAGTCGACTTCCGGAGAGTGCACACCCAGCATCCTCCACTGACCATCAACGGTGCGGAAATTATTTCTTATGATTACTGATGGATAGATTATTCACTTACTTACACAGATGTATTTATTGTAAATCGATTTGCATGAAGGCGTCTGTTAAATGTCAAGAAAATAAACATACAATTAAAATCAACCCAGCTATCACCTGAGGCAAGGATCGAAACCAGCAACCTTCTGATTGCAAGCTGGCTGCCTTAACCCCTGTGCCAAACAGACAGTGCTGCTATTTTAGATGCAAGCTGATACACATTCCTATCTTTTTACACCATCTATCTATCTATCTATCTAAACTATCTATCTATCTAGCACACTATCAAACTATCTATCAAAATATCGCTTGACATTTTATAGTAGTTAGAAGATGGGTAAATTGTGGCCATGAAGGGATACACATGGTCATCAACAATACTTAGGCTGTGGCATTCAAGCGATGATTGCTTGGTATTAACGGCCCTAAAGTGTGCCAAGAAAACATTCCTCACACCATTACACCACCTGAGAATGAGAAGGTGCACAGCTGTTCCTAATAAAGTGTTCGGTGAGTGTATCTTGATTATATATATATTTTTCAATTGATTGGGGTTTTCAAGTCAATGAAGGGTCACAACTATTGATTTCCAATCCATGCTGCTATCCGAAGAATCCACACTGAAAATGATGGGGACTGAAAACTGAACGTTTTTTGAGTCCCAAGACAAAAGCGGAAACACACAGTGGAGCTTAATATGAATGGTGTTGATAATTCATGTAAACTGAAAAGGCCTACATTTTTCCAGATTATTGTAGGAATCTAGTATGACATCTCACAACAATTTAGGATTTCCGCCAGACGTTTCAATTCATTCAATTAATAAATCCATGTAGAAAATGTTTGACTTGGCTGAAGTTAAAATGAGTCCAACCTTGAGCAGCCATGTGTTAGGGGAGGGAGAGTGACAACTTTTAGGATTGCAGAGAGGATCCCGACTCTCTCCCTTTGTGGTATAGGATGGAGACAGGGACTGGGTGATGATAGCTGTAGAAAGGAGTTATTTGATGTTGTCCAGCATTGGGTGTGTGAGACGACAAGAGACCAGGGACCCAACAAAAACATCCAAAGCATCTCATGACAATAAGATCTCATTAAGTTGCGCATGGGCTACTGTATAGCCAATTGTCTCAGTTACAGTATACATAGGGGACTGGTATTTCAGGTCAGTTTTGCAGTGAGTCATCTGTTGCCAAGGCCTGGCAGCAACAAGATGTCTGATGGCTAGAAAATCGGCATGTCATCACAGTGTCAATAGTGGGGCTGTCACTATCCATCCATGATGCAAGGATGGAAGTACTGGTGTTAATTTACAACCACTAAAACTTATTCTAACCTCTACCCTAAACGTTCCCATAGTTGATCTAGCAACACATTTGGGAAATTAAATGACATGCTTAAATGCTTACAAATGGACACTTTCGTACATATCGTACAACAATATTGCCTTGTTAAATTAGTGGTCTAAAAAATTGCAAACCTGGACATTAAGAAAGACATTAAGATTAAGAAACAAGAATGAACATTAATAAATCTGTCAGAATTGTCATGGGGCATTCAAGTGTTTACAAAGACGTTGTTCCAGAATGTAACAAATAAGTTCAAATTGACTTCCATTTAAAAGTAGATTCTTTGTTATGAGTGTGTAACTATTCCATTGTTCTTGGACTGGATTCCCTTCATCAGCACAGCCATTCTTTGTGATAATCAATGATACATTTGAACTTGGAAAAACAACTGAACATTCTCACGATAGGCTAGATGATTGAGACCACAAACAATAGAACTTAAGTCTACCACAGATGAGGCTATTGCAATGCTATCTGCTATATTCATGTGATGTGTTTCAATCGATTTCAGGGTAATTTAAACAAATGACCCTAAGTTCAATGTTACATTATCTGATTACTGTTGAATAATTAGCCAAATACTAATAGTAATGTATGCAATTTCAAACACTGTCACTTTGTTTCAGCTGTCCACAATACCCTTTTCCAGAACTCTGCAGACTTTTTTAGGTAATTCTTTGGCCATCCTTTTTTGGTGGCTAACTAGTGGTTTGCACATTGCAATGAACCCTCTGTAGGTCTGCTGGTGAAGCTTCTGTGCATGATAGTCTCTGATATATTCACTCCTACCTCCTGGAGTGTTCCTGATCTGTGGGACAGTTGTTTTGGTATTTTTCTTCATCATAGTGGCTGTTCTTTGGTCATCCACTGTAGAAGTCTTCCTTGGCCTAACATGCCGTGTGCAATTTCTGAGATGAGATGGAGCCGGGAGGAGTTACTGTTACCTCTGTGGAGTGGATAGAATCACAAAAATGACTAAACGTTTCAGATTACATTTTCGGGGGAATACGACGTGTGCAAACAAAAAACACACTTGCACACGATGTGTGCAAAAAAAACAAAAAACACTTACACACTTATTGCTTGCATGCCACTGGTTAAGCTGCCATCAGTGGCATGTGTGCCTTGGGTTGCTGAATATAAATAAACTGAATATAAATAATGTATTATAAAGCATTTATAAACCCTTTACGAAGGGGACCGTAATGTAAAGTGTTACCAATCTAAGTTTCTCGACCCAAGCGCATATGGGAAATGAGAATAGACCCCATATACTCTCCTCATAAAGGTCCTGGGTTATCTAACCCTGTCGTCTAACATCCTACTGGATAACTGTCAATAAAATAAGGAAATAACATTTCCAACCGTGTAACTGCTGCCATCTATACTATTACCATATCATTACGCTATAAAAGTTGAGTAATTTGAGTCATTCAGACAATCTGTGTCACACTGGTTAACACCATTCGGTTAACAGGAACTAGAGTGGAAGTAGAATTGCATCAAAGTGGTACTTAAGTGAAGGTCATCCCTATTATTCACTCGCTATCAGAAATACAGTGATTTGAGGAGAAATAATTGGGTCAAGGCTTTGGTACATTGCTCTGTGTGTGTGTGTGTGTGTGTGTGTATGCACATATTTTCAATCTACTGGTTATGGGTGCAATGTGCTGCCATGGGAAATCAAAGTTAGATTTCCTCTGAATATCGGTAAAATTGTATTTCATTTGAGGATGGAACTCCCCAAGGACTCGCCCCACTCACTGCCAAAATGTTTTCTTCATAAGTAAAAACTGTCAGTCAACATATCAGACCTTCATATACTGGATTGGACGCCATCTTTGCACTTGAACTAACCACCCACTCCACCCAATCCCCAGTCTCTTTGGTCACGCAGCAATAACTTTCCCAGGGAAAAATCCATGGAGAGCTCTCAGAGGCTCATTGGCTCATAATTAGTTCCATCATTGGTTTGTCAGTCCAGGGTAAACTCAGGAGAGCTTCAATCATTAGCTTCAATAATTTACTCCATTAGGACATTTATGAAAAGGATGACTGTTGCCATGGAAGCATAGTAAAGGTCCCAGAGCATATTCTTGTAGAGACATTTGCTGCTGAAGATGCAGCAGTAGTCCTGGCACACAAGCTCTTACAAGGCTCAATGCTGAGCAGTTACAGACAATATTATATTGAGGCAAATAGGAAGAATGAGGATGCAATCGTATCAATACAAAATAATACATGTAATAGTTACAAAGAAACTTGCAAACCAACTCCTGTGTGTTAGAACACAGATTTGTCGACTTAAGGGTTAGGGTTATCAGGGTAATAACTGTTTGCACATATTCACATGACACGTTATATTCTCTTACTTAAATTTGTTAATTGTTCTGTTCTTGATAGTCATGCAGGGAGGAGCAAATAATTATATTGGAGTCAGATGTACTAGATTAATTTAGCTTAATGTGTATTTGTGTCACTGGCTTAGAGAGCACTAGAGGCCACTTCGTCATGTCTTTGACCATTTGTGGAATAACTTTATAGGCACCATAATATGGTGCAATGGGAATTGCAATGACAATTCAGAGTGCGTCTCCTCCTGTCTCCCTCCCCTTGCTAAATTCAGACTACTTCTAACTGAAACAATGAATCTGCAGATTATTTTTCTCATTTTCATCCAGCAAATGTCTTACATTACCTTAACTAGCCACGATTCTGTTGGTTGAGGTGCAGCCAATGAGCCAGCCAGCGGAGACACATGAAACGAGTGGTCTACCAGTAGCTGTGCATTCATACTGTGACAGAGAACGCCTGTCTTACCTGATCCATTTTACATTTTACACTTTTGGCATTTAGCAGACGCCTTATTCCAAACCGACTTACAATCAATACAGTTGAATACTAAGCATGAGAATCATCAGTCCACCATTCGTAGCAGGAAGAGTAATCCAGCTCAGGCCCGGGGCCATTGATAGAAGGAAAAACCTTCTCCTATCACCTTCTTCTAAAACCTTTTTTTTCTCCCTTGATCCCATGATCCCATGATCCCATGATTCCCATGATCCCATGATTCCCATGATCCCTTATACCGTATGTCTCCCTAAACTACCCTTCCAGCTTCCACCTAGTGTGACTGGGTTGTCTGACTGGCTACACAGTACACAGAAGTAAACTTCTCCAATGAATCTGTCAATAATGTTCACATTTTTATCCAGCTATATGCCGCAGAAAGTGATGGTCGAGTTCTCCACGTCCATCATTGAGCCCATCCTCAGCTTATCGATCACCGTCTGGTCCGCTGCCTCCACTGCCAAGGACAAAGGCAGACTACAGCGGATTATTCAGTCAGCGGCAGCAACCTGCCATCTCTCCTGGATCTATTCCACCCCCCCCCCCCCACCCCGTCACACACACACAAAGCACTGACTGATTTATTCTAAATTACAGCCTACATAATTATTGTTCTATTGTTCTTTTTGCCATTGTAAAAATAAAAAATAAAGTGCTTATATATTGTTGTTTTTTTATGTCCTATATGCACCAATATCAACAAGTCAATTTCCTGTATGTGCAAATATACCTGGCAATAAAAATAATTCTGTTTTACTTTTGTAGGAAAAATCATCAGAAAACATGTTACAAACGTATCTGCACACGAAGGCTTCGGTTGCTTAGGTTGGCCAGCACTGATAAAAGCTTGCAGTACAGTAGGTAGCCAATGAGCCTAGAGGTAGATGAAGTAGATGAGGTAGATGCCCAGAAACGTCCAAAACATTTTGTAAAACCAAATTCATATATTAGGAGGGAACAGTTTTCATGGTAAGAAATGGGTTTCCAATATAGCCTATAGCCCTCATTTGCTTCTGTGTTTTCCTGCCTGTGTGCACCCAGACTGTTTGATTATATTGTTTTTTCATCCAGGGCAATTGGCAATGTTCTGGGGTCTGTCTGATTAAATAAATTGTGAACCTGAAGATTGCTAGTTTGCCTTATTTTTTACAATGTGACTGCATTGCATACAGTTGCAACACAATAAATAGAGGTTATTACATAGAGTAGTAACAGAAAAAGTACAATGTAATGTAATGTGAGATGATTATTTGTCTACATGCGGTCTGTGTATATTGTGTGATTAATAATATTGAAAAAACAATGTTTTGATTGCTGCTATTGATAGTCATTCACTCGTGATAATGACAACTAAATCATGAGGAGAACAAACTAAAAAGGCATGGAACATCCACATATTGTACTGTGTTACGAACCCCAGGTCTTATGGCTCTTGTGTAGGGGGTGTAGGGGGAGCCGTAACATAAAGTGTGTAAGGAAGTTGCCACTTGTAGATGTGGGAGGGAAAATAACTAAAGAAAGGCACAACACGAACGAACTAAAGTGCAACGATTTAATAACAAATGGTGGTGTACAAAAACACAAGCCATAGGACAACAGGTAGACTATGAGCGGTGTCAACCCAAAGAAACAAAAGAATAAAGTGTGACCCTACCAGTGATTACAATTCTACATAATGACAGCCGCTCCTTTGCCTAATGTATTTAACATAGATGAGGCTACGTGATGTAATGTATACCCAAGGGCATCTCACCTACGCCTGTTTCCTATGGCTAGTGTGTGACAATACAAAAATAGAAAATAAACTGTAGTCAAATACTAAATCAAACAAGAAATAGGCCTTTTGTGTTCATAGAAAAAGTATTTGATTTCAACTCGTGAAAAATGTGTTTATATATTTGTTCAGTGTAGTTCCCTTATTTCAGGGCACCAAAAGCAATGGGATGGATTAATAATATTAAGATTATATTATAATGTCCAAATTAAGCACTCATGTTTAGTGTTTGACAATCCTTTGCATGCAATAACTCCCTGAAGTCTGAGACCCATTGACCCCACCAGGCGCTGGGCACCGCTGGACTGGCCATACAATCTACCTGCCCGACCGGCCCCCCCCCCCAAAAAATAAAAAAATAAAAAAATAAATAAAAATAATAGTGCGGCCGACCCCAAACTAGCGCGGCCCAAAATAGCGCGGCATCAACTAGCGCTGAATCAAGCGGCGGCCCCCGTTTATACTAACACATGGGCTGGCCCAATCACATGCTTAGGCCCTGCTGTCCATCGGCCCCCTCCCCCACTCTGATCCCTCGGCCGACAACCCAAGTGCAGTGTCATGTTCGTAGATAAGATAGTGAAAGGGGGTGCCCCGAAAATTAGGGAGAAAAAAAGTAAGAAGCTAGCAGAGGATGCCTCAAAATGTCAGAAACTGACAGATATGTTCTCTGGATCGACTGTGGGGGCTAGGCCTACTACAGATACAGCAGCCATGTCTCATCACCGTGGAGTACGTCAACAGTGAGTGAGTACACTGGTTCACACTTGCATTGGTATACTTGCTGTCCATGTCACTTACTCCGCTCTATAGTTTTTTTTTTTACAAATGGTATATTCAACAGACTGCATGTTGATCGGCGGTGTCTGAGCCACATGGCAGGGCCTAATTTTTGTCCCAGTCCAGCCCTGGCGCTGGGTATCTTTTGTATCTGGTGATGTTCTGCTTGTTTTTCTCAAATCTTATCATCAGGAAATGGAATAAATGTTCAATTGGATTTAAACCTGAAGATTTACTTACCAGTCAAGAACTTTCTCCGTTTTCTGTCCTGAAAAACTCCCTAGTTGCTATTGCAGTATGTTCATTGTCCTACTGTATGATGAGGCGAGTTGGCTTACAGGGAGGAGGTCCAGCAAATGGTGGTGCAGTGTGCTGACAACAACCTGGCTCTCAACACCAGTAAGGGAGATCATTGTGAACTTAAGGAAAACTGGGGGCTGCGTACACTCCCCCATCTACATCAATGAGATGGAGGTGGAGCGTGTTCTCAGCTTCAAGTTCCTGGGTCTCCACATCTCCGAGGACCTGTCTTGGACGCTCAACTCGTTGGTCAAAAAGGAGCAGCACCTATACTTCCTGAAGAGACTGAAGAAAGCCCAGCTGTCTCCCAGGATTCTTCTACCGCTGCACCATTGAGAGCGTCCTAACCAACTGCGTCACAGTGTGGTACGGCAACTGCACTGTGTCTGACCGGAAGGCCCTGCAACGGGTGGTGAAAACCGCCCAGCGATTCATCGGCACCATACTCCCTACCATCGAGTCCCTCCAGGCATGACCGGTGTCGGCAGAGGGTGGCAAGCATCATCAAGGATACCTTGCACCCCAGCCAAGGTCTGTTTGCCACTATTTTCACTTTTGGTTAGATGCTAAACTGCATTTCATTGTCTGGTATTTGTACTCTGCAATGACAATAAAGTCTAATCTAATCGAATCTAAAGCACCAGGTATTTTCTAGAACTCGAGCAGACATTATGTTTCTGTACACTTCAAAATACATTCTTCTGCTGCCAGCAGCAGTTACATCATCAATTAATTAACCAGGTCTAGTGCCAGCTATACATGCCCACATATTCACAACACACCCTCCACCATTTTTCACAAATGAAGTGGTATGCTGTAAATCCTTTCTAAACTTTCCTCTAAACTTTCCTCTTGCAATCACTCTAGTACATTGTATATGTCAGTCTTATCTGTCCACAAGACATTTTTCCAGACCTCTGCAGGCTTTTAAGGTACATTTATGTCACCTATATCCTGAATATTATAGGTGAATACCAGACATTGACAGCTCTCTTATGCCTGCATAATGATGTGGTACGGCCTCACTAACAGAACACACCTCACTAACAGAAACACTTAAAAAAGTAAAAACATCTCATGTCTTTATGGGCTATACACACATACAAGAGAGAAAGAGACACTCTCCCCTCACAGGGAACACACACTTACTCACCCCAAGGGCAGTCCCCATAGCTCATGGTCTCTGACTGGAGACTACTCCAGAAGCATGGATGAAACACTGTAATTTTATTATTACAAGCATTAACATAGATTATTTGAACTGAATTTAAATATTATTTGAATATACAGGTGATGTTTTTAAGCAATTATACTGCGATGTGGTTGCTGCTTCTATCCTCTTCCACTAGCATTAATGTCTCTTGATGTAGGATTAGGTTTTAATTCTTTCAACACTTTCCTCAAACTAATACTACTATACTACATATTGATATACCACTTTCATAATGTCGGTCCCAGCCAAGCATTAATGTACCTCTGGACGTCAGAGGATAAAGGATGTGATGTCTCTGGTCCTATTGATCAAAGTCTCCAATGTAAAACAATAGCTGACCAGATTACCCTATACGCAACACAGGTGCCAATTTCCCCTGATAAAACACTCTAATCTTCTGCTTTGTTGATTCACTCCTTTGTTTAAATCATTGTCAAGAATGACCCTTCTGTGTTTGTGCTCTGTTTAAACCTGGTATTTGGTGTGGGAGATTAATGCCATGCAAATTGCCCCAATAGGGCAGGGAATTGGGCTAATGAAGGCCTTGTTCAGAGAGGAAGAGCTATGAAAGGGGTTGATTAGCTCTATCAGGGTACACTTGCATTGAGCAGCTACCACAGATCTGTGACTGTAAGAATGCCTCACTACCTCTGAGATTTGGAGCACTGCTGATGAAAAGTGACCTTACACTTTCATGTCACAATCCATTAAGGTAAGAATGTTGGTGGATAGACATCATTAGCAGTTGACATCATTAACATATACATTCCTGATAGCTAAATTGGCACACTTTGTATCAGGATACAGTGGAACAGTTTTTGTCTCACTAACTCAATGTCTGTGTTGCAACATGTGTGACTGGCACCCACAAAGGGAAGAATCCTACATTTAATCATAAAAGAGACAAAAGGATAATTCGCTGGGCTTCATGGATTATGTTATAAACAGGCCCAACAGCTATTGTTGTCATGTTCAAATATGTAGAATAGCAGGAAATGCATTTTGAACAATGTGCTTAAGATTCAATCACACAATTCAAAGTAGACTGTTGTGGATTTGTGAGAGTTTTAGATTTGAATATGGTTATAACTCATTTTAAATAAGCAAATATTTAGGCCTATTAAATGAGACTGTCACCAAACAGATTGGTACGCATCAACAACCCATTCATTTACCCATTATCACTGCTGCATCAGAGTAGGCTAATGTTCTTAATTCAGTCTCGTTAAGTGTCTGTGACATTAGATCTTTGACGGTAAGACCCACATCCAAGCTGGTCAGTCAGCTGTTCTTTTAAGCTTCAAAAAATGTGGTGATTTGGTTATTTTGGACTGCATCTAATTCTACTTGGTATCATCTTTCAGGTATCATAGATCAAGTTTACTTTGAGGAATACATCATTAAAGGAATTGTTGGGCTAATTTGAATTGGCCTAGGATTTTCTTCCAATGTCTTAATGGAAGCAATTTGCAAACCAGCACAGGTATGATCCTGTCTGAGCAAAATGTGTAATCAACTGTAAGCTGATGATCCATTCCAAGATATTGAGAAGATATGACAAGAGATTCAAATTAGATTCAGTTTAATTGGATGCGCTCATTTTGAGGCTGGCTTTCATGGGTGAGTGGTAGACTCAGGCAGGATTTGTTCAATACGTTGGTAAAGTACATTTACATTACATTTTTGGCATTTAGCAGACAATTTTATCCAAAGCGACTTACAATAAATACATTTGTCTAAGTAGGTGAATCATCTATCCATCAGTCATCGTAAGAAAGTAATCTATGCTCTGACCAGGGGCCATTGGGCAGTTACAATGGTAGAAGAAGGAATCATTATTATTATTTATTTATTTTTATTATAGGAGAGAAAATGTATAGGGGGGTAGTGGAGATGAGGAGGTATTTAGGAGTGATAGTTAAGATGTAGCCTGAAGAGATGGGTCTTCAATCTACGGCGGAAGATAGGTAGTGACCCTGCAGTCATGACAGCAATTGGCAGCTCGTTCCACCAGCGGGGCACCAGGACAGTGAAAGGTCGTGAACTAGAGCGACTGCTGCGTACACCTAGAGGTGGCGGCCGGGGTGGAAGAGTGGAGTGACTCTGCAAGGGTTTGGGGGCTTACCATCGTCTGATGGCGGAGGCGGGGAGCCCGGCCAAGAGTGCGTTGCAGTAGTCAAGGCGGGAGATCACAAGTGTCTGGACCAAGAGTTAAGCTGCTTCTCTGGTGAGGAATGGATGTATCCTCCTAATGTAGCGGAAGAATCTGCAGGAGCGTGCTGTCGCTGTAATGTTCGCTGCACAGGATAAGTGGTTGTCAAGGAACACCACAAGGTTCTTGGCTATCTGGGAGGAGGTCACAATAGAGTTCTCTACTGTGATGGAGAAGTCTTGGAGAGGGCATGCTTTCCCAGGGAGGAAGAGCAGCTCAGTCTTGTTAAGGGTGAGCTTTAGCTGATGGGCTGACATCAAAACAGAAATGTCTGCAAGACACACAGAGACACCTGTCACCACCTGTGACTCAGAGGGGGGGAAAGAGAGAAAGAGTTGAGTGTCATCTGTGCAGCAGTTGAAAGTGATTTCATCATAATCAAAGAATAATACAAAGTTCTCAGGGGACAAACATAGCAAGTATGTGTTGAAAGCAATTAAATATCTCCAAAACGGTTGGCATGTATTTCAGTAAAAGGTAAAACAACAAGAAACCTGATCCTGATATACACATCTCTGGTGAGAAAATCACACTGGTCAATGAATTCAAATTCATCTTGGGATAATGCTTGATTCAAATCTGTAATTTAAGCCTCATGTCAAGAGAGTTACAAAGATAATTCAATTCAATCTCTCAAACTTCAGAAACTATGTCTAATTGTGCTGCAAAAATGTTTATCGTATATGTATATCTCACATAACATACTGTATAACAAGCTGGGGGCAAGCTAGTTCATCCACACTGAAGCCCATTGAATCACTATATAAACAGTCAATAAAAACATTGGACAAGAAGCCTACTAGACACCATCGCTGCAGTATCCTAAGGAAACACAACCTCTTGAGTAAGGAAAATATTGTTACTGTCAGAGGAGACTGCTCGATCCCATTCAGAAAGAGCACATTCAGCCAGACTGCATTCTCAATCAAAGCATCTCATGATTGGAATAAACTACCGGAAAACATAAGAAAGTGCACCACCTACAAATCATTTTCCAACCACTTGAAAAACTAATGGCTCATTAGTAATCAGCAATGCAGTCACTAATTCCACTAGCAATGGATCGTACTAATCTCTCTGTTGTGCTGATGTTTTTATTGTTTCTATGATGATGTTTTTTTTGCTGGTGTGCTAACTAGTGTTGTTCCGATACCATTTTTTGATCCCGATACCGATACCGATACCTGACCGTGCAGTACTTGCCGATACCGAGTACCGATCCGATACCACGGCGTTTGAAAAAACAAAACAAAAAAACATGTTTTTTGAGCCGCATACTCACCTCGATGTAAAATTATTGCTAACACTTAGTCTGGCACTGCTCAAAACCTTTGTAAAACTCGTAAAGTTTTTGCAAAAATTTAACAAAAAAAAAAAACAAAAAGTGTTTTTGTAAAGTACTCGCCGATACCGATACCAGCATTTTTGTGCGTATCGGTGGCCATGCCGATACTAGTATCGGTATCGGAACAACACTAGTGCTAACCATGTGTAATGCAATGTAATGTAATGTCCAATGCCTGTCTCTCCTTTTAAGCTGTTCAGGGACTACGGATGAAAACTAGCCTTCCTGGCTAATTCTGGTGCATTCTTTGATGTACACTGTCCCTGCCAAATAAACAATAATACAATACAGCTTCTTAGGAGACTTGTAAATATGGCTATTTTAGCCAAACAATTGTTTTTGCATTTTTGACAGCCAAATATGACCATTTTCATATCCGTTTTGTTTGGGTGTCTCCAGTGACGTTTCACTTTACCAGCATATTGCTGCCCACAGTTGTTGGTTTCTCCTCTATCACACATCCATCACACATTCTCCTCTATCACACATCCATTTTTTCAATTTGATGAAAGGAGCAGTAGCCTATAAGGCATCATTGTATATAACTTGGTTTTCTATGTTACATCCTGTAAGGTATGTACATCCCCATGGTATGACATTCAATTAATGATTTTAAGCTTAAAATATGTTTTCAGTCTTTTATGGGGGAACATTTCTCAGTTTTATTATGAAATGGTGAGAATTACCTCACTAACTTCAGCACCAGATTCAGATTCAGATTCAGACAACTTTATTGATCCCACTGGGGGCAATTCCTTTGTAGCTTACTCCTCATTCAGACACAAACAACATACCACAGTACAATGTACTGTTCAGTAAACAGACAACTAGGTCATTAAAGGGCACCTTTTAGTTGTGTATTTTTTTTTTAATAATAACTACTCGACTAAGAACAGTACATGGTAAGTCTACTTGAAGTGATCACCATCTGAGTTAAGTAGTCTGATAGCTGAAGGGATAAAAGATTTGGAGTGACGGTTGGTCTTACTCCGAGGAACATTAAAACGACGTCGCAACAGCGAAAAGTGGTGAGCCAGAGCATGGAGGGGTTGGCTGATAATACTCTTTGCCTTCTTATCCACCTGGTCCTCCCAAAGGGAACACAGGTCTCTGTGTTTGACTCTCGTTATCTTTGAGAGTGAGAGTATTCTGTCTGGCTGCCTGGTATGGCCTCTGAACTGCCCTCACCCGTAAAGCCCCGCAGAGAGTGGCAAATACAGTTCAGTTCATTATGGGCCGTGAACTCCCAGCCATCCACAATATCTACTCCTACAGATGCAAGAGGAAGGTCATCAGGGACTGCAGCCACCCTAGCCACGCCCTGTTCTTGCCGTTACCGTGTGGCAAACGGTGCCAGAGTATCTAGACCTGGACCAACAGGTTTTGGAATAGCTTATACCCGCTTATACCCGCAGGCCATAAGACTGCTCAACTGACCCACATGATACAAGATCTTTTTTTGCACACAAACTCGGTTGGTGGAATTCGATTCTTCCTGCCATCTGCAATACTGTCAATGTGGCAGACCAGGATCAATCATGAATAATCAGTGACAATGACAATCAATGTCAGGGCAGGGCCGGGCCGGCTCTACGAGGGGGTCAACCCAACCGTGCCTCTATAAAAACATTCTACTGCTCTACGGTTGAATTTTGATTGTGCAAATCCACGTGGCTCTGACACTCATAAACACAACATATAATTGTGTGTCCAAAAAGGGACAGCTGCTATTGTTTTCATTGTCACAATGTATAATAATAATAATAATAATAATAATAATAATAATAATAATAATAATAATAATAATAATAATAATAATTGGTAACTTTAGAATGACTCATGAATTATTATTTCAAAAAGATGTCCATGAGAAATCAACTTTCTCACAGGACGTTCTTAGCTGTAGAAGCCTGCTGCGTCTCATGTGTCTCTGCAATGTACACAGGTGTAATCTGCTCCATCTTCTGTTGAAAGAGTGAAAGATTTGCTCAAAGAAGAACAGGGATGGCAGCATTAGAAGAACAGGGATGGCAGCATTAGAACATTGGAATTGTCTTATTGTTATCTGCTGTATTGCCTAGCTTCTCTTGGCTAGACGCTCTGTGTTCCCCCTACGAAAATCCAATGCCACCCTACTGTTCTGGTGCCTGCTGCATCGTGCTTTGCCAGTAGACATTTCAACAGTACCCACCCAAACCACCACCAGTGGCCAGAACTGAGAGTGGATGTACAGTATCTACCATCAACCACAGTGAAAGATGAGAGAGCTGTGTCTCTCTCATTTGCCCAGAGTGGAGCCAGGGCTGTAGGGATCTCACAGCAATTAAACTTCTCTTTGGGAGAAAGAGACACTCTCCCCTCACAGGGAACACAAACTTACTCACCCCAAGGGCAGTCCCCATAGCTCATGGTCTCTGACTGGAGACTAATCCACAAGCATGGATGAATTGGCATTCCAAGTTATTCCAGAGTAATGCACTTGTCTGCATTAGCCTGCACTTTTCAACCATTCTGTGAAGGATCTGCCTAAGGTTGGTCCGCTGTGGGAGATCTACAGGCTGGAGAGGGGCGGAGGGTAGGGGTAGAGGAGGAGTGGGGGTGTCTGGGTAATAGAGGTCCCTCTGAGCTGTGTGATCTGGAGCTAATTGAGTCGAAGCACAGTCATAAACCTCTAGAGGGATTACTGTCTTGGTAAATTATGTCCATTTATCTGGAATCCTCGACTCCCAATTACTTCTCCCCTTCACGGCTTTCCAAGTAAGTTGGATGGAACTGGCAACCCTGATTAGGTTTTTGAACGCGTTTGGTTGTGAGGTCCGAATGGTGACGTAGAGAAACACTGAGGTTATTTAAGTTTCATGTAACCTCAAGGATTATTATGGGAACACCAATTATTTCTAATTGTCAGACACAGACATAATTAAGGACTTGGATCTCAAAGATATTTCCTTTTTTTTTGTCTCCATATTTTACTATCTTCTTTACCAAGGCGGTCTAATATAATTATCTATGTGTGGTTCTATATGGGACCCTAACCCCTCCACCTTAGCCCATCCACCCTAGCTCCTACACCCTAGGCACTCCTACACCTGGTATTCCTGCCTAAGCTATGTCCTTAAGTCCTCAATTGACACTACTGCATAACTAAATAATGTTTCCCTAACCCACACACATAATCTACATGGTACTTTATTTCTTGTGTTGACATGGGTCCAGGACAATTTTAAAACAAAGGACTTAATTTGGCAAATTTATTTCATAAATACATGTAATAATGACCACCATTCATAGATTAAACATAGATATACTCTTGCGGCAGTGGGATTGAGTTTTCAAGATAAATGATTTGCTATGAGCATTTCTCAATATGTCACGTTGCTAGAATGTTAATCCATGCTAGCATTTTAGTTAAACTTTGATTTCAGTGACTGATGAGAAACCTGTTATGGCACCTAATCATCAGGAGTGTCACTGATTAGTGATTAATAGCACAGCCAGGGCTGCACTTACGGCAAAAGATAATGTCTTCAAATCTGGTGACAAAACAAATTATAAAAAAGCCCGCTATGACCTCCGCAGAGTGATTAAGGCAGCCAAACAGGGAATACAGTGAAAAGATAGAGGCACAGCTATGTAGCAATGACTCACGCAGCATGTGGCAGAGGGGCTGCACACAATAACAGACTTCAAAGGGAGACCTAGCTGTGCAGCTAAAGTAGCTGGCTCCTGATACCGGATGAGCTGAATAGCTTCTACGTCTGCTTTGAGAACACCAACACCAACCTACCTGAGAGAGAGGGCACACACCACAGGCATCACAACCATCGCTCTGGGTCACCGAAACAGACGAATGCAAGTTGTTCAGGCGAGTCAACATCCGGCCGGCCAGACGGCATACCATGCCGGGTGATCAGAGCATGCACAGTGCAGCTGAATGGTGTGTTCACAGACATATTTAACCTCTCCCTATCCACAGGAATGGTCCCCTCCTGCTTTAAGTCATCCACCATTGTTCCTGTGCAATGTAAGACCCAACCCAAAAACCTGACACCATAGGTAGACATGGGCCTGCATTTGTAGATGCATTTGTAGATGCCATTTGTAGAGGGCCATCACCAGTTTACACCCCCAGCCCTACATCAGTTCATTTCTCTTTATTCTTGTGCTCTGAGTCAATATAAATTGCAGTCCGGCAATCTGATCAGCGGCAGAGAAACAGTAAGTAAGTAAGTAAGTAAAGCTTTATTTATATAGCGCCTTTCGTACATGAAATGCAACTCAAAGCGCGACAGATTGAAGAAGGCATATGCTTTCGTAATTGCAGAGGCTCCATGGGATTTTCATCTCACGTGTCCCACTAGCCTTGACGTTTTACAGTGCCTATAGAAAGTAATCACATCCCTTCACTTTTTCCACATTTTGTTGTGTTATAGACTCAATTTAAAATTGATAACCTGATCCACACAGTGTGTAATTGATTCCTATGCAAATCAGAGACCGCTAATTTTAAGGGTATCATTGCAAAGGATATGAATACGTATGCACATGAGGTATTTCTGTTTCAATTTTAATAAATGTGCCGAAGTTTCTAAAAACGTGTTTTCACTTTGTCATTATAGGGTATTGTGTGTGGATTGATGACAAAACATTTTTATTTAATCAATTTTAAATTGAGTCTATTACACAACAACATGTGGAGAAAGTGAAGGGGTATGATGACTTTCTATAGGCACTGTACATAAGGAAGCACAGCTTTGAAATCTTTCATTTGGGAGCTCCCAATCCCAATTGCTCCCAATTGTTAGGTCGGGATCTGAGACAAGAGCCAGCTTTGTGGAGTGTTGAGCTGGTGGGTAACTTGTGAGTCTTCCCCATCCTTACCTCTCAGTGGACAAGATGGGGAAGTAGAATCCCCTCCCCTCCCCTCAACCTGTGTTTAAAGAGCGCAGCACAAACTCCTCTAAGAGAAGGGAAGTTGTTCGCCAACATATTCCAGCCATTGGAATTCCCCCAGATTTGGGAAAATCATGTTCTCAACCGGACAATGTTGACTCAAAACTGTTGTGACAAAGAGTGTTAAGGACCTACTCCCTTGGGGGCGTCCTCTTGGCCTAAAGGTAAACACTTGAGTTCAAGTCCTGCCTGTCATATTGGTGTCATGCAGGCTTCTCGTGGAGGGGGGAAACAAAGGGGTGTGAACGTGATATGGTAGCCCTGCCTGAGATATCTAAACTCAAGTGTCACCTTTGGACCTAGAGGATGTCCTAAAACAAAGTTGACGGGAACCGGGTAGAGTGACATTAACTGGGATAACTTAATATCGGCCAATCCTGGCAGAGTGAAATAGTCTTAGTCTGAATGATCTTGATGATCCAGTGCCCCATCTCCAGATCATGAAAGTGCTTGATGAATGGTCATAGAGTTTGTTGCCAAGCCCTCATAACAGAACAGCACTGCGCCTCTTAAAAGTTAATTAAACAGTCAGTCAAAAGATTTTATTTCTGATTTTGCAAACTTTTTGTTCAATCTTGTCCCAATTCATCTATTCAGCTCTAATAACATTGGCAAATGCAGAAGCCAAAGGATACAGCCTCTACTGTACATTGTCTTACAAGTCAGATGAGCACGCACACTCCAATGCCACAACAAGTTACTATGTGTTTCAACATAAATGGCAATAAATGTTATCTGAATCTGAAGCAATCATCCTAACTTTTAGGCATCCATTGAGAAGCCGAGGAAAGACATGTTTGACTGAGATGAGGGAAGCATCTACTGCTAATTGTTGTAAGTAAATTTAATCAGTGTTAAAACTACATGCTGTTTCTTAGTTGTGTGCCTATCGATTAATCAGTATTAGCCGGCTAGTTTCACTCTGGATAGACGCTGTGTTTGAAGCCTAATAGCCGGGTAATCGGAGGGTGTGATAAAAACCCTATGCATATAAACAGCGTTGACCTGTGAGGGTGTGTATAATACATTTTTGACTGAGCTGAGTTTCACTCTGGATAGACACAGTGTTTGAAGCTTAATAGCCGGGTAATTAGGGGGGGGGGGGGTCGTCCATTTAGGGGACAAGAAATTATGCAAGCATTCCTATCTGATAGATGTCTTAACTTGGCGTAACGCAGTTCGTTCAACAACAGGAATGGTTATCAATCAATTAATTCAAAAGGAACTGTCACGACCCCGCCTCCCCCACCACTACTTGCAGCAATCAGCACACCTGTCTGCTATCCTGTCATCACCTCACCACTACAAAAACCCTGCACCTGCAGCTAATCGACGCTGGATTGTTTGCCATACATGCAGTGAAATGTGACCCAAATCAGATTTTTTTTGCCGACATGTGACTCAGGTCTGATTTATGCATGACCGTGTGAACAGCGCAAGTCACATGAAGTCTGACTTTTAACAATCCGACCTGGGTCGCATTCAGAGGTGGTATTATATCGGATACATCGGATCTGATATTTAGCAACCCGCCCGCAGTCTGAACTGTCAAGTCGCGTTTAATGCGACTTTTACGTCACTCTAGCAGGGTTGCCAGATGGGATTGACAATTTACAGCCTAACCAGTCTATAATAACCGCTAAATCCAGTAGCCCATTTGGCAGTAACCCGCCCCATCTGGCAACCCTGCACTCTAGACACAAGTATAGTAGTGAGTGCTCTACAAAAAGCCATAGCTAAGCATTTGGCTCTCTTTTTTTTCCCACTCTTCTTCTTTTGACCACTTGCTCATATCTTTGCCGGCTTCCGCTGCACAAAAACTTGAAAATGAAACCGTTCATTTTTGTAACGTTATCATGTTATCTATGGTTACTTCCGTAAACAGTGCGCTGCGCCTGACGTCATTCTTATTGTTCTGCACATGCAGGTCTGTTCAGGGCCGTGGAATGTTCACACGGGAGTCAATGTAGGTCAAATATAGGTCACATTTTTTAAAGTAATGTGAACTGCCAAACAACAAAATCTGATCTGTGTAAAAAATCGGTAATTGAGCATCAAGACCTGCCGTGTGAACGAGGGGAACATCTCCCTTTGCCATTACCTGAAAGTGGTACGTTGCAAGTGAGATTAAACCTTCAGCAAATTTCAGATCCTGACCTATTTTTTTTGCAAGTGGCTTAGTCTTAAACTATCCAGGCAACACTGCCCTAGTAATAAACCAAGGAAGTTAGTGCAGGTGGTCTGGGGAGATTGAACACCAGACAGGCTGCATCATTCTGTCACACAGTGATACTGTAGATATGTCTAGACTGCCTGTACCCTGCCTGTGTGCCTGCCTGCCCGACCTCTGCCCGTCTGACTACTCGCCTTCCTGCTCCGCCTTTCCTCCCTTCCACTCCATTCTAGACCACAGAATAATAATAATATCTGCCATTTAGCTGACGCTTTTATCCAAAGCGACTTACATTGCAGTGAGTGCATACATTTTTCAGTATATATGGTCCCAGCGGGAATCTAACCCACAACCTAAGCGTTGTCAGCACCATGCTCTACCAACTGAGCCACAGAGGACCACAGCTGATCTCCATCGCCCCCTTCTGTTTACCTTCTGAATAAAAGACTTGCTTTGCACTTACCTGCCTGTCTCGCGTCTGCATCTGGGTCCAGCCTCTGACAGGTGACAGGGACAGCTGTGGATTTGTTACCATGTTGGCTTATTTAAACTTAAATGATGAGTCGACTTAATGCAAGTTTCTAAACCTATTAAACAAGCAAATATTTATTGAAAGAATATGAGTAGGCTTGGGAAATACATTGGTTGCCTTCTGCATGTCACACCTCCGTTCATAATCTCTGTTTTGTGTTTTCCCATAAGAGTTCGAGCTGCAGCCTACAGTATTCCCATCAGAAACCTAACATACTGTAATATTTATAATCACTGCTTTTCTAAGCAGCAGAGATGTGTATGAGTGCATTGCAAGACAATAAAGTGACTCTTGACTCTTGACTTGATACGATTTCAGAGAATAACGGATCATTAATGTCAGAGTCCTAATGAATGTATATTTATTGCATGAAAAACAATGACCTAATATATCATTAGCTACACATTGAAAGATGAGGAAATTGCTTTATTAGGAATAACCCCTTGAGATAGTAATAATAGTATTAGACTATTAGAATAAGTCACTACAAATGAAAACATCACATAACCTAAAACAACAACCCAAAATTAGCACGATGTGGGAATATTTGCATATTGAATATGTGCATATATAGCATATTGATGTAGTCTGGAAATATAGCATGTAGCACTCCTGTAGACTACAGTATATACAGTAAACTACTGTACATAGACACGCTTGTTGACCTTGAATTCCTAGGTGTAATTTGTTGCAGAAGATAGGGGAACATCTCCCTTCGCCATTACCTGAAAGTGGTACGTTGCAAGTGAGATTAAACCGTCAGCAGATCCTGACCTATTTTTTTGCAAGTGGCTTAGCTATCCAGGTAACACTGCCCTAGTAATAAACCAAGGAAGTTAGTGCAGGTGGTCTGGGGGAGATTGAACACCAGACAGGCTGCATCATTCTGTCACACAGTGATACTGCAAATATTTCTAGACGCCGGTGAACTTTACATTTTCTGAAGATCTCATTGAATTGACCTTCTTTGTGCATTTGACTGCCTTCAGTTCCTTCCCTTCATGACAGTTTTGTAGATCTCCTTTGTTGGGCTTGACTTTGTTAGAAATTAAGTCCAAAACTTGTGCTAAACTCTTATTTAAGGTTATACAATGTCTTTAGGTGCTGTACCCCGATAATGATACAACTTATTAAAAGGCCAGCACTAATTGCTATTATTTCTGCATTCATTGGCAGCAGTCACAAATGGAAGCATTTTGGCCATAGAACCTTGATCAGCATTTATTTGTTAGAGATTATACTGGGGAAAATGGGTATTGTATGCCAATGAAAAATGTGTATTCGTTTGCATTATGACTACTGCACAATCCAATGCGACTAAAGCAGCATGCTGCCAGTAGTTCCTCTGTCCCTGTAGCCTATGCATTGAAACAAAATTAATAAAATATATGGGTTTATTAGTTTCTTGTTTACTTCACACCAAACTATTAACATGCCTACACAGAGTAGGCATTATGGTTGGGTAGCTATGTGATACAGTTGTGCAGAACCTAAAAGTTTCAGTTCACAATGTTTGGCACAGATTTACACAGGCTCATTTCACAGCTCATTTCCCAGCAGGACTTCTTCCCCAGACCAGGAGTTTCTCTGACCAGTTCCCATGGTAACTCTGTGTCCCCTGGCATCATCTCCCCCACTGGGTCCCCAACTCAGCTGTGTTCTAGTTTTTGGATCTTAGAGCCTGGCAAAGGCTTGTCCCTAAATACACATACACACAAACGCACGCAGGCATGCATGGATGCACACGCACGCACACACACACACACACACACACACACACACACACACACACACACACACACACACACACACACACACACACACACACACACACACACACACACAAATCCACCATCTTCTTGGATTCAGACAACATGTAAACAAATTCAAGATGTAGGCTAAATAAATATGGCCCTAAATAAACTATAGATAGCGTCTCGCACTTGAATAGCATTAAGGTTGATGCGGGTTCACTAGTCAGCTATAGCTTTTATCTTGGCATGGCCATATATTAAAACATTCGCTAAGCTAATGTTACTGAGTTGGCTAGTTAACTAGCCAAACAAAGCCACATCACATCAGTTTTTGATTGACGGGTGTAGCTTGCGCTAATTGTAGATGCACGATGCGGTAGATGGCATTGTATTATAATATACCTTCGACACTCAGTTCAGAAGACTGTGGACTTATGAACTCCAAAAAGATCCACGTCTAACATTTCAAAACACCCTGTAGCATAAAAACTCAAAGCTACTAGGAACTGGAGAAGTGGTGGCAAAGCAGAGTTCCTTTCACTTCCATGCTTGATAGCTGGTCCAACCTTCCCATAGCAAAGATATGCAGCCATGTTGTCATTAAAACGGAAATAAACCTACCATAAACCTCCTCCAGGGGTGGTTTAAATAGAATTGCTAATCCAGGTTTAAACTAGGTTTAAAATTACTGGTGCAACAGACTTGAATTTAATCTAGGTTTAAATGGAAATTAAACCTGAATTACCAGAGGTTTAGATTTAAACCAGGATTACATTTAAACTACATTTAAAATGGGTTTAAAGTTTGGTGTAACAGGATTAGTAGATTAGAGTTACAGACTCCTCAGAATAGCTGAGATTTTGGGGGATGAAGCATATCTTGCTTCAATGTATGGATCAGATTCATTGTTAAGTGGGTGAATTGCCTTTTGTTCCGTAGTTAGCATTGGTAGGAGGATGTTGTGAGGTAATGTTATCCTGCCTCTAAACAAGCTTTTACCCACCACTATGCATCCCCATTTAGACCCTATCCTATTTAGAAGCTATCCAAGACATGAATAAAAGCCTCATCCTGATAAGACAATTATAGCATCACTTCATGGCAATCTCAGCTTCATCATGTACTGTACATGGCTTAATTGACAGGAGTTGGCTTGAAAATCAGTGTCATCTTTGTGAATGTGCGAGCACTCCCAGGGCCAATAACCCAGAGTCTTTTCTGATCAGGTCAGACATGAACGCCCAATTTATTTTCAACATCCTTAAAGTAAGAGCACAGAAGTCTTTAGGAGGGAATTGCTTTTCGTAATGAAAAGAGGGTTACGGGTTTGATCAGGGACTGGAACTACAAAACGACCCTGGACTTGGAGTGTGTGTCTGTGTGGGTGGGGCATTCTTTACCACCGGCCCATGTCTTTCTTTACCAACGGCCCCCTGCAGCCCACTGATCGATCGTCCACCGATAATTCTCGTGACCAGGAAAAATTCAACTGGCTCAATTTGAATGAGCAACATAATTGACAAATGCTATTCAACACATTATTTTGTAACAATGAGGAATCTTCCTTTCTATCTCCAGGAAGGGACTTTCTTGTTGTGATAATAATGAAGCCCCTTTTTGCGGTCAGTGCTCTGATTTGAGTATGAGTCGTTCCAATGGGGAGGAAATCCCTCTGGTGTGGATAAACGTACTTTCCGTCTCAGCTGGCAAATAAACGACCTCGCAGTCCCTCTGTGGAGAAATGCTGCAATTCAGCTAATTATTTTGTATCTTGGAGTAACTTACAGTACAGCAAAGCTAAACAGGGGATATGTGGCTGTATTTGACAGTCTTTGTATAGTGGGATAAATAGGAATCATTTTAATGAGATATGAGTCTGAATTTTAGGCTTTATTAGGGAATGGGATTAGGGCCGGGATTGACACAACCAGGGATTAAATAGTGAGACTCCCCAGCTACTGTCCATCTTGCACATTCTGTGATGCAAGTCCTATTTCATTGGAGTAAACCAGTAATTTGGGTCTGGTAGATTGTAAGCATTCAAATGATGTGTCATGCATTGAGATCTGAAAATAGTTGAAGATATTTATTTGAATGTTGGTACACCTCAAACCAAATACTGGAGATAATCACTCTGAATCAAAACAGACGTGTTTGCTGCCATCACGTTGGTAGCTAGCTAGCAGCAAAATAAAATAGTTTTGAATTTGAGTTTGTTTGAATTACCGTAATATGTTTATGTGTGTTACCACCCCACATGCATAGAACCATGTGAGCTTTGTTACAAAAATAAACTTCCAAAAATCTTTTCACAAACTGCCCTTGGCAATAGCTGTTACAGTAAAATAGGTATGTCCTATGCAGGGAAAAGCTGGTAATAATAGGGGTGCTGATTTATCACAAATGATTTGTGGGTTATCAATCCCTGTCCTTTGATCACTAATTTGAATCACAAAATGCCTTTAGCAGCTGCTGCCTCTGATCTAAACCTGGGCTGTGGGCCAGAGATGTGTAGCAGGTATTATTATGCTTGCTAAACGCTGATTCCTGAAGGTTTTGTCTTTTCCCTCCAGGGAAGCTGGGTAAACAGTGTTGTAGGTATTGATTGGTGATGAGGGCTAGGGGGGTTGTTATTATTGACCCTGTGAGTAGCTGCATATTTGTCTCTGTGGCTCGGGGTATGTGTGTGCGTGTGTGTGTGTGTGTGTGTGATGGCTAAACAGTTTTTTTTATTATCAAGAGCATAGGGGATGATGGTAGCTGTGTGTGTGGTAGGGGGCCTTCAACGACCATTATTTATAGACCTTGTTATGTGCAAGCTTGTTGCTTTTATAGTTGAAAATGTATTGTTGACTATGACTTTTATTGTTATTTAACTTCTGAAATGTTAATATGTTATTTTATTTACTTATATCGAGTGTGTATGTTCATCTAGCACCCCCCCCCCCCCACACACACACACACACACACACACACACACACACACACAATAGAGATGGACAAATTCATTAACAACAAATCTCATACTTTATTACAATACAGTACAATAATATTGTCTGCATCTGACAGGAGGGCCAGTCAAATGGATCTTGTGGTTGTGCTGCAACAGGGTACCTCTGTTATGACCTCTATAGACGCAGTCACGTCAGAGGAGGATGTAGAAGGCTGTGGTACCTCAGTTATGACCTCTATAGACGCAGTCACGTCAGAGGAGGCTGTGGTACCTCTGTTATAACCTCTGTAGCTTTTTTCTTTTTTTTAGCTCTCCAATTTTCACGGCACTCTTAAATTTTATTTTAGGAGCCATTTGTGTACCGTTACTCTAACTCAAAATTAGTTGCACGCCATGGCACCACGGTTCTTTGGTGGAAAGGCATTTATAACGAACTCCCAGCAAAGTCAAAACAGCGTGATGCAGGACAGCTGTGAAAGGAGACTGACCAGGCAATCTTCAGGCATCCATTCACACGTAAGCCCAATTTATACTTCTGCGTCGAATTTACGCGTGGCTACGCCGTAGCCTACGCAAGGGCTACGCAAGGGCTCTCCCAATTTCTAGTCGCGTTGGTCGGTGTACTCATAGCGGCATAATAGCGATTTTTTTTGTTATGCTTGTTGTAAAGAAAATGTCTATAATGCATTGAAATGACATTAGACTAAGATAATAAGATGGTTATCATAATTTTTCAAATCTTTATTAATAAGTCATTACAGAAAAAGTAAATGACTTATGTCATGGCTTCCGCATTTAGGCCTACGAGAGAGTCAGAATCATGTGCTACCAAGCGGACCAATCACAGTTCTTACGGTCTGCGTAGGTGTGCCGCGTAGTTATATTTTTGGAGAGGTGCGCGAAAAGCTACGGCGTAGGTTTTACGCAGAAGTATAAATTGGGCTTTACCGCAACCCGGGACTTTCCATGAATTATACATGGTCTCGACCAGGGTAATTGCCCAGGCGGATTTCCCTGGTCAGTCGCGTGTGAAAGGGGCTTATGTCAGCATGAGTTACAATGCCATTAATGAGACAAGAATTAAAAATTATTTTGCAGAGAATTTGCCAATGCTATACTTTGTCCCATTAATGATTTGTAATGTAATTTCCCCTTTATTGTGAGGTGTTAAATCACTGAAAATGGTGTTCATCATAATGCCCCACAAACAGCTACACACTCACACACACACACACACACACACACACACACACACACACACACACACACACACACACCAGGTCAATATTCCACTTCCATTGATAATATTTTTCCTCCTGTGTCACAGTCAACACAGAATACTCAAGGGAGGTCTCCCGATATTTCCAGTGCTATATTTAGGGCCTGGGGCAAATATGATTTAGAGGAAGATTAATGGCAAACTCCTCAGTCCTCCCTGTTTCACTCTCCTCTCCTTCCTCTTGTCTTGGTCTCATAACATTCCTGCATATCTTTCTGCCCCTCTCATCCATTCTTCAGTTTTTTTTCCAAACCCAGTTTAGCAGGTTTTGGACATGTATTACATCTAGACACTAGACCTTAATTCAACACTGGTTCCAATGTGTTATAGCAGACCTGGGCATTGTACGGCCCCTGGGCCGCATGCGGCCCTATGGCTGTCCCTGGCCGGCCCTGTGTGAGCTCTTTTTTTATTTTATTTTTTTATAATAATATAAATAAGTGTTGGCAATGCGTCCAGTACAATTGCAAAGGCTGTGCTTGACGCTCCCATTGGACTGACGTCGGCAGTCTACCGGCATTTGGCTCATGAGTGAACGGCGAAAACGCCTGGTCGGTACAGCTTGGGATTCCATGGAAATTATAGGGAACTATGTGTGAAAGAGGCTTAAATGTTGAAATAACAGTAATACCATGTTCATTGATAAAATGACATAAGGGATGAAAAGGGGGGATGGCAGTAAATGAAAGCTTGGACAAGCTGGGACTGAAATGGGACAAACTATACATAAAAAATACATCAGGAGGTGTTGTGTAAGTCAGTGCTAAAAATTAACCATGTTATTGATGTTGTAACTAAAATAGTTAACTTTATCAGGGCAAGGGCATTGAATCACAGACAGTTTGTTGCACTTTTGGAGGAGCATGAGACTGAACATCGTGACATAGGCTACCACACAGCTGTCAGATGGCTCAGCCTGGGAAAAGTGCTTAAAAGAGTATGGGACCTCAGAGCAGAGATTCAAGCGTTCTGTGAGAAGAAAGGGAAGGACATCCCAGAGCTCTCAGATGCAGACTGGATGGCAGATTTTGGATTTGCTGTAGATGTGACTGCACTAATGAATGAACTAAATACCAAACTTCAATGCAAGGGCCTTTTTGTACATGAAATGTACAGCTTGGTGAAGGCTTTCATGAGAAAGTTGCAGTTTCTCTCCAGCCAAATTGAGAACAACATTCTCACCCACTTGCCAACACTAAAGCAAGTCACACCCTCAGCTGATCACCTCTGCAGGTACTCATCAAGGCGATTTCAAGACTTCAAAACAGTTGAGAATGAAATGAACATGATTTGGAGACGGCTTATGGTTGAGAAATGAACATTCAATTCACCGGCAACAGCTCTGATGGACATTCCTGGAGTCAGCATGCCAATTGCACTTTGAGAGAATAGGCCTTTTGTGTTTATAATTGTTGTGTTTATATTTTTGTTGTGTTTATATTTTTCTTCAATGTATATGCATGAATTGTGGTAGAGTAAAGTAAAATGATTTGTTTTGGGGTGTAAGACATTCTAAAGCATGGTAGCTAATGCTTTAATGATAATGAATGTAGGTACACACACACACACACACACACACACACACACACACCCGCGTGGATGACACTGTAATGTGCATGCCAAGACAAAACATCTGGCTGCTGCCAAACTCATCGCAGCTATGGATCAGATCACTAATTGGTGAAAACGTTTCTGCCTTCAACTTAATGTAAATAAAACTGTATGAATGTTTTTCACTAAAAGACAATGTAACATTGTGTCTAATATAGCAATCTCAGGTCAAAATTAGGGCTGTCAATTGATTAATATTTTTAATCAAGTTAATCACAATAATATTCAGTGATTAATCACACGTTTAAAATACTGCTATTTACTTGTATTTGGGGGGAGATCAAACAAAAACATGTGTGGTGTTGGAATAAAGAAATGCATGACAAATTGGAGGAATCAGAGGTTTTTTCTCAGCTTAGTTTTGAATATTTGAGAATAAGTTTAGAATCTCTTAATCTCTTACTCAGGAAGGTGCTGTTCATAAAATGATCGGGGAACTGTTGTAACTTGTGAGCCTGAGTCGAGTAGAGTTAATGTCTTCACCTTGTATAGTCACTCTTGCTGTACTTTTGAGGCCAGCCAGCCGCTTGGGGAGTGGAAAAGGGTGGGTTTTGTTTGAATGTTCTAGGCCGGAACACACTTGAGCTTTGCCTTCGCATCTCGCGTCTGAGGGACGTTGCTGACTCTCCGTAGCCCCTGTTTGTCCCACAACAGGAGCTCTTAATCGTTTAAAGAGGAGTTAAAGCTGTTTTGTGTCTCCCACTTGTGCTGTTTTTTTTCCTCAAATTGCTTTCTCTTTTCAGCCACTAAAGCAGGGTTTGCAGCCTCAGTGCAGGATGGGGCTATGTGCCGCAATTAAAGCAGTACCAAGGCCTGGGTTTGTTTGTGTAGTAGTTTTATATCATGTTATACTGAGAAATGTAAGTCTCTCTACAGTTTGGCGAATCTAGCAGCACTAAAGGAAGGCCCATTTCCTTCCTGTAAGGGATGAGCCAAGATCTGTGGCGCAGTGAATAATTGGACAGGACCCATAACTTATGTAATCACATATTTGTATAATATGATTGGTTCCCAAGAATGGTGACCTCATGACCAAGGACAGTTCTATAAATATGAGTCCCACCATTGTTGGGGGCTTTTTGCTTCCTGCTTGCTTCTGGCTATGTAAACTTGGCTGAATAAAAGGCCTCTTTGGAGACAATGGATCTAAGCTCTTTGTGCTTTGTAAGTTCTACTAAATCTATTAAGAATCAATTATATCCACAACATTTGTCTGTTTCTTTTGCGGATGTCTTAGCATGTCTGTATTTGCATTGTCTTGTTTTAGTAACTCTGCCTTGAAATTTCCCTGCAGCTCCCTTATTGGCAGCCCCTTTTGTATTTTTCTGAGTCATGAAGGAGGTTAGTTGAGTCTGCAGACTACCTGCTTCCTCAGATCTTCAGTAGCACCGGGACCGCCCTCGTGCTTCTCTCTTGACACACAGGAACATGTGCTATGGGACTGAACTTGGACTCGCTGTTTTATGTTGCCGATGTGTTTTTTCATACGACTACGGTATCTTTTGCTTGCTGTCAATCTTCCTCAGTGCGTAGCGTTAGCAAGAGGTCTGAAAATGGAGGTGGGTTGCTTTTCTTTTGCTCAAGTTGCAGAGTAGTGAGCAGAGTGTTATCCCAGCACCCCCTACAAAACTTGCTTAAGGAGGTGTTTATCTACCTCATTGGGTGCAACCCCACCCCTTTTTAAGGCTAGGTTTAGTACGAGCTGTAACCTATGAAGGTAAGTGGAGGCTTTCTACCCCGGATCTTGGAGGGTGTCATAAAACGAGCGAAAAGCTCCTCTCCATCCTCAACGGTACCAAAGGCTGGATCTAGCTGCTACAGGTAGGCTACAGGGGTTGAATCAGGCCGTAGCCCCTTGACTAGATCAGCTGCTGGCGGAAGCAAGCTCTCAAGGATGCTCTCAAGGATATCTACAGAGGGGACATGCTGGGATCATGTAGAAATGGGTCAATGTGTGAGTGCCAAGTGTCATAGTCGGTTTCGTTATTAGGTCTGGGAGTCTTTCCAGAGAAAGAATAGAGCCTCACTGGGGAGTGCAAGTGTGAGCCAACATGGGGTTTAGTGTTTTAGCAACTGAGAAAAACTGTAATAAATCATTGCACTTGAGTTCGATTTTGTTGTGGCTCATTATTCGTTTTCTCCCACAGTAAGCTGGGTTACATACACCTTTATGTTCGGCCCCTAGACATAGTGCCATAACAGCTGGGAGTCGTAACAATATGCTACACAGATTCTACCACAGGTGTTAATAATAGTGTCCTCTTTTTCTCTGGGAAAACCTCTTCAGTGGATTTCATCAGGGTGAAAGTCAGAAATACTGTATGCTTCACAGAAGAAATGTAACATTGTGTGTCATTGATTTCCAACAATGTTGAAATGTATTTACATTTTTCAGAATAAAAGATAATTTAACAATTAATTATCCCGGTTTCACCAGCTGCCATCACAATTAAGTGTTTGTATTGCCAGCGATGTAAGTATTAGAAATATGCACCCAGAAACGGTGACACGGTCCTAATTAGATCTTCTGCATATACTACAAATACAAAATAATTGAATGAAGACTTGAACTTGCGGAATGATGCTAAAGTTAATTTGAATGTTTGAAATGCCAATGTATCCAAACTGATATCCAATGTATGGCAGCCCTGCAGCTGAACATCTCGTCCTGTAGAACACACCCAGGTCTTTAGGCAAACAATCTGCCTTCATGCATATCTGTGTAATATAACCTTATAACCATCATGATAAAACATGATAAGGTATTGCTGTAGCCTACTATTTTATATACTATGATATACCAAAATAAACCATAAACATGATTTACCCTCAAGTTGAACAGAAGGTGGTAACAATCATGCATTAGTACAGTATTGTTATAATTTTTTATCTAGACAGTGTCACTACGACTGCATTGGATATTCTATGTTTGGAGTAAACCCAAGCAAACTATAAGGAACGTCATCAAAATGTCCTTTGTGGCTCCAAATATGTCATAAAATTAAGAAGAAATTCATTCATAAGAATTGGTCCTGCTCATGGCTCAGTGTGAGTAGAGTGAAAGTGATTCCTAGATAATTCTGACAGGCTTATGATAGCTACAGGCCCCTAAAGCAGTGGCGGCTCTTTAGCCTAAGTGGCAGGCATGGAAAGTGGCAGGCATGGAAAGTGGCAGACAGCTTGTCCATCTCCCATGTGACCAGCAATGAGGGGCAGTATATTTAATCATGGAATTTGTAGAAACAAGCACAGCACAGCACACCAAGCACAGCACACCATACAAAGCAAAGAGGCACACCAAGAGACATGTAACACACAATTAAAGAAATGTAGACACCATGGACACACCAAAAGCTAGAGTATGTAAACATTCGGTATTTGACATGTAACAAAATAATGACTATGTTTACATGCACACTATATTGCGATTAAGGTCAATATTCAGATTAATGTAATATTCTGAATAAGGTGTTTATATGCGCTGTAGCAACTGGAATATTCCAAAAATTGGCAAAATAATCTCTGGCCACATGGAACCACGTATTCAGGTAAACTGGGCATGCACATACTGGTAGACCCAGAAAATGGTCCAAATATAATTGAGACAGTACCGTAAAATAATAGAAATTCATTAATTTTCATTCATTCGGTAGTATTGTCAACTCCCGATCAATCTCCTCTCCACTTACATTACGTCTGCATCCAAGATATGGCATGTATAAGTTATTCATCTGTGTAAATGTAGGTTGTATAAAAAGAGCTCATGCATAATAAACGTTATGATCATTGTTGAAGTGCCTCTTGCTAAGATGTTTCTTTTTTTTCTTCAGTTATTTTTTCTGAGTGGGGCAGTCCCACTCATATTTTTCATTTTTATTGACAGTACAGTATAGATTATGACAGGAAGGATGGGTGAGAGAGAGAGGAGGGATGACATGCAGGATATGTCCCCGGACGGATTCGAACCGGGGACCCTGCGGTTACATGGTTGACGCTTAACCCGCTACACCACCTAAGCGCCCCCGCTAAGATGTTTCTAAGCCTGTTACGGCTGTGGTGTGTACAGCCGTAGTGTGTTTGTGTTGTTTTTGTGTTGTTTCTCCCAGGTGATTGTCCTTCCTCCTGCCTGCTGCCATGGCGACGGCTTGATTGAGTACAGGTGTGCTCAATCATTCCCTTAAGGGTGGAGGGAGGATAAAAGCCTGGGAGAGACACTGCGATGGTGCCAGTGGGCCAGACTACAACTACCGAGTTGTTACAACCGGTTTCATTTTCAAGTTTTTGTGCAGCGGACGCCGGTAAAGATATTAGCAAGATATAATATGAGGTTGCCAGATGGGGCGTGTTACCGCCGAATGGGCTACTGGATTTAGCGGTTATGGCCTGGTTAGGCTGTAAATTGTCAATCCCATCTGGCAACCCTGCTAGAGTGACGTAAAAGTCGCATTAAACGCGACTTGACAGTTCAGACGGAGGCGCGTTGCTAAATATCAGACTGGTATCCGATATAATACCACCTCTGAACGCGACCAGTTCAGTTCATGTGTTTCTCGGAAACCAAACACGTTTCTCGTGTTACCATTTTTACAATAAATCTTGTTTATTTTACATTATATTATAAGAACCTCTGGTTCTTGTCCCCCCAGTTTTATTTAATTGTTACACCCCATATCCCTAGACCTTATATGGGGTCGTAACAAAGACGATAAATAATATCACAGCACTGGTTTATCAAGTGTATTGTGGCTTGCTATGCTGTCCCTAAGAACAACTAAACCCAGGATTCCCTGCGAATCGAGCATGCGCAGACGTAACTGAATATTACGGAAAGGGTAATATTCAGATTAAGATGTATACATGTCACAATATTCAGATTCAAACAAGCATATGCCAGGGGTCTTAATCGGAATATGGCCTTAATCGGGTTTGGTACGTGTTTACATGATTCTTGCCCAATCGGAATATTGAGCATATTCCGATTAATACAGGAATATGGTGTGCATGTAAACACAGTCATTGATAACAAAACAACACGACAAGGGGGTAGTTCACAGTCTCAATAGTACAATAGTTTCCATCCCTAGACAGGGATTTAAGAAAATGTTGATGTAGACATTTTTAAAGGTTTACATGCAGGTATGTTTATCGAGTTGACTTTTCATTATAAATCACGTCACTGTGGTTCTTCCTCCTCTTCGTCCCCAGGTATGAACCCTGAGGGTTCAGGTGCAGTGAGGAGGATCAGCTCCTTATTGGCCCATGACTAAATTCGGTCCATTAACAGCAGACCTTCATGCCCAATGCCTCCAGATAGCTGGTCCTCTCTCAAATGGGGTTTTAATTGACCTCTTTGCTGACAATATCCAATTCACTGTGGCTCCCTGCCAACCTGAAGATAACCAATTGTGGCTCGCTGGGCAGGATCAACCCACGACTCCAGGATCCTGCAGCTCTCCCAAATTGGCGTTTGAGCAACAGTTAATTGATTCAATTCAATTATACTTTATTTATCCCCGTGGGGAAATTCAGTTTGCCACGCCACTCTCTAAAAACAACACATGACAACACAACATAAAGGACAGACAACAATACTGGGCCAGCCATGTATAGTATAAAAACAGTAAGATCATGATAAAAATGGGCAAAGTGATGGCTATAGCTATGATATTAAAATACTAAAAAGTAATGATGATGATTAAAATAAATAAATAAATACAGATGTGGCTACATGTGTAGCAGTCTGCTGGTTCAGGAGCCTTGACCCCAACTACTTCTTTAATTGCTGTTAAACAGTCTTAGAGCAGCCGGGATAAAAAATGTTTTGTAGTGCTCCGTCCGGGAGCGTACTGAGATGAACCGCCCTCTGCGGCGGCTGCTGGTTTGCCCAGTGAGGACATGATGGAGGGGGTGGTTGGAATTGCCCCTGATGGACAGCAGCTTGCTCCTCATCCTTCTCTCCACCACCGTCCCCAGAGAGTCCAGACTCCTTCCCACCACTGAACCCGCCTTTTTCACCAGCTTGTCCAGCCGTCTGGTGTCCCTCTTTGTGATGTTGCCACCCCAGCAGACTGCAGCGTAGAAGAGAATGCTGGCCATGACAGACTGATGGCATCCTCCTGGGCGACTCTGGCTATTCCCTGAAACCTTGGCTCCTTACCCCATTCCTGAATTCAGACAACCGCAGTGAGCAGAGGTACAACAACGCTCACTGCAAAACAAGGAATACAGTTGAGCGCACCTTTGGAGTCATGAAGAGGAGGTTTCATTGCCTCCATGGAGAGCTTCGCATGTCACCAGCAAGGGTCTGCAAACTCATCTGCACCTGTGTGGCCCTCCATAACTTGGCAAGGTAGGCTACTAGCCATCATATCATGATTTAAGAACTGTCAATGCTGCTAGTTTAGTGATAATAATCCTGTTCACTCTTTTCAGAGACCTAGCCCTTCCTGAGCCCAATGAGCCAGGATGGACAGGATGGACAGGAGGAGGCAGAGAGGCCGGAAAATTAGCCAGAGGTGGAGCAAGGAGCCGGTCGCTATGTCCGTCAGGCACTGGTGGAAACCATCTTCTCTGGATGATAGCCACAAGCTACAGCTTGCTTCTAATTTGATTAACCAAGCACACTACTGTTAATACACGATAACACTACTGATACTCATTTGATTAATGTTTCTGATCAGACATTTACATTTGAAATAAGTTAAATGATCACAATCACATCAATAATTTTCAGGCCTCAAAAGTGGAAAGTTGTTGACTAGTCAAGTCAATCTCCAGATTTAAATCTTATTGATCTCTTATTGACCTCTTGAGGAAAAACCTACTCATACATTTATAGACATATGTACAGGATGCAATCCTCTTGAGATATTGGTTATGTGCTGTGAGTCACAGGGTCAGGCTGTATAAGTGTGTCTGTTGAAGTGGAACTGTCGCCACTTCCTGGCACGCAAATATCAATTAATCCATCTCCTTGCAGTCAAGTTCACAGGAGCCCTCGCAGAGCAGCATACTAATGCACCGTAAACAGAGAGAGCGACAGACATGAGGGAGAGGAGGACAGAGGCAGAGAGAGAGAGAGAGAGGTGGTAGAAAAATCACTTTAAGGAAGTTAAGAGTGACAGAGTGAAAAGTGTGTGTCTGTGTGTGTTAAAGAGTAGTTAAGAACAAGAGAGGCAGAGCTGATATCAAAGATAGAAGTAATAGTATTTATTATTTGTAGTTTGACATTGATGGAGATCAGTGTTTGCCTCAGTAATGGAAAGCCAGAAACATTTTACACCCCATTTCTTTTCATTTCATCAACCTGTTGTAGAATAAAAGGTATGGTCAGAGTTACACCTATTGTAAAAGGGATTTATTATTGCTAGGGATTCCCCCCCCCCCTTTTTTTCATTTTTTCATTTACAGAGTTACACTTATCCCAGCCTTGCAATTTTGAGAAATAAAAGGAGGATGAGGAAAGTGGAAAGTTTACAGAAAGAAGTAGTATGAGAAATCCTAACAGGCTGCTATTATAGTGAAAGACGCACGCACGCACGCACACGCACACGCACACGCACACACACACACACACACACACACACACACACACACACACACACACACACACACACAGGTCCCAGGTGACTGCATAGAGGTCCAATCACATGTCCAATCACATTTACACATACACACACACACCTCCCAGACAGAGAGCAGGGATGCCAGTTTTCCCACAGCTCCTAGACGACTGCATAGGGAGGCTCAATCAGGCTCCATTAATCTGAGAACTGTGAATGTCTCACTGGGGCAGGGTTTGATAAGCCTTGGGCTCCCTGTTATATTGTATATTTGTATGTTGTGGTCATTTTACTTCAGGCAGGGAGAGGAGCGGAGCCATTATTATGCAAAGCTTAAATGTACTACCATTGTCATGAAATAAATGGTTCTTCTACTCTACGCGTATGATCAAATGGGTGAGATAAGTCTAGAGTTGTCCCTCAAGCATACAGGCTCACCGGTTTGATTGGAACACTTAATTAGAATGTTTATTTATGATTGACACAACAATTTGCGTTTGAGCTGACCAGCATGTCCTCAAACTGAGCAGTTTATTTCTTTATGTAGATGTTCATAGAAGTAACAACAGCATAACACAGTTCTCATCCAAATCAGAAAATGTAGATGTTATTCCTAGTTCCACTAGTTTCCTAGTGGGACAATCTTACCAGCAGTCTAATCTAATGTACAATGTATCACATCACGATTATGCTCAACAGTGATCTAAATAATTGACTAAGACAATAATACAATAATAATTGTCTTGCCACACACACACACACACACACACACACACACACACACACACACACACACACACACACACACAAACAAAACTGTGAACCAATGCATTTTCTATCTGACCAAGATGTGTGGGTGTGTGTGTGCGTGTGCGTGTGTGTTTAGTGACCAGGTGACCTCTGGTTAAGCTAAATTAATCTTCCTCTCTTCTTCTCACCCCTCCCTGTTCCTTCTCCTCAACCTATCCGGTTAATAACTCCATGACACCAAAACAATGCGGTTCTCATGGCTCACAAGACCAATTGAAGAAACTCATAATAAGAGCTAAAGGGGCCATCCTCTGCTTTCATCTTTATTTCTAGAGCTAGTCTCCCCCTCCACATCAGAGCCGCCGAGAGCATTGGGGCTTTTAAAAAACTAGTCAAAACACATCTTTTCTCCCTGGCCTTTGACCTGAGGTGAGCCTGCCTTCCCGACACTGCGCTCTTTGCACTTTTATTTATACTGCACCTTGCTTTTAGTGTATTTTTCTATTTGATCAGTTTTCTTTAATCTGTATGTTATCTCTTTTATCTTGTTTTTCTCTTTATATTTTATCTGTTAAGCACTTTGGGCGGCTCTTGTCGTTGTACATTTTGTGCTATATAAATAAACCTTACTTACTTACTTACTACCTTATGTGTACAGTATGCGCACCCTTGCATGTCGCCAAATTCATAATTCTATCCTATCTTTCCCTTTCCCTGCGCTGATTGTATTTTCAATGTTGGATAACACATCATATGTGCGTCAAAATTAGAAATATGATATTACCTTTTGTCATAATTATGAGTTTTAAATCATAATCATGGCAAGATCTGAGAACTGGATTGAAGTGCTGGTGGAGCGGATATTGTCGAAGGGAAGTTGTACCAAGTGAGTGTTGGTCGTCCATTATCGCACAAAAGTAAACATATATTGGTCATCTGCTCAGCCTTTGAATTTTCATTATATATAATATAATAATTATATATTATAATAATAATATAATAATTATATGTAATAGCATTTTCATGATTCAGAACAGTGCTAGATGGTTAGATTAACTTATGTGGGTTGTAAAGAGTCAATCTCCTGTGCAACAATGTGTCACTGCAAGGTGTGATTTCAAGAGGAAAAGAAGAAGAAAAATAAAAAAATGTTTTAAAAAAAAATATGCCAAATGTTATTCTGTAGCATACTGGTTATAGAGGGTTGCCAGACTTAGTTTATGGCATCAATATCTCAGGCCAATTGTCCCCTTGGGGCACAGCAATAGAGCTGACCCGATGCTGCTCCCAGCCTGTCATATTTGTGTGTCTCAGGGGAGAGGGTACTGTGAAAAACAATTGGTCTACTTGATTAGTACGCCGGAGGGTAGGGCCTGGACGTAAGCGTGGGAGAGTTTTCCACTGTAATGTAGCAATGGGATGCAGGGGCTGGTGAATTTGGTTAACAATGACAGATTTGCTGCACTACTCGCCATTTCTCAAAGGAATCCATTCGACAGTCAGTAGCTAGCTGTATCTAAGTATTCTACAGTATATCAATGGGCACATGCCTGAAATTGAGGGGGTGAAATTGAACTCCACTCACCTGGGCAAAAAGAAAAACAGTGTTGTACAAACTGGGCCATGATGATTTAACACGCTTAAACTTAACAAGATTTTTGAACATTAGTTCAAGATCTATTCTGATTCTATTCGTTTCTAGGTTTAGCTGTAATCCACTATCCACTATTAACTAAAGTATCCCTCTAACTGTACTGTCTTTGATTGCTAATATACGCTGAGAAGTGGTAATACATATAGAGGACACAGTGCCATGTTTTCTGGTTAGTTGTGAGGGGTTTGAGCGTGTTGATCTCCCACAGGTTACTGTGAACCACCTCATGTACACCTCCTCTCCTGCCCAGCCTTCCTCAAATCCTACAGTATGAGAAATACAAACTAAATCAATACTGTAGGTCATTTAAACCATTATTTTATTGATTTCTAAAATAGGAAATATATGAGAAAAGAAGAATAAATCCTCTCTCTCTAGTTTACATGAGTCAATACCATCTAATAAAGGCCTTAACGAGTTTGCAGAGCTACAGCAAAAAAGGAAGAAACCAGTTAGTTCCAGAAACAAAAAGCAATGATACTTTCTGTACGCAAACCAGCCCTTAAGAGTGTGCAAACGTGTGGAGATGTTATACTCTGATGGTGCTAATGTAGGTCTTTTGAAATACAGCCAATTGGAGAGGTGACGTTGGCCTGTGCTGCCGGTAGCAACGTTGAACAGATTAACAGAGGTGCTTTCGGTATTGACCTATGAGGAAAACTCAAGGTAATGCATTTTCACATCATATCGAAAATAGGCTGTACCATCCCTTTAATGACCTAAAAACGAGGAGCGATGTTCCCTCAGTGTGTTATATTTGTTGCTGTCTTGCAGTTTTTTGACAGTGTAACAGTGTCTAATCATTAAATTAGACAAATTAAATAATAATTTTTAAAAAACACACAATTTCATCGATTTAATACATTATATGTGTCGATTTAATAATATTCAAGTAAGAGCTGAAAGCATATGTGTTTTGTCAAATAAAAAGTATACTTCAAACCACAAGACAAATATGCACCTTTACGTAATTGAGCCGCGGGTCTGGGTTCCAGCCATAGCTGGAGTTGCTCGTGAATGCACATGCTCTTTTCATTCATTTGGGATGCGATATAGGAGCCTTACCCAATGAGAAGTGTTGTAAACTGGCAACCTTTGGATTTTAAATCAAACAATTACTATGAGGTTAAAGTAGAGTGACAGCTTTTATTTGTGTACATACAATATTGTTGTAACCATTTAGAAATGGCAACAATTGATACATAGGGCACCAAAAGAGACAATTGGCGTGACACGTGTTTCTTGTAAGTCAGGAGTGTTCAGTCTCATCATCTGTGCATACATAAGAGAGCTGTCAATGTCTAGTATTGATTCTAGGTTATGCATTTTCCCTTGGAGTCTGCTATTGGTGTCTGTCAACATGAGGAGCAAAGAGACATCAATGAAAGTCAATGAAGCAATTATAAGGCTGAACAATCTGAAACATAGCATAACCCTTAGGCTTGCCAAAATCTAAAGTTTCGAACATCATCTCACAGCAATCGCAAATGGATAGGTCAGCCAAGGAGAACTTCTACAGTGAATGACCAAAGAATGCACACCATCATTTAATAAAAATTAAACCACTGTCCAGATTAGGAACACTCTCCAGGAAGTACTGTAGGAAGGAACGTGTCAGAGACGACCATCCGCAGAATAGATCACCAGCCAAACTACAGAGGCTTCACTGCAAGGTGCAAACCAGTAGTTATCCTCAAAAAGGATGGCCTGGTTACAGTTTGCTAAAAAGTACCTAAAAAGCCAACAGATGTCTGTAAAACGGTCTTCTGGACAGATAAGATGAATATGATCATATACCAGAGTCATTGCAAGTGGAACGTTGGAGAAGAAAGGATCTGCCCGAGATTTACAGAATACCACCTCATCTGTGAAACATGATAGAGAGGGTGTCAATTGTCTTAATTGATGATGTAACTGGTGACAGCAGCAGAAAAATATATTCTCAAGGGTACAGAAACAACTTGTCTGCTAAGCAAAAATGCCTCCAAATTAATTGGATGGCGATTTATCACAGTAGGACAATGTCCCAAAACATACAAAAAGTGTTGTAATTTCTGAATGGTGAAATCAATATGTACACACATATCATCAAATAAAGGCTGAGAAATAAATAATATAACAAATAATATACTTCAACCTCATAGCAATAATCCAAATCCAAACCTTCGGTGTATAGAGTCAAAATAAATGCTTCACCGTCCCATTACTTAAGCAAAGCACTGTAATACATTCAAATTCTCAGGTTAGAACCATGAAATTCACGAAAAACTGGTGCTCTGGCAGTACCAACGCTTCCTGCCTATGTTGCGAACATGATCATGCTAGTTAGAAATTCCAGCCCCTGCTGTCTGCTCCTGAACATGTCCACATTCTCGAATATGTCTGTAGCTAGTATGTTCTACTGTGGCCAGCGCCATTGTTGCCTTTGTCCTGGCAATTCAAACAAACATTGAATAGGAGATTGAGAGGCGGCTTAGTTGCATCGCCCTGTGTGAGAGCTACCATTGGGTCTGCTCCTGCAACAAGACAGCATGACAGGGAGAATTAGTCTTGCAGTGTGTGGAAGACTGGAATTGTCTGTGTTTGTGAAAATATCAGTGTCCATCAGGCTTAAGTGTGTTTTGAAAATTCTAACGACACTAACATGTAAAAAAATATTATTGAGGAAAAGCCAGTATTCTGGATTGTTTTCAAAAACATAACAGGATGTTATTTTCTCTGGATTTCTTGAAGTGTTTTTTAGTTATAACTATATATATAATAATTTAGAATCCCTCAGGGACAACATTGACATCCTTAGTGTTTGTCTTTGAGGTATACTCCTTTAGAAGATATTCTAATTATGGTAGACTTGTGTCCCACCTGAGTCCTATCTCTATCTCTTCTTTTCTCACACCCACACAAAATATTTTCCTGGGATTTCCTAATTAATTTCAGACACACATCATTCCCTATCTTCTGATGAAGAATGGCACCTGAAACATTAATAGCATTATTAATGTAAATGAAATGTAAATTAGCATGTAAATTAGGGTTTCTTATAGAAAAAAACCTCTCAAGTTGTAGTCTGGCCCACTGGCCCCATCACTGTGTCTCTCCCAGGCTTTTATCCTCCCTCCACCCTTGATTGACACACCTGTGCTCAATCAGGCCATCACCATGGCAATTGGTAGGAGGAAGGACAATCACCTGGAAGAGAACACAATAAACAAACAAAACACAGAACTACACACACTACGGACGTAACATATGCATTTGTCTAATTTTTACCATAATAATTATTATTATTTCTCAGTTCTCAAAAACACTTTATGTCCATGGAGAAGACAATTATTATTATTATTATTATTGTTATTCTAATAATAATAATAATAATAAAAGCAGTAATACATTCTTTATTTTTTTACTTTTTACTTTATTTTTTTATCAGTGGAGGCAAAAACATTACAGTTGGGACTTTACATGTAGATGAACAACATCATCCATGTTCTTCAGCAGAGTTTAAATAAACAGTTGTGGTGGAAATCTGTAAATTCAATGACTCAACTTGTTACCCAAGTTTCAATAGTTAATTATCTATCAGCGCTTTCTATAGAAAGAGTCGTCAACATAGAGAATGTAAGGTCTCTCATGAAGAACGACCCCGAAGCATAGCAACACAATCTTATTTATATAAGAGTAGTTTCACTGAGAGTTTTCCCTCTCGACCACTTGCAAGGGTACAGTCTGCCACAGAAAAGAGGAAGTATCTGCTGAATAACAAGATCATGTAAGGTTAAAGAAAGTTCAAGTCAAGAATCAGAAGTTTCTCATACAGAGAATCAATATACAAATCAATTGTGTTGGTATTTTTCCATTACACAGTACCACTAAAACTACCTAATGATCAAGAGAAAAAGTGTATGGAGCACTGGGAATTCCCTTCCTGAGAGTTTCCTGTTGTGAAAGAGGTACAGTGTTGCAGATGGAAGTTTGGAATGTATACACACAGAAGGTTTTTCATGCATATAGATCAAATGCTCTCATCCCTAATTCCCTCTGAGCCATAACAACAAGGACAGAAATAGACAAATTAGAGTGCAAAGAGAGCCTCATCTGAAAGAAGAGGGCAGTAATTTATGCACTTTCAACTGTTGCTGAGGGAATTCCTGCTGTGGTGTGTTTTTGCTGACTCTCTTCCTAGGAGCACTGTGTCTGCATTGGGGGCCACTTGCAACAAACGTGTGTTACCATAACTTTGTTGGTCTATTACAGGATCAAATAGATCATAGACAGACACATGCATGCATGACGCTGCGCTTGAAGGTTGAATTTATGGTTCTTTTACCACACTCTAGGGAGATATGAGACATTAAGCAACACAACAAGTAAAAATGTTGTCTCTATTTATCACTCTATTTTAGTAAATTTAGTTTGTAGTCATACAAACTAAATTTACTAAAATAGAGTGATAGAGACAACATTTTTACTTGTTGTGTTGCTTAATATGATGTTCCAAATCCAAGGCATATTAATTAAAGCGATTAAAACGTTCACATTTTCACATTTACAGCATGACTGTTGTTGCTGTTTAGGGTCATGCCTGATTCTGTTGCACCTCTGTTTACAGCAATGAGCTTCTACTTTCTGTTTGAATTGTCCCATGATTTCTGTATTCTATTTTCAAGTATTCTGTGTGTCCCTCATTTCTGGCTTAGCAGCAAAGTATCAAATACACAATGCAGACTAAATAGCACCTGGTGCTGGAGGTTGCTCTGTTAATTCTCTTAAGCTTATGAGCCGTTATTTACCTGGTGTATTCATTCTTAAACCTATCCTAAATCTGAAACCAGTAATAGTAAGAATACTGTCTGAATTCTGTGTTTTCACTGTCAGAATATATGTTGTGTTGGTTAACTACAAAACATCCTGTTAATCTGTTAATCTGTCAATTTGTTATTTTGTAGTCTTGTTATCCTGCCAGGCCGTTAACTATTGTTTTATTCTAGTAATTGATCACTACTAGTGTTAAAACTAAAACTAGAAATTCCACTTGAAGCATCAATAAGCCTACGACTGAAAAAGGAGCATAGTAACAAACTCCTGATAGTAATAAACATACTAGATGATTTGGTTCTAGACGTCATTAATTGACAATTAAATAAGAGATTAGCTGGGGTGAAAAAGCATCAATGGTCATTGATAGTGGTAGGAGTGATTCATGCGAGAAAATACTTCCACATGACAGCGGAACCCAAGCAAGTGCTTCAGCATGAAAAAAATAAAACCAGGGCACTGGCTGAGCAGAGGGCTATGGTGTGGGTGGAATCAAAAGTGGGGTCTGACCGAGCCAGGCATGAAGCAGAGGAGAGGGCTGAAGTGCTCAAGGTGGAGCTGGCTGAATCAAAAGTGGAGTCTGACCGAGCCAGGCTTTAAGCAGAGGAGAGGGCGGAAGTGGAGGGATAGAGCTAAAGGGAGACGAATGAAGGAAATCTCTCAGAGAACAGCCTTACTGTTCTCCCTCTATACCAAGTCTCTTGGCTCTGTAATCTCCTCACACGGGTTCTCCTACCACAGCTACGCAGAGGACACTCAACTCTTCCTGTTTGTCAGGACGATGTACATGTGGCAACACGTGTCTCTGCGTGTCTTGCTGACATCTCGACATGGATGTCAATGTTAACCAAAATAATAATGTGAGAATTAAAAAATATAACAAAAATGATAGAGTCAAGTACAAGCATTAATAGGCAATAATACGCTACTTTTGACAAAAGCTATTTACAAAATAAATGATTCCCATGATGCAGAGTCTAACATAATGTTAACTGAAAAAAACCCACACCTGTCTAGCAAGCTAGGTATTGGCTCAAATGGTGCAGTTCGGTCTTTGTTGCGAAATTAACGTTAATCAATAACTAGCATAACGTTACTAATTTAGTTACTAGTTTGCTAATAACAAACTCTCCTCTTTGCTTCTCTATGTGCCGCTATAGGAGCGGAACACTATGCGTTCCTTTACCATTCCGTGGTCAGAAGGCTTTCCTGTGGATCAGTATTGGCACGTGTCTTTGAATTACGCACAGCTATCCACAAGTTTCTAGTTGGCCAAAACCGCGTGGAGCTGGCTGCGCATTTCAATGTATTTCTGCGGATTCTGCGGTGCCCTCGCCTGACGTGAAATGCACAATTGTTGATCACTTGGAGGCACTCGAAAGTCAATTTGAAAAGTACTTGAGTCCTGGAGAAAGGACAAGACATGGATACAGTTTCCATTCAAAGACTCAAACCTGACAGCCGCTGAGGAAGATCAGCTGATCGACCTACTGTATCCACAGACAGTACACACAAGAATGTGTATCATAAAGTCAAAGCCTCTCACTCAGTTTGGATCCATTGCCAGAAATACTTCCCCCAACTGACAGCAAAGGCCATGGTGAGCCTCTTGCCTTTCTGCAACAACTTATCTTTGTGAAAGTGGATTCTCCTCCCTCACCTACCTGAAGAGCAAATACCATTCCAGACTGCAGCCTGAGGATGACATGATGCTCTGCCTGACAACCTCCATCTCCCCCAGAATAGACAAGCTGTGTACCACCCACCAGGGCCAGTCATCTCACTGAGGTAGGCATAGGCCTACCTGGCTCCCTGAAGCTAAATGTTTCATTGTTGAAAAATAATAATAATCGAAAATATAAGCCTCATCAACAACAACAATAATAATAATAATAATAATAATAACCAATAATAATTATGCATAGTAACCCAGTATATAAATAGTGAAAAATACAACATCAGACGAATACGTCCATTCCTCACCAGAGAAGCAGCGCAACTCTTGACCCCGTCACTGGTCATCTCCTGCCTTGACTACTGCAACGCACTCATGGCCGGGCTCTCATCCAGAATGCTGCCTCCTGTCTGGTGTTCAACCTCCCCAAATTATCTCATCCCCCTCCCTCGCACCCTTCGCTGGCTCCCGATAGCGGCTTGCATTAGATTCAAGAAGCTGGTGCTCGCCTACAGTAAAAGGGACAGCCCCTGCCTACCTGCAAGCAATGGTCACCCCCCAAACTTCCGTTCATTCCGCTCCTCCACCTACCACCTCTACGCCAACGCAGCAGTCACGCTGCCCGGTCACGTCTCTTCACCTCACTGGCTCCCCGCTGGTGGAACAAGCTTCCCACGGCTGTCAGAACTGCAGAGTCATTCCCCATCTTCCGTCGGAGACTGAAGACCCATCCCTTCAGGCTACACCTCAACTGCACTGTGTCTCCAGACACACCTGCTTCCCCCCTATACTGTTTCTCCTGAGATATCTACTACCCCCTTGTACTGTTTCTCCAGTAGCACGTTAACTGCCAATGGCCGCTGGCCTGAGCTAGATTACTTTTCCTGCTACGACTGGTGGATTGATGATTCACTTACTTAGTCAAATGTATTGATTGTAAGTCACTTTGGAATAAGGCATCTGCTATATGCCAAAAATGTAAAGAAATTATTCAAGCATGAATGATTACAGCCTCCCATGCCACCATTGACTGGACTGAGTTAACTAAGTACCTCTAGAAGCCGGGCGAGCACTTTGCACCTCCAGGAGAGTGTTCCTGATCTGTGAGACAGTTGTTGTGAGGTTGTTCTTAATATGGTGAGCAATCTTCAGTTATCCACTTGGCCTACCTTTGGCTATCTTTCTAATAATGTTTTCCTTGACTTCCATTGACACCTCTTTGGTCTTCATGTTGACAAATACCAGGAGCAAACTCCAAAAGTGAATCCACAGCCTAGAATCAATACATTGACATTGACAGCTCTTCTGCCTGCACAAATGTGACTCACCAGAAACACCTGTCAAGCCATTACCATTAGTCTACGGCAGTGAATCCAATTCACAAAAGTATTTAGTGATCCTAAAACTGTTGTTTGTTATATAGAGTGGGCTCTTTAACACTTAAACTCTTAATATGCAAAACAAATAAAATACTTTTTGAGAGCTTTTTACTGAGCTTTTTACTCATTTGCACGACTTCAGAATTGTCGACATGCAGCCCTTTTCAACAGACCGTGTCACATTTGTCCCATTACTTTTTGGTTCTGTCAGATAGCATTGTTGCATAATTTCTAGTCCATTTTTTATTTGTTTTATTTTCTCCCCTGCCCCAACTCTCCCATATTTGGAGGACATGAAAGGAACAAAATAAGTATATGTGTACTTACTGCACAGCTATTTGTCATTTCATGGTAAGACATCCACATATAACTTTCCATCATTGCCAGTGTTGGGTTGCCAAAGTGAATCCTTTAATCAATTATTTATTGCAATTTTAATTACAACCTTCAGATGTCCACAACTTAAGCCATCTTTCCTAGGATTACTTATTCTTTTATTATTTCCTTTTGTAATGCATTCTTCTATTTTCCATTGATATTTTACCAAGGTCTGTGATGCAGTGATTACAGTATATATAAGTATGTACAGTATGTATAAATATTACAGTGTGTTAGGTTTCTGATGAGAATACAGTAGGCTACAGGCTACAGCTCAAACTCTTCTGGGAAAACACAGAACAGCTGTTATGAACGGAGGTGTGACATGCAGCAAGCAACCAATGTATTTCCCAAGCCTAATCATATTATTTAAAAAAAAAAATCTCTGCTTGTTTAATGGATTTAGAAACTTTTATTAAAGCCGACTGATCATACAGTACAGGCACATAAATAAGCCCACCACTCTGCCAAATTAGGACATCCGAAATTCCAAGTTGTGATGGGCTATAGGACCTATATATAGGATCCATTTAAAAATATATATATATATTCAGTCTCTCATTGTTAAAATAAACTTACCATTTCAATTATAGACTGTTAATTTCTTTGTCAGTGGGCAAACTTACAAAATCGGCAGGGGATCAAATACTTATTTCCCCCACTCGATGTTGTAAGGTGTAAAATAATAATAATGCCACAAAACTAGAAATGCCAGTTTTCATTCCTGTTTTTGTATTAAGTATTATTTTGCCTAAGTTAATAAATATTATGTTATTTTATTGATTCTGATGTGTGGTCTCCCCTTTTTGTCTCAACCCATGAGTCTGGGTCATGAAATGCTTAAAGGCTTATGTTGTAGGCTACACCTGTATTAGGCTACATGAAGCACTTCATTCAATTTACATGTTCAACTTGCATAAAAGGGAACATTTCTTGATCATATATGTGTGAACAGAATGATAATTAAGTTATGTTCACACTCAGGCAGCTACACAGCTTGGCGTAAAACACTTGGCTACAAACAAAGCACATACTGTACTATAAACTGTAAGTTTTGATCCTACTGCAGTGAGTGTGTTTACATAATCTATTAATATTCATGTTCCACAGCCCTGATTGGTTGATAGTAAGGTCACTGCCTCAGCCCTTCACAAAAATCGAAACAAACCCTGCATTAAATGATGCTAGCTAACACAATAGTGCAAAGCCAGCCATGTTTGAACCTGAATTGTAAGACCAAAAAAATGCAGTGCAACAGATAGAACCCTGCATGCATCCCAATGGTAAATTGTGGCTAATTCTAATAGTTAGCGAGCTTGCAGAAGAAATAGATTATGACTAACTCAGTCATGATACCCCATTCCCTTGTTAAGTCTGACGTCACGCGTGACGTTTAGCAATTTCCGGGTCCAAATAAAAAAAATCCCAGTTTACCAGTGTACTAAAGCGGCAGAATGACGTTAGACTCGGATCTATTCATACAACAAGGGACACAGCACTGCGGCATTTCGAAGAGAGCGCCTCAGCCAACGTTGGACCCGGAAACACGTCACAACGTCAATTCACATTTTGAAACACATTTGACAGCTACAGGATATAAAGTAGGCTATTGCCCTGCAAGGCCAGACATGACAACTTACTGCAATGCAGTAGGCCAAAGTTATGGCCAAAGGAGAACAGAAGGTTCAGTTTCAATGTTGTTAATAATAAGTGAATATTAGGAACACTATACTAATACTGGGTAGGGCCTCCCTTTGCTCTCAAAACAGCCTCAATTCTTCTGAGAAGCTGCTCAGGTGTTCCTAATAAAGTGTTTGGTGAGTGTGTATAGTAGTTGGAAAAATTAACAGAGGATTTTCTCCAACTTTGATGAAAGGCACTGTAGTCTAGTCAAAAAGCCACTTTGAGTTTAGGCCTGTTAGAACGTCCTCTGGAGGGGGCATGATGCTTGTAAATGTTTTGGAGAAATCTGGATAGTAAAATGAGCTCCAGGTGTATGCTAATTGATCTAGTGCTCTAGTCACAGGGGGAATCTTGGTTGCAGTCGGGATGATCTCTTTCACACATGTATCTGATTTAACAAGAAACCAGCATATGGTCATCCCATTCTCAGTTTTACTTGCAATTGACTCACATGGACTAACGCTGAATGGTCTATTAAAATTAAGCCCATTTTGTACGTCAAAGACAGGGACCAATACCACACCTTATAGAAATGACTCGAAAAAAAATAAATACAAAAGACAGGAAAATTAAAATGTAGACTGGAGTGGGCCTTTAATTGCAGTACCAGGAAGTTGCTGAACATAATTTCCTAGAAGCCACCAGAGACAGTGAAAACACAGGACCATAAAATAAAGTTCTTCCACCGGTGCCGTTGGGGCCTAATTTACCATACTCCTCCCTCTAAATGTGAGACATCTCACCTCTTAAGCACATTATTTACCACAGTATTATCTCTGTAGCCATGTCAAACTCTTTGTCATGTGTCATTTCAATTGTGATATGTCATGTCAGCTTGGCATTAACGGCTCTGAAGCAGAAACAGCTCACACTTCAAAGGGGAGCACACAAAAGGAGTCATTACTCCTTTGCTCCTGACAGGTAACCCTGCAAGGTCCCACAGAGTCCAAAGTCCCTCTGATCTCCTTCCCACAAAGAAGAGATATGTTTATATCATACAGTATATTATATCTCCTAGTTTATTCTATCATTTCCAGCTTCTATGAAATCATATGACCTATATCAGTATGCTGTCGCCTTGTGTATTGCGTAACATCTGTAACATCAGGAAATGTCTTGTATATCTTGGAATGAATTGAAAATAACTATATAATTTTGTATTGATTTATTTAACTTAGAGCATCAAGTTATAATGCATTCAAATGTATTATCATCAGCATGTATGATTGTGTCACAATGTCTGAGCTATTATCAGCCATTTTCTATCAGTTGGAACAACACGAATAAATAAAAGAATATAATACATATTATGATATATTATAACATTATAAGGCATAATAAATGTCTGTGATTAGTTGTAACACATATATTTGCATCCTAATTGTTACCATGTATTCAAGGAAGTTGCCCAACAACCCTGATTTGTGTACATTATTACCATATTCACTATTTCATTAACAACACCTATCGGCTAACCGCAGGTGCTTTTCTAAAGGAGAACTCTGGGGAATATAAATCTATGAATTGATATTAAATATGGCAATTTGAAGAGCTGCTAATGTTATTACTTTTCTGGCATTTTGGTAACTTGGCAACTACTTTGGTAGCAGCTTGCTTTTCTAGTTGGATATGATACAGACACCTCCTAATACCTTGTTCTAATTTAATCAATAACCCACTATAAGAGCTTATACATGCTGTATTTATAAATGTTTATAATTGTTCGGAAATGCTGCCATTTGGTACTACACACATAGTATACCTAGTTTACTAATGCGTTGTTTTGTTTTTTTACTTATACTTGTTACTAATGCTTGTTAATCAGTTATTGTAAAGTGTGTATTATAAAGTGTGTGCATCATTTTCACTGTACAATGTTGTCAAAACCATATGTTTGCTGTCTTTGTTGTTAATCTATGTCTGTGGTCACCAACCATGGACCTCGAGACCTACAAGATGCAGTCTTTTGTTCCAGCCCTGCGCTTTCAAGATTTGTTGATTCAGGTGTGTTACAGCAGTGCTGGAACATAACCCTGCACACTCACATCGCTCCCTCTCTGGCCCGCTGCAGCTGGTCTTCGTAGTACAGCAGCTGGTCCAACTCAAAGCCATCGCTGGGCCTGTCCATGAGGCTGCTAAGGGCTTTTCTGATGCTGCCCTCGCTCTCCTGCCTCTCCCTGGCATCCCTCAGGTAGTCATACACCCTCTGGAAGACCTCTGGGCCCAGCCGGCAGCACATTGACCTGGGACAGAGAAACAGGGCAGAGCCAGAGATGGAATTCAATCAAACTTGACAAAAGCAATGGTTGTGTCTTTGTTTACAAACTTCTGTCTGCACAGACACACAAGTACTGTCTGGGGGTGGAGTCTATTAGTACTGTCTGGAGGTGGAGTCCAATAAGTACTGTCTGGAGGTGGACTCTACCAAGTACTGTCTGGAGGTGGACTCTACCAAGTACTGTCTGGGGGTGGACTCTACCAAGTACTGTCTGGGGGTGGACTCTACCAAGTACTGTCTGGGGGTGGACTCTACCAAGTACTGTCTGGGGGTGGACTCTACCAAGTACTGTCTGGGGGTGGACTCTACCAAGTACTGTCTGGGGGTGGACTCTACCAAGTACTGTCTGGGGGTGGAGTCTATTAGTACTGTCTGGGGGTGGAGTCTAATAAGTACTGTCTGGGGGTGGACTCTACCAAGTTGTAGTTATAGGTTTTGACAAGCCATTCTGTGATCCTATTTTGACCATGGTAAAAAGGAACAACTGTAGGCTTCATTGAATTTAACCCAGTGTGTAATAAGCTTATTAGAACAACCTTTTCACAGTACAGTGTTGTAATGGGTACCACAAAACTAAACTAAGCGTAACAACCGTAACAAACACTAATTTCAGTCTGACTTTAAAGAAGGACTGTCTGCACTGGCTGATTTCGCCTTGATTTTCCTCCTCATTGAACTGAATCTGAAGTCATTTTGGTCCGTTATGAGGAACTTCTATGACTTTTCAACAATCCTTTTCACAGAACACCTTATACCAGCTATCTCTGGAGTAATTATTGTTAGACAGCATAGAGATTTATGGGCCGGTGTTAGTTTGGCCAGACCCAGCCATCTGATGAGCCGTCTTCCTTCAGCTTCTGAGAGTTTTCTTCCAGATAAATGAACCATTAGGAAATCTCAGATTGGATGTTATGGTGCTTCTACTGCAGTCTCTGTGAGATGAAACCCTGTTAAAGTGATTCATTCTCTGCTAAAAATAGCCTTTTTGATCATCAGTTTGTTCATAGTGATCTTTGTGATCTCGTCATTGTCAAGTAATCCCTGGTTTGTCGAGTAGACTGGAAGCTCCAGGCGCCAGCTATTTGCAGGGGAAGAGGCCACATCGATACCCAGGGTTGGAAGCACCTCCCCTGGGGAGACAGGTTGGATTCTGGGATCTGAAACTGTGGTTTGTTGATGAGTAGGAACAGTGGAAATTAGTCTGTCAGCCCCAACACAACTAGAACCAGGCTAAACATATTAACTCACTCCATCTGTCAGTTACTCTCACTTCATGGGACATTATTGAAAAAAGTACCTTTGGCCGGTCGAGTCATCCAGCAGCTAAAACGCAGCAGCAGATGGTGAAAATGAATAAGGCCATGCACAGTTATTTTTCTAAAGAGTGGAATTCCCCTTCTGTATTTTTTATGTATTTAGACAATAGGAATGAGGAATGAAACTGTGTTAGATATGTAGAGGGGACACAGAGAGGAAAGAGACAGAAAGAGAGTAGGTGGTTTGGAACCTGCAGTGACATGAATCTGGAGTCTGTAGCACTAACATACTGCGCCACCCACCCCCTTATGTTTTCACTATCACCCCGGAGTGGGAAGTGGAAATTGTTTGCATGTGCCATAATTAAGTTGTTCACTCACGTCCTCACTTTCAAGGATCACAAGGATCAATTTCAATTGATCAGATAAATAGATAATAGCTATGACAAAAAAAATCTGTTTAACAACTAAATAAATGGCTTTTAACGCTTTCAGGGACAAGCAGGCAGGTGGATCAAGTCAAAATGATCCTCCATTCAAGATGAAAAGTGCCTGTCACCATGTCACCTGTCAAGGTGGTGATATATCAGCCCCATGTCTCAACACAGACAAGACACGTCACAATGGGGATTGCAGGTCATCATAGAACGTCAGGCAGGGTTTCCTCTGACAGGAGAACACATGATATGTCCCCAAGAAGAGAAAAGCCGTAGTACAGAAACACATTTAAACACATGCAAATACTGACAAACAAAAACACTCATATACTTATGCTGTTAGAAACACAAATAAATATGTATGTGCATAAACAAATGCTCAGACATGAAGCAGATTGTACACACCCACTCCTCCTCTCTTATCTCCTGAGCTCACATCTCATCCAATCAAGTCCTCTGAGCTCTTGCCATCCTAACTAGCCTTTACACAAGCTTAGTATGAACATAGCCAAAGCCTCCATATCCCATAACATTCATCCTATTATGCCAACAACCATGGGTTGGGAATACAATTTCTGTTTGATAAAGACAGTGGACAGAAAGCTTTGTGGGATTTATTCTGTGTTCTCTTTGCCTCTGCTTACCTTTGACAAACATACTGTGATTTCAATCTCTCCCCTCTAACTGTTGTCATCAAATTTGGCAGTTGATAGAACTGCTGGTGAAACATGTCCATCTGATGGCAGTTCAACTAGTGTTCAAAACTGTTGTTAGTGGTGCTAGAATCCCCCAAAAGGTCAATATTGTTTTCTATAAGGGGAATGCACACGCTAGCTGCTTTACCACAGCGGTGCCAGTGCATGCCAAGGCTGACTAGCGGTGAGAAGCCTAGTGAACAAGTGTGTTTGAATTTCCACAGCTCTGCTTTCTAGTCCTGCCACGTACCGTAGTATGATCTCCAGTTTGTTTACATTCTTCAGTGTGTGAGGTGGCGAACTACAGTATATGGAGACACTATTAACACATCAAATAACCTCCAGTTACACAACAGGTTCTGGTAACTATAAGCACTTTGTGAGAATTCCATTTGTAAAAAGCACTATTCAGATCAATTCGATTGTGTAGTTACAGTGAGCTATAAACATGTCCGCTAGCCTAAGCATTTGGATGATAAAC